>NC_036443.1:5617151-6228742 GCF_002775205.1 Xiphophorus maculatus | reverse complement strand
TGGACCCTACACTTTGGAGCGATTTAAAAGAAACAATAGGAACCAAGCCACTAAGAACATTGTGAATTATGCTAAGTATAGTTCACAGTATTACACAATGTTGTTGGAGAGAGGCACCTTTTGGAGAGTGGAACCTGTGGACACAGACACAAAGGTGGTGTTGCATTAACGTACAGCCTGATGGCAGTACCTGTTTTCCTCTGAGAATCAGCTCTCCTATAACGACACCCAGACTGTTAAACAGGGTGGTCAAGCCCCAGCACACAGACCTCATTTACTTAATGTGCACCCCTGGAAAATGTGAATATATCAACTTACTCTATTGGAGGCATTATGCCGTAGGAGTGAAAAAAACAAAACAGCAAAATGGTAGAATCGAATCCTTAAAGCCATTTGGAAATGATGTGATTTGATGAAGCCGGAGCGCCTTAGCAAAAGGCTCCTACAGAAAAATAATCAGCATTTTTATTGCTTGACTTCTGTTAGGCAAACGTTTTAGTCATGCTGTGAAATCATTACTTTCTGTGACTCAAGGCAGCTAACTGCCAGGATGGATGGATGGATGGATGGATGGATGGATGGATGGATGGATGGATGGACGGATGGTGTCTATGTGCAAGAAGTGTCTCCTGTAGCGGTCTGTGTTGGAGAGTTACCAGTTCACAGTACTGCTAACAAATAGCTTTGCCAAGTTGGAAGTTGAAACCTGTCCTAAAGTCAGACATTGTATCCAGTTCCAGGATTAATTTGGATAAACAATAAACTTACTGATTAGAAATGTCTTAAATTGTTGTGTATGTGAATAATCTGTCTCCTCTGACAGGTGCCTTCAAACAAATCTACCCTGCATTGTCTGAACTAAATTCAAACTATTTAAAAGCAATTAATTCTCTAAAATTAGAGGTACACAAGGTGTAAGCACAATACTGACCATTTTTCTGGCAGTTGAGTAATCATTTGCTGGGATGGAGTTGTAATCCCGATTTAGAGAGCAAAACTACTGACAAGAAATTTACAATGTTTCTAGTTGCTTTGACAGAAAGGTAGAAAGCAGGAAGCTTAGGTCTGAGGCAAAAACAGCAGATATTCCTGGGTACATTTATAAAATATCAACTAATGAAAATTTGAAGAGGACAATTTGGGATGCATTGCAGAGTTCAATTTGCAGAACACTTTGATCAGGCACCATTTGTTAGGAGACTCATTTCATGAGGGGGTGTAGACAGAACTGAAATTGTTTTTGCGTCACTTAACCAAAAAGGGGGATTAAATAATTCGAAAAATAGGTTTTGAAATCCAGGATTACTCATGTCTGGAAGTCACCCACTCATAATAAAACAAGCCAACTGACGACAAATTAAGCTGGAGGGAAGAAGGCAATTGTGAAAGCACCATGAGAACATTCGCCTACTAGCAATATTCAGATGCCATGCTTGGAGTTGATTGATGTCACAGGTTTGGCATAAAAAGCAAATACGCAAGTCCTACGCTACTTCTCCTGTCTGCAGGAGAGAGGACTGAGAAGTCTGTGTTCAGCTTTCTGATGTCCACCCATGTGGCTGTAATATCTTAAACCTCGCTCTTGAGTAGATGGTAATTTATTCAAAAATCTCCTAATAATTTTTTTTTTTTGAAAGTTCTGACCAAGACATTTTGTGCATTAACACTGAAAAATGCAAAGTCGGTCCAACAAAACATCAGCCTGTGAAAGCCAGGCATTAGATCAGGGGCAGCCTGCACTTAAATAATTTAAGAACTCCAGGAAGGCTTTCAAAGCTCTCAAAACTTCAGGATTCAGAAGTAAAGGTTATTTGACACAAAAGTCGTCTACAGCAATTTAAAAACTATTGTTAGAAACAATAAACAGAATGAAGCATTTTTTTTGTCTTACGCCTGAAAGAACCTTTACACGACTCGCATTCAGTCATCTGAATATTCAACATTCACAAATGAAGTCGGTTGCCAACTTGGGCTTTATGTCTTGACACAAGACAGGGAAAGGTTGGAGTCAGAGTTGGGCGGTAACAATGCAAAATGTACATTTACTTGGGTATGCAGTTACAGTTGCTGGGAATTTATACTTTGGGTTTTTACATGTGTTATTGTCACTCCTGTTCATTTTAATGATAAAATATATACTTTTCACTCCACTACATTTCTCTTGTTTTCTGTTACTTGCTACATCTGTTGGCTGTGTTACTTTGCTCCACCGACAAGACTGTAAAATTACACACTACACCCGTCTATGGTAGGTGGTGACATGTAGGAATCATTTTCTCCTGCAAGTGCTGCTTTGCACATCAATGTATATCATTACGTTACCTATTAACTTCTGTGTTGCTAGTGATGTCCACCTGCAGGCGCCATCACTGTGCATTGAGTCATGGCAACAAAAACATCCTGTTCCAGTGCAGGATGTGTAAAAATCTATCACAAAAATTTTTATATTTCCCTTACTTTTAGTCCAATTTCTAAGAAATATAAAAGCTGATATTGTGGTGTATTTCGTCAGTGTCTTCAAGATTCCAATTCCAATTCAAAAGTACTGTATTCACCCCAAAGGGAAATTAAATGTTGTTGTAACTCATTAATTTAGACTCTTAAAAGAGTTATTGAAGACGGTGACGGCTGTTGGCAGGAAAGATCTTCTGCAGCCGATGTTGATGTGGTGACCACCAGAACTACGTCTAAGTGTGACTGAGGAGTGAATGAATAATGCAGAAAATCGTAAAGCAACTCCAAGAGTCTAGAGAAGCACTATATAAGACTAATGAATTATTACATATGAGAAGTTGCTGATCTGTCCCATATAGAATCCATTTTTCCCAGTTACTATGCACTATAATTAAGTGAAATGTAAAAAAAAAACAAAAAACACTTTTTTAAATACTCTCAATACGTACGTATTTCTGAAAGCACATACTCCAGGTATTTAACTTAAGTAATAACTTGATCAGTATTAGCACTGACTAGAGTAAAGAAGCAGAGTGCTTGTCTACGACTGGCTGGAATCAAACTCCAACCCCTCTGGTTGTTTTAAGAACACAGAGTTACAGTTTTCGAAAAAGGAGTCAGAAAATTAAAAAAAACTTCCAGGATTCTTCCTTGAAAAGTTTATATATTCCCACAGCCTGAAGTTTCATTCTCTGAGCTTCAGGAGCGTTTCATAAGATTTTACTTCTGGCTTAGCTGTGGGATATTGTTTATCGGTCATACCTTAACATCTACCATGCAGCTACAGTATAAAACTCATCAATAATAGATTTTTCTGTAATCCGAGAATTCGTGGATAAAATGGCAACAACCACCAATAATCTCAGGAGACTCTCTATGTGCAAGGACAGAGCAACATTTAATCCAATTAAATGTGCATTCGCAGCCATGCCGAGGTTTTATCATAAAACTCAATGATCAAGGGTGGAAGTAAGTGTTTTAAATGCTAGGGGGGGGGAGAATGACACGATTCATTAATTTTCAAACTAAGCACTGTCTGCCATTGCCTGTTTTGTCCTTAGTCATAAAGGCAGTCATGTAGAGGTTACTGCTGCTTTCTTTATATGGCCAACTCTTGAAGGCTTGTTTCCCTCTGCTCCCTGGGGGTTGCACTGATTTCCGTATGTCTTGTTGCACCAACCAATTAGCCCGCCGTGTTAGCAAGTGTGCACCACACAGGGGTGAATATGCCTCAACCTGCCCCTTCGATTTACACAATCGCCCCACGGCCTCATTATCTCTTTTCGCTAATAGCAAGTGCTTCTTCTGCATGCTTATTTGCTTTTGCTGATTGTTTACATTTAATTATGTCAGCTGGTGAAGAGACGGGTGAAGCTCAGCAGGGAGTACAGTTCCCCCACAACTAATCTGACCCTCCACCTTATAAAAGCTGTGAGTTGGTTTGCAGCTCTGAGTGCAAGCTGGCTGGCACCAGCTGACGAGCGTATGATTCATCCTGGAAGCAGAGAGGTGGGCAAATGGCAGTGATTGCCTCTTAGCGGTTCATTAGACAGCAATAAGGTCGAGCATTAGCCCACAGCTATAGGATATTCATGGCTGCAGATTCGACTTAGCCCAGCATCTGCTTCTGCTGCTCGTGTCAAAGTCAATCTTTAAACACTCCAAATCAATATGCCAGAGATAATCACAAAGCACTCAAATCACGTCTGACAGCAGGCTGAGCGAATAGAGAGGGTCTCATACTCCTAGAGGCCAAACCAAAGGTTACTGTGGGTAAGTGCTTGGTTTATTTTATCCACATATAGGTCAAGAATTTAAAAATGTCAAGGGAACATCGAGCCAGAAGTCATCATTAAAAGATTAGAAAAGCAGCTGCGGTGTCAAAACATACAGTACTGATAATTTAAAAGTGTGGCATTCTGTTTGCTAGTATAACTGTACTTAATGCACCAGTCCAGGTCTGGATTGAATTAGCACAACAGGGTTGGGTTAATGTGCGGCAGCAGTGTTCAAACTAACCTGTTTAACCCAGTAGAAGAAGTAGCCTACAGATGCACAATGGTGTGCAGATCCGATGAAGGCGGACAGATGGAGAAGTTTGTGTCAGTAAAAAGAAAAACTGAGGAAATAACTGAGAACCACAGGGCAAGAGGCAAAAACAAGACTACTTACTTATGCTGGTCTCCAGCTTCGAAGTAGGATTAAAGCAACTGATATCTAATGTTAAGCCTACCAAACAGTGAGTGGAAAAAGAATAATGCATAACCTGGGTTACTAAACAGGTAAAATTTCAGCTTAAACAAATAGTTTGTCTTCCATACCCACACAATCTGGACAGGATACCAATTCATTACAGATTGGTTTCTGTAACACACAGGACAGACATTTGGACACACACCAGCCATGTAGACTGTTGGAGTTAAGCTGGAGTGCACTGACTGAACCCACACACGCACAGGGAAAACATGCAAACTCCTATATACAGTGGTTCAAAATAGTAGCCTGTAAAGGCTTATAAAGCTCTTTTCTAGTTAACAAACAGGGTCAGAAAGGTTTAAACCTTCTGCTGCCTTTTGAAGCCTTGAGAACGTTTGATGTTGCGACTGTCCTTGAAACGAGAGCACCTGCTGACTTAAATGTCTAAATCCTTAGACATTCAAAGTGTAATGAAATGTGACCACAACAGCAGGAGGAGAAGAAATTAGGACAAAGCATTAATTTTGAGCCCGTTCACCTCATTGACTCAGAAATTGAATCCTTAACTCAGAGGGAGGAAATGTGCACTCGAAGCAGAGCAGAAAAACAGAGGAGTGAGGCACCAACTCAGAGGAAGGGAGCACACTCCATTAAATCAATTAAGTCTGCATGCTGCAGGAGCCTGGCCAGCGGGATAATTATTTAGGGAGGGTGATCAGAGACTAATCTAGTGGTGATGCCCTTTGCTACCCACAACTAGACTTGATGAAGCAGAGCTCCTGCGGGACAAGGCCATGACTGTGAAAATGAGGTAACACACACACACACACACACACACACACACACACACACGCGCACATGCCCCCCTCCACGCCCACGCACTCACACACAAATGGATGAAGGACATGCAGCTCCTTCAGTATTTTTTGTCTTCACATGTGATTGAATGTGTTAAGGTAATATCGTCATTATGTTGTTGTGTTGAGGATTTAAACTGCTCATTCTGAAATTAAAAATGATCCAAATGTGAACTAAGTCCATTGTCTGAGGCCAAGAGAATATTATTTGTACCTTGTGCTGAAATGACGAGCTCTGAAAGCTGACTGAAGCTCTTCAAACAGATCAGTACCATTTAAACTCTTACACACTTGATTAGCAACTAGTTTCTTCCTTTCTTCATTTCCTTGCTGCAGATAGGAAAGGAAGATTAGATGTAGGTGTTTAATTTATTAAATCATGTTGACTGAGAGTTTTCTTAAAGCGCAGCCACTTGTACTTTAAAACTTGTAATAAATGTGTTGGTAAAGATAGGTTAATCATAAATTTTCAAAGGGAACACTTCTCTAAATAATTTGGCTGGGACAAGGTCCAACATGCAAATGGAAGGTTTGGAAGAAACTAATATTTTTGATAACTCAGAAAGCTAAACAGACTTAAAACTGTCCAAACATGTATCAGGTTCTACAGTTAGATTCAGTGCTGCATCACTTTATTTCTTATGGAATCAATTTTATTTAAGAAGAATCTCATTGCTGCTCAAAGCTGGAAGAATCGATGGTCTCAACAGAGCTTTGACTTTGTGTAAGTTTGGCAACTGCACTAAAAAGAAACCTATAGGATTATTCTTACGCTCCTGTATTAATGGTGAAAAATACAATGTTCTATCTTGACAAAGAATCTTTTTATACAGCAGTAGACTATGTTTCTACTTTACTCTAGATTTGAAAAGCAGCATTTTCTCTGAAATGTCCAAGTGTTCTGCTTCAAAGTATGCACTTCTGAATTACGCCAAGAAGCCAACATCCTAGAGATAACATCGCCTAATGCCACACACAATGAGGAAGTAACAATATGAACTATAGCATCAATTTGAGATTGAATTGTTGCCTTCAGCTGTGTCTCTCTGAGATTCTGGGGAAATTAAACACAAAACAGATTCTTTAAAAGTTTTTGCAGCATTGTCTGGTAAAGATCTACTACAAGGACATTTTCTGAGGTTTTAAATACTAATTTGAAATAAACTCAAAGGTTTATAATACAGAGACAGAGACAGGGTAATGGGGAAGTACTGTTATTTCAGCACAAGGTCTAAAGCAGGACTCAATCCTGTCCTCAAGGTCGGGTGTCCTGCTACCTTTAGATGCGTCCCTGGTTCAAAACACTTCAATCAAATATCTGAATTACCTCATCAGTGCAGCCAAGCTCTCCAGAGTCCTGCTAATGACCTGATTATTCGACTCATGTGTGTTGAAGCAGAGACGCGTCTAAAACCTGCAGTGCGTTGGCCCTCGAGGCCTGAATCTGAGGATCCCTGGTCTAAAACACCACGAGACCAGGAAGAACTGTTCATTTTTTGACTAAAGCCAACTGAGTGGAATAAAGCATTAAACGCAATATTTAGGCTATCCACCACTATAACGATCTCACATTTATTTACCACTAAACCACATAAAAAAAATAATCTGAGGACTGATCTAAAAATTGAGAGTAAGAGCTTCAGAAATATTAAAGCCACTGAGCCATTTCTAGCCCATCAACAAATGCAAGACTGTGAGTTTTGGATGAAGACGGTCTAAAGCTGGGCGAATTACTCTTGAACAACAGCTCCAACAAAACCTCCTGGACATTCTGTTGGAGGTTCCCAAGAAGCAGTCAGATGGAAAATATCCATGTTTTACTGCAGAAAATTTTAAAGTGAATAATTATCTTGAAGAATTTGATGAAAGAAGCTGAAAGAGGGCAGCGGATTGTATCGTTAGAGAAAGTCTTTTCTAATCGGAATGAAATATTACTAAGAATTTTTACAGTTATTAGTCAAAGTGACTTACTTAAGTTTCTCTATCTCTCTGTCAAAATGAGGTACAGAACAATTACTGATGTTGTCAGTCGCTATAGGAGGCTCCTTTAGCGTATTCAGACTATGACAGCTACCAGTGTTGTTTCTGTCTATCCAGTTGTTTCCTTTCACTGATGTTGCTCGTCTCTGGTGTGCCTTTAAGTTAAGTCCTTCCCTCTCCTGGTGGACAGTAAACACATTGTGTTATTTCTGCTCTCGGCCCTTTTCTCTCTCTCTCTCTGGGCACCGAACAGATATCCCGGAAGGAGCCAGCGATGATCCCACCAGGCGATTTCCACTTGACAGGGAGAGGGCTGCTTTTGAACTCTCCCTGACGGAAGTTGTCTCTCATTTTCAGTCTTCGCATGAGGCAGACGGGTCTCGGGCATAAAGAGGAGCTGAAGTGTGTGATAAAAGCAAAAGTCAAGGGATCTTTGGATCAGGGAGCATGATTAGAAATAAACAGAAAAGCTTGTGGACAGTCATAGACTCCTGTCGAACGATGATGGAAAACACTTTTGAAATTTGTCTTTGACCTTAAAGCTGCTGCATAAATCTTCTACAAGATATTTTATTTTTATATATTTGTTAAAACTGCCACTGTTTCATGACAGCATAGTAAAAATCAAGTAAACTAAGGTCCTCCACTTGTATCATAGTACTATTGCAGTCTGCAGAAATGCATCTCTTCCAGGTCAGAAACAACTCAATAGATTCAGGAGGAAGGTCTTAGCGCTGCCAATCATGCTTGTGTACACGCTGCTCAATTCGTTAATGGAGGAGAACCAACTTACCATTACAGGACAACTTTATCTGCCATCGGTGGCCTTGCTAACATGTCTCATATTACACCGTCACAGCATAGTGACAGTATTAGATATGTAAAGGCATTTTTCAGAAATGACGTACTGCAGCTTTAAAGCCATTGGTGAAGATTGCAGAAATCCTCCCTGGTTTAACTGTGACAACAAAAAACTGGGGCCTGTTTATCTGTGTGGAACCAGTCAGATTTCCCATCCAGCAGTCTTGTAATATTAGGAAATGATCTTGGTTAACAGTTTTCCAGATTTTCTGGAGATCTCCCAGAAATTTTAAGCCTAATACCGTTAAGATGAGATGTCGTGTTCTACATGCTTTGATTTAATTTTTTGGAATTTATTTATTTAAAGTTTAAAAAAATTACAATCCTTTGCCATGCACGTTCACCCCAAACTATTTTTTGTGGCATGCTGAGTTCAGTCCGATGCCACCAGCAGACAGTCCTCCACTCAGTCTTGAAGTCCTCTCATAACAAGATGGTACTCAAATATGCAAAGCAATTCAAATTCAATGCAAAAATACTCCATTGATCCCAAAGGGGAGTTAAATAAGCAGCAAAGCTGTACAAAGACAAAGTGGAAAACAAAAAGAGAGAGAGGTGGGACAACAAAAGGTCAAGCAAAAAGGAACTAGAAGTAATATTTTCCATGGAATTATTCCGGGATAAAAGGAGTCCTAAACCGATTAACCACTACTATGGCTACAAATACATGAAAAAAGCAGCAAAGAACTAATCAAATTTGATTTTCAGATGCTTTTTGTTCTCAGTAGTCGTCACAAAATGTCAGTGAATTCTGATCTTTTTTGAACAATTTGTAAAAAAACAAAACAAAAACATAAATAACACGGCATAAGCAACAACATATTTCATTTTAGTTCCTGCAAGGTAATCACAAAGGACTGTTAGTAGAAAACTTGACATTTAATAAAGGACAATGTGTACTTTTTTTTTTTTTGCTGTTTCATAAAAAGATGACTTTCAGAAAGGGATTATCTGCTGGAGATGTGAAGACTCATTCAGTCTCCACTTGACATTGTTAACCACAGATTGCACAATGTGCTGATGAGGTCAGACTCAAGGTCTGAGCTGAAAATAGGTGAGAACATCTATCTGCTTAGAAGCAAATATGAAGAAACAGGGAAAAAATTAAACTTTTGCAAAGAGCTGTTGTAGGTCCACATGACCTAAAACATCTAAGGGCTCTGAGATCGGCCATGACGACATGTTGACATCGGGTCAATGCTTCAGAGGATCACAACAAACTTAAATAATCTAGAATTTACAACTTCATAATCAAATCAGAAATCTATTTAGCATCTGCAATTCAATCTCCTTTAAAATAAAATATCTCAAATGAAGAACCAGTTTTGTGCACACACATAGAAATATTATCATAACTCAAGAGTCTGCATGTTTTGCCAGCCATCAGTCACTATTTTTGGTAAATTCATGAACAATCCCAAAGATGTACGCCGAAGAAACATTTAGAAATGAAAAGTCTGCTGAACTCTGAATAAGGGTGCAACACAGGCGTGGCGTCATCTTGTAGTGATCATTCAGTGCAAAGGCCCCACTTTGTGGAAAGGATCACCTATTGGGGCAGTGAAATAGGGGAGGGTTTCAACTGTGGGATGTAGAAGACAACATTTTGAGGTTCCTTCAGGTCTAGAAAAACTTAAACATCTTACAGTTATAAGCTGTGTGGGAACAGCAAGGCACATAGAATAAACAGGCAAACCATGGACACACAGCACAGTGCTGTCTATGTATTATGCTAGCTGCAACAATTGTTGCCATGGTTACATTCACTCTTCTTATGATCAAAATATGGATGAATGGATACAATTTTCTCTATATATCAGTAGAAGACACTTGAAAGAACATACAGTATGTTCAAAATATATACATATATTTTTTATTAAAGTATTTTACTGACTTTTTCTTTGTGTACCTCCAGCGTTACAGGCAGGAAGTAAAGAGGTCTGGTCAGAGCTTAGAGTAGACACTCCATTATTTGATTAAAAAACTTCAATTAGGTGCTAAAAGTCAAAACAATTCTTTTACAGCTTCCAGAAGTTAGAAAAAATGTCTGGCAACAATTGTTGCCGGTGGGATTAAACGGGTTAATTTCACCTTGTGTCACGTTGAAGGTGATAATTGTCAGCTAAGACACGACAGAGAAATGTTTTCTATTTGAACCTCTTTCTCTCAGACCTGAACCTCCTGCTGTGGAGCACTATCCGAGACGATCTTCTGTATTTCTGCTTTCTGTGTGTGTATTGCGTGAACTTACTGCCTGGGTGTGTGTGAGTGTGAGTGGATGATTTTAACGGCATCGTTAGTGGGGGTGCATTTGGGAAGCACTAATTAGGACTGGAAACCCACACAGCGATCAAACTGATATTTACAAGCCAAGCAAATATAGGTTTCATATGTAGAATTAAAGAGATGTGTGGGCGTGCGGGGCTGTGTCTGTGTGTGTGAAATAAGACGCCATAGCATCACTGGAACACTTCACACACAATATGTTTGCATTAATTATCTGGAAGGGCCCTCGTAGACACATGAGCGGCCATGGTGGTAAAGTCAATAGCATTCCCAGCAGCAGGTGGTCGAGCCTGTTGAACTGTAGGCACAGCAGAGACGCAGAGATCTGCCTGGGGCCGACTGATGAAAGCAGTGGGGCAGGGGCTGCTGAAGGAGTGATAAAAATGTAAGGTCATGGTGACCAAAATTACATGCTCAGTTTGTTCTATGAGATCTTGTGACATATGCTCTCAAATAATAGAAAAACAGAATATTTTTTTATATGCTACAAAATGTCATTGACTTGTCTGTACTTTGGTGTAGGAATCAATGTTAGTTCTGGGTGTGAAGGTCCGTTTCAGCAGATATTAGCGTTGAAGAAGCATTGAAGAAGCATTGTCAGTTGGACAGACAGCATACCCAAGTTATTAACGTTGGGAGAATGCTAACGGTTAGCAGCTCTTGACAATAGGTGGGTAGTAACTAGTTACAATTACCCAGGTGATTTTTCAATAAATGTACTAAGAGTAATTTTAGTCCACCATACTTTTTTTTTTTTTTTTTACCTCTACAAGAGTGATTTTATTTTGGAAGCATTGTTAGTCTTACCTTTGGATAATTTCTGGCTTCTCTATCCAGCTCTACTTCACAGAGTTAAAAACAGGCATGTTTTCCAAGCAAGAATATTTCTTAAGATTATCATCCTCATTATTGGGTGTCGTTATAAGTCAAATTTGTGGTTGCACTAGTTCACTGGATCACAATAAAATCCCCCCCAAAAACGAAAAA
The DNA here is from genome assembly GCF_002775205.1 of Xiphophorus maculatus. NCBI lineage: Eukaryota > Metazoa > Chordata > Actinopteri > Cyprinodontiformes > Poeciliidae > Xiphophorus > Xiphophorus maculatus. Next base: position 6,217,121 of record NC_036443.1, on the reverse strand, counting down.
AAAAAAATCAACTGGGCACACACATCGTTCAACCAGACATAAACCTATACACATATTTTCAAACTCCACTGAAGTTTATTTCACACTTCAGGTTGCAACAAAACTACAAACCATCTTTACAGTGAAACATTTTTGTGTGACTGTTTTTTTTTTCATTCATCCATACTGCTTCCCGCCCCCCCCCCCTCTCTGCAATGGCATTGCGCCCCCTCTAGGGGGCGCGCGCCACACATTTTGAACCACTACATTAGTTTGACCCAATGTTATCTGTTTGCGTTTCACCCCACTTGAATGCTGCTAGTGGTGGAAACGCTCTTCTGAATCCACCAGACAATAATGTAGCATACCAAACTACACTGATCCATGTCGGACCACTCACTGGAAACTATACTTATACATCTATCAAGTATAATGAAGGTTTTCCAGTACTTCTCACTGTTTCCTAAGCATTAGAACTACAAGCCTTTTTGGTGCTGCTTCAATAAACTGAAATCAGTTGTAATTGACCTCAAGTGGAAATATTAAAAAGAATGAGAAAAGGACTGATTACCAAAATACAGAACTCCTCTAATGCTGGGAACAGAGGCTGTGTGAGTCAGTGTGATTAAAGGATTTGCTGCCATATGCACCACTGTCTCCCTTCAGCTTCCAGGTAGCAGGCGGGAGCAGCTCCACCAACCCTCAGCAGTGGGCTGTCTGATCAGCTTCCAGCCTCCCACTCTCCCTCCAGGAGCAACGAGTCAACCTCCTCTACACAGCCCAATTTAGACGCTGCTAACACCGACACAGTGGGGGAGATCTGTCGAGTCGTCCTCTGGAGCTTTTCAAAGGCTCCCTCCATCAAAGGCCTGGATAACAACCCGAAAATGAGGCAGAAGCAGTGAGCAAGTCTTAGCAGGAAAGAAAAGATGCATATAAGAGTTAGGGATGAGGGGGGAATGAAGAAGAGGAAAAAAATTAGAAGATAGAAAAGATAGAAATTAGAAAACACTGGGAAGTTTCACATCTTGAGATAGCTTAGTAAAATTCAAGAAATCAGCTGGGATGTGAGAAGTTGAAGTCCAGGGGGGAAGAAGAAACAAAGGACCTTATATCATGAAACATCTTTTCTTTTACAAAGACAGGGTGCTGTTCTCAGAAAGACTGCCAAGCTATAAAGGATGAAGCATAAAACGTTTGTACAGAAAAGCTGGTTGGGAAATTCATTACTGCTCTCAATAAATATCAAAATCTGACCCAACATTATGCATTTAACCCCTAATCATTAATCAATATAGCTAACTTTCTAAGCTTGAAATATAAATTTACCTTTACTGCTTCCTAGCAACAAGGGGTGACTCAACTCACCCCAATTTCTGCTGTCTTCTACTATATCTATTTTTTAGTGCTTTGTTTCTCTGGAAGAAACTAATGGAACTTGCTCTGCATAATAATCTGAAAAGTATAATATTGGTCTAAATGGTGAGTACTCCACAATTTTTAAAAGTAACAAAATACACTAGACAAACAAACAGGGCAAAATGAGGAGAAGGAAGCCCTTTTCTACCTTAATATCAAGGTACAATATCATCAAACCTGTAAGAACATGCTCTGCTGTAAGAGATGCTTAGAACTGCACCAGGCTACAAGACAGATTAAACGCAGGCAGCTGTAAGCACTCATGTCTGAACAAGGGTGCTAAAAAAGAATGAATGCCAGACAAACTGGCAAGAAAGGAGTTACAGGAAAGGATTTTGTCGCATCCTTTTAGATACCAAGACCATGACTGGAGCGTAGGAGCACAAAGCTTGGCAGACAATCAAACAGGAGTCTGTTCTTTCCTGACAGATACCTTTGTTTGCTACCTCTCATAGATTTGAAACCATTGAAAATGTTTGGCTGAGGGGGCTTTAAAGAAATTCACCAGACAAGAGATTAAAAATGAAAACCATGATAAACACACTAAAAAGATTTTGACAGGGACCGTACTGTTTTTGTTGTCGCGTCGTTTCAGTGAGTAAATCCCACGGCAGGGATGTCAGCAACTACAAAGGTGTCTGGATGTAGAGAGAGTTCGATGTTCTGGGATTACTTCAGAAATCCGTTCAATCTGTTGGACAGATAGCTGACTTTTTGGGATTGGGTTTGTTACCGAAAGCCTCTGCTTTACCCTGGAAAATGTATTTACAGCGGCTCTCAAAGGTACTGCAGTCGTGTAAGAATGGCACAGGTAAAGTTTGGCAACGTAAAAACTGAAACCACAGAAAATCATTTCTTTGGCTGTGTGTTTCTGCTAAAGGATTAGGAGTGTCTGCTGTCTGACTTACCTTTTGATTTTCTACTTTTTATGAATGTGCAGGTTTCGTTTTGAGTGGATAGATGGAGAGAGTTTTACAAATATACCAAATGTTGGTTTTAACTTAGATTATGTATTTTTTTTTAACACGTTAACATTTGATTTACATTCAGAGCAAAATCATTTTGCAGTTGATGGTGGAAAGTTAGGCAACTTAAGTGGAGGGACACTAGAAAAAAGAAAATTAAAAGAACGAGGGGTCAGAGTTAATTTTACATTTAGGACTGTTCCAGTGTGTCGAATATTTGGCTCTAAAAGTGAAAGAAATGGACAGGAACAAAACATGCAGGTGTGATTGGCTGGATACTTTCATGTTCGCGTTCTCACTAAAACCAGGAAGATAGAGCACATAACACCAGTTTTAAAGTCCCTCCACTGGCTCCTGTAGCTCAAAGAATAGACTTTAAAATACTGTTGTTAGTTTATAAATCACTGAACGGCTTAGAACAACAATACATTAAAGATCTGCTGTTATTGTATGAACCTTCCAGACCTCTCAGATCTTCTGGTTCTGGTTCTGCTCTGCATCCCCAGAACCAGAACCAAATGAGGAGAAGCAGCTTTCAGCATCTATGCACCACAAATTTGGAACAAACTTCCAGAAAACTGTAAAACAGCTGAAACACTGACTTCTTTTATATCTCGACTAAAAACCCACCTGTTTAGAATTGTATTTGAAACGTAATCAATTACAAATTTATTGATGGAACTTGTATTTAATGTCGTGTTTTGATTATTGATTCTATGCTGCTTTGTGTTTCTGTGTTTGTAATGATGTAAAGCACTTTGAAATGCCTTGCTGCTGGAATGTGCTGTACAAATAAAATTTGATTGATTGATTGATGTTTGTTGCAACTGTCACTGATGATCAGATAAGTTTTGTCCTCCACTATGTGGTTTCAGTACCCCTCTTGACTCCTACATGATCTGTTAAAGATGAAGAGCTCCATGAGACCACATAGGAAACCGAGTATCTCTGAGCAGGGTTCTGAGTGATGATAGTGAAACTGAGGGTAGTAATGTCTGGTTTGAAGTGTTGTAGGTTCTATCTTTTTCTCTATCTCTTTTAGCCTCTTTTAACTGCTTACACGCACACGCTGCAGCTTACATAATCATGTTTATGTGTGACTTCCGGCAGTCATAAACAGACTGAAAGTGATTAGACTACGATTTAGGGAGGGTATGGATCGCACAGAAGAATAAAAGCTGAACTCGCTCTACAATCTTTGCCTCACTTGGTTCCATCCATAAGGTGAGCTCAGTGCGGCCCAGCGCTGGACGGTGAATGCAACTCTCTATCTGTTCCATTTGTATGACATGTATGGCTTGTGACATTTGGTCATTTTTCGGCATTAAAGCCTGTTCTTATATATAACCAAATCTCATTATATCTCAAGGTAGTTTACACTCAGGGGTTCTGATCAGGTCCTGAAACTGGTAAACGGGTCTGGTGGAGCAGAGAGACAAAAGTGAATGAACTCCACTAGAAGGAAGCAGAGAAAGTGAGAAGAGGATGACCCAAGTCTCACTGCAAGTTATGTGAAATGAGAATAAGTGTTTTCTTTGTAGAAGGTTCTTGACCTGGAGAAGGCCAGATACTGAGCACGAGGTCTGACCGGCAGTTTGGCAACAAATGATTTTTTTTTTTAAAAATTGGAGCTGCTGCGGAAGGCTCATGCAAAACCTTAATGCCTACAAATTTGAGTCAAAAATTTCGAGGAGTTGAAGACCACAGAGCTCTGTGAAGTTTAATAGTTCTCGATGAGAAATGGTGGACCGATACGAGGTCATGATGAGAACTCTCAGGATCATCTCTGTTTGTGGTTCCCCTCTAGTCTGTGTGCAGGATGGGTGGAGTCCTTCATGACGCCGAGTGCCCTCCCCTGCATCACGATGCTCAGAAGTGATGGGCTTTTTGTTTTTTAGGCACATGATTGGTCTGCGCACTGTTGTAGTAAAAGCTCCAGTGCATATGGACGCTCTGCTGTCTTGTCTTGCCGTGTGTTTGTGAAAACGTAGCTGGAGCTGCTTCTCCACTGCATCCGCTGCTGTCTGGGCAGCTGGTTGATTGGGCAGCGCATGCCTCCTCTGACCCTGCTGCTGCAACGGGGTGCAGGACTGAACATGAACTGCTTCTTCCACAATTTGCATTGCATTTGAGTCTTTTTCTCACTTTTTGTATTTGTTTTGCTGTATTATTTAATTTACTAATGTGTTTGTTTCTTTTTTGGTCTTGATTGCTGATTCGCCTGATTTTTGCATTGCATGTTTTTTTTTGTTGTGTGTGGAATAACTGACATAACTGTCTTTACCTGACACCGTCCTGTGTCTCCTGAGGGATCGAGACACAGGACGGCAGTCATAAACTGCCGTCCTGTGCTTCAGTGTGCCTGAAGCCTGGGATTACGTTTTAATGAATCGTTCATAAAATATAATATTTTGTAGAACTCAGTTTAATGTTCATGTGCATTTGTGAACCTAATTATTTCAATTTGTTGGCTAGTAACATCCCCCAACTGGAGTTGTTGCACCTTAAACAAAACTTTAAACAATTTCCCCCCTTCTGGCCATATTGAGGACCAAATTACATCAATGACAAAATATATTTATAAATTGTTACATTTAAAGAAGTACTATTTAATGCAGAGGAAAAAATATACATTTTAACAGTTTGTTAACAAGTAGTTTTATCAACACATTCTGCCGCAACATCGATGATCTCGGTGTGGTCCATAAAGAAAATGGTTTTCACATGTCTGGTATAAACGGAGCAGCTTCCCTTCAGACCCTGAATATTGTTGCATTCAGTGATACCTGTTAGCATCTCCTTCTTTTGATAAACTGAAAGCTAATCCAATAGCCTGTGTCAGGACTCTTGTGTTGTGTTTTGTGTATTTCTGTGTTTCTGTTCCTCTTTTGTTTTATCACTCATGTTCTAGTTAATCTTTGTTCATCCCGTCTTGGTCATTTTAGTTTCATTAGGTCCTGTTATTCCTCCTTGTTTGTATTTTTGATTGCTCCCCCCCCCCATGTAACAGCTCACACATGCTAGCTAAAGAGACTGTGTAGTTTTGGTCAAATACATTTCCTGATATTAAGTTGTCTAATTTGTGGGCTTCTTACCACTGCAAAGTTGCAAACCATGTTTTACATGTAAATAGTGCCACAATAAAAACAAGTAAGCAAGTAATTTCAAGTCATTCACTGTTTAAAAAAAAAAAAGTTCTTTAAGAATAAATGAGAACTTTCAGATTTGTTCACAAATGGCAGCTTTGGTGCGACGGAGTCATCAAATTGTTCCACGTCGTTTCGAGGAGCTTCTCTTTTGTGCGTCACCTGATGTCTTCTCTTCCTCTGTCTGCATGTGGATTTGCTGGACTTACTCCAAGCTGTCACCTCCCTCTGCCATTTTGGAAGCACCACCTGTCACATACAAGCCGATTTCAATGTCTAATCAGGGCCATTCACTTTCCCCCAATGACTCACGCTGAAAAATCATAGTTTCAGAGGCCTCTTTTCAATACCAACTGCGGATTTTCATAGAGCTCCACGCGCTCATTACCAGAGCTTGAGAGCAAGCTGGGAAATCAACGGCCTGGGTCAAAGCACTTTGAGCAAAGAAGGCAGCTATTTGTTGCTCTCTCTTTCTCTCTCTGGATACTCCTCTGGATTTGGGTCTGGGCGCACACAAGGTTAGATTAGCATACAACATCAGATGTGTGTTCGGAGGCGTCCAAGAGGCTGCTCAGGTCTCAACTTATGCATATATGTACATGTGTTAATAGCCTACATGTCTTACTAAAAAAAAGGGAAGGTCGTGTCATCCTGTGTAATGTTGCACTGTAGAGTACAACATCCCAGCTGTCAGTGTGGGGAAGTGCCACTATGTCATAATATGATATGTAACATAAAAAAACCAGAAACAAAAACCTCAATACACATTATTTCTACCTTCCTTTCACACTGTCAGATCTCCACAAATCGATAATTTGGTCTTTAAAGTGGAATAAACTTTTATAGTATTTTTTATTAAATTATTTTTATAGATGTTTTTACATCAAAGAAGCTGCATTATGCAGTGAAGATCAATATTGTAGCCCCAGAGCAGCTCCTCTGTACAAAAGGCTGGCAACCTTACCCCACCGTGAATGGTCTTTGCTTTATTTTTCTGCAGTTTCTGCAAAAAAGAACAAAACGACTCTCGGACTGAGCTAAGTTGAGTCTCATCTTAGAGACAATTTGAATTGTTTACTTTCAGACCACTTGGGAATAAATTTGTAATCATGTGGCAACTATAAGAACAGCCTGAGTACGCACAGAGGTCATTAAAAAAAGCTTCCAGGTAAATCTATATCTACGCATCTTTTGTATTTCAACGCGTCCCGTTCGGCATGTAGCACTCAGATTCGTTGTCTGTCAATAGGAGCATTACTGCCTTGAGCGCGCGTGTGTGTGTGTGTGTGTGTAATTTCACCATAATGAATTTAGCATGCTATTAATTTATATGAACCACAAAAATATGTAATTTATGAATAAATCACTTGCATGGTGGTCCCTGCTAGCATAGCTACTGCACAAGTGTTTCTAGTTAATGAGATTAATAAAGTAATTAGGAACAGAATTGACTAAATACCAGTTAATGTTGTTTTCTAGAAGTGGCCTGTAAAGAGAGACTTTTCAGAGGCACACTTAGAAACAAAGGTGAGTGAATTTGTCTTGGAGACCTTTTTACCATTGAAGATATTTTCACCACAGAGCACATATTAAATGTTCCGTTATTGTGTTTGACGATTGGTGTTAGTTGTTGTAGTGTGATGGACTGACCACATGTTCACAGCTGACAGTGTTTTGTGAAAGAGGCTTCAAAAAGCCAGTCATGACTTTCTGTGATACTATTTGAATAAGAGAATAGCACGTTAAATATTCTATACAGAATGGCAGCATTTTCTTACAGTAGAATAGATTTTTACACCTCTGCTTTTTCTTTGCACAAAAGATTACATATGGTTAGTCTTAGTATATCACAAGTCGAAGCACCATTCAATCAGTAGCGTTGTAATTGCAAATGTCTGCATATTTCGATTTGTTGAAGCTGCGGGCCCTCCCACGGTTATAAGCCGTGGGGGAGGAGAGAAGCGCAGCAGAAATTAGGACTTCTGATATGAATGGTGATGATGTTAGTGTGCGTAGTGAAATGATGGGGCCACATGAAGAGAAGGAAACGATCAATAACAGAGGAGTGTAAAGAAGTCGGTTCAGCAACATGAAGCCCAGTCTGGAAATTTGCACGCCAGTCAAATTCTTCCTGGTTTCAGAAAATTAGACACTCCTCCACTAGGAGTGTCCCAGTCAAGGAATTTTCAAAGTATGGATGTGAACCTAAACCCGACTACAAATACCTGTTTTTGATCTGCTGCCTAGGATTATGCTTATGCAATAAGACCTGCAGCCTCCTTGTGCACAATCCCAACCTATTTTCACATTAAGGACAAAAATATGGTTAGTGCTGTCAACCTTAGCCATGTGGCTGCTTTTCACTCAATCCTTCACACAATTTCCACAATATATAACCAACCACTCTACTTAAGCTGCAAAGAATCCTGCTGCACTCTGAAGGTCCTGCAGCGTTTCTAGCAGCTTCTGGACTTGGAGATCAGAGACCCTCTCACCATTATCATTTTACACACACAAAGAGTACAGATTATGGCTCTTACTGTGAAAATTTGAAAGAAAGGTATCTCAGGTAATCCTGTAACTTGAGGTACTTTCTGTACCTCAAGTTACATATGCATATGCTACAGCCATCCAGGTTGGAAAACTAAACCTCCAACTGCATTCTTCCGCTCTGAAATCTGTCTCCACCAAGTCCCTGTCCTCTCCATCCCTCTGCTGCCACTGTTCATGCCTTCATCCCTCCCTGAGGGCCATCAATAATGCAGCAAGCAACTTCTCAAACAGTGTATACACCCAGAGTACCATAACACACACATGCGGTGTTCAAATAACACGCTGCGTGTGATTTACAGACAAACACTGAACGAGGGTCCTCCAGTGTGGGCCATTATCATGCAGGCAGGCGCATCTGCAGACATCAATAAGTGAGGTGGGGGTGGCGAAAGGGTCTACGGGTCAAGGCGGTGGGGTGCTTCACACATCAGCAGGACTCCTCTCTGACTGTCACAGCCTTTCACAAGCAGATCCAAAAACAAACCTTCCACCACGGCTGTCAGTCAGTCAGTCTGCTGGCGGCTGAAGAAAAGAGCAAGGGGCTTCAAAGGGACATGTGCCTGAACAGGAGAGAGGCCAAAGAGCAACTCCAAAACATCCACAGACGTAGCGCTGCTTAGGATGGTGTGAAAAACTGATCTGGTATGAGAATCTGAAGACTGGAGGGGAGGAACCTCCAGTTTGCAAAAAAGGATTCGAAAAACATTTGCCATCACAGTGATGCCCAGACTGCACAACATCTTCCGGCAGCCAGAGTTCAGTGTTTGTATTGTCAGATCTCTCACCACGGATCCGAAATGTGCTGAAGAACAAATGATGAAACAACTGGTTTATCACAAGTAGATGAGTCCCATTAAATTATTCTTTCAACGCACAAAATGAAAATCTGTCAACAGACTGATTAGACAGGAGCGGAGGTCATATTCAATATGTAGCATAAAAAAATATTCAAATTAAGACAATTTTAATAAAAAATCCAGGTAAGAGATACACCATTTAGCTTCCCATAATAACAAAGATCTGAATTTACACACAACACCTGCGTACAGCGTGCTTTTATTTTCAGCATAAAGAATACTCTGTCACGAAGCTAAAAGACGTTACAATGTCATCAACCAAGAAACATTTTAGTTAACCCAGTTGACTCTGGTCGAAGTCCTCATAAGGACTGTAAAATAGCATAATTATCTATTAAAATTGAATAGTTATTGATGATTATAGAATAACTATATTTATATACTGAGCAATAACTATATTTATATAGTTATTCTATATGGCGAAGTGGAGAAGCAGCAGTAGTTCCCTCCTCTTCCTCCTTTCTAAGGATTTGTCTAGCAGCTCGTTTCACACGTTTCTAGTTCTTTTAGTCATTGTTAGTTAGCGTGTTTCTCCAGTGGTCACTGGGTATGGTTCACTATGGACTGGTTGGCAGGCCATCACAGAAGACAAGCAGCACAAACAATTTAGACAAAACCAGTTAACCTGACTGTTAGAGGAAACCAGAGTACCCCTATGTGATAAGACATTTTACTGCAGTTAAAATAAACAGTCACCCTAAAACCTCTGTTATCCAGCATGTAGTAAACGAGCGGGCGTGTTCATAAGATGCTGGCTTCATTAACTGGAGGTCCAAAGTATCCTGATCCTGAAAACTCACTGGCTGATTGGGATTCAACAAATGTGCAAAGAAAAAAAAAGATATTTATTTTAATTGTTTTGTTTTTTTTTGGTTTGCTGTTTTCAAGGACATACTTAAGTGTTTAAACATATCGTCCTGTAGCATAATTACCCAGTAATATTGTTAGATTTCCTGCAAACTCACCATTTTTTGTTACAAGAAACATGGTGGAGCCACTGTAAATGGGTAACAAAACCAGAGAACATCTTTAACAGTGAGGAGACTGCTGGATTAAATAAATAATAATCTTTATAACCAGTAATGAAATACAAGGTGGGCCTTCTAAAAGCTAAAAGCTGATCCCAAAAAAGCTGCTTTTGCTTTTGCTTCATTAGAAGTAAAGAAAAGGTTTATTACAGCATATTTGGTAAGTTTGCATGAAATCCGGGGCAACACCTCTCAATGTCCGGTGAGCGCTGTCCCTCACTGACCACGTACAAACTGCACTGTATGTGCAGGACGTTCTCGCGTCTCTGCCATCTTCAAAGTGTTCAACAGGGAGATGAAAAGGTATGCTGTAGGAAGAAGACCAGAAAAAAAAGAGTAGCATGCAAATTATGGAAGAAATGGGAGAGAAAAAAAGAGAGTCAAGGTCAAAGAAAATCAAAGTGATGAATGTGTAGACTTTAGCCTGAATGATGGAGGGAAGAACCAGACTCTAAGTCTGTAGTTTCAAGTTGTGACACATCAATTATAATTTCAAATTCTGGTGCATTGATGAGTCTTCGGATGAACAGATGGGACTGCTGCGGATGCTGAGAAGTATTTTTGACTTTTTTAAGGCAGACTGGGACATTCCAGCCTGGAACAAACTAATCCCTTGGATTACACTTTGCTTCACACAAACGGCCTGGGCTCTCAGCTATCAAGAAACAATTTCTTCCTGGGGGCTTGCCTGTGCTGTGAACAGCCGTCCTTCACTTCAAAGAGAAACGCAGATAGAGGTGGCTGTTAACCCATCCATTTTCTAACACTCTTGTCCCTAGTGGGGTCGGGAGGTGCTGGTGTCTATCTCCAGCTAACGTTCTGGGCGAGAGGCGGGGTCACCCTGGACAGGTCGCCAGTCTGTGGTCGCTGTTAATGTTGATTCAATTTTAGGAAGAATGACCAACACAAACTAAACTGCTTCGTTCACTTCTGCCATCGCTAAAACTACAGGCAGACCGCAATCCTAAAACGCCGCAGAAAACTGATTTCATCGATAACAACTTCTTCTTCTTCTTCTGTTGGCTGATTGGCTCAGAGGAAATTCTACCAGAGAGAATCCAAGTGAAAAGGAGAAAACCCCGACTGTGCTGTTACTGAGATTGAATTGGGCGGAACAGCGCCGGAATGCAGTGATCAGGCTAGTGGAGAGTCGTCTCTCTCTCTTTCCCCCATTACCTCGTTGTCTCGCCCTCCACCTCTCTGAGGGTGTGCTCTCTCTCCACTGCTGCGTTTGTAGCCTTCCTTTATAATGAAAACCGACTCACAGTGAGGAGTAGGCTCCCGCTGTTCGCTTCAAAGAGCCAGCTCTCAAAGCTGGAACGTTTGTGACCAACCCATCACTAGTCTGCTGAGCTTTTTATACAAACTACCTCAGAGCATTGCTCCTTAGAACAATGTTGAAGGCAGAGGCAGAGCGCATATATATGTTACTGTGATGAAGTCGGCATGTCAGAAAGAGCTTCATAAAGAAACAGACATCAATTTCTAAGGGTCAAATTAGGAAGTTAATTTTAAAGCATGTCTATGAAAACGGAAGGTAACAGTTTTTGGTTGTGCTGTGAAGTGGCACCATGTGCCTGGAAAATACAAAAATCCCCCTTTAAAAAGATTTTTAAGCATTCACATCTGTTATAAAATTCTTTTTCCAAAGGTGTCAGAGTAATTAATATGTAGAAATTAGACTCAAATTTCATAAACTCTCAGTACTGAGGCTTCTCTGAAGGCCTCAGAGGCCCTGAGACCCTGTCTGGTGTTAAACCTGTAAGCAGCCGTCTGAGAGGACGACCTGACCTTTGACTCTGAGGAGCGTAGCTGACATTTCAGCAGACGTATGCTTTTTCCTTGAGAGAGAAAGATCCATATGCCATATCCTTTATTTATCAGCGTTATCAGCTGGACCAACATTCTTTTAATCTTCAAATCTCGGCTTAATTTGTTAACATACCTATCAGAGTTTTATAGATCCACCTCATCCACGTTCTCGCATCACTATTCGCGCACGTCTGTGAGCTTCTGTTCTGTTTCGATGTGCTGCTCGGTGGGACGGGATGGGGGAACCGGGAGGTTCGGGAAGGAAATCGTGGGGATTTGCAGCTCAATCTGCTTGGGTAGGCACTTTCCCTGTCTGCCGCGCCGTGTGACTGAAGGCTGTGGATGTGTCGCCTCACTGGAGCTGACAGGAGCTGCCTGCTACAAAATCAATACAACTCCTTTCTCTCCACTTCCGCGCGTCTCTGCTGGCGGTTTCTCCTGCCGACACTAAATCAATGAGTCCTGAAGCTGATTAGCAGGTTCAAGCGGAGGTCATTTCACAGAGTCGGCTTTAAAAAACAAAAAAACCCCAAAACAATTACCCTAATCATATTTACTGTAGCGACTCACTAGAGGCAGAGGAATGTTGCTGTCGAGCTTTCAATGAGCTTTCTGACTACAAATAAAAACAGAAACTGAAAGAAGACTCTGTTTACCTGTATTTTAATGGGGTTTTTTTGTCCACAATTGCAGTGTAAAAAAAAACATCTTTTAAATTGTAAAATACCAACAGTTAAAGACTGCGACATCTAAAGCATCACATCTGGGTTGGCTTGAGCAGGACATGTTAGTAGAAGAAACGTTTTCTGAATGGAATCCTTTTACTGTGTTAAAATAAGTCACGGAAAAACGTACGTTTTTACTCTTGCATCGTAACATCAAAATGCAAAAAATCTGCTTGATGGTTGTTAGTTCTGTTGCCCCGCAGCAACAAAGTCCTGGGCTTGAGTTCCAGCCAGAGTTCCTGCAGCATGGAGTTTGCATGTTTTGCCTGTGCATGCATGGATTCCCTCCAGGACCTCCAGCCTCCTCCCTCAGTCTAAACGTGGCTCCGGTAGGGTTAAATGTTCATCCATGAATACACCAGGACGCATGTTCAAAGACAGGTTTTGACACACTTTGGATGAAATAAGAATTGAACCTAAAGTGACTTTGGTTGTGGCTTTTGTAGAGCCCTGAAAATGTGTCCAATCTGGCCTATTTATACACATAAGAAAAAAATCACAACATGCATAACTTATTATAACAAAGAATGGTTACTAGAGTGTTCAGAAATATTTTAGAAGCATAAAGATTCAATGCCACATCCTGCAGATGTCATTGTCTCAATGTGCCGAGTGACCTTTGACCTCATTTGATTAGTTCATCAGTTAGGCCAAATCAGGTGAAAATGTTAGTATGAACAAATCTGCATCTGAGAGGACATTGGTCCTGTTCCACCAGACCAAGCACAAGACCTTTGCCTTGTCCTGAACTAGTTTCAGGTGTAGAGCCCTGAAAATACGTTAAGAACATGATAATGTTGAATTAATAGGTATGATTATCTTATTGGGCAAGTATTCATTTGATTTAGAACAATTCATTTTGTTTATGGCTAAATACGTGCTCAAACTACTTTATTTTCTTTTGTTTCATAGATCTCTGTCATGATAAAACCCCTTTAAAAAGGACACAATGCATGATGGGAGTTGAAAGTTCATGACCCGTGATTATATACGGAAAGAGAGAAAACTGCACACGCCGTATGCTCGAACCGTGGATTTTGTTTAATAAAAACGGATATCTATTTTGAATTTTTTTTTCTTTTGTTCTTTTCAAGGGTGCAACACTTTGGTGCATGTCGTGAACTCCAAGAAGACTAAGTAGAATTTTGTGTGCTTTGGAGATGAGCTCATCTGTTTCCTCTGAGCATTGTTAATGTTTAGGAATAATTTATAAATCCCGCAATACTGACGGAAAGAAATTAAAAGAAGTTCAGGATAGATTTCATATTAAAGTTCTCATTGTGCTACACTGAATCCATCAACTGTTATGATTTCTAAATTATATCATCGCTCCATGTGGCAAACAGAGTTTATATGTTACAAAATGTCAAGGAAAAATAAAACCTTCAGGATGTGAAAATGATGCTAGGAGGGCTGAGATTTTTCCTTCCAGTTCTTTGCTCTAACATAAACCATCACTGAACACAAGTTACAGCAATCCTACAGCGCCCCCAAGTGGTCTACCATTACCATTTCAAATGGTGATGGGCATCTGCATGATTGCCATTTGGCTGTGGGGTATGAAAGCAGAAAAACCTCCTCTGATTGTCCATAATCCTTTATCATTTACTTCCACAGCCTAAACCAAACAGCACTTCTTCTTCTGGGGCTCAAGGTTTGGGCCTCGGTCCTTACGCTGTATTAAACATAAGACCACATACACATGCAATCAAACACATTCAGGAATTTTCAGATAAACTCTGTTGGGCTGTGGTTGCCTCTTGTTGCATTTTGTATTAACTTGTACCATGTAATTTTCAGTGATATTATATATATATATATATATATATATATATATATATATATATATATATATATGTACATGTGTTTCTATAGTTTCTTGGTTCTGTTTTTGTTTCTCTCTTTCTGCAGGTGTAGCAGCAGACCACACACTGCAGAAACTGCTGGAGACAGGGTGTCGTTTTGCATATTCTTCTTTCTCTCCTCCAGTTCATGTCTCCATTCCCTTTTTAACCTTTTTCTCCCTTTCTTGTCTCCTATCTTTTTCATCCCTTTCTCCATTACATTTGAACCCAAAGCAATTTTCTAATGAAACTTTAGATTATACCAAGTGGAGCATTAAGTCGTAACATTCCACTCATAAACGTAAATCTGTTGGGTTTTACTCAGGCAACAACAGTGCGGGACAAGACATGTATACATAATACTAATCAAATAAAATCCAATGGTGGGAGGTCATACAAACCCAAGTTACTATCACATTAAAGTGGCCTAAATTTTTTTTTTCAAATGTGTTTTATTTCCTGAAATACCAAAAGTTGAAACATTTAAATAAAAAAAGGATAACAGTCCAATATATTCTGCAAGGAATTAGCATGTTGGTTTTTTTTGTTCATGTAAGGTTTCTTCTCTAGCTTTCTCTCACCACTGTCCGTAAACATTTATGTTAAGTTAGTTGGTTTCTCAGGTCTCTCTTTAGAAGTGTGTGTCCAATCCACCTCCTGTCTAATGGCTGCTGGAGATGGGCAGCATCTCAACACGCTGCATGGATCAGCGCTTATAGACGATACTATATTCTTCAGGTTACTCTAATTCTTTGTGTTGGTCTTTAGCATTTTGATTCCCACCAACTCTTTCATTCTGTGTGCAACCGAGTCTCTTGAGCTGGTTTATGTGTCCATCCATCCATCCATCCATTTTGTTACACCCTTGTCCCAAGTGGGGTCAGGAGGGGTGCTGGTGCGTATCTCCAGCAAGATATTTGGGGCGACCATCACAGGGCAACCATACACGCACACATCCATACCTAAGGAGAATGTAGAGGAATCAATTAACCTAACAGTCATGTTTTTGGACTGTGGGAAGAAGCCAGACTACTTCTCTACCCGGAGAGAAACCGGCAGAAAGATCCCGCGCCGGGAATCAAACCCAGGACCTGTTGCATGCTCAAACTTTGAGTTTGAGTAATTCTTATTTCTGTCTCAAATTAGGGTGCGTATAGTTCATCTGAATCAGGAATGATTTTCCATGGTATAGTGACCAATAACGCTGCACTCTTTAAAGAAGGGAGAAAACTGGAATGTTGGAAAGTTTATTTGAACAGTCCAAGGGAAAACAACAGTGTTAATATGAAACACTGAGCTGCGGTGTGTTAGGAGAGAAGAACTGAAGTGTAAATTAAAACAAAAAAAACTAACCCAGAGAGCTTAATACTCAGAGCAACTGTCTTTCTGAGGTTGCCTCATTACACTGATCTCAGGGTGTTCTACAAAAATACAAAAAGCATTAAGTAAAAACATACATGAGTGTTGCTACAGAGGAACAGAAAGCTAACAGGAACAGTCAGCTTCTTCCTGTCTTTAACGCTTTTATTTCAGCTAGCGTGAACACTTGCTTCATGCTTTGCTCTTGTCGGAGCTCTCCTGCTCTGCTCCCTCTCCTCCGCTCCCGAAACGCTGGCGAAGCTCAGATGACAGCACCGAGCAGCAGGATTTCTGGGGAACAGCAGAGGAGCCATAAAGAACAGGAACACCACATCACCCCACCCCGCCGCGTGAGTCTCTCTGCCTACCTTGCCGTCTTTAGCTCGGCTGCGGGCCCTGGACAGGAGCTCGAGAAGGGCCAGCAGCAGCCCCACGCCCAGGCCCAGTCCAAGCAGCAGGAAGAGGCCGCACAGGTCGTAGGGCTTCAGCGCGTCCGATGCGTGTGTCTCATCAGAGCCCACGCAGCTGCTGGCCCACCACTTCTCCCGCAGGTGCGTTAGCTCCCCCGACTCACTGAGCTGGAGGATGGCGATGGTCAAGTTCTTCACCAGCGGAGAACCTAGTGGGGTAAGAAGTGGGGAGGAATGAGAGGAGCTGGCGTTTGTCTCCAGAGGTCACTGGGTGAAAGGTCGGGTAAGCCCCGGGCCGATCGCCAGTCCATCCCGAAACAGCTGCTTCCGATTAGATTCGGTTTTTAATTTCAGAAGAATTAAAACATCATGAAGGGCTGTCTGCAAAGATAAACTGAAGAGGCTGAGAATGTGGTGTGAAGTAGCCAAAGTGACTTGCCGTGTAAAAGTTGCTGTATATATAAAATGTTCTGTGAATGCCATCCACTGGGAGGTTTTCAAACGGTGACCCCTGCCGCACGGCTCCCAACTGGAACCGAAGCTTTCATGATTGTGGAGAAGATGATTTAATTGGAAATTGATTTGGTTAATCGAGCTTAATTAATTAAGCTTTTTAATATTTATTTCTAAATGTATTTCAGAGATATTTTTAAATATACATATAATTTTTAAGGTACTCTCATTTCACTTGCGTAAGATTATTTAACACTCAAGCCTGTTGTAATTTTTACCATAACAAGTTACGGTATAATAGAGTTTACTGACTCACCTCAGCTCACAATAGCAGCCTGCCACATGCATATTAATATCAATTCTAATTATGGCTTCATCTGATTCAATCTGTGATGTGATTGAACAGTTATACGTTTTCTGTTCTCCGCCCAGCAGTGTGGAAGAAGCAGCAGTGCAATGTGATGCTGACAGATGTCAGACGCCTCACCCCGAGGCGCGGCGATGCTGTATGACCTCATGGAGATGACCTCCTGGGCCCGGGTCAGCTTGCAGTACCGAGCCACGGCCAAGTCCAGGGACACGGCTTCCCCGATGAAGGCGAAGCGCCCCTCCTGAGCCAGGCGAACCCCCTCCTGCATGGTGGACACGTAGCTCTTTTTGCGCTCCATGTGCTGGTGGATGCGGCGGTACACGGGGTAGATGGAATTCTGGAGAAACAAAAACGAGTCATTTCATGTGGTCAGCCAGTTAATTAAAAGGCGTCGGAACCCCTGGCGGACGCTGTGTGTGTGTGTGTGTGTGTGAGGGGGGGAGGGGGGGATTCTCTGTGCCTTGAAGAAGAGCATGGTGGAGCCGTTCTCCACTGTTCCGTAGTCGATCACGTCCTGGTTGGCCAGCTCCTCGAAGCTGGTGATGGATGTGTGCTTGCTCTTGTTGCGCAACACCGAGTTGAAGTTGACAAAGTAGCAGGCGAGCAGCAGCACCGCAAATATCCACCAGATGGCGCCGACGACCCGCCCAGACAGAGCTTTAGGGTGAGGGCCGGCACCTGCGGGGACAAAAGACGGGATCAGCCCTCCGCAATCCGGCTGCTAAAAGCAGCAGTGCTTAGAGTTGGAAAAAAAAAGGTTTATGTTTATCATGGGAATGTTGCGTTTTTCTAAATCTGCTTTGACATCACAGCACCACTGGCTCTAATGCCACACAGGCAGGCAGCCAGAGGGAAGGAAGAGTGAAACTCCCCCTCAAACATGCATGGGAACTTTACTGCACAGAGCAGTCTGGCTGTCAACACGTTGCTTCATAAAATAGGAGCTGTGAAGAAAGCGTCACTTTTAGTTTTGTGGAGAACAGAGCAGAGGATCGAGAGGCT
The DNA here is from genome assembly GCF_002775205.1 of Xiphophorus maculatus. Lineage (NCBI taxonomy): Eukaryota > Metazoa > Chordata > Actinopteri > Cyprinodontiformes > Poeciliidae > Xiphophorus > Xiphophorus maculatus. Next base: position 6,199,199 of record NC_036443.1, on the reverse strand, counting down.
GGGGGTGAGAACCACGGAGAACGTGGAGATAAAAACGGAACCTTCTGGGTTCTGAAGCTGTGCAGTAATGAATTCAAACGGCTCACAGGATGTGGACAAGCAAAGCAAAACTGAGGAGAATTTGAAGATTTTTTTTCCCCCACGAGTCCCTATTTAAGATCTAATAAAAGCTGCGTTTTAAAACCGACTGGTACAAATTTTCTTGTTTAAAAAAAAGAAATAGTGTTGATAATATCTGTAAGGATTCCATAGGGATGTTAAAGGGTTACAGTTTGTTTTACAGAAAACAATCTATCATGGTAAGATGTGAGGACCAGAAGATGTTTTTTTTAATTTTATTTTTATTATTATCAAGGCATCGCAGAATTTTGAGAAAGATGTGACTAAAAAGACAGCCAGCAGAGGGCGTGGCTGCTCCTGCGTCTGCGTCTGCATAATGTCCAGTGTTACCTTGCAGGGTCAGCGCTCCTGTGATGTACCAGAAACTGTGCAGCAGAGTAAAACTGTGCTCGTCTGCTTCTGGGTCGGCCCACTCCATGGGGCTGATTCTGAGAGGGGAAACATGGCGGGCGGTGTGGTTAGAGGGGCCGAAATCTAAACCGTTCATATTCATGTTGCTTGGAGAAAACAATTCAATTCCTGTTTTGAATCCATTAAAGTTACAGAGAAATGTTTCTTCTACATTGTTGGGATTTGCATGTGTGAGTTTACATTTTGGTTCTGCTCAGATAAGCAGAAGACAATTAATAAATGGACAGACAAACAGACAGAAGGATGGAGGGACGGAGGGGATCAACCAGATAGCTGAATACTCGCTGATTTGTCTTTTTTCTCATTTTATGTTTGTCTTCTGCTTAAATCTTACATTCTGAAGTGAGATATTTTTAAAAAGTCATTCCCTAGTTTATGTTCTGTACAGCCGGCACATTCAGACAGGTTGCGTGTGTTTTAACTGCCCGGTTATCTCTAGTCCAGAGTGTTTCCTCGGTGAAATGCATCTTGTCGTAGACACTCATGGTTCTGGTGAAGCTGGGGGGGTAGAAAGGTCAGACCTGATAAGCTCTCGGCGGGCTTTCCTATCTGAGGCCGAGCAGCTGCTGAATCGCTCACACATACAGTCCATCACCCTCCTGATGGAGCATTTGGAGGAGAGGAAGAGCAGGTTTGTTTCGCTGAAGACCCTCAGAAAATACAGTGTCTGCTCTGCCTCCCTCTGCAGCTGTTTGGCTGTTTGCTCTCCAGGTTAGATCTTTCTGTTTTTCTCTTCCTGAAGTCGGTACTCAGCTGCTTTGTCTTGCTGATGCTTCAAGGCAGATTAGTGGCTTTCTACTCAAAAAGCTGCTTCACCTCTCCTCCATATGCCGTCTCTCCCTCCCACCTGATTATTCTGACCACAGCGGTGTTGTCTGGGCCCAGCGGTGGGTGGAGGGTTCTGTCAGCTAACTTGTGTGAGTCTGGTGCTGGATGCTGAGCTGGAGCTACGCCAGACTGCTGTCTATAAGCAGCAGTCTGCTGCACCAGCCACTCGGAGCAGCCGAATCTGTTCGCTCTGTGGGTGAACTAATGCAGGTCCAAATCTGCTGCTGACTGTGTGACTCTGCACCACTTCTTAAAGCACTACATGATGGTAGGTGTAAAGTGATACTTACACCCATTCCGGTTGTCTGTGGATTTTAGGGTGGTTGCAGTAAAACAATGTTCAAACACAAGAAGAATGAGGTTCTGTCTCTTTTAAAGCTAAATAGAACAAACTCTATTGTAGAAGCCTAAATTCAGTTCTAGTTCATTCAGACCTTTAGGATAAATTATGTTTAAATTCCTTATGATAATTTGTTTATTTGGATAAAAATGATTACTAGTTAAATCTCTATGGCATACTAATTTGTTACATTGGTTAGAGAGAGTTAGTTGGGCAGCTGGAGTGAAGCCACACAGTTTTTTGACCTCTCTCTTTAGACTCTCATTCGTCTCTTTAGTTTACTCTTTACTATTTCTGTGGAAAAGTAACATTTGAACCGTTTTTATTTTTGAAGTAAAGCGTTAAACTCTATCAAGAGGATCCAGTCTGTATTTTTTGTCGTTTCGTCATCAAATGGACCGAAGGGGAAAGACGGAGAGCGTCAAGCTTATGGCTTCGTTATTTAGGAAACTACATCTATGTTACAGTTATGTATTTAAACGTCTCCATATCTCCTTTTAAACTGATTGGTCAAGGTGACATTAGAATTGGCGTTTTTTTACTTTTGGCTAGGAATGATACAAAAATTCAATAAATGCATCATAAGAAAACATACGCTGCATATATTTCACTCATGTTTTTTTTTTTTCCTTTTTTGTTGTTCAGACTGTATTTCATTGGATTTTGATGTTATTGTATAAATAACGGCTGTTTATTACTTTTTCAATTTGCTTTGTAACTTTAAATAATCAATTGTATAATGAATGTCTGGAACAACCGGGCAGTACGCCCCTCCCAGAGGCTTCTGTGGAACATAACTCTAATGTATTTGTGGAAAATTGGCCTGTTCAGATTTTTTTCTTTTTCATACCTGAAATATTTCACAGGAAATCCAGCTCGGGAAGTTGAAATACCAAGACACAATTCTACTTGACAAACCAAAGGAACCAATCCATAAGGGGCATTCGTTTTCCTTGGCCCTGACTGGCTGGATCCCCAAGAGAGGAAATTTGGAAGTGTGCAGATGTTAAACTCCGAGTTGGCACTACGATAGTTTCTATTGTGTGTGTATTAATGCTTATTAATGTATTCATTAACTCATTATGTGTTTTGAAGTATTAAAATAGCGGCATGAAGTAAAACATTCCCACTTGTTTGTGAAAAGTTTAGCCTCACCAGAAACATTTTTGTTCATTACAATGCAGAGTATTTTTATTTTTATGAACATTGCATTTTTTGTTTCTTTGTTTTTAGGCTGTGGCCTTCATCGTTCAGTTAATAGGCAAGAAATGGAGATGTGAGAGAAGGGGAAGACGTGATTGAGGCTTGTGTACGTGCCGAGTACGCTTTACCACCGCGCACCCCGAACATTTTCGAAGCTGAAATCAGAAATGATGTTTGGAGCGTTCTGTTTTGGAGTTGAACTCACCTGCCCACCAAGAACACACAGAGTCCTGTTAGCAGGAAAGCAATGAGAACACCGACCCACATCTCTGTGGAGAACGGGGACAGCAGGCTGAAGGAGTGGTCTTCAGAGTCCGCGCTTTTACGCATGATGAAGCTGAGTCCAGTTTGGATGAAGGGCGTGGTCATGTCCACGAAGCGTTCTCTGACAGCAGTGACGGTCAGCGGGGCCACGGCCAGATCAGCCTCCTGGTAGAGATTGCAACAACAAGGAGAGTCACAATTTCAGGACAGGAGGCACGTCATGTCAGCTGAAGCTCCCCAACGTTCTCTCAGTCCACATTCAACCAAACGTTTCATACTTTAACAGTAATAATAGTTGATTGTAGCCTGAATCGAGTAGAACTGTCTACTATGCAGCTCTGCTCAATGAGATTCCTCCCATTGAACTGGATTTCTCAGGTTCACAGGTTGCCTTTCATCCTGACCAATCAGCAAACAGAAAGAGGAGTTGTAAACGATTTCCAAACTATTTAAGAATTTTAGACTTCCTAATTTCAGTTTGCCAAACTACAACCGTAGACGCACATTGGAGGAATATTCCAAATATTAAGCAGTTCAAGTTGGAGCAAGAGGAATGTTTAAAACATTTTATTCCCGGTAAAGATATTGTAGTTGTACTCCCCACGGGGTTGTTTCTGGTAACATTGAACCGGCACATTACATACATCATGAACAAGCGTTAAAGATTGGGTAACATTTAAGATTTCAACAGAGTCCCGCCTCCAGCAATCTATTGTTTCTCGATAGTCGAGGGTCCAGACTCTCAGATCAAAATAAAGCGCAGAACATGGGGCTGATTATTACCAGGTTGGAGAAGAAATCATTGAGGGACGATGGTGGCTCAGGACATGAGAGTTCAACCTGTAACCAGTGAGTTGCTGGTTTGAACCCCCACCCATTTCAGTCTATTATTTATCAATATAAATATGGAACCCCCCCCCCCCCAAAAAAAAACAAACAAACAAAAAAAAAACATTAAAAAAATGCTTCTGTCTGTTGAGTTGAAAAATAATGTTTGTTATGAGAACAGGTTACACAACTATGTATCGCTACTGAAATGTGCTTGTCCAACAATTATTTCAACCCACTGAACACACAAAAGCACACAGTATCCCACAGAAACATGGTCATTCGGTGCATCCACATTTTATACAATGGATGATGTGAAACCAAGTTACAAGGACCGGTTGAAAAAAAGGAGGGACTTAGACTTAGAATCCCTGCGGTGGAGGACAGGTCAACCCTGGGGGTCGTTGTTCCCATGCAGTGTTGTTTCCCGTAAAACACCTGCTGTGTTTTAATCTTTATCCATGTATCCATTCCTCATCAAAGCCAAGGCTTCCATACTTTCCCATCATTTTGACATCTTTAACTTACCCCCCTGATTACTTCTCCAATCATGCCGTTCCAGTTCCCAGATGAGTCCATGGCTCCATACCTGCCGTCCTTCACCGGGTGGATGTTGTACTTGAAGCCCAGCTTCTTGGACAGCTCTGAGATCAGGTCAATGCAGTAGCCCTCCAACTGGGAGCCTCTGCTCATGGCGTATGGGTCATCCTGGGAAAACGGAACAAGTTGTATGAGGCGGATCACTGTGGAGAAGCAGGTCATACCACGGTGCTAAGAGAATGGAATGTGAATGGATGAATCATGAAAATTAAAACAGAGAAATACTTATCTCTGAATAAATGTTAGTTCCATGTAGGTAATAATCTGAATCAAATGGGGATTTTTTTTTCATTGCATGTTCTGTCTAAATAAATATAATGACACTAACGACCTCAAGTCTTTTATTGTAAATACTTCATTGATGGAACAAAAGTGTTGCAGTGTCTTTATGACCCGTCACCATTTCTATGTCTGAGGTAGTCATGCTGTGTTTAATGCTGCTCATGTGGGACATAAGAGGTGCACATGAGTCATGTATTCCTGTATACCTTTATACATATTAACATTTGAGGCATCCATTGCAAATGTTAAGGTGCCCAAACTTTAACATTTAGCATAGTAGAACTTTCCAACTCAAAATTAGAACCTAAGGTGCTTTTCTAGTTGAGTTTTTAAAATTGATTCTCAAGTCTTGAATAGAGCCTTTGACTCTGCATAACACAGCCACGTAATGTTGAAACAACATAACTTATAGCAATATATTTAACTGTATCTGGGTTAGCTTCTATCACATTAAGTGTGTGGTGCTGTACAATCCTGCTGGTAAAAATGTAGTTGGATGCCGCCTAAGCTTTATGTCATGTTTAATTAACCTGATTATGGCGTTTACAAGTTCTAAAACCTGAGGTGTGAATATTGTGCTCAGTCACCATCAGGCTACAAACACTGCAGAAAAAATGTCATGCATAACTTTGAGGTCCTGACTGATGAGGAACCTCAGACTTTCCAGACTGGAATTGTAGGCTTAGGAGATATTCCAGATGATCATTTCCTGAATTGCAATTAGACATCCCAAATTCCAGAGGCATTTCCTGTTTTATCGCTGGGAAAACATGTTTTTGTCCAAACTGCCACTGTGGTTGGACATTCCCATGGTGTTTATATTTGCTTTGTTTGAACAGATGAATCTGGAACCTTCATGGACCTGGTGCAGCTCCACACGTCTCTACATATATTTGCTGATTTCTTCTCATCTTGTCCTGAGGCGTTGTCTTAAAATGCATGCACAGATGTGTCTCCAACTGAGAATTAACCTATAGGAAACTTACAATGCTGTGACATCATCATCGAGCTTTCCTAAACCACTTAAAAAAACATAGTAATCCCAATGAACGTAAACCTTTATGTTTGAATGTTGAATTAAGACCTCTAGAGTAACGTCAAAATTTTCTACATAACCAACATAAATTTACTTAATTAACCCAAATTATTCCAGGCTGTGATGTCATTCTTGACAGAATCGAGTCCTGACTTTAAAAGAAGCAACTTTTGTGCCTCCTCCAGGCATTCATGCTCAATGAAAGGTGGAGAGCAAGGATACCTTTATAGTGGTGATGGATAACTCCTTGGCATCTGGAATGAGAGAGACAAAGGCAACAGGGTGGAGTTGTGATGAAGAAGCATGGCAATGCGATTGTACATAAACATATGCAGACAATGAAAGGATTTAGAGTTGCCACTTGTTCGGCTGATGGCTAATGAAGCAGATTGCCACTTTGAGCCGCATCATGTTCTCCTCAGAGCCACAGCGGTAAGTTAGCCAAACGGCCCCCGCAGAACAATGGCGGTTTTGTTGGAGGTTGTTTTGCAGGAGATTTCAGAAAGCAGCTCCATGCTGAGCGGAGGGCTGAGAGGTATAATGAGGGGGTTGACCAGCCCCCCTATGAGGGGATCAGATTGTGGACCCATCCTTTTCGGGCCCCTGTGTAATCAGAGCAAGGGACGGGGGAGAGGAAGGGGGGGCAAACCCAGCCATTTGTTTTTGTCGCTCATGTCACTCCTAGTTGTTTGCATGTTGCCATAACTGACCAATGGTGATACGGCATGTCCAGCAGGACCTAACATGTGCTGCCAGGGTCGGTCAGAGACGGGAGCGGAGGTGCCAGGGGAGCGGGGCCTTTCAGAGCTGCATGCCGTAACAAAGCCGGCTTGGCTGGATCTCACAAAGCCCATGACACTCTGTCAGCCTCCTCCGGAGAGGATGGCAGGACGGAAAATCTGCCGAGATGCCTGAGACATCCGGTCCGGTCGGGTCCAGTCCAGTCCTGTCTGCCGCTGACCCCCTCCACCTAGGGTTAATTGATTCATCGCAGCGTGGCAGCAGCCCCTCCACTGGTGAGAAACAGGACTCTGCCACAGTGGACGCTGCCCCCTCTGTGCTTTGATGGGACTCCAGCAGTCCATTACAGCCAGTGGGGTAAAGGCTGAGATTGATTTGGGAGCGTGACCCTTCCTCATGGGTCAGCCAGAGCAGGCTGGCACAGATTCAGGCATCAAGTGTGCAGAAATATGACTGCAGGAGGAAGTGATGTCACTGCCTCTGCGAGAAAACTACCAGGCAGAAAACGCTAGCTGCAAGACAGGCGTTAAAGGAGAGTTTACTTAAAGCTTTTATCGTATAGAGTGGCAGCATTGATGAAAGAAATTTATTTAAAGGGATACATTTTAAAGGAAATTTTCCTTTCATTAAAACTTTTCAAGATTCTAAAATTCTGCAGTTTGCTTAGATGGCAGCAAATCAGTGGATCACATGCTTATTTATAAAGCACTTAAATGCAGAAATATTTATGAAATTGGAAATAATTTAAAACAGAATAATGTTGATTATTTTTGAGCCAATTAACAGACAGGAAATAATTGTAGCCCAAGGACAAAATATCTGCTGACCACCCCTTTTAGTTTATTTCAGTGGACGTATAATAAAGCACATATTTACTATAACCAGCAATCTTGAGCAGCACATACACAAGGGTGATTGGCAGTGCTAAGACCCTCCTGCTGGCTCTGATTGGCTGATTCTGACTGAGCGGTGTAATTCTGTTGGTGGCAGTAGGACCACAGGGAGCAGGTGGATTTTTCAAAAATGATCTGCCTCATATTATATTGTTATGACATAGTGATTTAACAAATATGTTCCTATATTTAACAAATACGTAAAAAAACAAAAACAAAACATTCTTCCAAACGTTACCTACTGCAACTTTAACAGAAACTGTAAATGTGTGTTATGTTTTTGTTATGGCTAAAACATCGTTATTCATCATTCAGTGAATAAGGTAGAGGTAGTCAGAGAAGAATTACCTCATCATAATGGGAAGAAGTGCGGTAGAGGTCCATTTTGTTTTTCAGTTACTCGAGTAAATGTAACTCGTAGTTACTCCTCCTCAGATTTCAAACAGGAGGAGTCTCTCAGAGCCTGTTTTATTTCAGCTGTAAACAGAAACGTTTGGCGTTCTGCCCTGATAAACAGGTGAAGCGTTGACACCAACTAGCAACTGGGTTTTCATGATGTTCCCCAACATAGAAAACCCATCTATCCCAACCACTCCAGGTGATCATAATCGACCTCCTCTCCTCCCGCTTCAAGACAAACTGATTTTTTCCCCTCAGATCTGATGGGTGAAGTGGAGTTTTTCTCACCTGCAGTGTGGCTCCACGCAGTCATGGCGCTCACACAAACCAAAGCCAAAACCGCTCTCATGTTTCCACAGAACTGGAAAGAATAGGATAATGACTACGGCTGGGTCTCACAATAATTAATGAAAACCACTTCTGTGGCTAAATGCCTTCGCATGGAGCTACAAAGGAGACCTCTTACCTAATTCCTGCCAGATGAAAAGTGGGGAGTTCTGTATGAAGAGAAATTCCAGGTCCTGTCGGAGGCGTGTGGGAGGAACTGGGTGCAGCAGAAAGCAGTTTGGGGGTTTATATGGTGGGTCCAAAGAGGGAGGAGATCAGACCCAGGACCAGAGGAAGCTGAGTCTGAGAGAGATGAGGAGGAGGTTCCACATGTGTGCAGGCAGACTGTTACCAGTTTGACCAGAATATTATTGCACTGTCATCTGTTCGCAGTGCTTGCCGTGTTGATCTGTGCTACACACATTTTGGGATTATTAGGTTTGAAATGTCAGTCACTACATGTGGGCTTTGGAAGGTTACGTAACACAGTCTGAAGTCGTCAGGGAGTGTGTGTGTGTCTGTGTGTGTGTGTGTGTGTGTGTGTGTGTGTGTGTGTGTGTGTGTGTGTGTGTGTGTGTGGAGGTGCTGGAAAGTTCAGGAGCCTACCACTCCTGGAGAGGGAGTGTGTTGCAATGGGTCCTGGTGGAGCAACAAAACCTGCAGATGGGAGGAAGATCAAACTCCCCCATCCTCATCTCCAAGACTGAACACAGAAAAGCCCCTGAATAAACATTTCTACTGAATGAAAGTCAAGAGGAGAACAGCTTGCTCTAGCTTTCAACTCACTGGGCTAAATTACAATCCAACCTAAGAAGTTCAGCTTCCTTCCAGTTCTCCAACCCCAGGTCTAACAGTTTGCTGCATTAATTGCTGAAGACCTTTTTTTTTATTGGAAGAGAATCTACCAAATCTGTCCTACAGCTTATGCTTACAAACTGATTTATTTGCTCAGAGCCTCTGAGAACAGGCAGTGGTTTCAGCCTGAGAGCAGAAAGTGCATTCACTCCGAGACAAAAACATTCTGTCAGGGTTGAAGTGCTAGACGGGGCCTTGAGGTTTCGGTTGAGAGGCCGAGTCATGCCAAATTGTCCAGATAAATACGGCTTTAAGAGGGGCTCGGTGGTTTTCCTGGAATCCTAATGAAGCCGTCTTTTGTGCTTGTGAGCTGGCAGGAGCAGAGTCTGTGGCTCTAAAACAAGCATGTCGTGCTTCACAAAGTCCTACGGATCTGAAGAAGGCCTGGCAGGGTCCGGCAGTGCACTGGAGGTGGCCGTCAGCTTTTCACACCACCAACTGGACAATGGATGAAGCTCTGAGTGACAAACCAGTGTCCTGAGAAAGCGAGGAGGGGCTGAGCGGAGTCTGTCCGGATTTCAAGACTCGGGAGAGAGGAGACGATTTGAAATTCTGTTCATCAGAACTCCAGCGTCTGTTCAAAGGTTTGTTGGACTTCTTTGATAACTTATACAGCGTCCCCAGATTTCTAATGATTTTTCCTTCATTGTTTTTATTAGTCATTGTTTTTTTAAAAAAAAACAATGCACTACAATAATTGGATAACAGGAACGTATCCAATTATTATGTTGGATATAATAATATCCAATATCCAATAATATCCGATATCTTGCGATATTGATATATCGCAAAAATCATGGACACTAATACATATCCCTGGAGGGTTCCCAGATATGCACTACAGTTTACCAGGCATTTCATCCTCATCAGCCACTTGTATTGAAGTAATTTGAAACATGAAGTAATTATTTATGCCATTCATTTCTATGCCATCTTCCTAGGCATTTAAATGGTCAATTGCTGAATCTTCACATTGGTGTAGTGTGTGGAAACCAGTCCTTCCCCAAAGGAAATTTCACACACCTCTAAAATCCTTCCAGTGGCTCCCTGTAGCTCAGAGAACAGACTTTAAAATACTGCTAGTTTATAAATCACTGAACAGCCCAGAACCAAAATAGATTAAAGATCTGCTGCTGTTGTATCAACCTTCCAGACCCCTCAGGTCTTCTGGTTCTGCTCTGTATACCCTGAACCAGAACCAAACATGGAGAAGCAGCTTTCAGCTTCTATGCACCACAAATCTGGAACAAACTTCTAGAAAACTGCAAAACAGCTGAAACACTGACTTCATTTAAATCAGGATTAAAACGCTGCCAGTTTAGTAGCTTTTGAACCTAAATAAATGGAACATTGACCAACATATTTGATGTGTATTGATGATTTTAAAGATGGCACTTGACCAGATGTAATGTCCGTTATTGGTTTTCATAACTGTTAACTATATGATGTTTTTGTGAAGTTTGTTTCACACTTTGAACTGCTGTTTTACTGAAACGGGCTACACAAATAAACTGGATTGATTTATGCGAATCAGGATGTTCCGTCCTGTGGCAGGACATTTACAAGAACCGAACATCTTGATTATTCTAAAAAATAAAATAAAATTAAAATCCTCAAACCAATTTAAGCAACGTTCTAAAAAGTCTTAACGTGTTGAGGAAAACTGATCTTTTCTTGGCACACAAGAAATTATCACAAACATGTTTTTCTGTCTCTAAACGATTCGTTGAACTTGCTCTTTTTTTTTTTGCCCAGTCTCTTTGTTCTGGAACATTCCTTGCTCCTGTGGGGGGTCTGTTCTTCTTTCTCCCCTCCTGCTGCAGAGGCTGGGAGGAGTGACGGCTGCTAAACGAAGACCCAAGCAGAGGACATAATTGGAGCTGCCAACACCAAGGCCAGAGGCTTGTTCATGTCAGTCTGCGTCAGCCTCAGTTTAGCTGCTCCGCTAATGAATCCTCCGGCTTTCTGGAACTCGGGCGGCTTCTGACAGATTAGACACAAATGAAGCAAACGAGGTGTGAAAAGTGTTCAGTGTTATCCGAGTTTTATTCATGTCATAATTACACATTGTTTGAACTCAATATTGTCTTCAGAGTGTCTGCTCAAAGAACCTGGACGGCAGGGCGAACGGAACAAACAAGATCATTCCCGTCTTCCTTTAGGAGCGCGGAGAAACGAAAACAGGGATTCGGACGCGATGCCCTGCTCGCCAACACGAGGTGATCCGAGAAGCGGCTAAAATCTTAAATCTTCATATAAAAACATTGGTAAAACGAAGGAAGTTAGTAGTGTGCTTAAAAAGGCATGCGGTCAACATAAAGGGCCAGGTCGAAGCGGCTCAGTTAAAGAACAGGGTGTTGGCGCCTGGACATGCCACAGACTACAGTCAACAGAATAGGAGCTCAGTCCGGTTACAACAGAACGGCCAGAATTAGTCCCTTAAAAATCTACATTTTCAATCCTGCATTGAAAAACCAGTCCATCTTTTTCAGCAAAGACAAGACTTTCAGCATCAAACGGTACATTATTCTTCATGACATTCTATCATGTTCAAAATATTGCTAACAGATGGATGAGTTGGCAATGCCTCCACATAAACAACCTAATTTACATCTAAAAAGTTCAAGCAAATAAAAAAAAAAAAAAAAATTTAAATCCTGTTCTCTAGTATCTATTGCTACTGTGAGGTCATGTCTAAAAAATACAGACACATGAGAGCAGGTCAGATTCAACACAAATATCAGTTAATATATTATATAAAAACTTTTCACTATAGTCCATTTTCCAACTTCCACAGCGCAGAGCTTGTTCCTTTAAAAGAAACTGTACCGGGGAAGAGGATGGTGAAGAAAATGGGGTGTGTGTGTGTATTTGGGGAAGGGGGGGAGAGAGGGCCGGGCAACCAGAACCTTCTGCAGGGAGACAGTGTGACCGGTGAGTACAGTATTACAGTAACTGCATCCTCAGTGTGTAAACTTGAACCAGGAAGTGAGCGATAGGAAGGTGAGCAGAGGGGGCGGGGCTCATCCCTGCCTCCAGTTCCTGCTGTGGAAAAGCACCTGATGGTTTCTACGAGAAGTGGTCGTTTGAGTTTAACTGAGACGGGATCAGATGCTCTGCTTGGTGACAGTCTGTTTTGAGAAACCGGCAAAAAAAAAATCTGAAGAAATGGATTCAAATCAAGTTTCTAGCTGCGTCTCCCACCATCAGTTCCAAGTCAGCCCGTTCTCAGAGCTGCAGCCTGAAGAACAGTTGGGCACTGTCAGCTGTCATGGGGGGCTGTACATGGGAGGGGGGCTCCAGCTGACTCAGCAGGTCCAGGCTGCTGCAGGGACTCTGGCCCACAGAGCATGCTCCCTCTGGGTTCCCCCGCTCCTCCATGGGACCAGCACCACTGCCAGTGGTCTCAGTGCTCCCAGTAAAGCTGAAGCTAGCACTCCTGGCCTGGAGCAAACCCTGCAGCCGCTTCCTTTCCTGGGCCTGTTTGGCCCTGTTGGCGATGTAGCGGACCCTGCTCTGGCTCCTGGATGAGGTCCGTCTCACCAGCGCCTCCTCGGCCTCCTGCCCCCCCGCTTCCCTGGCTCCGCCCTCCGGGATGAAGTCGCAGGGACTCAGCGGCTCCACGTCAGTCAGCCTGCGCAGCTGCTCCGTCAGGTCGCTCTGCGGTCGGCTCCTCGGAGCGCTGCCCTTACGAAGCGCATCTCTGCTGGGCCGTACAATGAAGCTGCGGCTGATGCTGCGGTACTTGCTGTCAAAGTTGCAGGAGATGTCCTCAGAGGTCAGGTCTCCGAGACTCTTTGACATGGACGCAACTGAGGTTGCAGCGCCACTCAGCCTTTTGGGCGACGCCTGCTTGAGTCCTTCCATGTAAAGCCGGCACCAGGTGTGCCTTCTTTGGGTCAGTCTGCCAGGTGACTCGTCGGCACCATTCTGGGCTGGCTGCAATGGGCGGGGCTTAAGCTCGTCTTTGGGACAGCTCCTTTGCTGAAGGTTGGGGTTGGACTTGCTCTTACTGACCCTCACCGTGTCGCAGGGAGCCGGCGCGGCGCGGTGGCAGTCGATCCGGGAGGCGTCGCAGCCGTTACTGGGACTGGGCAGAACGCCCAGGCTCCTTCTGGCCAGGTTAGGTAGAGACAGGTCGATCACCGTGTCGTTGGAGGAGATGCTGGAGGACGAAGACATGCTGTCTCGGTGGCTGCCAGGCTCCAGTTTGCTCCAGAGCCGGTCGTTCATGGTGGCGTCTGTACAGACCTCTGGTACAGCCGACTGGGCCGGCTTGGCTCCTTCCCCCAGAACATGCCCTTCACTCTTTGCCCGTCTTACTGGGACAGGTTGTGGCGGGGAGCTAAAGAGAGCTCTCCTGGCCTGCGGAGGCTGAGCAGCCGGGGGCCCGAGGCTTCCCGGGGGCCGTGTTTCACCTGGGGGCTCTGCTCTTTGATGAGGCTTTCTTTCTCCTGGAGCGAGAGTTTCTGGGGTTTTCCTCCGTTCTGGTATCTTCTCCTCCAAGGCGCCTCTTGTTGCCTGGGCAACTCGGGGGGACAGAGACGGTTCAACCATCTCTACAGGACTGTTGGAAGGGAAAGAGGTGGAGGCTTTAACGTCTCTGCTGACTTTAGTGGCACTGTGTGCTGTGCCGTACAGAGGACTGCTGGCTGTAGATGCTAAAGGAACAGCTGATGGTGGATGCAGCGGTGTAGGAGTGGAGTGATGCGGTGACAGGCTCTGCTCCGGACTGGAGGCAGAGCGGATCAAACAGCTGCTACTGGGATTTCCCCCTTTTAGTGAAGGAATGCGAGGAGGGGAGCTTGATTCCTGCACCACGGAAGAGTCTGAGGAGAGAGCAGCAAAGAAACTTTAGTAACCACATGGAGTCCATCATCCTGTTCAGTTTAATGTTCACAGCCAGCTTTCATCAGAGTAATGCTATGGCATGTAATCTTAACACAGTTTTATTTACATGTCTGCATGTGTTTTGATGTGACCAGGAGACGGAACGTCAGCAGAATTATGACAGTACGCCATGTTTTCCCCGTGTCTCACAGTCGGGAGCTGAGATGCAACGCTAAGAGCCGAGGAAATGTAGCAGGAAAGACCCGCTTCGCTCTCCAGCCTATATGACCCATCACAACACAGCTGGACTCGAGCTAATCTGGAAAACCTCCTGCAGAGTGACGGCAGTGAGGATGTTGCCAAGTTCCCTCCACGCATCACAACATGGTCCAGAGTCCTTCCAGTAAACACGAGCTGCCAGCTCGACCTCAGACCACATCAGGAGCCAGGAGCGTGCTAGCAGACAAGCCACGCTACAACAACGCCACTTTCATACGAATCTTTGCTACTCCGGCTTCGTCTCCATGACCTTGTCACAACCTGCAGATCTGTTTGCTATTAGGCAGGTTCCTGCAGATGAACCAGCAACCAAATTGAAAAAGCAGCAGATTGATTCTGCATTCAGTTCAGAGTCAATACTTAAGGCAGTGGACCAAACAGGTGGATCTAAAACAAGCTAGCTAGTTTTTAATACAATACATATTCAAGCTTATTCGGGCATCCAGCTTCACAAACCCTCTAACTTAAATGACATCTGATTCTTAATCCATATGATGGACCATTTGGTCATTCATACAGAAACTGACCTCTTGGGTCAGACACTGATGTTACACGGATGTCCGAAAGGCCTTGCTTTGAGTTTCTGCACCAATTAATTACAAAGTTGTTCAGTCAGGTTGAGGTCAGGACTCTGTGCTGGTCAATCAAGTTTTTTCACACTGTGGATCTCGATTTGAGCTGCAAAAAGTGCAAAAAGTTCTACATTTACTGCTTTTATTAACACACAAGAAATGATTCACAGGTGAAAATAGTGATGAGATGTAAATGGATGATGCCGAGGAGAAAAAAACGACTTGAATTTCTATATTAGACTGCAGTCTTTCTGCTGTTGTGAAAAGCAAAGAGAGATTTTAAATATAAAAAAATACATAACAGGAACGACTCATTTCTATCCTTTAGACAAAAAAAAAAAAAAAACTAAACTTGAGGAACAAACTCTCCATCTCATTTTTGTTAGACCAGTGAATGTGCAGAGAAAAGCACATTCACTGGTCTAACTAATGATTTAGTTTATTACTAAACTTTAGAAATGCAGAAACGGTCACTTTCCAAAGGGTTTAACCAGATCACATAGCTAAAGCTAGCACAGCCCTGGATGCAGTCACTATGCTGATTTGAAAGGCTCAAGCTTCTATCAGACATGAATTTTAGCCACGATTCTGAAAACGGACACACAGTGTGTCCGTTTTCAGAATCGTGTCACACACCCTTAGATGGTTTAGAGAGTAAGGATGAATTAGTTCACAATGGCTTTGTTCATGGAAATAGTGCTGCAAAAGAAAATAAATTGGTGGAAATGTAAAACCTACAGAAATTCTGATATTATTAACTTGTTTACACTGTCTACATATTAGCATATTTGTGATTATGGTGCTGAAGCTTGCAAGAGAGAAAGAACTCTACACCCCCGTTTAAATTAAAGACCACCCAGTTACTGAAAAACACCCACTGTGAGCCCGCCTCGCCCCTTTTGTACAGAAATCTACGGAGGGTTTGTCCCTTTTTCTCCATCAGTCTTCTGAGTTAGTTTGATTGTCCTGGTTCTTTAGGAACCATTCTTCTGATTTTATTCTTGTTTAAGGCTTTTTTAAAACTTTTGTCCCCCCAAAAAAATGAACAAATAAATAAATCCCATCCCCAGGAGCAAAGGGCAGATGGAGAAAAGATGGTTGGTGTCAGAAAGGACAGTGAAGTGAAGGTGTTGCAGTACTGGCATGCATGTAGTGAGTTTACCTGGCTCTGGTCATCCCCTCAATTCTGCACTAGGAACAGGGAAAGCGTGCAAAGAGGAACAGAGAGGAAAACAGGGAATTATCCAAACTGCAACAAGAAAGAGGAAGAGATGCAGGCAAGCAGCTTGTAGGACAGAACGCAACTCATCAGGACACGTTTCTCTGTAATATCATGATGTGCTGCACAGAAACTGGGTCTGGAACAGGATTACTATAGCATACAGTAAGCATCTGCCAACATCATATGACTATAATCTACTCCAGCGCAGCCAGAACATTTCTAAACGCATTCTGCTTTCCCCAAAAGAGCCATTTGCATATAAAACATCTCCATCACATGATCTACCAACAGGCAGAGGGGAAGGGGGGAGCATCAGGGTGGAACAGCTGGGTCCAAGCAGAACAGCAAAACAAGGAAATTTATCATGTGAGCAGGAGGTTTCTCATGGAGGAAACATCAGAAACTCGTGACTCTCAGCTCAGCCCATCACACAGGAAACCTTCCAGGACTCCAGCTTATTAGAAGCTGTAGAACATGGAGGTAAAATGAGGCTCAGGAACGCTACAATTAATGAGCCGGGGCGAAATGAATAAACTTCCAAAATATACAATCCAACAGGTGAGCCACTGTTATATTAAAACAACAAAAAATAAAGCTCTAGTGTGAACGTCTGAGCTACTAGTCCACATTACTGATGCCTTCTAAAATAACCTAGATCATTTTTTCTATTATTGTTCTGGATTTGGATTTTGGGTGTTTTTTCTTTGTAGTCTCAAACAATAAGAGCACATCACGGTAGAGCTGGTAGAGTTCCTTCAAGGCTGGACTACTGTGATTCTATACTATCAGGAAGTCCACAAAATGCTTCAAAATGCTGCAGAGAGACGTCTGATGAAAATTTAAAAGAGAGATCATATTTCTCCTGTTTTAGCTTCCTTTCATGGGCTCCCTGTTAAATCCAGAGTCAAATTTTTAGTTAGCTTATAGGTTATCCTGAGTAATTCTGTAGTTATGCTGCTACAGGCGTAGGCTACTGAAGAATAGACTGAGCAGTTTTTTCTCTCTGCTACTTTCTTCTTCTACTACTCTCCAATTTCTATTACTGTAACTTCCCGACTATTGAGCACACCTGACTATAAGTACACTTCCTCTCATCTTGATTTTTCTATGTTAAATTTAACCTACTAACTTTGAAAGTAAAACAAAAAAGTGTACATACATACACATGTGTCTACTACACATCTGCCTAATGAAAAATACAGTAGTACAGCAGGAAAAGTAATTAATAACTATCTTCATCTTCCTACTGTGCACTAAAACTACTAAAGTCTTCATCTTCAGCATCAGAACTTAACAGTCAATCTCTTTTTCGTTGTCGCTCTCACTGTCTCTTTCATTGAAGCAAATTCTATCGCAAGCTTGTGCTGTCCTCTTCATCACACAGCAGTCCAGCCTTCCAAAACATGTTGGTAAAAAGCTGCATATTAGCTGCATCGCAGGGCTCAAAGCAGGTGGAAACAGTAGCTGCTCATAGTCTGCAAAATGTGGTAGTTGCTGTCATTTCAACCGTTAATTTCATGCTTTCTTAGTTGTTTTTCTCTCTATAGAAGCTACAACCAGCCTGGTGTTCTGCTTGGCTGTGGTACTTTCCAGGAAGGTTGGTTTTCTTTAAAACAGGAAGTCTTGCAGCCTCTGACTTTAGCTGTTTGCCAGTGAAGTTACTACTACTGACTACTTGTCATGGGCAGAATGCTCAAGCTGAACACATTTTAAGTGGAGCTGAGAGCAAGGCTGGAACAGGCCATTTCACCCTCTCAGAGAATCTCATCTTGATTTATCTGATCTGAGACTGGCTCCAATAAGGGCAGGCCTTGGAGATGCCATCCCACAGCATTGCACTGCCTCCACCAAAAACTGCTTGGTATTGACAGAAAGAATTTTTCATACCTGCAAACTCGATTCTGTTGCTTAACCCAGATGTGTGTCTTTTTCCAAATGTGTAAAAATTTAAGCGAGAATAAAGTCTTTAACATTACAAAATATATTTTCGAGAAACATTCTTAAAGTGAAAAAAAAAGAAAACAATTTTGCTTTTTGTGCCAAATTAAAATAATCTAAGTAAAAAAACATGGAGTAGAAACGTTCTCGTCTAGTAAATCAACACTCTGCTACAGCTGCTGGCTCTGCTTTTGTTCAGAACTTTAGAGTTCTGAATAAAATCTGAGCCATCTAATCACTGGGTTCACAGACTTAAAGAGAATTAAAGAGCTGCAGAGTTCTCTGCTGGCTGGTCAAACAGATGTCTGAAAGCTAAGCTTTCAAACTAATCCCGGTTTACAAAAAACTTACCACTGTTCTCATCTGTCGAGCATGTTGGTAATATTAGGAAGGGCATATTTAGAGAAACAAACCAAGTTAATTATTAGAAGACTGTTGGAATAAAATATTTGACTCAACGAGAATGGTAGAATAAAGAAAAACAGAGTACTAGGACTCATGTCTACCGCCAGACTATCAGGGACACAATGGGTGAAAAGGGTTCTCACTACAGAGGACTAAGGTTCGACCTACATCCACTACCAAACATCGACTCCACGCCTATAATGGAAGCTCGTCTACAGCTACCATTAGGTTGGCCTCAGGCTCATCTTACCAGCAAAAAACATGGGGGACTTATGGTGCAGCTCTTCCATTTTCTGGGCAAACAGGGCGTTCATCTCTCGCTGCAGGGTCCCTACCGCCCTCTTGCGGCTGTCGAGGACACAGCGCGGAGGCAGCATGGGAGGCGACTCCACGCTGCTCAGACTGTCACAGCTGCTGCTGTCGCTGAGCAATAGAGCTTCACTTGCAGTCAGCGGTCTTAATGGAGTGGTTGATGAGCCACAGACAGACCCGTAGTTGGGGGGGGTGGTCTGCTGCCAACATAGGCTGGTCCTGCAGTCCGGAGCCATGCAAGGTGCTGGTGTTACAGCGTTAGGGAAGCGCCTGCGTGGAAAGCTGCAGGAACGAATGCTCCGGGGATGAGCTTGAGGATGAGGCCGGAAGTGTTGGGGACCGAGAGTCTGTCTGGCCTTTGATCTGGAGAACAGGGGGGTACATAGGACAGCCTGAGGGGGCCACTGAAACTGGGCTTCCACACAGGAGGTGGCTTTGGACAGAGGCTGCTGTAAGTCAAGAGGGGCAGCTGCTGTCTTGGTAATTGAATCTTGTTGAACTTGTCTCTTGTCTGGGTCAGAACAAACATTTTTCTCCTGTCTGTCCGCATCCGTCTTTCCAGAATTGCCTTTTTGTGTTTCCTCAACCTTTCGTTCAGCTTCGGGACTCTCCTTGGAGCCAATCACACAGGTGATGCAGTTGGAGGACATCCCCACCCTACCTGAGCTACTGAGAGCCACTCGAGCAAACACGCCTGGCTTCATGTCCAGCGGCTCATGAAAGCGGAGACGGCTGGCCCGCTTTAAAGGCTCACTCATGGGTCGGCGCTGAGCAAAAGGCGAGCTCTTACCTTTGCTCTCCTCTGGGTGGAGAGCTCCGTTTGTGTCAGGACGGTCCCAGGGGCCCTTGGCTCGGTGGGGGTCCGCCGATTCCCCGATGTGGTGCTGTGGTGAGGGAGTGAACTGGTAGGATGTGGCCGCAGATGCCTTGTCTCTGTCCTCAAACTCCCGCTCCTCACTTGCCCCCTCCGAGCTGTAATCTTTGGTGTCGATGGCGAGCTCAGGGAAACCCTTCTTAACTTTGGGCTGGCCTCTGGTGGGGGCGCTGGCGGTGCGGCGCAGGAGGTGGGCACCGAACGGGTGCTTACGGCCGGGATGCACAACAGCATGGCTGTCCAGGGAAGCCTGCTTTGGGTTTCTGTGAAACAGACCCTTTATACCACCGGCTGCTCTGGCCTGTGGAAGAAACAGGAAGCGGTGTGAAACATTGAATCAAACAGAGGCTGATGTTTCCACATGCGAAGGGACTCACTTGTGTTAGAAAAGAAAAAAATACACAAGCCATTTTAACACAGTAAGCATGCATGCACATATTATACACACACACATTTACAGAAGAAGCATCTGTAAATGATCAACCACACAGCATTGTGCAAAAGTTTCAAATTACCCCACATATCTTTTTTTCCTCCCAAAACATTTATTTATTAAACTGGCCTTCATCTACAGTTTCTCAGGCCTTGTGATTCTCCTTCAAATGTTTTCTTTTCACTCATTTTCAGCCTAGTACTAGACCATTCTCGCAGGACGCCATTTTAAAGATCCTTTTATACGAATCATTTAGGCTACATTCACACAGCAGTAACATTGCCACCAGTCTGAACAACTCAATTCTGATCTTTTCACCCAACGAAATATCTTAATTTGTACCACTTCTGTATGTGGCACTAATTCAGGTACGCATCCGATTGTTTCAAAGCGTCTGCAGTCTGAACGGTCAAGTCTATTTTTTACCCAAAATTTTTGTTATTGACGTGAGACAGACATAAACACCAGCTGAAAATGATAATTATGAAAGAAGTCTGTGTCACTGAAGCACGTTACGTCCCAATCCCCCCACTACTAGTTCTGAGTACAAATCCAAACAAACTTGTCTGGCTGCAGTCAACGCTCCACTGCAGGCCGTTGTCATCAGCTGTGTTGTCTTCTTTTTAGCTGCCTTCATCTTTTTATGAGTTTGTGACGATACTGTCGGCTCTGAATAAACTTTAAAATAGATTCATAGATGGCTCCATCCATCATTAGTTCTACAAATGTGAAGGAGCAAAATAAAATAATAAAAAAAAAACAAATACAAAATCTGATTTCAGCAAGAAAAATTTGAATTGAGCATCAAGACATGCTGTGTGGAAATAGCCTTAGATTTAAAAGGGTACTTAGTCCTAAGGCATGCAAGAGTTAGGTTTTTGTGATACGGTCTGTGGAAAACTTAAAATGTCTACAAACCTTATTTACAAGTATTTTTCCATTGAGATCCTGTTTCAGACCTACAATCTGTTTCCATTTGTTTCACTGAATCAGAGAAAACTACCAAAGATAGTAGAATCTGGCAAACGGCAAATAAGATATTAGCTCCAACAAGATGATTCCCAAAGAGCTACCAGATGAACCCTGGACATACAGTCAGATTCTGTATTTGCTCTTTCCTGTTTTCTTAAAGTTTATCTCTTTGGTGATGGTGCTTTTAAGCCCGTCACTTTCTCAGTTTCCAGTTTTCCAATTTCAGTTTCCTCATCTTTTAAAAGATACACACTATGCTACCATGGTCAATTACAAAAAGTGGGCTGATGGAAAAGAAACTGCCAAAGTTAAGCTTTAGAAAGGCTTTGGAAAGCCTGGAGAACTACTGAACAAATGCAATCCGAGTGATTCCTGGAAGGACTAATCTGCATGAACAACATTTTAGAGAAATGAGAAATGGTGAAGAAAAAGTGTGGTATTAATATTACTCATTGTTATTGGACTGTAAAGTCTGCTGACCAACTTTAACTTTTACTATAATAACTTGATTATTGCACATCTGAATTAATTTTCCAGCTGAACATCGTCTGTTTGTAGAACATAAAGAACTTGTCTGGGAAAAAGAAAATGCTTTCACATGCTACATGTTCGGGGCCAGTTCACACTGTACGAACACTTAAACAGTTAGACAATGACGGTAATGCTTCTGAAACTCAGTAAGAGATAGGGATTACAATTGAGCAGAGCAAACACAAAGACATGTTAGTGGGATGAGGTAAAAGGTGTCTTTCCAGCACATGGAAGAGCAGATTGATATCCAATCTAATCTAATAATAAACATTAATTGAAATTAGATTCCAAAAAGAAACTGCTGTAGATCAAAGCTTTGCAACTGAGGGAGAGCACTGAACTCTGCTTTCTCTTTCTTTAGCACAAAATATCTCAAGATGAATGAAAAAAAAAAAGTTATTTTTTGCAGAGGACATTTCCTTTTCTTGTTTTTAATACACAGATCAAAGTGTCTGACAACAGTACTCAAGAAGTATTAGAATAATAAAAAATGTTTGTGTAGAAATGCACCTACAGTGTGTTAAAAAGGTATTTGCGCCCTGATTTCTTCTGTTTTTGCTTTTTTCCACGCTGATGATTCGTTAGTTAATTTTTCCTAATGAACTAGTTGTAGTAACAGACAAAGATACCCAGATGAAAAGGGCATTAAGGGAAAAAGTCATGTGAATTACCCTGACCCTAAATCTAATGTCTGCATCAAGCATTTAAGATAAGTAGAAATCCGTCTTTTTTTATTTTATTTTAACCACCGTAGACACATTCTGGCCCTCTTTTCTTTGAGTATCGTTTTAATTTAGCCACAGAGGGTTTTCCAACATGGTGTTTCATACAACCACAAGTCATGCAACCAGATCTCAAACGGATCACCATTGTTCCAATAATGTATACTCCAATAATATATAATAGCTTTCACTGTGATTGTTCCAAAGTCCTGCTAATGGTTCGACAATGCTATCCAGACTGAAATAAGTCAAAGACTGTTTCAGTTGTTCTTAAATTTTTTGATGAGGATGTGACGCTTTTCCTTTTTAGATCTTTCGGCCTACTTTGTGTTGCCAGAGAGGTGCAATTCAAATGATTTCGTGATTCTACAAGTCTGGAAGTGATCAGGTCTGGGACTGTGAAATTGAACTCAGCATTAAGCAAAAGGTGGTTAATCGTTCAAAAACTGCATTTTGTATCAACTCATATTATCTTTGATTAAAACTTGCTTGATGATCTGAAACATTTAGATATGCCAAAAAAGTAAAAACATAAGAAATCTGAACAAAATAAAATGCTTTTTCACACCACTGTACACACAACAACTTTTGCTGAATGGAATGAATAGAAAGTCCAGGAAGATGGTGAGAAAAGTAGATCCAAACAGCCCGTCAACGACGGTGTGGTGAATCATGCTTAGTGGAAGACCAAGGACAAAATGCAGAGGCTGAGTGGAATGTGTATTAAAATGAAGACATTTTTATTTGATTTCTGTTTTTTATAGCAACAAGATTTTTTTTTTAATTTGTTGCAAGAAAAAGGCTGTAAATCATTCTCACACCCATTCTTTTATTACAATGACTTATGATTAGCCTAGTATTAGTCAGGTTGGTAAAATTACCTAAGGCTCCAAGTATTTCATTAGTCAGACCAAAGGAACCTGATTTTAAGCACGTATAATGTAGCTGGCCCGGTCAAAAGCATAAACACGTCTACTAAAGAGTGTTTTGAAGTACTCTGAAAGTGTGGATTCTAAGGTTCTCAATGATGTCAAACACAAGCAAATCAAAAACGTATTTAAGAAGATATCAAGATATCAATGTTGGCACTCAGAAAACGAGATTTCAGACGAAACAGCTCTAACCGTTTCTTCCGAAGAATTTTCCAAAACCTGCTCTATAATATGTGGTTGATGAGGTAAATGTTAACTTGCATTACTTTGCAATACCCCCATTCCCTACCGTTGTCTGAAAGCTAACAATGGGACTTATGGCTCTTTGAAAGGAACCAAATTTTCAGGATCCATTCACTTAAAAGAGCGTTTAAAAAGATCCATTTGAACAGCTTGAAATTCTCTCAAATAAGTGAAAAAAATATTATGTTAGACAATGTTTTCTTTCAGCCTGAAGAAAACCCAACAATAATTCTTTGATTTAGTTGAGCAGATGCACTTGGTGAGCAGGGGCAATGAATGCTCGCTGCCTCGTCACCATCGTATTACACTCGGCACAGTCGCAGCAGTGCAGCCCCAGGCCAGGCAGATATTTATCTGCATGTCAGTGGCATCCTGTGTGCTGCAATAGTCTTCTAAAAACAAAAGCTCTGCAACTTGCCCTGAGAAAACTAAAAATATCCCTGCAGACTTGGATTTCTCTGATCATATAGTAGTCCTGACCATTTTAAAATCTCTGAACCTGCTTTTTAAAGCATGGAATAGTATATTCAAGAGTTGAACTAGTGGGTTTTCCAAAAAAAAAGAAAACAAAATCCCTATTTTCTCAGAAATTTATGATTTCTATCATTTTTTTTCTTCCATTTCTGCTCTGCCGAGTTGTTCATACATTTGCCGTGGCGCATCACTTACACAACTATCCAGAATAAAGGTTCAAGTATATGCTAACAATTTATATAGAACACATTAGATCTAGTGGCAGTAATGAAACTTTCTTTTTTCAACTTTCATGAGACAGATAGAGAATAGCCATTCTCTATCTGTCTCATGAAACCTGAGTTTGACTCAGTCTCTAAAGTTCTGATAATAAAATAAAAAAAAGATTAACCGTGGTACAATTAACTATGTAACTATCCTAACCCTTGCAAGAAGGGCTGTGTTTGTGGTGCTAGAGATGGTGCAATGGTGGTGTGAGGTTTGGCAGTATTTGAATCTCCATCTATGCTGAGTGAACTTTTAAACTCAGTGCTAAAAAGAACCGTTTGATGTGTCATGATTACCAGCTGGTCCTGCCCAGTTTATCAGAGTTTGTTGTAAATTTCACCTTGATGTCAATTAATTTTTCCCCAAACAATACAATAACAGGAGTGTAGTTGAGGACGAAAATTGAAGACAGCCAAACAGATTTCTTGAGATGGTATTTCTAACATTGGATCTACTCGAGGGTAATGAATGCAGCCAGTTCAAGGCTTCATAACTCATGTGCAGCATGAGTTGGCCTGAGTGCCTTATGCCAGAATTTGGCTGATAAGTGTGTTGGGTGGTGGATTATTAAGGTGGAGGTTGTAGCTCATGCAAGACGCCAACTGGAGCTCACAACACCTGAGTTTTAAGGTGCAGCTTCAAGGCTCCTAACACTGTCCTGCTGTTAGAGCGTGGTAAGAGGCGGTTCCACTGAAATTAGAAACAGACACAGGAAGAAAGGGAAAAATCTGAGAGGATGGAAGAGGGGGAAAAAAGATGTGGGGTGGACCAACAGAAATCACAACAGGAAGCACACAGAGACAGCAGAGAGAAGGAAGTTCAAAGTGAGGACATTATGAAGAACAAAGCGGTCATTCACAGCATGGCTGGAGACAACTGAGAGAATCCAGACAAAAAACGAGACAAAAGAAATACAATGAAAAGCCAAACTGTGATCTAGTGCTGCTTTATATCCTAATATTAAACCTGACATTTTACTGAAAAAGAAATGAGTTACCGTTACAGGAAAATGTCATACCGCCATATGTGGAAAAAAAACAAACAAACAAAAAAACATTTTGATAAAAGTTGCATACTGCAGCTTTGAAGTGTCTCTCATTATGGAGGAGCAGTCAGGCTCAGACAGTCATGAGCAGAAAATCAGGTCTCTACACACTCATTTAAAGCTCAGGCACTTGCAAACAACTATCAAAGTTTTCCCAAGGGTTTGACTTTTAGTACCTCAGCATCCCAATACTGTGATGGTTTCAGTAAATTCAGTGCTGTTCTTCAGTCTACTAAGTCCATTAGTGTTGAATTAAAAGCAAGAGGAGACCTTTTACTCCATGGAGACATTTCTGAATGGCTTCTTTAAAGGCTGATGACAAGTTAAGATGCAAAACTCTTGGCCATTAATCAGAATGCATCCAATCACTCCACAGACCAATCTATAAACACTGAATAAAAACTGAAGCAGCAGAGTTTGCAAACCACGTTCTTTTAGCTGTCAAACCTTTGGCTGTGCATTTCTTGAAAATCCAGCAGAATGTTGAGGGAGCATGTTCCCCACAGCATTCTGTGCAGGTCAACTACTACTAGCACACAATCAGGTGTGAAACAAAGATAGAATTAGAGAAGAGGACGTCCTCCTCAGGAAGTACCTACCTTACCGGTGATGTCATTCACAGCCACATGAACAAAAATGGAAGCTTCCTCCATACCTTCCAGGTAAACGTGGCGATAACCTGCACACAGATCCCAGCATCATTAATTCTGAGGAAATACAAGAAATACAGGGTGGCGTTGAAGTCAACCTACTGCCTTGTATCAGCAGATTTGTTTAAAAAAATAATGTGGTTCAGGGCTCCAGTGTGAGATGCAGGCATTACAGGGAGCTAGTGAGGTCCAGACCAAAACAAATAGTGGCTACCTCATTTCTAACCATCAACACACACTGAACCAGAAGTTCTGAAGAGCTCCAAGACAGAACAGATCACTAGACTTCAGCCAAGCGTTCTTTCTTCAGTAGCAGTTATGCTATTGAATACAAAAAGAGCATAGCGGTGTCCAAACATCAGCAATGTTTCAAATTTTAGGAGTATTCAGGCAATTATTTCATGGACCATGCTCTACAGCAGCTCAGTTGAGGTCCGCTTCCTGAGTCACGTGGTTCTGGAGTGCCGGCTTGGTTTTTGAAAGCCCACATGGGCAAAATGTCACTGGCTTGATTTAGGACTCATGTCAGAATGAGTAAAGGCAGAACAGAGAGCCTGGGTTGTGCAGGTTTACATGTATTTTTTTTTGCACTGTCTACAATTTTCACCCGGTTTATTTGCCCCAGTTTTACATCGTCATGACGTCAATGAGCTATTCGGCAAAAACAGAATCATGCAGTACAAATTTCTACGATTCGTTTTAGATGGAAACTTAGTTTGGTTTTGTTGTCCTTATGTGTAAAACATCAGTTCTTTTGCCAAATTATTCTTATTGAGATTTTACACTTTGAAAATACAATCAAGTACGAATAAAGTTCTTCTGTAATTACTACATGATCATAACACACAAGTATAAGCTAGTTTTAGGGCTAACCTAATCCAAAATTGATTGACATTCTTATAAAGAGAAAGAGCTGTACAGTTTTTCTCTTTGCAGACAACAGGTTTGCTTATATCTACAAAAGAGCATTTTCTTTAATGAAAATGATCCTTTTCAGAGTACAGCTCTAACAGGATCCAGTGTAATTTGCTTTGATTTTTTTTTATTATATCAAATTATTGCTCTTTCTTAAATATAAAGTTGGTAATTAACAGAGCTATTGTTTAAAATCATTTTCAGGGACTGGAAGTTTTGATACTGATCTCTTTAGAGAAATAATAATCCAACCATCACAACAGAAATAAAAAAAAAGAAAACACTATTTTCAGACAACTATTCATTTGTATTTCCATTAAAAATAGAAATAGATAATAGATCAAAGAGAAAGAGTTGGAACCTGGCTTTTAGAGATAGATCATGCTTCCGCTAAAGGTCATCGTTTCTGATTCCTACCTGGCATCATGCTGTGGAATGCAATGGTTCGCTGTCCGATGAAGTCTTGGCCGATGGGGTCATGATCCCACACAAGGAAACGCACAAGGGCCAGCTCCGGCATGTGAACCGTGAAGACCAGAGTCTCCTCCCACATCGGATTGAACCCTGGAAGAGCCAAAAGTGAGGCCACGGACCAGGTGAAGGTGGATGTGGAGGGGGGCAAAGGAAGAGATGGAGGCAAGAGGAGTAGGACACAAAGAAAGGTGTGAAAAATAAATGGAGATTATGCAGGAAAAGAGAAAGAAGGGTGCAGGAGACGAACAGAAAGTGAGCTCTGTGCTCATTCATTATTCAGGATCTTGTGCTTCTCAGTCAGAGACAGCAGACTGAGAGGTGCTGCCGCTGCACATTAAGCTGTGGTATTCAGTTCTACATCAGGAGCCAAACATGCAGTTCCAACACTGAGGGGGGGAGAGCCTGATTCAGCAGCAGCACCACAACCATAGGTGGGTCAAAGCAGAGCTCCTCTGTCCCCATACACACCGTCACACCAAACGGGATATTTATGCACTAACACAAGCATTAACTGGAGCACACAGAGTGACAGAATGCCATAATGATCAGGTGCGTGGTTACTTATCAGTTAGCAAACAACTCACCGTTGTCATCCACCACTCTGGTCTGCTCTTTGCAGCAGTCCACTGGGAGGCCAATGATCTCCACCTCCACAAACGGATCGATAATCTGACAGAATGATGTCACACAGCATTAAGGAGAGAATAGAAAAACAACAAAACTCCTCAATAGACCAGACAAACCAATGATATTATTAACACAGTTGCTAAGGAGACAGAATGTGCACGGATGGACAGGTTTGATGTGCAACATCTCAAGGAAAATTACTTTATCAATATCCTCTGGACAACATATCTCTCTCTCTTTATTACATATACAGTATATATATATATATATATATATATAAAAGTTAGCTAGCCAGGTGTAAGCGTATATTAGTAGTCATTTGGGAGTAACCTCAACTCAAGTCTCAAGTCACAGAAAGCAAGGAAGATGTCTGCATGTCACAGAAGCGGTGATGCGCCACTTAAACTTTTGCCTGACAGAAAAGTCCTGTGGTAAAAAAATATTACATTAACCTATCAGAATATACAAGTTTAAAAAGTTGTGCCATGACAAAACTTAAAATCCTGTGAGTCACGTATTTAATACCAGCCTACATTTATTGAAATGAATTCAAGATATTTTTAGGCCTTAACTTTAGATACATTAATTTAGGACTTTTTAAGGATGCGAGCGGACCCTGTGGTTTATACACAGTCTTAGCAAAAATAAAGTACAATAGTATAACAGTAGTTCTCCACTGCAGCAATGACACTATGGTCCTCACAACAATGCTTCCTCTGTTTGCTTTCAGCCGCTGCAGGTGACTCTAGAGCAGCAGCGGAATCTAGAGGATGAATACAAAGTGCTACAAAGATGAGTGTGTTATCTGACTGATTTGTGTCAATATACACGAATCCCAGCAAATTGTGATTTTGCTGTGAGTTGTGTATAATGTTGCCCTTTGGAGGCGACAGGGAGAAACAACCTCTACAGAGCAGTAGGAGGGGTGTGTGTCTTGTAAACAAAGAAATCAGGCCCACCTCTCCTCTGTCTCCCAGCATTGAATCTTTGGGTTTGGGCAGCTGTTGTCCACTGATTATCTTTAACACCAGCTGTTTCTTCATGCGGCCTGGCAGGGGGTCCTCCAGGTTCGGGTTAAAGGCACCTGAAGTGGGTGGGAAAGATTTGTTCTAAAGCTCACACAAAACAGTACTGATGAACCCACTGTGAAGAAGTGGAAAGGTGACGGAGCACATGCAGGTCGAGAGTAAACTGCCTGAAGGAACATTTCCTGAACAGACCTACACACATGCAGGCGGGTTTGAGGATGTAGCCACAGTTGCCATTGCTGTAGAATTTAGCTCTGTTGAGCTGAAGGACCCGCCCCTCAGACTGGTAGTTGAGCGCAACTGAAATCAAAATGATGTAGAGTAAAATAAGATCTTAGATATTACACTGAGGAGAAGAATAACTAGATTCATGTGTTCAAGGCTGTGGGAGCAGCAGAAAGCAGATCTGCAAGTGTGGTGCTGTAGGCTTACCAAGCTGGCAGCCGGTGCTCCAGAAAGGCTGGGGGTTGAAATTAGAGGAGTCCACCCGGTAGGAGGACGGGTAGATTCGGGACAGCTGGCGCTGGTTGAACTGGATGAAGGACGCAGCTTTCTGTTGCATCAGCTGATGGGCTTTGGTCTCGCTCAGAGACGACACCTGCCAGCTGCAGTTAGCTGCCACACAAAACAAACATCTGATTCGCAGAGAACAGTGCAACTCACACGGGTTATGTAGTTTAGAGGTATGATTTGTAATCCACTTCTTTACGCTGACAGTTTTGAACAGTCAGCGTCTTTCCTACAATAAGAGTCTAAGGTTTCAGTTTGGTGAATCAGAAAGAGATTGAGCTGCTAGTGTGATGATTGCTTAGTGAAGACACTGTCTACTCACAACTAACTGACTATACCCCAGCTAAAAAAGCACAATAAATAAATCCAATTAATGCAATTAAATCGTGTGCACAGCCTGCATCGGCTGGATGATTTTACACTCACCTTGGGTCTCAATATCATATAGACCCACAGAGCAGGTGTACTTCACCAGATCAGACAGGGCTCTAGAGAGCTTCATGGTCTTCTTCTTTCTGTGGGGTCAATGAAAGGGTTAAAATGTTTGAAATCTATACAGTAATTACATTAAAAAGAAGAGGAGTTGATCAAAGTGCAACCTACACATTAACCAGAAAAGGTAGTTTCAGCGTGTGCAGCTGTGACTTGCTGACTCAGCATGATCACATTTCCCTCAGAGACCACGGGAGTTAAAACAGGTAATGTAAGAATGGCCCTTGCTAGTCACCGTCAGTGCGCACAGTGTAGTGGAGGTGTGTGTTTCTGGGACACATACTTGTTGTGGTGGGGTGGGGCTCGAGAAGCACTGCTTGTGCTCTCCTGGTCCGTGTCTGTATCTTCGTAGCTCGAGGTCTTCTTCAACTTTGACGACTTTTTCTGTGAAAAAAATGAGCAGGTCACCTGACAGGCAGCATGGGAAACACCGACTCATTGAATTGTGTCCACACAAGTTCCATTTGCATTTTAAACTTAAAACGCCAAGAGTTTGCAGGGAACTTATTTGTGTGAACGTTGACACAAACTACTTCCTTTGTTGTCATTTCTAGACTGACTGAGGCGTTCGGAGGGTGAAACATCAGTGCCAACCTTGCGCTTAGAGAAGCTTCCGATGAAGGAGCGGCTGGAGCGCTTGGTACTGCTGGGGTTGGTCTCATCAGCTGTGTCTGTCCCCTCGTCACTTTTACCCTTTAGCCGGAGAAGAAAGACATTTTCTGAGAAGCACTTCAAACAGGAATGGAGAAGTCCTGAAGGAGCCAAAAGAGTTCTACCTGTTCACATAGTCCAGGACTCTGTTCAGATCCTGGTTTCACAGACAGCATTACACAAATATCATGTAATATTTACCATCAACAGTTTTTAAATAGTCACTCTCAATGACATGTCATGTAGTCATGCAGCACTTGAAAGAAGGAAGTGGTGCGGTATTAGCCACATGGCTGTGACGGTGTGAGGTCAAAGATGGCGGTCATTTTTCCTCACCGGTCATTTATTGGTCTCCATTTATTGGGTAAGAACTCAAAATGCTTTAAACCTTTGGCTCAGACTTATTTTGTCTCAAATCTAAAAACATTAGGAGACATTTCTCATTACAGAGCTTATTTCAGAGCTTACATTAAGAACGTATTGCAAAAGTTTGGATAACCTAAATCTAAATACTGGTTACATTCAAAAAGTACAAAAAAACACTACATAAAAGTGTATAGAAGTCTTTTGCAAAAATTAAATCGTATTCATATACTTTCGAAAGATAATTCACCCAAAACAGGAGAACAGTGTTGGTTTGCAGTGATTAGGAAGTGGGAGAGCCTCACAGCAAAACTCGCTGCTCTCTCAGTTGGTGAAGAGCAATTGGTGCTTCACATGTTGTCACCATAAAAACCTCCAACAACAGATAAAAGTCGCTAGATTTGTCGCTTTCTTAAAATATGTCACTACAGGGGTACCAAGCAAGGGTATAAAGTTGGCAACAGTGTTTTACAGGGAGAAGGCCTTAGTTACATGTTAAGGTTTCAAAACAATGTGGGAAGACTCAATATTTTACTTTAGTCTCCCAATATTTTCTACACCTGTTATAAACGTCTTCTAAAACAACCTTCTGTTTCTTTAATGTGTTTTAGTTGAGGAAAAAAAAAAAAGATCATTGTCATGAGTAAATGCTTAAACCAGTTGACTGTCACCACCCACCTTTGTTCTCCATAACAACAACAAGATGTCAGACATTGCGCCCTCAACAGGATGATCCTGACTGAGTTAGTTGGGTAAATAACAAGCTTGTTCTTTATATTCTGTGTTTACCTTGATGTCACTCTTATCAAGGGTCTTCCCACTTGGTGGGAGGCCAGCGATGGTGAAGCTGTCTGGATCCTCCCGGTCTCGGATCTTGGACTCTTTCATCAGGTTGTCCAGTTTTTTCTTAGCCATGTTTTCCACCTGCTTCCTGTTAGCTGATGTCTGCGGGACAGAGCAGCGACTGAAGGTTAGACGGTGAACGGCACCGTATGAAAATTATTTGTGATTTAGCATAACGCTCAGATTCAGTCTGTAAATGTTTCCTCTTGAACAGAGTACAGTACATTCCCACTGCTGGGTCAAACAGATGTTGCTGCAGCTCTGGCAGAGTTCTACAGAGGAGTTTGACAGATTGTCAGCCCCCAACAGTTCAAATGAAAGGCTGTCTTCACAGACACAGCTCTAGTTTGAGTGGAACGCACATGCACAGTTTAGCCACAAGATGGCAGATGTGATCAATAACTCACAAAAGTCAGATCCACGTGAAATTAAGTCGGAGGAATTATTTTCACTTTGAATTAATATTTCACTGCAGTGACAACGGGATCATTTCATTGAAACGTTTGAAAGAATTGTTAGCTGAATGCTGCATTTTCTTCTTCCTATAATAAACACAATGAATCCTGGAAAAAAAAAAATTCTTCATCCATTAACTGAAAACATAACAGCAGATCCTCAGAGGATTATCTGTTCTGATGCGTTTAAAAATCGTAAACTGCATTAAATCGGCCTACTTTTTTCTTTTTACTTTTCACACTGAAGTGCTAAATTTAAGCACTTCTGTAATGTCGCTGAAAAAAGATTAAAATCATTTCTCTTAAATAAGTGTCGTTTGGGTCGGCCTCATGTGTCTAAATGGTTCCTGCTGAGGAGAGCTGAGGCAACATTTTGACGCCCAACAGCTTGAAGCTAAACAGGCAGGATGAGAGCGGATGGAGCATGACTGAGATGACTAAAGATGAAGTCTTTGATACGATACCTTCCACTTTAAGGAGTTAGCACATGTTCAGGAAAAGAAGAGAGGACAAAGAAGAAGAGAGGAGAGCAGGAAATAAGACCAAACAGGCACATAAAGGAGGACCAAAGCCAACCAAGAGAACACTATCAGCAAAGCTTGATACTAAGGTGAACACACGGCAAAATTAAGGTTTCGTCTACTGAGCACAGGGACATGTGGACTGCCGGAAACAGACGAGAACACGGAGGCTACGTACATCTCCGTTCATCAGCTTGCAGTCGTCCTCCATCTCATCAGCGCTGTCCTCATCCGACACGTCTCCCTCCTCTGCGTCCTCGTCGATATTAGGAGGCAGCTTCTTGCCCTGCAACGGAAGTGGAAAATATATTTCAATAAACAGATGCAACCGTCTCAGGAGCATTTTGAGTTAGAAGAGGGCACTGTTCGCGCAAGTCCAACACTGAGTTACTGTAGAGCACTGACTTCACTTTACACAGAGGAAGCCAAAGAGGAGCTGAAAAGGGTTACAGCCATAGTGAAAAGTAAGCCGACCCTGCTT
Organism: Xiphophorus maculatus; assembly: GCF_002775205.1. NCBI lineage: Eukaryota > Metazoa > Chordata > Actinopteri > Cyprinodontiformes > Poeciliidae > Xiphophorus > Xiphophorus maculatus. The sequence continues at coordinate 6,166,011 of NC_036443.1, read as the reverse complement.
AGAGTCTAGGGCAAAGATGAAGCCAACATGGAAAAAGCTTGTAGAACTAGACAGCAGCACTAATATCAAGTAGTTGTTTACTGTCTGATTGTATTATTCTGGACTTTCGGACCACTCTTCTGACAACATTGCTTCCATGGCCCGGTTTTGTCTGTCTCTAAAGTGCCAAAAAGATTGCAGGTTGCCTCGGATTTGAGTTGAAAATCTCTGGTGCAAAGGAATCCATGAACCAGCCCTAACCTAACCGCTCCACCACCATGGCCGTAGTTTGGAGTCTTTATTCTTTTAGATTTAGTTTAATTTTAACCTAATTTTTATGCTGGGATTTAAAGTCACTCAAGAGAACATCAGTTGTAAGGCTGTGAGCAGCAGCTGTGGTCAACTGTCAGCTTCATCAATGGAGAACCTGGAGGTTGTGGTTCTAATGGACTCAAATAGATCCAGATATGTTATTTTGTCTTAAAGAAATTCAGTGCAGGCACAAACATATAGATCAGGGGTCTCAAACTCCAGTCCTCGAGGGCCACAGTCCTGCAACTTTTAGATGTGCCTCTGCTGCACCACAACTGAACAGAATAATTAGGTCATTAAGCCATTTCATTCCAGTGTTTTATACCTGTGGCACATCTAAAAACTGCAGGACAGCGGCCCTCGAGGTCTGGAGTTTGAGACCCCTGATATAGACTGAGATTAAGACTCAGATCAGCTGATTATTTCGGTATACATATAACCATAATCATGAAATCCTGAGAAGACAAGGATGTTTGATTTTTCTCACAGTTTTTACATTTTAGCTGCAGTGAAAACGGTTTAGTGAAGCATGCCGTCCTGCTCAATGGCTGCCCTGAGTTTGGATACTGGAACTCGAGCTTTGATTCGTTGTCTCTTCACTCTTCATCCGTATTCTATGATCTTGATTTCCAGAAATAAGGGATGTGGTGCAATGAGCAGCAGCCCAGTCCATTTTCTCCTCAGCCCTGCAGACGTCGTCTCTGGCTCAGAATAGCAACATGTGCAACTCATAGACTCTCCTCTAAGCTCTCGAATTGGCTTTTCTTCTCAAGCTCACAATTACAATTATCCCTGTTGCTTGTGCATCTTTTTCTTCTGCTTAAATTCTTTCCACTGAATGTTCCTTTAATATATTTGCATACAGCACTCTGAAATACCCAGCTTCTTCAACAATGACACTGTGTAGCTAATCTTCATCGTTTCAGTGACTGTCACAACACACGTGTAAATAAATATTTACACACATATGTGTAAATAAGTATCCTTTAGACAAATTAAAGTTTTTATAATACTTATATTTCCCAAGATGCACCTGTGTTTTCGCAACATGACACAAATGAACAGATGAGATGAGTTACAGTTTGGTTCAACTGCACACAAGCCCTCTAGGAGGAAATGTCCTTCCTACAGCGAGGCAGGTTTCCTCACACCGTTTTCACACACTCCTCTCCACACTCCAGTCCGCTATTCTGCCTTTGATTTTACAGTGTGAAGATCAACCTGCAGATAAAAGGAGGGCTGTCATAACAGCCCGGGGACCGAGTCTCCGAACTGTGAAGAATGTTGGCGATGGAGGTCGTCTAAACTCTGTAGCATCTAAAACTCAGCCTACTCCATAAGACAACAAGATTCAGACTTCACCTTCACCAGGATCTTGCCCCTGAGAGATTCTGGAGAGGGTAGTCTCCCAGACTCCTCTGCCTTGACGCTGGACACATCTAGTTTGTCCCCGAGGATTTCCACCAGGTACTGGGCCATCTTCTTTTGCTGAAGAACGCTGCAGTGGTTCTCGATGGACAGGATCACCGGGTAGCTGAGGAATGACAATGACAGGCTGGATGGGTGACAGTTCAGGATGCAACAGTCAGCTAATGCTACCATGTGTAGCATAGTGCTATCATGTAGAGGATGTTGGAAGAGCCAGGAAAAATCAGCTTGATTCATGTCGACCACTCTAAACTCCTTTTTGTTTCTTATTTGACCTACTTGTCTAAAGGATTTAAACTGGGGGAGGAGTTATTGTTATAATACTAGTATAATAATAGTAAAAAACAGTCGTTTCCCGAGCAAAACGGGAGACTTCACAGGTATGATGTAGTTTTCAGTAAATTTTGGTAAAGTTGGTCAAATTCTAATTTCCATTGCAATGAGTTATCAAGTCTAAAATCATTGCTACCAGAATATTAGAAATATTGCTATTAACGATGATTTGAGGAACAGATAATTGCATTTATTCTGACAATCTGCTTTAAAAAACTTGGCATTTTTTATTTAGCCACTTATGCCTTTTTATACAATAATGGCAATAAATTAACAAATGCATTTAAATAAATTATCAACTTGCTTTTTAAATATAATAAACCTTTTACTGTCTATGATGCTAAAACCAAGAAGGTTATAGACAAAGATGATTTTTTTTTTAAATCTTAAATGGACATTTTTTATATTCTGTATAGAGTTTTGGCTTCAGTTCTCTGTGTTGTTCTTGCAAATGGCTTTTTTTGAGTCTGTATATTCCAATTAATCAATAATTAATAATCCAATTAATCATCACTGTAGGATGATGAGTTTTATTAGTCACCTTACCTTTGCAGAAGTCATTAATTCTTGTTACAGATCAATGCTGAAGTATTTGTCATGTAAAGGTGAAAGTTTAAAAAGAAAGGATCCTCACAGAGTTTGGCTCCTTTAAAATGAACATGAACGGCTTCATGCTGGCGAACTGAGGTCAGATTTTAAACATGTAGTATCCAAACCTGAACTGTGTGTGGAGGACTCCGCCGTGGATATGGAACGCCGGTGTGTTTTTGCATTTCAAACCCTGTCTATATGCAGCATTACCTCATCGTTATGTGTTGAGTATTTCCAGTTATGAGACGCATAAATAAACGTTGGCAGGATAAACTGGAATGGGCAGCATAATCACGTTTCACTGTAACCAACACACTTCATTAGTGCTGGATGGTGGTGCAGCTGCCTTGCAGCAAGGAGGACCTGTGCTTGTGTGGGTTTTCACCAGGATACTCTTCCTCCCACAATCCCAAAACAAGACAGTCAGGTTATCGCCATCTCTAAATTGCCATTAGCTTCGAGTGTGTGCATAGTTGTGTTGTCCTGTGTCTCTGTGTTGCCCTGCAAAGGGTTGTCGACATGTCAAGCGAATCATTGGAGAAAGTCTCCCCACCTTCCATGATGATAGCGAGAAATAGTCAGTGGATGGACACATTTTAACCATCATCTCCAGACAGTGTCACACCATCACTGTGGCGTCCGGTCAGTGTTTTGTAGGCGCAACCGATTTAGAAGTGAGCACTTTGTTGGATTATGGCTCCTTAAATGTGTTTATTGCTTAGATTTAAATGTTGCTTCCAGAACCATTTGCTGGGGCATCTGGGGAATTACAGTGCTCAGGTGTTTTTAATGATCATGATAATCCATATAAACTCTCAGCATTTGCATATTCCTTTCTGCTCTGACTCCAGTTGCAGTTGGCCTGTTGAGAACCATGTGTTGTACACAACCGCACGCAACCGCTATTACAACATTTCATTGTGTTGCTATTGCTACAATTCATAACAAATGTCTTCAGGCATGTTACAAAACAAATGGTTAACTCATTCCACCCATACTGTATCACATAATAACGTTTAAATGCACATGTGGCTTTAAAAGCTCAAGATGGGCTTTCAAACACCATTTGAAAGTCACTAAAAATGTTCATTCCATCATTTCCTCATTTCTCAGGTCTTCATTTCCTAAAATGAAGACTCTCTCATTGGATTCATGTTTGCTTGTGTCAGAGTGTTGATGGTGAATTTACACAAACGTGATACATTTGGCATAATATTGTTTTCGGCCAGCCGGATTTATTCATGGGAACTGTCAGGAGTGAAGTGAGATGCCCAAAGTGAAAGTTTTCAACGTTGGGTCACAACGCCACAGTGGAAAATTAAAATGTACAAAATACGTAAAGTTTTGTAGTAATTTTATCATCATCAGAAGTTTAGGTCAACAAACTTGTAATTGTTCAATTTCCAGACTTATATTCAACATCAGGGAAACTAGAATGAAGACTGTTGTGTATTATTTGGAATTTAAAGATGCACTATTGTTGAAAGATTAATATTAGAAATAGGTGAACACCTGCTTAAGTTTAATTTCTCAGTCATTGCAGCAACAGAAACTTTTTCTGGGAGAAGGAAAGTGTAACAACAAAATATCGAGATGTTAGAGAAATAGATTTGTTTCTAAATTATTCTATTTTCAAACCAAAATAGTTATTCTAACCCAAAACAAGGACATTAATGGAAAAATAGAGTTTGGTGGTCCATATTACAATGTTTCATAAACCTAAATAAGTTGGTTAAGCTCCTAAAAATGGATGACTCAAAGTTTGCTATATGGTCAAAAGGTGGACAAATCAAACACTTAATTACCATAAATGACAGTTTATTTTTTAACTTAACTTGTACAATAGTCATGTTATAAAGGGCAACATGGCATCAAAACCTACTCACTGTGCCACTACAGTGAGGCAGTGATTTTTCTGACCACATCCTTTTCTATTCCACTAAAGGAGATCATTTGTAGTTCCAAAGGCCCCAGCAACAACTTAATGCATGTGAGAAATTGTTTTTATAAATACATTATAAGCCAAGTATGCACTAAAAAACAATGAAAATGATTGAGCTAACGTAGTGGAAATCTAATTCAAACTGAAAATAAAGACACAGCATAAATGTTTAGATTGCAAATTTAAATTGATTATGAAGCAATGAAGAAATTAACTCGATTGCCTTGATTGAATAAAATCTACCGGGAAAAAAACGTAAGTGAAGGGGAGAAAGCCCACACAGTGCCGTCAGCGAGAATTTATTCTGGGAGAATTGCATAGGAAGGCAATGGTCAGGTTAATGTCTGGATGAACAGCATTTCAAAAGACGAGGCACAGCAAATTATGAGTCTCAGACACAACACTGAGTATAGTGAACAATTCTGATGTTACATCCACTGGTATATTTCCATCCCTGTCAGATGGAGGCTTTTTAGTCCAATCCTGTCTTGAATAGGCCTGTCTTTATTTAGCACCCCGGAAAATCCAATTCCTCTTTGAAGTGGTACCAGCCATTCACTCTGGGCCACTTTAGCCAATTATCTGCGGAATATGGAGTCCACAATCATCCTTTTCAAAAGCATATAGTACAAGGTGAAGATGCACACAAAGGCAGTGCTTCGGTATCCTTTTCTTGAAGAAACAGGATCTAAAGATAGAGTTTTAAAAATTGAGTCTGCGTGCATATCAATGGAATAATTACCTTTTGATGCAGAGTCAATAAAAGGAAGCAAGGTGTCTGTGTGAAAGCTTTCATTCATCTGTGCACCGAAAGGTGGAGAATTTCAGGGAGTTACATGAGCATGTTCAGTATGGCTACAGTCTAAAACACAAGCAGGGAAAACAATGAGTTACAGCGAAATAATAACTACAATTTTTTCCATCATAACCTAACAAAATGCTTTTTTTAAGAATGGATAGGAAAAAATATAAGAATTAGGCATTAGGATGTCATCAAGGTGCAATTCAGATTTGAATTTTTTGAAAGGTTGAGGACAGTCTTTAATTCTGCTGGAGTAGAATTGCGTCGTTGCGTCTTTACTTTGATGAATACTTCATCATACAAGCCAGAGAGGGGAAAAGATCTAAAGCAGGTTTAGGTCATGTTTAAGTAAAGCTTTGTACACAGCAGGTCTTGATGCTCAATTCAGATTTTTTGCTAAAATACGATTTTTTGTTCAGACAACTCATTAAGCCCGACCGCAATCAGACTTCTACGTGAAGGGTTTACGACCCGAAAGCGACCAACATGCGCAGACGAAGAATGTGCGCATGCATTACACAGCAACGATCCGTTTCCTGCAGTAATGGACGGAGCCGTATATGGATCAATTATAACGTTTATTTAGAGCGGCTGGTATTATCACAAGATCATAAGGAAATGCAGGAAGCTAATATGCAGAAAGCACAGGTAACAGCGACAACCTTTACTGGAACATTGACTGCAGCTTCTGTAAAGAGGCCTGCTGGGATGTGTAGTCAGAACCAGGAGTGGTGGGACTGGGTAGTGATGTGCTTCACTGACTCAGACTTCTTTCATGAGTTCATAATCATAATTTTCAACCACTCTTTATGGCCTAACTTCCCTCCTCTGCCTTCTGCTGGTAAAGAATTATTACACGTCTCACATCAATGCGATTAAATGCAACTTGACCCTAACAATCCGATATGTATCTGAATTAGTTCCATATATGAAAGAGGCACAATTCGGACTTTGGGGGGATGAAAAGATTGGAAATGGGCCATTCTGACTGCCATAGAGAAGGCAGATATACGTTGATTTTGGGCAAAAAAAAGAGGATTTGGATGACATTTGTCTGCTGTGTGAACAAAGCCTAAATTTATCAGAAATACACCTAAATGCTAATTTAAAGGTTGCTACACAACTGTCATGTTTGCATTAGACAGTTATTGGCATACAAGTATATTTGACCTTCCCAGATAAGAGCAATGTGCAAAGTGTACTGGACAAGAGTAACAACCTGTTGGATAGTTTGTTCTGCTGGATACGCTCAGAACGTCGCATTTGGCACAAGATTACACGTTTCACATGTTGTTGACTTCAGAACAAAACTTTCGTTAGGATAAAACTACAGAAAATGGTCTTAGTAAACGCAGTCTGAAATGTCTGTGTGAACCAACAGAAAACCTTTGAAAATGGAGCCGTCTCAGTATTTCACTCCGTACTGAAGTCAGTTTAGTGCTAGAGGGTACAGAGCTGTCCTGGAAAAGCACTGTACCCATTCAACTGTGTTCCAGTGCCAGGTCAAAAACAAGTGAGACTTATTTATTGTTGCCTCAGGTCAACTACTAGTACTAACATCTGTGAATAGTTATGCATTTCTCTGTATTCTATGCATTCAAACACTAAAAAGATCTATTCATAAATTTGTTGTGCTGTCTTTTGTGACAGTTTTGCTTTTCAAGTACCTGTCATTTTTACTATTGGTTTGGCAGGTGGACTTTGAGATTAGAGCTGGGGGCAGAAATATGGACTCGGTGTGAAGTTCCAACTGATTTTTTCCCCCAACTTGAAACAAGAATATTTCTATTTTTGAGTAAAAATGGAGTGAAGCATGATTGGTAATGTTGTGGCTTCACATGGGACAATATCAGTATGTAACTAAGCATCATCCGCAAAGAATTTGTAACGCATGACTAAAAAAAAAACAAAAAAAAACAACAGATTAGTACTTCAATAAAAGCATTAAAAATTAATAAAAGCAGATTGACAAATACATATTTTTAAGTGGCTTTTAAAAGACCAAAATATAACAAACAAATAGAAGAGATTTCCAGAGCCTGGGGGGCACAATCTCCTTTTGTTTTCATCTTAGTATTTGAAACCATAAATAAGAGCTGCACCACTTATATCTAGGGGATAAATAACTATTAAATGACTGGTTTTATTCTGAGAAGTGTGGGATGTGGCATGGTTCCTGGTAATTTGAACAAAACTTCAACACAAGAGACAAATACACTGATGCCCAGAAGCAAAGTGAACATGTAAGTACTACGAGAGTCTTTCTCATGAAAATAGATGGCATGAGGAGATAAAGCCTGATTGCCTTTGTTGTTAATATAATGAAGGTTAATATGATTTGTGACAGGAGGAACAAGCCATGTAAAAACCGTTTTTCATTTTTACTATTCTAGTACATTTTTACTAAATAGTTGAAATGACAAAACACCCAACAAGATCAGACTGCTTTAAAACCGAGTCTAAAAGTTCAAAGTGGAGCAGTGTTTATTCATAATCCTTGCAGTGCAGCATGGCCAACAAAAAGCAGCTCTACGGCTAATCCGTTCAGAAAAAGCAGGACTAAAATATAAAGGTGAGCTCACTGTAGCTATAAACAGAGATCATGGCCCCGGGGAGTTGGCAGTCGCTCATGGAGGATTTTGGTCCTTGTAAAAGTGAATGATTGAATTGTTCTCTAAGAACTGATATATCCACAAACAAATAACTGTAATTAGCTCTTACATGGGAACACAAAATTGAACTGATGTGCTCGATGTCGAAAAAACAATTATTTTATACTGATGGGCTTTTTTCTGCAGCAACTTCTCCACCTTCATAATATATAAAATCAACCAGAATTGAATCTGAAATGATAAACACAGCTAGTATCCAGCTAGATGAATATTAACAGTTTTTTGCTATATTTATTAATATAAATTATGGCAATGAGCTCAAAGGCTTCACACTAATGGACGAGTTTAAGAAACAATGACATGGGCCTGACACATGCAATATAATAAGTGAAGACAGTAAAGTGGGACAGACACCATAACTAAATCGTACCTTCACGATTTGATGCCTGTGTTCTCCATCTGATGCTACATACAGTATAAGTCAATAGTTCAGGAAGCTTAAAGACAGAATCCTAAAAATCAGGATACAGATTTTTAATATCTGCTGAGAATACATGAAATCATTGGAAACAGATGTATTAGAGCCTAAAATGTGCAGGACCAAAGTCGAGGACTGCTGACCGAAAACCAATCTGAATATTTCCCTGGATGGCTGAAAGGTTATCATTCTTAACAAAAGCTACCAGATAACAAAAACTAGAATTAAGGAAATATTTTTGTTAACTGAAATAAATTTAAAAAAGAGAGACTTTGCACAAAAGGGTAAACTAACAAACTGTGAATGAGCATTCCCCAAACAAAAAAAATACTGAATTTATATAAAAAATGCATTTAGTTTTTGTGTCTCATGAGTATGAAGTCTGGTGTCTTGCGGTTTTGCTTGTTCTACTACGTTATTCCAGCAGATGGCAGGTATGTAAGGAAAGTCATCTTTCTTGGTGCTGGTCTGACAACAGAATGTCAGGAAAAGTCAGGAGAAAACACCAGAATCCAGTGTGGCATTACGGTGAATATAACTGTGGAGAAAAGCAGGAGTCTTATAGTGGAGCCAGATCAAATTTGTGGAAAATTAAAACTGTCATTACAAAAAAGAAAAAAGAAACTAACTGAAACAGTGTTGAAAAGATGTTTGCTAATTACTTTAGAACGACATTCACTCATTGCATCGTTACATTTGTTGCCTTTGTTTTGTCTATCTTGTGTCCAGCATTTGACACTTATCTGTATTAATTTATCCATGTTACTCATTATATTAAGAATCCATTTGCATTTAGTAATTACATTGCTTTTGATTATCAGTATTATCTTGTTATTGTACATGATGTTCCTTTGAACAGAGTGTTTGGAAAATCAGGTTCATTTCCTGATAATGAGGCGAGGAATGTCTGAGATGGTGAACAATTGTTTCTAGGAGTCTATAGAAGGGCTGCAAAAACACTCACCTTACATGTTTGGACATACACAGTTCATTTAAGCAAGATCATTTCCTTTGTTAGAAATGCGCTGACATGCACATTTTGTGTATCTCTGTTCTTATTGTTGGCAAGTAAGAGGCCCAAATGCTTGTAATTTCTGACTTGACTGTTCTTTATAACAAACTGGACGTTTCTAACACTATTAGAAACTAAAACTAAGGATTTTCAAAGAGCAAAAAGCTCCCAAACTGCAAAACAAAACTGTGGTCGGCTGTTCTAACCTTCTATAAAAGGTTCATCTCATGTTTTGATCAGAGGAAATCATTTGTGAAACATTTGGGTAGAAATCCCTCAGTTCCCTTTAAGCACTGAAATGTTAACTGACAGCACAGTCGCCTCCCGATAAACGTGATTATCAGTGGCAGACAGTCACGCTTCACGGTTTGTTAGTTATCATTACCAGAACATGAGGAAATGACACGGTGAGCTGCTGAAATGCTCAAACTGCCTCAAAGTGGATTTACGGGCCAGACGATGAAACGAGAGGAGACTAGAGAGTTTCAACGTACTCTGTCTTGATGAAGGCGTACTTGTTGATCGTCTCGATGACGTCTTTGAAGAGGATCTTGGAGGTCAGGGTGTAACCATGGTGTACGATGGGCTCTCCATCCTGGCCGTCCCAGCAATCGACTGCGGGAAAATGACAGCACAGATACACTGAGCAGAAGAGCTTATCGTAGAATAAGAGCGATTTATGCAAATAATATCATTATATTAATATCAAGACTGTTTTCTTCCTAAGCTGACAAAACGTGAGTGAAAGAAGGCGTCTGATTGTGACAAGTCTGGAAAAGGAGGAAAACAACAAGAAGAGAAAAAGGATCGAAGCGTCTGAGAACCACTGGCTGATTTTAGTTTTGGTGAAGTCAAGACATCAGAACCCAAAACATTTTAATCTTCAAGTACTCTGTTAACCACAGAGTTGTTTATTTGCTCATGTAAACCTGGCTGATATCAGGCCGGGCAGCAGGGGCGGCCATTGGGGGGCATTGCCCGCCCACAGAGTCAGCTTTTAGAGCTTTTAGGCCTGGGAGGTAACAAAACGTAAGGCTTTCATGTAACGTTTTGTTAGTCAGAAAAAAAATATTGAAATTTTGTTTATTGCCAATTTACTCTGAGGATTTAGTTTCTTCTCGTTCAAGTTCTCAATTTAGCATTTTCCACCAATCTGAACAACGATTACAGAGCAATCTCCTCGCTGGAGACAGAGACGCCTAATGATTTCCATTTGGATTACATATTAAACATTTATATGAGATAAAATGTCACTTTGCACAGACACTCCATTAGTTCCAATCAGACTGTTTCACATAAAACGAGTCAATATGGCCTCCATCAGTGCATCAATACACATTTAGAGCATCACACTGCAATGTTTAGAAGCATAAGGGCTGCTTTGCTTCCCCATCACAAAACATTTCTTAATCTGAAAGATAAGCTATAAATGGTTTAATGCTCAAAGTTTCTGTTTTCTTCATGGTTTTTAACCTGGATAAAATACGATTGGTTACAACAGTGCACATGCACTGCCTCCAACAGAGAAAACGTTGAAAGATGCAGAAACTATACAATGTTTTATTAAAACCTGGAAGTAAAGAGGAGAACAATCGTCTTCCAGCAGAGGGAACTGCTAAAAACAAACCTGAAATGTATTTACAGTATATGAACAGCTTCTCTAACTTTAATCATCATACGAGTGGGACTGAGTGTTGGTTGATACAAATGTAAAGTGGGTGGGGGTTCAATTATAGATCTGACTTCAACCTGCTACAAAGACAAATTGAGCTCTAAATGCTCACTAGACACAACACTCTTTGTTCTTCTAGTCCAACGCATTTGGAAGACAACAAGGAACATTCCCACACACCACACTTCCACTGAATGAAGGCAGACTGTGGGGGGAGATACATGCTAAATACTCTGAATTTAGACTGCAGTGTTTTAGTCTCTAACAATCACAAGCACTATGGCAACATAATGTTTGCAGATTAATTATCTGCTCTACTGAAACACAGTTCTCATATTACAACAAGTCTGTAGCCATAACATTCTAGATTTTGTTGATGCAATAAAACACGCGTCTTTATTCCAAAACAAACCTCAAATAAGAAAAAAAAGATGCAAAACATTTTAACTGGATATGTTAATTTAGAATGAAAATGTGAGTTAATTACAATCTAAAATATTGTCCCTATGTTACGTTTTCCAGCCAAATGGGCCCATAAGCAGAAGCAAATCTTCTCTCCTGCTTGCTGCAGAAATAAGAAATTGTTATTGTTATGATAGTTACCTTCCACACAGCGACAGCCTGCCTGCAGCACCCAGGCGTACATATCCACCCTGGACTGGGACATCAGCTGGTCTCCCATCAGGTAGGTGTTGTGCGATGAGGCGATGAAGTAGTTGCACAGCGGCTGGGTCATGTCCTGGTTCACGTTGTAGTGCTCTGGGTTGAAGATGTCCCCAGCTGGACTGCGCATGTAGTTTGTAAAACCTAGAAAAAAATAAAATTGTTTCAACTAAACTATTAGTAAATGTTGGAAAGTTCTACAGGCAGGTGCACAAATTACCATCATGGACTCTAAGGTCACTTCTCAATATTTCCAAGGTGAACTTTTAATAGGAACACCTTTCAGACACAGCTGTTGCAGATTCTGTCCTATGGTTTTATAGGTCATAATAAACAAAGTTTATTTATCAAAGCTGTTCCAACAATAGACCAATAACCAGTGCTATAAAAACTGAACCAATGTGAGGCTCCAAAGCCAGAGAACCACATCTCATCTCTTAAAACATCTTTTCTGTCTGGTTTCTGAAATTCTGCATGTGATCTCAGTGTAGCGTTGATTTCGGGCTAATACTTAAAGGCTGCACCAGCATTTAAATGATGTAAAAATGCTGACCAGCCTTTCCAATCCTATCATCTGAAGACAGCAACTGTGAATAGAGTTCAGTAAGACAATGCCCTCTACTTACTAATCTTTATTAATTTAACACAGAAGGGAAACATTATAGATAATTTTACTTACAACAAGACCTTTTTCCTATGAACTGTTTCATTAACATGAAGGAATTACTGACTTAAAGCATGGTCATATATCTTGTTGAAAAATTACTTGTAGGTTAGTTTTGTCTTATTTCAAGTGGACTAAGATATCTGTGCTAAAACTAAAAAAATACCTAATACGATTTTGTGTATTAGGTGTATATATATATATATTTGTATATATTTATGACTGTGCAGTTCTAGGCACAGCCAAGAGATATATATATATATATATATATATATATATATATATCAAACTATTATGAAATTATTATATATATATGAAACTTAAATTAGAACCAAAACTAAAACAAAATGACTGTATGTAAAATTCATGTATATTTACCATCAATTCCCAAAACGCCCTGCTTTTGATTTTCAGAGCACGGCTCAAACTTGTTGATGATCTCCAAGCAGTGGTCCTTGGTCACCTTTGTCATCTGCAAAATGGGGAAATGCCATCTCTAAAAGATCTAATATTCTTTTGTTTTCAAAAAAAGTTAACTGTTTTTTAAAGAGTAAATGAAGTTGTCTAAGGTGCATCCATGTGATTGTTCCATCCATCCTGACTGGTAAAAAAAAGTCAGCCTGGTGCCTGGGAGCTGCTGTTTGAAGCTGATGATCATTAAAGAGGAGTGGCCAGTCCTCTGGCAGCACAGACTCATGTGTACTTTGTCAATGTCAGGTTTATTTACATGGCACTTTTAAAAACGAGTTAAAACTGTGCCAAAGTGCTGTACAAAGACAATAACACAATAAAATAAATTGAAACTAAAACAGAACAGTTGCAGCATTAGGCCTCAACTAAACACCAACGAATAAAAATAAGTTTGGAGAAGCGATTTAGACTTTCTGACCATCAATGTGGTTCCATCACACACAACATTCATTCTATGATAGAGCTCTCAGTAATCTGGTGGAAATGAGCCCATACCCATTATTACTACAATCTGCATCAAAGGGCTGCCAACTTTAACTTTTGATGATGGCACTCAACTAAATGTAATGTTCTTTACTGGTTTCTCAGTTGGTGACTGTTTTTTCTAGGACTTTTTGTGTTTTTATGACTTAAGGCACTTTTGAACTGCCTTTTTGCTTAAATAGACAAATAAACTTGATTGACTGGTCGATTGATTTAGCCCCTGAATGTAGTGCTGAGAGCTTTCTGAATTTAGAAAGAAAGCAACCTCTATGATAACAGGTTAGACTGCTAAAGATGTTGGTTGTTCAGAGCAACTTTTCCAAGCATATTCAGTGGAAGGAAAAGGTCCCACAGAGGAAGCTGCACCTTTGAGAGGATGGCCAAGCAAAAGTACTTTGAAGAATTTGGTGATGGGACATTGCTTGGTCCTGGTCCACAGGGTTTTCTTAAGTCCACAGTCAACAAAGCCATCTAGCTGGATAATTTAGATTTATCTATGCTTCCTTCTGCTGACGAACAATATGCAGATGCTGATTTCATTTTCCAGCAGGACTTGGTGCCAGCCCACAGTGCTAAAGGTACCAATAACTGTTGCATGGTGTTCCTGTGCTTGATTGGCCAGTAGACTAGCTTGATATGAGCCAGATAGTCAGATTTTCTCTGATGTCCCTGAATATAAGAGGCCTTTGTGTACTCATTTACAGCCACTGTCCATCAATATTGTAAGACATTAGCAAGCTTTTCATTACCTCAATGAAAGCACATGTTTACCTTTTGCTCCGTCTCCAGGAAGCGAGTGATGTCATCTGTGTCCAGGTGGTCTTTGTGGTTGCTGTAGGTGAGCATAAGGAGGTACAGATCTCTGCGGGTCGACATCATCTTGTAGAAGGAGCAGAACTCCTCGAACCCCAAAGTTCCCTGTTTGTCATCTGTGTCTGCCTCCTACAGCAATCATACAGCGAAGTTGTTATCCCACCAGTTTAACATCCCAACTAACGTTTTATGTTCATCTCCATAGATCTAGAACACAGTATATGGCATGTCTGCTGGAGTGCTGCCAAAATATACAGTTGGTTTCCAATGCAATAATTTTCCCTAAAAACATCAACAGCTTTAAGTAATTTCAAAGTTAATCTAATTTATAAATTAATTGCATGAAAAAAACAAAACAAAACAAAAAAACCAGGAAAAACTGTAAAATACAAGTCAGTACATATATAGACTTATGATCTAGTCTTGATTTATCACTGACAGATTATTTTGGTACGACTCAAAAAGGAGATTTTCTCCACTTGTTCCATCTGTTCCCTGACTTGATATCAGTTGGTAGGTATTTTTGGACTATAATCATAAGCAACACATTATTCTACACTACTGTTCATGTGATCCTGCCCATAAAGTGTCCATATGCCAAACAACACTGGAGGCAGCCACACACTGGACACTGCTGACGTCTGTGCCAGCTGGAGTTTGGCCTCTGAGTAGCACTGAGTGATTTAAAAAAAGAACAACACAGCTATGTGTAATCTGACATGGCTAACTCCTGTAGACCCTGAGCAGGATTGCGGAGGAGTTTCATTAGCTTAGGGCTTTAGTTGTAGTTTACATAAAATGCGTAGATCATACAACAATTTTGAAGAATATACTCCAAAAATAATCTTCACATACTTTTCCTGGTGGGTGGAAACCTTCCAATGAGACACAAAATTTATTTTAGATAGAAATGGAGAGACTGGACAACAGTACTGCTGAGATATTTGAACAGCTTGGAGCACATCGCACATAGATGCTGCTAAGTTGTGACAGTCCAATAAAGTGACGAGAACAGTCCAAGTAGATATTTTCCACGAGTTAACCGAGATGTTGCACTCTCACTTTGTTCTATTCTGGAATACAGGCAAAAATCAGTCAGAAGTTGCACTAAAAGGAATGAAAGGCATAAAAATGTGTCCATTTGCATATATATTTGCAATTATTGTCACTCAGGACACATCATGGAGCCAGCAGGATAACAAAGCAGTGGAAGCACAGCTGGGGAATACCCACAAAGCTTCTGAGTCTTTTTGCTTCCACCATGTTTTATGCATGAACTTAAGTGCTTAGAAGGCTTGTTCTTTGGGAGCGTTGACAGAGGCAATAATTCACCACTTAGCAGAGCTGCTGCTGCCTACAAAGTTTAACTGTCCCTTGAACATCTAAGCTCTGGATGTTACTTAGTGCTGCAATACCATGTTTCAATTGGTCAGTACAACAGACCACGCCACAAGGAAAATCATCATGGGTCACCCAGGTGTTGAATTTGACCAAGTTTATTAAATTCTTCTGATATAACTTAAAGTAGATGCTTGAACTATTGGTATGTCTGTCAGGATGCAATGGCTCCAATATTCTTTTTTTTTTTGTTAGTCAGTAGTTGGTTGCTTAGAGTGAGCAGGAAGTGAAAGTCTCTTAGGTTTTGAGTTTTATAGAGTACACTCAATACAGACCCGCTCCTACTGGTATCAAGTGGCTCCAGTACCACAGAACTTTGTTTTCACAACATTCCTACAGTTTAAAATTCTTCAATCTCTAGATAAAGTGGCAAACTGACCAGAGTTTTCTCTACCAGTAATGAGCAGAGCAGCACTGTTCTCTCACACCTATTCCTGTGCAGAGTGCTCCTGCACATGTTCCTTCCTTACAACACATGTGTGCAGTTTGCCTTTTAAAAATTGGGATAATACTCTGCACAATATGGCCTCTTAAAAACTGCCTGCACATGTAAATTCAGCAGGGATTTTCCTAGACTGCCACTGTTTCAGCTGAAATAATCACACTACTTGCAACTGAAGCAATATTTAAGAATACCTGAACCTGAACTAGAAATAGCCGAATAGCCGACTCTTACGCACCATGCAGCCATCAGTCAGAATCATACATTTTACCAATAATATCAATTACATTTTAGCAGTATAAAGAATTGTATTTGCTCTTGCTTTCAATAAAATGTACATAAATTTTACTTCTTTGTTTTAAAGGTCCAGTGTTATGCTTCCTGGAACAAGCTAGATACTGTAGGTCTGTTGCCTACAAAACATGTTCATTATTTTTAATACACAAAATCATTCTCACGCACTTGAGATTTCACCTGATCAGTTCTGCCTGTTTTGTGCTCATTTAGGAACGCACAGTTTTAGGGCTACATGACGATTATGCAAATAAGTTGCTGCTACTGGTCATGCAATCCTAACTCAGTGTTTACATAAGCACCTCAGACACATGAAAATGGCTCCATACAGATGAACAGTGGCACAAACATTCATCTTTGACCCTGAAGCAGAAGAAGAGGAGCATCCTGAATAAAAATCAACCCACAACCACTGAAGGATTAAATGCTGTGGCTCTGAAACACATTTAAATCGTTATTAATTTAGACTCTGAGGATTCTGCTTCAATGTGCTGTGATGTGAAGTCCAGCAGCTGACATCAGCACAATAATTCAGCACACAAAACGTTTTTTCTTTCCCCGCAAATGTGACCTTTTTTAAAAAATGCATTTGCGAGGTAAGAAGAGAAGCACTTCTCTCAAGATGCAAAAAATCCAAAAATGAAATAAAATAACTCAGTGTTGCCAATGTCCGAGCGTCCGACATGTTTTCACAAACACAGCATCACTATAATTACGACAGTAAATGCGCAGATATTATGGATAATGTAACATGAGACACAGGGCTAGCGAAGGCTATTGTTCAGCGTTAGCTTGTACTACATGTCAAATCATGTTAATGCCGAACAATAATACAAAACACACAAGACGTGTTTACATCACCATCATGTGCAGAATTGTGAAGAACAGTAGGAACACAACCTCCCTTCAGGCCAAGTATTTTGGTAAATCCTGCTGTGTAATGTTGGTAGTTTTCAAAGGACTCCTTCCTAAACTACAACTTTCTTTGGCCATTGCAAGCAAAAATAAAATGAAGCCACACAGCTCTGTTCTCTGTGACTGGGAGAAAATGGACACCTGCTCTGCCCTGCAGCCAATAGCAAAACATTTTTCTTTTCCAGCAGCCATTGTGCGGCAGTAACTTAACATCTTTTTCCAATGAAGATTACAAGAGGGGCTGGGATTGGCTTGGGGTTACTAGATAGTAAAATTTTCATGTAACAATTTTGAGATTTTAGAAACATGCAAAAAGTGAATTTTGCATTATAGTGGACCTTTAATGTGGTTAACTAATGAGAACAATGAAGGGAATATAAGAGAGGAATATGTACGGGAATTACCACCAGGATTATCATATATCTGAGCAACATTCTAATCTCAAATTAGCCTAACACTGCTCAGCTCTGCTGTAAAGCTACTTTTACAGCCATTAAATTAGATCACAAAGTAACAAGATTGATACTTTTTTAATCCTACATTTCTTGAATTGCATATCGTTGCATATTAGTTTACATTATGGCAAAGCCAATCTTCAGATAGGTAAAGACTCTAATAAGGTTAAGCTAAGAAAGTAGCCTAGTGACTGCAAGCACACAAATCTGCATAGATGTCCACCTTGCTCACACACACCCCCACAAACACAGAGAAGGATTGGTGCCCAGTGCGTTTACGCCGCATTACAGAGCAAGCCATCTGTGTCCCAGGAGCAGCATATGGAGAACATGCTCAGGACACTGGTCTTAGGGGAAGCCAACTGGCTGCCTCCTCTGAGGAAGAGGGCTAAAACAACATGTTTAACAGGTCAACATGCTAATCCCTGTGCTGCGTGTCAGCCAACATCTGCAGCAGTCAGTGTCTTCACTGATCATTCACAATCTGTCTGGAAGGAAGTACTTACAGCAGTTTCAAGTCACTAAATAAGCCCCTTGACGTTAGGAGTCAGTCACTAAAGTTGACCACTACTGCAGCTTCAAAGCTGTAGTATCCTTTAAGAAATAGATAAGATATTCAAACAAAAATAAAAAAATATTTAGTAAGCCTGACTATGTTTAAGGTCCTACATTCAACCCTAAAGTTGAATGTAGGACTGTAGTCCTACGTTCCTGAGTCAGATTATCAGTACTGATAATCTGACAATATTATATGTATATGTTACTTTACAGCTTAAAGTAATATGAACTTTAAGCTGATATTAAACAAGTATTAAATCAGCAATTCTGCCTTAAAATGTGCTTTATAAATGTGATGTATTCTATTCTTAAATATTGTGCTTCAATTGGTTTTGGGTTTAAACCAATTGATCATAATTAAACATAATTAAAAATGATCATAATTAAACAGAGATGAAGGCTTGTGCACATCAGTGCAAGTGTACTAAAACTAGAAAACCAAGAATTTTATCAGCACCTTGAACATCTGTTTGACCTTTTGTCGAGGCAGGTTGACGTTGAGTTTATGCAGAAGCTGAAGAACCTCATTGATGCTTAAACTCCCGTCGCCGTTTTTATCAGCCTCAGTGAAGGTCTGCTTCAGCCACGTGACAAAACTCTGGTTAAGGAAAGCTGAACAAAAAATGTGATGTATCGACTTGAAGAACAGAAGGAGCAACACAAAATGTTCCTCCAATGTACATTTTAGACATGTTAATAATGTGGGACAGAGCCTCATCAGTGTTGAAGCAGCTCTAATTGATGACTCGGTGAAGGATATTGATCGCGGGTGCGTTGCCTCTTTGCCAAGCTGTCCTCGTCACTGATCCCGGCCATCAGGTACTTTAGGCCAGTGATCCAGGTCCGGGCCTCCTCTCCTGTTCCAGATACCAGGTCCAGGGACTCCATGTGTTCTCCGTAATACAGACTGAAGCAGCAGTTTGGGTCAAAGCTGCCATCTGCATACCGCTGGAAGATCTCGGATTGCTTTCCCTCACAGACCTCGCGGATGGAGTCAATGGAGACTGAGAAAACAGGAAGTTAATTTAACTGAAAAAGATAGCCTTAATACAAAAGCAATATTTTTTAATAAAAAGGAGACACTTGTATCTAAACAACATAAAAAACCCCTCAAAATTATACTAGGTGGGTCAATGGCCCTCTTTAATGTTGGCTGTAGAATATGGACACACCTTGCAGTAAAACTGCAAGATACACTGCTTTTTAATTAAATTTTAAAAATAACCCCTGACCTCTCACTTAAGTAAATAAATACCACTACCATGTGTGATAGTACGTTTCATTACAGCTATTTACTGTGCATCAAATAAGTCCCAAAGTGATTGAACGTTATTTTATTGCCATTAAATATCAGGACGGTGTTACTGAAATATTACAACAAAATTGACAGAGATGTTCTGCTATAAAATTATTTTATTCACTTACAAAAATCAAACCAAATCTCTGGTAAGCTGGCGACTTTATGAAATTCTTGAAGATATTGAATAGTGATACCGATAGATACTGAATCTCAATCTTACTTGCGAGGTCGTTCATACTGCTAACTAAATGCCATCTCAGCCAGACTTTATGCGAACATTTTATGACCCTAAGGCGACCCACATGCACAGAAGAACGTTGACGCCACACAGCAGTGCACCATTTACAGAAGTAATAATGTGAGGAGCCGGTTATGGACCGATTTTAAAGTATATTCAGCAATGGGAAAAGACAGTATCTGTACAAAATCATAAGATGAAGGAAGCCCAGATAACCACAGTGGCCTGCAGTGTAGCACTGACTGCAGCTTCTGTACAGAAACCTGTTTGGATGTAGAGTCGTTGCCGGACTGGTGGGATTGGAATGGGAAGCGCTTCACAATTATAATGTTCAGCAATTGTTTACCTCCTGATCTACCGTGTCTGGCTTCTTCTGGTGCAGAATTCTGACACGTTTCACATCAGTGACATGAATGTCAAAATCAGACATGGCCATTCTGACTGCTGATGCTTTGAAAACTAATGGACACTTATCAAATTTAGTTCCACATATGGAAGTGGCACAGATCAGATTTTTCTTCTGGAGAAAAGATTAGAATTGGGCCGTTCAGACTGCCGTGAAAAAGCCGGGTCGAGGTCGCATTAGCCTGCTGTCTGAACGTAGCCTTACTCAATCAGTCTCGTTAACTTAGCAACAACCTGTTGAGTAACTTGCAGAGCAGCAGTTTCAGGTTTTGTCAGCGGCTTCGAAATAAAAATGGCCTGTCAATGAATAATTATATTTACTGATATGAAACTCTTACACTGTGTTGTATCACCCAGCCCTATTTACCAGCACAGCGATTTTCTCCACGCTATTCTTTTGCCGAGTTATCTTTCTGGCATCTATAGTGGAAGCCCAGAAAGAAAAACCTTTCAGAGTGGTGATCACAAGCGCTTTGTTTTAAAGTCCTTAATGAGGTCATAGTGTTAACACTTTGCATTTTTCAAATCCTCTCTGGGCTCTAATAATTGGTAAATATCCAGATTTTCTCAACCATAAAACAGCAAGGCTGACTTTTTAGCCTTGTTCATTCATTATCCTCTGATGCAGCGAGAACGTCTGCTCACAGACGCATTTAGAGGACATCAAGAGTCTTAATGAGTTCGAACCAGCCCCCCCCACCCATCATTTACTACCTCAATTTAAAACAAGTCTGCAGTTCCACCGGTGCCCCAGTGAAGTGTGTGGGTTATTTTTATGTTAGGGCTGGTGTGTAAAACACTATTTGGACAGATTAAAGCTGATGAATAATTAAACTGCCTTAAGAAGCTTATTATTCCCAGGACTGCAGAGGAGGGGGAACCATAGGAAACTGATCCCTTGAGCCCCCGTGGGATTAAAAATACTTTTGAAATTTTTGTGTATTCCTATGCAATATTATAACTGTACAGCCATAAAATATGTCACTGGTTGGGTTCTGTGTTTTCACATTGCCTCCTCTCTAGTACAAGAAATGTTTTGTTTTGGTGGTCTAAAAAAAATCTAAGCTTGCATTTCCAAATAAATGATCTTCATGAATAGGAGTTTGTACATTTCAACGCTGTCTTTGGTGATTTCCATTTTACTTTTCTTTTCCAATTTGGTTTTCACATATGAGGTTGAATATGGTATTTTAGTCATAAGTCCCTTATATAGTCATAATATAATACTCTCTGGATTTTGCCTGATATGAAATTAGTATTTCATTAAGCACTGATTCCTGCTCATCCAGATGTCTAATAATTTCAAGATTGAGATAGTCCCATCTGTAGAATGTGTAGAAATCCTGTTGCACCAACTTATAACTTGTTCTGATAATCTCTTATTTGACCTTTATCCATTATTGAGAAACGTGCTGTTATACCTCTAAATTATATTGCAACGCTTTTGTAACTTTCTTTGGCTAACTTGGCCCCAGATTCATAGTAGTTTTTGTTTGGTATTTTTTCACCATTCTTATAAATACAATGCATTGATTTTTTTTCTTAATATTTTAAGCTTTCACTATGTTCCAGTTTTTGTTCCTGCTTTGTCTCAGCCTCTTCTGATCATTTTAGGTGGTTTGTTGTCTTATCATCTTAACCCTCACAACTGTTTTACGTGTCCCAGACTATTTCTGGACTAACCTCTCCATTAAGGGATTCTTTTAGAAATATATTTATGTCAGATTTGATTAGTTTTGTAAACTAAAAGTTATTCAGTCATATTTAATCTCCACTGTGTATTTGTGAGGGCCTCATCTAATTTTAAATTTAATAATAGGGGACATGATCATAGAGGTCAGTGTTTCCCATCTCACAGTTACAAACCCCATGGTAATCTTTTTTAAAAGCAAAAAATTATCTATTTTAGAGTATAATGTATGTGTATGGGAGAACTCAATATAATCATGGCTTGTTGGATATAAACTCCTCCAGATGTCTGTAATGCCATATTCCAACATGAGAACTTTAATTTTCTTTGTAAAGTCGTTTGGGGAGTTTGTTTTGAAGCCATGGATTGAGTCTCGTATTCCAATCCCCTCCACAGATAAGTATACCAGTTGATTAAATCAAATAGTTTTTTTTTATAACGTCACAAAGCTGCTGCCTGGTGGAGCTGAGTAGATTTGGATAGCTTTCCTTTAATTATTACATATAAACTGCATTTTGTTTCTGTAAGGTGAGAAATACTTTCACATTGTACGACGAATAAGCATAAAGAGGATGGGAATCTCCATCTCATGGTGTGTGTGTGTCAAACTTTATATTAATCTGCTGTTCCAAACACTCAGCAGTTAACAGTAACTGATGACAGTATCTGCTGTCATCAGAAAAGATTCAAGTTCACGTCATCAGGGCCTCAATGTAGACATTTGTGACGGTACGGCATATAGCAGCACAGGGAGAAACTACACTCAGGCTGGTTGCATGGCAACAGAAGTTACCTGAAGTTTCCCATGCATATGAACTCTATGGCAAGGCCCTGACCCTACAGGAGCAACCCATTTTACAGCTACATCACTCACTCTTGGCCTTCTCGTTCTTGCGTGACGGCCGCCAGCGGATGCAGGACTTGTGTTCGTCCAGGTAAAAGAACCGCACCAGTCCCTTGGAGCCGCCACGGAGCTTCACCATCTGGGTCCCGATCTGCATTGAGCTCATGCATTTCTCCACTGCAAGAGAGAACATGGATGGAATGAAAACATGGTTGGAAACTCAAAGGGAAACTGTTGGAGTGTGTGGTACAGTTATTCATGCATTGTTTGTGTACGTTTTTTTTTTTTTTGTACTAAATCCTCTCACTAGGATGAACACACAACAATGTAGTGCTTGTACACACTCGAGTCGTTCTGCAATAAGGAAGCAAATGATAGTAAATTGAGAGGCATTTCTTCATGACTCCACAAGGCAGTGACAGACACCAGGACAAACTAAACAATGTGTGCAGATGTGAGGTTGATTCTGCAACCCAAACATCCAGAACTGGTCATTTCCTAGCTCTGGATGTACAATAAAATCGTACTGTTGAAAACACAGATTGTCTGTCAGGAACTCTGCAGGAAGCATCGTGCATGAGCTGCAGCGGGGCTCCAACGGCTCCAGGCTGCAGTTACACACACTGTGACCAAATTATCAATTATCAAGTGTCTGTCACATCTGATCAGACACTTCCCCTGCAACATCTATGAAAGTAGGCCACCTCAGCAGCACACAGGGCTGACAGGCAGCTGACACATAGAACATTCAACTAAACAGTCATTACTAGGGAGAAGGTGTGGGGAGAAGCATTGTGTATTTTCTATGCACATTATGCTATGTTGTGTTTCTTCTATGTTACCTTCAGTTGTTATAAAAATTCTGCATCAAATGTAACTTAAAAGAAATTTGACTTTCCAATTTTGCACCCTGAAATTGGGCCTCTGTCGCTTTAAGAGGCTCCTTTTCTTTCCGACATGCTGTTTCTTCAACATGTCATTACAACAATGTTTCTTCATTAAGCCTTAAAAAATGTTCTTAGGAGCTTAACAAAGAGAAGTAGTTCATATGAAATGTTCAGCTGTTTGCTAACTCCTGCTGCGCTAGTCTGGATGCTAACTCCTGCTGCGCTAGTCTGGAGGAGCGGAGTGGCGGAGGATCAGGGGTGGGCTGCTCTGTGAGGTAGAAACTCGGCTGAGACTGCAGCTCCAACAAAGAATTTAAGCCCCCCTGAATAGTTGCCATGAGAAATTCAAGAATTTCTCAAACATGCATGAAAGAACAACTAACAAGTAGACTAAACAAACCCCACTTAGACTAATTTCTTCCGTAGATGGCTTTTATATTTTCAGAATTCTTACAATGTCAGGATGATATTTCCCTATATTCTCATAAAAACTATCTTCATTGTCCCCAAAATTTGGGAGGGTAGCAGGACTTTGTCCCGTGATCAGTGAGTTGCCGGTTTGAAATCCCAATTTGTCCCTCTCTGTCATTGTGTCTTTGGGCAAGACACTTCACCTGCCTTGCCTCCTGGTGGTGGTTAGAGGACCCGGTGGCGCTGATGCAGGGCAGCCTCTCCTGCCAGACATCCCCAGGACAGCGGTGGCTACTATCCTGTAGCTCACCACCATCAGCGTGTGATTGAGAGAAGGACTGAATGTAGAGTAAAGCACTTTGAGGTCCTCTGGACCTGATAAATGGTAAATACAGGCCATTTATCATTTAAAAGTCATCATGAATACTTGTTTTTAACATTTCAGCAGTAAAGATAAAAAATGTCAAACTACAGATATTCTGTCTCATTTCTCCTGAATGCATATTACATGAAAAGTTCACAGCATGGCTCTGACTGAGCATTGATTTGGCCTTACTGCACATACACCCCAACCCCCTCCCTCAGGGTATGGTTAATGTAGTCCAGTCCTGTTCTCTTGACCTCTGCTAGTGGATTCCTGCACAGGAGTTTGTTAACACAAACTCCACATCAACAAACAGAGCTGGCTCATTTAAACGGGCAGGACGTTGCTCCCTGTAGAATCCCACTCACATCAACTGGTGTGTTAGCCTTCCTCCCACCTGCAGATCTGCTGCAGACTGCAAACACCAACATCAACAAACAGAAACGGCATGCTGTAAGCTGAGGATTTCAGTGCTGCACATTTTATCACATTGCCTTTTAAGAAACAATTAAGAGTTTTATGTGTCTCCTAGAGGTTTTAGTAATTAGTAAAATAACAACAAAAAAAAAACATACAAAAAGTTAGCTTTTATCTGAAGCAAATGTAATATAAATGTGTTTAAAGGTTCTTCACATGGTGTTTACATGAACAGCCATGACGTTTGTGCAAGTCGTGGTCCTGCTGACACTAGTTTCTGAAAGGTTTTGAGTATTTGTCAGAACTGGGATTGTTGAGAGAGTTATTTTTAACTCTGAACAGTTAAAACAACTGTAAACACAGCAATATGAGTTGCTTGTTGTTTTAAACACGTAAGCACGTGTACATATAAATGTAAACGTAACTGATATTACTTTAGCATTACTATCGTTTCAATAAGTTTTAGGATCTCACCCAAAAAGAAAAAGTATATGCTTAGTTATGGGCATTCAGGCCAGCTAGAGTCCACACGACAGACAAAACAAACCATCAATATGTATGGTCCGAACATTTCAAAAGGTAATATATAAGGTATATTAAATTTTACTTTGACCAAATTTATCAAAACTACATATTTTAACATTTAAAGTTTCTGATGTGCTATATCAGAAGCTATTTTTTTCCTTTTTTACACAATAGCCTTTTCAGGTGACTGCGTGTTTGTGAGTGAGGCTGTGGGAGTATGAGGTGCCATTCACAACAATGACTGGGTGGGTTTGGCGATTATTTCTGGTATAAACATTCCAGTCAGAGGGGAAAAGTGAAATGAGAATTTACAATTCAGAAAGCTAGTCTGACTGCAGGGGTTGGTGGTGTGTTTTCAGTCACAAAGTGAGGCAGTAAAAGCTATGTTGTTGTTTTTTTTAACATCTCCCTGACCTTTATGGAGGGGAGTTGTGGTGGGGGCAGCTGCTCCACTTGCTCCATTGTTCAGATGGACGGCTGCTGTTACATTGTGCAAAATCAAAGCCCGACGCTGCAGGCATCACTGTGTGTGTGTAGATAAAAACACCGCTACACACGCACACACTTCACTGTACACTGCTCATGAATGTGTCTGGTCATTCATTAAACAATAATATTATAGCATTAATATGCTGTCATTTGGTATGGCATAGACGCTTCACAATGTTATTCTGGAAGGTCTAGCCTGATTAACTTGTGCTGAAGTTATTTTTAGACACTAATGCATTCAGCTCTGATTAAAAATAGCTCTTCTGCTTTACACTGTCCCACTCAACCTGAGCATTCAGTCTGAACACGCCATCAATGTTTAGTCATTTGCTTCCAGCGTGAGAAAAGCCAACAGTGCATCGAATCTATAAGCAACTAAACCTTAATGATTTTACAGCTTGTGCTCATGCCAGATAAATGGGACACGGCTGTGAGAGAGCTGGTATTGATTTAAAAGAAAGAGTGATTATCTGTGCATGCCTGCTGAATGCATCCATAGTGTAACAGAGCCAAGGATTTGCATTTGTTCAGCCTGAGAGGAGGCAGCAATCCATGAAATAAGCTGCTGAGAGGGTTTAGCTGCAGCGAGCCCATCCGGACCCCGCGGGTCGTCGGGTCAGAGTTCCATCCCCCGGCCTGACAAGGATATAAACAGTCTCATCCGTCTCGCAGCAGGGGCGGGATCTTCACCTGTAGGCGTCACCAACTCACACCAGCACCAGAGCACAACTTTGTCGAATGCTAAGGTCAAACTCCTCCATATTGAGTTTGGAGAGAAATGAAGAGAAAGTGTCTGTTTTTAAGAGACTATATTGTTGCAAACATTTTCATGTTTCTATCTATAACTTGATTTATGTGTTTTTCAGTAGGACTGGGCAATGAATCAGTACTACAGACCAGATCAATATCAACAGAAAATGCGTCCGATAGAATGGTCAATAATTTCACTAAATTCCAATACAGAACTGCAAAGTATTCTGGGAGATGTAGCAAGAGGAAAGTATATAGCCACTCAACCTCTCATGTCCAGCTAGCTAATCATGTTTGGTGGCATCAACTCACTCACTGACTCATTGATTACTCAGCAAAAACCTGTTGAGTAACTTGCACAGCAGCAGTTTCAGGTTTCACAAGTGCCTCATAACGGCTTCAAAATAAAAAACAACTCCATGATTTGATTAGAACAGCTTCATCATGAATTCC
Source organism: Xiphophorus maculatus (assembly GCF_002775205.1). NCBI lineage: Eukaryota > Metazoa > Chordata > Actinopteri > Cyprinodontiformes > Poeciliidae > Xiphophorus > Xiphophorus maculatus. Next base: position 6,138,921 of record NC_036443.1, on the reverse strand, counting down.
TGGTTCCATGATTCTCGCATGTGATTTTTGTATGGGAAATGCATGGAATTTCTTTGACACACTGAACATTGGCTTCACACGGAAAAAAGTCTGATCATATTTGTGCACGCGAGAAATACGTGATCGTGTTTTACACGTGATCACAAGTTGAATAGAGCATAGAAAACCTGGACAAAATGCCTCATCACATGTTGAAAATAGGAGCCACATGTGAACCCATGTGAAATTGATGGATTGTTTCTGTAATTCCATCAGAATCAAGGAAGAATTCTGATGAAATTGATTGAGGGTCATTGCTAAATACATATTTCAATAATAACAGTATTATTAATGGAAGCCCCAGAAGCAGAAGACGGTGAAATAGTTCAGGATGGCTGCGTCCACTGACGATGAAGAAATGTAGAGAAAAATACCTTTTGTCAAAGATTTGTTTGTTTCCAGGTTAGCTTTGATGTTACAGTGGAATATATATTTGATGTGCAACATTAGTGTTTAACAAGCAAATATGACATGGATGCTGTGTTTGGAAATGGGAGTTTGTTTAAATGGCCGTAAATGTTCCACCGCTCTGTAACCTACTTGGTAAAGAGGTCAAGTGAAGCACAGACGGCAGGTGGTGGCTAAGAAACACAGCAGAGGTCAGAGGTCAGAGAAACAACTGAACGTCTCTTCATGGCTGACCTACTGCCACTGGGAAAATGTGTGCCAAGGAGGTGGAATTAGCTCCTCACCTCTTCTGTCAGAAAACCAGGTTAAGCTGGAGGAGAAGCAGGTGAGGGGGGTTGTTGGCTCAGACCTTATGTCCCAAACAAATACAAAAACAAACAGGTGATTCTGTCGGATCCACGGCAATTTTGGGGGCAAACACAAGTTGGTAAAGATATTTTACATCTTCAGGACACAAAAAGGATGTCACTGTGCCTAACAGGTAGTGTAATTAGTAACCAGGCTCCCGTTGTCAGGAGGCTCCATGTGAAGATGCCAGTCATGAGTCTGTGGTTAAGATTAGCACAGAAGTGCTGCGAAGTGAGTGTAACATCATGTGGCACCTTGTGACTTCAACACCTTCCCTTTACGGCTGCAGTGGAATATTTACAAACCGTGGAAGTGTGAAATATAATCTTTATAAAGCAAAGCAGAGCAAGTGTGCTGTATTCCAATGTGTTAACTCACTATACCAGACGCTGCAGTTTAATACTTATGCACTACTTTAGTTGCAGCGTAGTGACACTTTTCTGATGCTAGATGAGAAAGTGTGGAAGGCTACATGAAAAAGGATTGCGGATAAATGGAGGTGAACAATGACACCTTCCCCAAGCGGGGAAAATGTCACATTGCTGCTAAATTTCAGGTTTCATTTCTGTGCTGGCCATGACCCATCAGAGAGTCAGCTGGTATTATCAGTTCTTTTTTCAGTGGAGTTTTTTGTCTAGAAAGAACAAAAACTTTATGTGCAAAAAGAATCTGTCATTCAAAATCGCTTTAGAAGTTTTTTGTGACAAGCTCTCACGTTCTGTGAAATAATAAACTTCTCACTTGGTGAGTGAGATCTTAAACCTCAGCGATGACTGCAAAAAAAGGACTGCAGAGCAAAATGAGAGTAAATTAAAAACACAATAACATTTAATAATAATATTTAATGGCTATAAAACACTATTTCTGGACAAATTCCATTTGTCACAAAGTCACCTCTGACAGCTAAATAAAGAATAAACAAACAGGTCAAAATCAAATCCAATTTCTTCCAACTCTTTACAATTGACTTAAGTGATGGAATTATTGATTAGTTGTCCAGTTTTGCATAAACTGAGGCCATAAGGTGATGAACATCTATGTCTTTCTGACAAACCTCATCACGTCTCCCTTGCTCAGCACTCTCACCTGACCCGATGCAGTAGACTGGAGATATGAAAAAAATGAACCTTGTAAAGGCTAATTTCTAGAAATATATTCAGTTAAAACTATCCAACTCTCTGACTCAGCTTACCCATGTAGCCGAGACGCCATTTGGAAAAAGCCACAATGCTGGTTCCAATCCAGAAGAACTCCTCTAACATGCGACCAACAGAGGCCTGTTCCTGCTTCTCACAAGCAGTCCCATCTTTCTGCTTCTCCTTCTCCAGGGAGAACGCCCCTCTAGCAGGGGGTCCAGGCTTGTCTCCGGTAGCTGCTGCTGCAGAACGCATCAGGGCTGAAGGTACCGATCCAAATCGACTGCAGCTGCTTCTCTTTGCTGTGCTCATTGCACTACAACAAAGGGTTAAAATACTGCAGCCAAAACTGGCAGCAAGGGAATCAATTTCTATCCAAAGAAAAAGTAGCAATCAGTATCAATTAAATCAGTAAAAAATCTTTAGGTAATCCTCTTTCATCTAACCAAAAAACAACAAAGTAACAGTAACTGGTTTTTTTCCGGGGTTTAAAGGAAACCTTAGTAAGAAAACAAAGAAAAATCCTTTTTGACTCAAAACGACATCAAAAGTTGGTTGATCAGCTTCCTCCTGCTGATCTCAATTTCCTTCCACGTCAAAAACAAAAAGGATGTAGCCGGTCATATTTACGGCCACCACTGGTACATATAACACACAGTTTGGTGTGAGACACCAGCCGTTCTGAAAAAATGCTGGCTGCTCATGAGAGAGACAATTCTGCATTAACAACACTAGAGCACAAAGCACAAAGGTAACTGTGCAACATGTGTTGGACAGGCAGAGATCCTAAATCCCTCTGATGCAGTAATCCTGGTCTGGGAGATTTACTAAATGTGTTGAGTGAAACGCATTAACCCACAGAAAATGAGACAGCAGGCACAGGCGGACGTGACAGGCCCCTGATTAGATGGAGCTGCTTTTCTAGTTAAAGGCCAATTAAAAAGTTGCTTACTGAAGTTCCACCTGAAGGCTTGGCGATGAGGAACAGCTGGAGTCTGATGTAATGTTGAAAGGTACAGCTTTTTATAATACACTTAGTGTAAATGTATGAATAGAGGGGAATGGAATACCACTGGAGTATGGAGGACCAAAAATGACAGGATGAAAGAGGCAGTATTGTGTGTTTTCCAGGCACATAGTGCCATTTTGTAGCATAATTAATAAACTACGTTACCTTCAGTTGTTATAAAAATGCTGTATGCATATCAAGAATGACTTAAAAGAAAATTTACTTTGTAATTTAATAGGTTAAAATTGGGCCTTTGTCTTTAAAAACTCCTTCTATTCTTTCAGGAAGTCATCACAACATGGCTCCTCTATTAGCCCTTTAACAATGTTTTTAACAGCGTTGCACTGAGAAGTAGCTCCTATATTGAGCTACACCAGGTGCACAGCTACACCAGGTGTTTGCTAATTGCTGCTGGCAAGTCTGTAGGAGCTGAGTGGGAGAGTTGTGGGGGAGGGCTGCTCTGTGAGACAGAAGCTCGGAAGAAACTTGGAAACTGCAGCTCAGAGGAGGAGCTGCGCCTCCACGGAGGAGTCCACCCAGGCGTTTTGGACTGCTGAATGGTTGCTATGGAGATTATAAAGGATTTGTCAAACATGCATGAAAGAATCAACGCAACACTCCAGGTATGTTTTGGATGAGGACATAACATTATAACATGATGCAAAGATAAAAAAAGTACATTTTACACTACACTGTCGCTTTAAGGATAATAGCAGAAATGATTATATGGCCCAAATAAATCAATGCACTTCAAATGTAATTAATTTTAAAAAGAACTTTTCCTAATACTTAGAATTTAATTCACCTTCATATTTATTTTTTCAGGTTAGTCCCAACAAATTATATATTTAAGCATAATGAATCTGTTTTTTATGTTTCTCTATTTCCATGTGTTCTTTATACATGTTTCCGCACACATTCATTCAGCGGCCCGTCATGTTTTTGAGTTAAAAAATGTTTAAAGTCGACAGGAAATTTGAAAATATCACTTGATAATTATGTGTTATTGTTAATTATGTGAGATTGGAAGATTAATACCTGAACACCAACTATAAAGCCTTAAAAATTGCTAACATTTTAAAAAGACTTAAAAAAAAAAAGATAAGCAATGTTTAGCCTGGTGGGGGCACAAGTAAAGCCTGGTGGCCCGCCAGGCTTATAATACACTGAGGGAAAGCCTGCCAGACAACTACCATTCCCACAGTCATCAGACAAAACTTTAAAAAACATGTGAGGTAAGGTCTCGACAGTACAGTGAGTTTCTACTTTTAAATTAAATCAGATTCCAAGTGAAACAGGTGAAAAAGAGCTACATTGGTTACCCGTTTTCTCTCATTGAACACGTTGTTTTTTCCCTATTAACCTTCATTTACTTAAAAGTGGAAAAGGTTATTTCCTTATGATTACAATTACACTAATCAACTTACATTATTTACATGGCATTACTTGCAGTTCTAAATGATAAAAATGGTAAAGACACTGATTTATTGTAACAATATGATTGCCTATTTGGGAGAGCTAATCACTTTGTTACCAGGATGAACTTCTTGCTGATGGAGAACAAAACCAGGGTTACTAGTTTGAACAGTTAATACAACGATACCCTCCAACAGCTCAACAGAACACGATTAATTCGTCAAACCAACATCTAACACAAACTTTGTTCCAAGAAACCTTTCTGAAGTTTGCCTTTATTTCGGCAGGGTTTCCAAGTGAAAACTGAGATGCTCTCAGTTCTATTTTTAGCCCGATGATTTTCCCTCACCTGTCTGCAGACATCTCACAGTCCTATGTGAGCTCCACATAAAACAATCCTTTCATCCGTCACAGTGGGCTCACTCCATCTCCGAGGCTGCTTTATGATCGGTGAAAACTGAAAAATCCATCAGTCTTTCACTTTTCTGAGAAATATTTTCTCTCTCTCTCAAACACACACACACACAATAATGCCGCTATTCCTGGTCTCAAGGTTCAGACACCTGATTGTGAGATGCAGCAGTCCGAGCACGAGGAAAGCGTCACACACTGTCAGACCTCTGCTCCTTTCTGCTTGACGAATAAATACTGAATATGGAGGAGCTTCAGCCGACAGCTCCCAGACCACCAGCTAGCTCATTAAACGTCCAATCAATCTGTTAAATGACTCTGAATCTGCACAGTTTTACAATCCAACACAGATGACATGCATGTATATGCCGGCATAAAACTCAAGCAACAGAGGACTTCCTTATCAGTCAAACTGATTTGTGACATTGTGTAGCTTCACGTATCAGCTAGACAATTTATCTGTGCCAATTTCCTTAATTTTGGAAGATCGGTGATCAACCGACATGTGAAGTCAATCTTATCAAATAATCAGCCACTGATTATTTGATAAGCAACATTTCATTAGCAACTAGCATAACATTAGCAACATTTCAGAAAAACAGTGATATCAGCCAAAATGGGATCGGCAGGTTCAAGCTTTTAAAATATTGGTAATCTGTGATCAACCAGAAAACTGCAATCAGTGCAGCTCTATTTAAAAGTACTAGTATAAAAATGGTAGAAAAAAAACAGAAAAAACGGAAGACATATCCCTTTGTTGTAATATAGTTTACAGGTATTTTCACTTATAGCAGCTTTGTGAATCTTATTTTAAATAATAATAAATTAGAAACAGAATAATAAAAAAAATTAAAATAGAAAAATAAAAATAGGGCTGCACAGTGGCGCAGTTGGTAGCACTGTTATCTATATAATGTACAGTGTTTGTTGTCACCAACTGTGTGTGTGACGTTATTCGTGTGCTGAGGAGCGATCAGAGCGAACAGATTCGAGGTGAGGCAGGCAGTTCTCTTGCCTCATGGCAGGGGGCGCTCATGATCCCAGACATTGTGACTCCACAACTGCAGAGTAAGAGACGGTAACAGCGAGCTAGTGATGCAATAAATAAGGGAAGCTACACGCAACGAGTCTACGTGTAGCTTGGCTGATACAGAGAGAGAGAAAAGGTGGTTTTGAGTTGTACTTCGATGGGTTTCTCTTTGCGGTGCAGCATAGCACTAAATTAATAATATCTATATTTCCAAGTTTCATTGGGTTAACGGAATTATTCTACCATGGCAGCGCGGCTATGGATGGCATGTGAAAGTATAGTATTTTTGCCCTTCAATGTTGTCCGCATGCGCGAAATTTCCGTATGTAAACAATAACATGCAGGGGGTCTTGTGATTTCAATTAAGTCAGTGCCTCACCAGCCATGAACCTCACCGCACGTCACTGCTTGAAACGTCACATCAGCACACACACACACACACACACACACACACTGAGCATCCCACCGCTGAGGCTTAGCGCGCTTTCCCCAGTGCAAACAATCTGCTTACCTGCAGCAGTAATCTGGAGTCCCTCTGACTGACGGGCCTCCAATTTGCTTCACTTATCACTATCTCTGCATTTACTACCTATAAACACTCATTAGCTTCCAAAAGTTTGCCAAAACAGTCTTCATGAGGCTGAATGATATCATCAACAGAACCTCTGAACCGAGTTTGGCTTTTTTTTTTTTTTTTGCTGGCGGAAGTCGGGGTTGGTAATGGCGGACTCACCGAAGCCTCTGGGCCGCCGCCTCCTCCTTTTGCCGCTCCTCTCAGGAGCGTGCCTCAGACCGCATGTTTCAAACAGCAAGCTGGCTCTGCCGTGAACCCGCTTACACACTCTGGACCAGGTCACGTACATGTGGATCTTGGAGGAGCCCTCCTTCAGGGGCCACAGATTAGTTGGCTCATGGAAGCTCGTCAGTTCGGGCGTACCCGTCTGATTTTTATCAAATAAATAAAACATTAAAACAGATGAAGGTTCTACTGTGTGCTACTAGGTTTATTTAGAAAGTTCGGGTTTCATCCATGTTCGCCATGTAAATGTTAACCAAACACCTGACGCGTGTCAAATCCCACGCAGGTGCACATACTTGTGTTGCTTTTATGAAAACTCTGGAAAATGTAGTTTCTTTGCCAGTTCCCGAACATTTCAAGTGTGATTTTAATTGGATTTAATGCTTTAAAAATATATTTCTAATAACATATTCTTGCGCAAACTGCTTTAATGGAGAACTTTGTACATTTAATAATTTATTTGCTCTTTCTCTTGCTCAAATTAAGGTGGCAGTTTTAACCATCTGTTATTTGCCCCCATTAAGAAGTGTGAAGTACACTGGTTTTAGATCAAATGTCTGAGATAAATTATTTAGTACAACATAGCTATAATTAATCTTTTTCAGACTGAATAAATGTTTTTGTTCATTTTTGTTTGTTATGAACTACGCTGATGTCTCTGGGTCAAAATGCCAATTTATTCTGGTCTCTGCACATGATCATTTTGTCCATTCATGTCACACATGAAGGTAAACTATGGAAAATGCCTCTATTTTTATTTGTGGAGATAATCCAGTCTCTCTGGAGAGCCTTTGCATTCAAAATAAAATAAATGAATGAATAGTTTTATCAATAAATTATTAATATTCCATGAAATAAATAAACACTGCTTTGTGTCAAATGGACCTTTGAAAAACCTGTTGCCCCCGCCCCCGCCTGTGGTGGAGCTGCACCAAGAACCACTCAAGGAACCAATACAAAAAAAATCTCTGAAGAAGACACTTAACAAGGAAGTTTCATGAAATGTGAACAAAATTGGAGTGGTGTCAGACTTTAGTGGTTATAGGATTTCTCCTCAAAACATTTATCCCACTAGCACAAGCACATTTGTTTTGGTTATATTTAACCAGAATGCCTGGTTCCAAGAATGCATTTCTTAGAATGGTGTTTGGTCTGCTTGCATTCACACATGCTTTTGAATTTCACTATATTTCACTTCAACCGAACAGAGAGCTAGACTTTTAGGCGGACCACAATTCAGCATCTGAGATTAATTATGCATCACTCCAAACAAACCGGACTTTCAAGGCAAACAAACTAGAGTTCGGTTGAAGCTGACTAAATTGGGCTGGTGTGAATAAACCTAAAGATAGAGAGGTTTGGGAAAAAACTGCTCATTTACCCAGTGTAAATCACTAAATCAGGAGTGCTTTGGGGTTTTTTCGTGTTCGTGTTTGGGTCTGGCAAATGCAAAATAAATATGTAGGCTTTGCCTTCTGGTCTAACATTAGTGTTCTGAAGCACCTAGAGAGACATTGGAGCAAATCCTACTTGAGATATGAGAAAGGATGGTCAAGGCTGGTACCAAGATCTAAACATAAAACACGAATCACGTAGATTCCCCACATTGCTGTCCTAATAGTGACCAGTAAAGGCTATTAGCTGACAGATTTCCACCTTTCCTTAATTCAGCATTTTGTGAGACTCCAAGACGTTTCCCTGGACCCCAAAATATGGCTCAGTTTATTGCATTTTACAACCTCCTTTCTCAGAGCATAAAGAAGTTCGTAGCTTGGTACAACAGGACTCAATATATGTCCAAGACGTAGAAGTAGGTCAGTGGAAAGTGGGCCAAAGCCCAGGTGGCCAATTTCAGTGGAACAAGTGTCTCTTTTTAAGGCGTTACCTGTTAGTGTGATAGTTAGAGCAGTCTGGAGTTGCTGTGCTGCCCATTAAGGTGGACTCTCTAGGGACTTTGGAGTGTGATTACAACTGATGGCAGGCAGTGGGAACATTTCATTAGGAATTCAGACATCTCTGCAATTTGTTATGCAGGTGGTATCCCTAAACAGGGACCAACCTGCATGTTGCAGCCTTGGTTGCAGACAGGGCTCAGGATGGGGAGCTAAAGGATCACAACAAGGTCCTTCACAGTTGTTGCATAACTCAGCTTTAAAAGAGCCAATCAAGCTTCCTGTAAGCTATATTGGAATATTTGATGCAGATTTGGATTTTAGATCCATTCATTGGCAAACTCAAACCTTCCATTGTTGTATTTTATGTTTTACACAGCAGGTATATACACAGTACAGAACACAGCTTGAAACAGCATGGTGTTTGCATGTGAAGCGACTGCTGAATGTTAACAGCAGGTGTGGACAGCTGTACTTAAGGTTGTCTTCTTGCATGTGAATGAGCTCGGGCAGATATTAATACCAGAAACAGGATGTGGCATCAGCGTTATTTAGTGGCACCCCAGATGAAGATAGCTTAAAAAAAACTATTTTATTGCAGTAACATAACCTAGAACAGAGAGCCTTGGAGATGGATGTTACCTCTTCCCTCCTTCTCCTCGCTGCCCATGGTAGCCAAATGAATAGTGACTATGAAAGGTTTGTGTCTGAGTCAGGGTATATTTATTACTCCAATTTAATAGTCGTCCATATCTAATTAAATGTTTTTAAATCAACTTTTTTCAAAAACAGGACAAATATTTCAATAAAGTTTTTAGCATCTCAAAAACTCAAATAATCTCTGAACTGTGACCCCAAATCACAGAGGAGTAGAAAATGAGGCTTTACAAAGTTGGAATAAAGCCTCCAGGTATGCTTTATTTTCATGAGATAACAGAAAAGTCCAAAAGTGGATTGAATTTTATTTAACTGCTGACTTTTTTCTCTTTCAACTAAAAGCCTCAATCCACTTGGAGCCTGTTTGGAAGACCTTCTACTGCTTCTTCATGGTTGTGATGTGTTTAATTCAGCACACAGAGGTGCTATATTTTCTTGTTATCTGTAAAAATGATTTTTATTTCTTCAAAGCCCAATTGGAGTTTTTAACCGGCAAATCAAATGAGCAAGATGAGACTAATTTCGTCAGACGAAGACAAAAGTATGATTTGTTTCACTATGTAGCCTCGGGGATCAGACAAACTGCGAATAAAAGAATATAAATTCAACACAGGTTATTTTCAGTCATGTTATGTTCACACCTCTTTTAATGGCCCATTTTGTACTTTCATTTGGTCTGATTTTAGGCTCCTGCAGGCTTGATAACTAATGAAATCTCTCCCAAGCAGTTGGACGTAAAAACAGAGGAAATAATGGGATATAATAAGGAGGCGCATGATTTAAACCTTGATTTGTGGACAGTGGCTGTGAGGAATGGCTCCTGGAAGCGCTGTGCTATATGTAACGAGAGCGGAGCTCTGCGAGAACTTCATGCCTCCGTGCTAAGATTCAGGGTGAAAGCCGCACTGAGAGATGCACCAACAGTCAGATGAGATTTACCTCCAAAACTGCTTATTACATCCCACAGCCAAGAAGGAAAGATGGAGGGAGAATATTTGCTTTCTGTGGGTTTGTTTTCAGCATAAATGTGTATGTTTGTTGGCGTGTAGGTGTGTGTGCGCGTATGCAGGCATGTGTGTGTGTGTGAGAGGGAGAGAGGAAGAGAGAGAGAGAGCAATCAAGTCCCTGTTTGCAGCTATAAATAACAAGAAGAGGATATTACATTTACCTCTGCATGGGTGCAGACATATTAAGGCCAGAACAAGCTCAGTCGGTGGAGTTTATGATGCCCCTGTGCTCTTAGCGTGATTGCTGCTTATTGAATGGACGACAGCAGCAGGCAGCAATTGGATGAACATACAGGAAGCTGCATCGACTACTACGTAATGTGTCAGCAAAGCATTCAATACAACAGGCAACATGAGACATTTGACACTTTGTGTCCTACGGCATTTTTTACAGGTTGACATAATTATTTTGACTGAAATGGATAGAAAAAACAGGAATGAACCATTAAGGTTTAGTTCCCTGTTTTTTAACGTTACTAACATCCCTAACCTCTGCTTCACAGAGCCTTGGCGGGGGTTGGCGTCAAACTCTGATTTGTCCACTAAAGCGCTCATCTGTGTGAGGATGTGTGACACAAAAATGAGGCAGCTGACCACTCTGGCTGACACAGTCATTGGCATATTAGACATATTCTTCAAAGAAAAGGAGCAGCAGGAAGAAGTAACAACAGTTCTTAGCATTATTCCTCAGACCAGACACTTGCAAAATCTTTCTCTGAGAGCTGCATTACTGACTGGCTTCTGCACACAACAGAAAGTTCAAAGTACTTCACCCAGTTTCAACTTCGGTCTTCAGTCAGAGGCTTCTTCAGATTCGCTGCAGGAAATCTTTCCTGCCCACAGCCACCACCATCTACAATAACTCTTTGACGAATTTGAATTACTGTAAGTTACAATAATATTTAATTTCCTTCTGGGATCAATAAGTGTTTTGAAGTTGGGGGTTTTTTTGTTGGGTTTTTTTTTCAAATTTTCTTACACAACGCTTTCCACATTTTTGGTGAGATATTCAAACATTAACTCAGCTGTCTTTCTGTCAGGTTGAAGAATAGGAAAGTGACGAAGCAGATGAGATAGAAGGAAGAAGGCAACAGAGGAACCTATTTTTTGACAGTGGAACCTATTTTCCTTGAGCATTACTTTACCCTGGCTGGATTCTTTTGTTGGTTTGCTAACAGGCTAAGAGCCACCGATATAAAATGTAATTTCTTTTCTTTACACTGTCTTCAGAGATTGATCAGCAGCGTATAAGAACCTACCAAAATTTGCACCCAAGCAGTCATGTGTGATTCTGATATTGCGTTTCAATTTTCAGAGTAATAATGAACCTTTCCTGCAGGTAAACAGATTGTGCAAAATTCAACTATTCAATACCAGTTAAAGGTTTAAAATAGATCTTCCTGGAGAGAAAGATTTCATGTTTTACTTTGCACATTTTTAAAGAATTTAAACATTTTATTGTCCAAAGAGGTGCACATATGTGTTTCTTTGTTGTGTTGCAAAACCCACCCACGATTCCTCAGTGTAGAAAAGGACATCTATAAGCCAACAAGCAAAAACAAGTGAAAAACAAGAGAGGACAATTCTGCTGCCCACACTGGCACAAGCCAAGTGAGAGAAGCTTCGTTCTGCCTACTTTCTTCCTCATCCTCACTGCCAGCGGAAAATGATGGGACAGCGTATTTCTAATCCATTTATAGAAGGAGCCAAGGTGGGAAAAATTTAATTGAGGCTGCACTATTTGCATCATATTTGTGAGGTGAAAACAAATCCAGTTCCAAAGACTCTAACAAATACTGTATTTTGGAGATAGTTTTTTATTTATTTTCAAAACAGCTCTTGAGCGGGCCTCGGCTACATATTCTGTTCTCCCAGTTCCTGGTGTCGTTTCCTTAATGAGAAGTTGGAGCCGTTCCTTTCGGATGCTGCTCCACACTCAGAGAAACGCATGCTAAGCTTCCTCCTGCAGTCTCCTCTTCTTCTCCAAGCCCAATTTAAATCTGAGGCCACATGGAAAAAAAAAAAAAGGCTCGACTTGTTTCAAGACTGTGTATATGCATAGAAAAAAGAATTCTGTCTCTTCACATTTACACTGCTCAGACTCATTTTTGAGCATTGTTGAAAACATATGCATACCAGCTGTTTAATTAGTCATAAATAACGTTCTCACACAAACCGAATGCAACCAAAGCCTGGGGCTCACGCAGCAAATACCGAGCATGTAATACATGGAAGTTCCTATGTTGTGGATGCTATGTGGTTAATCAATGTGTTCTGCAAGAGATCTTTGCTGCTGCATTCTCAGGAGTGCAGCAACAAAGAAGGTCATTGGGCTTGAATTCCTCACACTAAAGTGGTGAGTGAAGTTGCCAAACGTTATGGACATTTCCAGCTGTTATGGGACGTTAGCAGAGATGCTAACCAGGATAAATAAACTGTCACCTTGATCACTGATGGCTTTCCTCTGACATTAGAAACACATCCTGGAGCGGATGTGACTCTTACAAGAAAAGAAACTCAACCCTCCAGAGGGAGGTTTTATAGGCAGAGGAGGAAAACATTTGATGATTTAATAGCAAAAACAAAATCATTTAGACTGTTTACGTTCTCTACAAAGTCACATTTGGTAATGGGATTGATTGATCGCGCTGACACAGCATAATTAGCTGTTTAGATCATTTCATGACTAACATTTATTCCCAGACCTTTTATGGCATCATGTCATCCTAAATCTTAAAATATGTTCTCAGTTGGACATCCTTTGGATCATGAGTACAGTATTTCTATTCTGTATTTCATAGTTTATTTACTCTATTTCAGAGTAAATAACAAGAACAATAAACTGTGTAATTTTTACACAGTTTATTGTTCTTGTTTTTTTGTGCACATTTCCAGCCCTTTTTGATTTCCTGTAAGAACCTACATGTCTTGATGCTGCTGAACTTCCCCTCTCAGGGACAAGAAAGGCTATTTCCGTTTTATTCTACGTCATTTCACGTTTACCTTTTGGCATTAAAAAAGCTGTTTCTTTAAACACACATTTTATAAAACAATTCAGAACAAATTCTCCTCTTCTGAACCTTGGGGTTTGGACTGTCGACCTCCCTGGACGAGGGCAGGACCCTCTTTTGGAGCTCCAGAACCATCTGAACATGCCAGGTGGTGAGCGCGGCTCAGAGGAAGGTGACACTCTGCTCGATTCTGCGTGCAAACACCAACCACGCAGAAATGTTGCCAGAGCAACATTTCTGTCCTTTGGCATTTTGTAAACAAAGACTTGTTAAGTGAAAGGGACACAACTTGAAAACATTTATATCTTTCATTTGGACCCTTTTTTTAAAATGAAAAATGCACACATTCACAAAGGCAAAAAGAATAAATTAGTTTTTGTTATGTATTATTCTGAATGTTTGTGGTGTCCAATGTTAATATGAGCTTAATGTAACATTGTAGTTGTGAAGATGACGTGCCTGACCCCGCCCGTCTCTGAGCTCATAGGCCTTCAGAGAATGTCACAGTTCTGATAATCCAGAAGGAGGACGAACATGCTGAAGCTGTAATGGTGCAGGGTTGACCGATGAGTGCTGTCCATAAAACCGAGACGACGTCTTCAACAGCTCCACTCAGGAGGAAAGCACAGCAGATGATCAAACCTCTTCTACATTCTTACAAATAAACTGTGTAATTACGGCTCTGTCTATAAATATTCAAACTGATGGCAAAGGTTTATTTTGAGATGTGATCAGGAAAGTTTTAATCTAAAAGAACCAAAAAAAAAAAAAAAAAGGCCTTTATCCTTATCCGGCAGAAATCCTGACATGAAATAGGTCTCCAGACATTTTCACTTAATGTTTTTTTTTTTTTTTCCCACGAGACACATTACCATATGCAAAGCGGGGCCCAGGATGAATGGAGATAGGGAGAAAAGCCAAGGAGCAAAATGTTGAATTTACTAGCTGGAGAATTATATAAGAGGAGGGAATTGAAAAGGCCTGGAGGAGATTCCTCTGGAGAGCGATTGAGATCACTTTCTAAGAGGGAAAAAAACTTTAGAGAGGAGGCAGCAGGTAAGAAGACGGACAGAGACGGGATTTATTGCCTTCAACTGATAGCTTAGCTTAATAGATTTGTTTAGCTTTATTTCCCACCATTACTTTTCATTTACCTGGAGAGTAAATGAAAAGACTTTTATAGACCTTTTATAGACATTTATAGACCATTTAGCTGGAGAGGCTGTCACTACTGATGTTCTGTCAGTTTTCCACAGAAGGATGTTTGCCGGGCAGGATAGTCACCGCGACATCGATGACAACATGAATGATTGTCATACAAATTATTTATACAAGGTTTTTTTTCTTCTTTTTTTTTTCTCCCCACCAGGGGGTCTTTTTGTGGGCTCTAGTGTCCCTTATATGACAGTAGGCTGACAGGAAAGGGGAAGGAGAGGGGGGAAGACATGTGGCAAATGTGGCCGGGTCTGGGAATCAAACCCGTGGCGGCCGTGTCGAAGACTCAAGGCCTCCAAACGTGGGTCGCACCATCTCCTACGCCACCACAGCACACCCCACGGACGGATGTTTTGTGAGATTCTATGGTCCATTGGTCAGAACGCTGGCCTCTAAGCCCAATGATCTGAGCTTGAGAATCAGCAGAACCTTCTCTCCGACTTTTATTTGTAGTTTTGTTATAAAAATGATGATAATTGAAGTATTTTTTTTTTTCCCTGACTGTTACATTTTACCACCTATGTGTGAATTTTGCCTGTTTTCCGTGTTTTTGAGAGTCTGTTTTCTTGATCGACTACAAGGCATGCAGATTAGGGTGATTTGGTAAAAGGTGCAATTGTGTGTCGTTTGTTTCGGCTCTGATGGAGCGGTGGCCTGTTCAGATTGTTAGGCAAATTATTAGAAAACAGCAGCAAAAACTCATCTGCTGAGGATGTGTCCAGCAGGACACAGCAGAAACAGTAATCTCCTGAAACATCTGGGAAATTATTTACTTCCTGCTGAAATGTTCTTTTAGTGTTTTATATAAGTGGAATGATAGGGCAGACAAAGATTACTCATGGAAAAAAAAGCTCCACTTTTTCTATTTCCTTATCTAATACACATATTTTATAGTCTGGCTATTGCCTTCCTAAGCAGTTCTGCTCTATTCTCCTCTACTGTTACTGCTCCACCTGGGGTTTCTACCACTGACTTCAATTTCTCTGGTAGAATTTCTACCGAGCTAATACCGAGAAGCTGTGAACGATGGCATCATTTTTCTGCATTGTTTTAGGATTTTAGTCCAGCAGTAGTTTTAGCAATGGCAGCAGAGGAAGTGAACAGAGCTGTTCAGTCCGTGTTGGTCATGTTTCCAAAGACACCATTTGGATCGGCACTTCTCTCTTCTTTGCAGCGCAGGCAATATCCGGTAAGCTTCATAGCGTCGAACTGGCGCATTACATTAACGTTAGCGATTGGGAAAAATTTAAAACGTCAACAGAGTCCACACCTCCAGGAAGCAATTGTTTCTCAATAGCCAACGGTCCAAACATATGCAACAAAACTCTTTCATGACAAATGAGAGCATGTCTCAGCCAATTCTAGAGAAACTCATCCATGCGTTCATCTTCAGTCGTATTGATTATTGCAACAGCGTCTTCACAGGTCTGTCCAAAAAATCAATTAAGCAGCTGCAGCTGATCCAGAATGCTGCTGCTCACGTTCTCACTAAAACCAGGAAGATAGAGCACATAACACCAGTTTTAAAGTCCCTCCACTGGCTCCCTGTAGCTCAAAGAATAGACTTTAAAATACTGTTGTTAGTTTATAAATCACTGAATGGCTTAGCACCACAATACATTAAAGATCTGCTGTTGTTGTATCAACCTTCCAGACCTCTCAGGTTCTGGTTCTGGTTCTGCTCTGCATCCCCAGAACCAGAACCAAACGAGGAGAAGCAGCTTTCAGCATCTATGTACCACAAATTTGGAACAAACTACCAGAAAACTGTAAAACAGCTGAAACACTGACTTCTTTTAAATCTCAACTAAAAACCCACCTGTTTAGAATTGTATTTGAAATGTAATCAATTACACATTTATTGATGGAACTTGACTTAATGCTGTGTTTTGATTGTTGATTCTATGTTGCTTTGTGTTTCTGTGTTTGTAATGATGTAAAGCACTTTGAAATGCCTTGCTGCTGAAATGTGCTGTACAAATAAAATTTGATTGATTGATTGATTGATTGATTGATGTACAGCCGTGCCCACACCACCTGCTCGTCTGCTGCATTGAATTGGTAAAATGAGAAGAAAGATTCCAAGCTTTTTCCAAGCTTCCAGCGGGTGAGTGGGTTGGGGGACTGAAAAATTTGACTGTTTGAAAAAATATTTAAATTGCAAAAGAAGAAGCAACAGTTTGGTGGCCAGTTTTACCACTTTTTTATGATAATGTAGTTTTGAAAGAAATGCTGGGCACAAAAAAGGCCATCAGGAGAGAGACTATATCTTCCGGTCAAATGAACAGCCGCAGCAGGATTTCCACAGGGCACCGAAACAGGCCAGTTAACTTACTCACATCGACCATCAGGCTCCTGGATTGTAAAATAACTCAAGGGTTAAAAATATATAACAGTGTAAATATTGGGTGTTTCTCACATGTCAATGGAATCACAGACCACCAGATTGAGTGCAATCTGACTGATCCAGTCCCGTTTCAGGTTTTTGTTTAAGACAGTCTATTGCTGCTCCACACAGTCACTGTAGAACGATTCAGCGAGTTACTAAAGCTTGAAGTTTTCTGTCTGATGACTCCAACTGTCCCCTATTTAAACCCAAACATTTTGATATTAAAGCAAATTTAAAAAAGGTTTTCTATAAATTGCGAAAGCCTAGAAGGGCAAGTGGTCAACAGCCTCTATTACCTTATGCCAAATGGGAACAGAAACCCACAGCTCCAACAGCACAGAAGCTGGGGGCAGAGGGTGTGAGAGAGTTGCAGAGCTGAATAATGTGGCAGGCTGCTGCTACACAGTCAGCTTCCTGTGAGAAGCATCGCTGTGGTCAGATAGTTTTCATACCCTGACAGGACTAATGGTGTGCCGTGGCAAATCCAGTTTCACCGGCCCATCCGTAAGCCTCTAAGTTGCTGTTATGTCCTTCAGGTTTAAACAGCAAGAGCTCTGTGATGTTAGGAAGAATTATTCTCTGAAGGTGTCAGCAAGACACTCAGTATCACTATGTGTCTCCTAAAAAGGCGCAGGAAAAAACCCGAAATGTTCAGACTGACTGTCATGTTCTCCACCATCACCACTCCAAACATGGTGCATGATGGCTGCGGAAAAAGAGCCCTCTGGGGGTTGGCCAAAACAAAGAAAACCCATGAAGAAGATTTGGAGAAGAGGTGCTTGAGCTGTGATTATGTCTGAATCATGTGTCTTGCTCTCCTTGCTTCTCATCTTAACACTCTAATAAACATTTTCAAAAGTGTCTCCCAGCACAAGACAGCATTTCCCACAAGAAAGGCCATCAGCCATGAAGAGGCTGCTGAGGGCTCTGGCTCATGGGAAGGTTGATCTCAGAGTACTCCTTCATCAGTAAAACACTTCGGATTGGAACCCAACCAGAAGGTCGAAAGAGTCAGACTGTGGATTGCAGAAACATTATTCATACTGTTGTTACCACAACAATAAAAGCTCCTGTAAGAAGAGGCAAAACAGGTAAGAATTAGCAGCATAATGCTACATTTAGCTAAGAACATTATTAGAAATAAGAGATATTGGGCTAACTACGGAAGTAAATATGTGCCATCAGTATTTGAATTCAAAATGCCTCTGAAATTTGAATGTTGTATCTTTGTACTTACTTTTTAAGTGTTGAAATATATTGGAATATTGAAAGAGCTTTCTTGTTTTGTGTCCATAACTCTTCACGCCCCTAAATTCAGTACTTTGTAGAGCCACCTTCTGCAACAGTTCCAGCTCACACTGGATCAGTCTCCAAGACCTCGCCACATCTTGCCACTAGGATTTCTGCCCATTCCTTATGCCTGGCGCCCTCGCACCCTTTCTACTTCATCTCTTCCCGCTAATATTGACTTCATTCCAATCCTGATTGCGGATTAACTTCCAAATGTTGCAAAAGACCATTGGACAGTTTTTATTTTTTTGTTATCTTTATGACTTGGAATTAAGACTTTCTATGCTGACAGAAGATCCAGGTATTGTTGTCAAAGCTAGGTTTGCCCATGTCACCGAGATAGAAAGGGTCTGACAATTAGACAGTGAAACACTGGAATCCTGAAGCATTGCCTTATTCTAAACTAATCCATCAAATAGACGCAGAACAAAATGATCAGCATTCAAAGCAGGAGAGATCTTTTTCTAAATGAACTCCCTTCACTTCCACTCCAGTGGGCACATAACCTGTATCTGACAGGTGCTGCTGGCCATCTCCTAATCCTTTGATCCTGTGTCTGCACCCTAACAGGAACTACTGGGGTTTTCTAGTTTTATCACAGCACCATCACTATCATTTTACATCTGTTACAAGAGAGACAAAAAGCTGCAAACCCCTTAAGCCCTGCCTCGATGATCATTATTCCTGGCTCTATACACAGGGAAACTTTGCTAAGCAGCAGACATTTCATATTCTACTAAGGAATTTTTCTCACATTTGTGATAATGAGACACATACTTGGAGCTATCTTGCAACTGAATCATGTCCTTGAGTTCAGAGTCCATGCTGTAGCTCCGTTTAACCCTCTTCTTTGTCAGTCCACTTTCAGCAGCCACTAACTGTCTCTTTAAATTGAATGTTAAGATGACTTTGAATGGCTGAGATTTCAAGTTGTGGTGACAAATCAACTTGAATCCAACTGCAAAGACAAAGCCAGTAAAAAAGAAGCAACAACTGCAGTCCTTAAAAACAACCTCAATGTATCCTGCAAGTGGACATGGGCCAGCTATCCAACATTAAGAAAGTCCCATTAAACATTGCATTCTCACCAGTGAAAGGCACGTTAGAAAAACTAAATAGTAAGAGGCATTTTGGCCTCTATATGTTGATGACCTTAATCTCTTCCACCCTGAGGCAAAGTGTTTTTCATTTACTTCTAAGGACCAGGATGTTCAGAAAGAGATCTTGAGTTTGACACCTTGACAGCTAATCATTGAACTCTTCATTAGGAGAACTGATATTAAAAGTGCCAAAAGCAAAATGGATGACTTAAGGTGGCAAATTTCCAGGAGCTAAAATATAAAGCACAGGAAGAGATGTTTACGCTTCACACACCGTGTGTGAGGCATAAACATTTCTTCTGATCGAAAAGTGAGAAAAACGATATAAGAACAAAAAATGTGTCAATAAAATCCTGCTTTGCTTCTATTTGGAGACGGCCCTCTGGCATTTCTGCCCTCTGACCCAAGATCTAATGTGACATTTCAACAATGGCAATTTGCAGTAAACATGCCCCGCCCCCACACATGCACACGCACACTTATGTATGACCACTTGCAAAAACAGGTCATATCTCAGTTAAACCAATACTTAGCTTCTTTCATTTTTGTAAAACAAATAGTGAGACAAGAGTTATTATTTCTATGTTTTGTGCAGGATGAGGCGGCGGTGACAGAGGCGGCGGCCCAGAGTGTCAACTACTGAAAGCGGCGGTGCTGCCTCAACGCAGAAAAAGAAAAGCATAAATAGAATTAAAGCTGCAAGCAGCCTCGGGCGGCCCTCGCAGCAAGCGCCGCTCCGGCCTATTGGCCACCGCGGGGGTTCCAGCCACCGCAGAAGCTCTCGCACGATTTCCAGAGCCGCAGCCAACTCCCCACCGCAGAAGCTCCGCCGCAGTTTCCAGCACCGCCGCCCGCCAGCCACCGCAGAAGCTGTCGCGCATTTTCCACACCCATCCACCAGGCGACACGCGTGAATGCGTTCGGCAGCGCTCCCCGACGACTGTCAAAAAATCTGGCGCAGATCGGTCGATGCGTCGAGGAGATACAGCCCATGTATTAACTTAGGGGGCGCAGTGGAGCCAAATTACATTTCAAACCCGTCGGGCTCTTTAGAGGTGAACAAAGGTCATACATATCCAGTTTGGCGCCAATCGGATGATCTATGCCTGAATAAGAGCCAAACGTATGTATATGGCGAGGGACTGATATTCGCCATTTGGCCACGCCCACACGGTTCAGCCAGCAGCGAGCATTGACAGAGTTTATCATCCGAATCATCTTGATTAGGTCAAGAGAGCCATAAACAGAGCTTTCCAAGTAAAAAAATAGCACTTCCTGTTCCGAGGGGGCGGGGCCTAAGTGATGTCATCATTTGACCATTGGATATTATTGGACACTCGATTATGATCAATCACTGAACGTTTGGTGTCTCTGTGAGTTTTTGTGTTAGAATTACTAATTATTTAATTTTTTCCTCCATTACAACATTGAACTTTCATTCCGTAGGGCAATGCTGCCCTCTGGTGTCGAATTACTGAAATAATGAAACTATTTCAGTGGGCAGCAGAGGGCAGCATTGCCCTACAAACAACGAACATGGACTGTTTATTATGTAATTACACAGAAGATCTCTCTAATTCATTCTGAGGGGGCGGGGCTTAGATGACGTCATAATATGATGACATAGCATTGTCAGGCATCACACCAGGATGAGTCAGGCCAAGTTTGGTGCAGCTCGGTCGAAATATGTGGAATCTAGAAGCAAACGTATGGCATCGGCCTTACAGGTCACTTCGCCACGCCGCCACAGCCAGCTCCTTCATCGCAGCCAGTCAGGGCTTGAATCCTCAACACACCAACATGTCTTCTGTCTCTGGACACAGTTTAATATTGATTATGTCAAAGGGCTAAGATAGCGACCGTTCACAGTAAAACATGACACTTCCTGTTCTCAGGGGGCGTGGCCTAAGTGATGTCATCATTTGACCATTGGATATTATTGGACACTCGATTATGATCAATCACTGAACGTTTGGTGTCTCTGTGAGTTTTTGTGTTAGAATTACAAATTATTTAATTTTTTCCTCCATTACAACAGTGAACTGTCATTCCGTAGGGCAATGCTGCCCTCTGGTGTCGAATTACTGAAATAATGAAACTATTTCAGTGGGCAGCAGAGGGCAGCATTGCCCTACAAACAACGAACATGGACTGTTTATTATGTAATTACACAGAAGATCTCTCTAATTCATTCTGAGGGGGCGGGGCTTAGATGACGTCATAATATGATGACATAGCATTGTCAGGTATCACACCAGGATGAGTCAGGCCAAGTTTGGTGCAGCTCGGTCGAAACATGTGGAATCTAGAAGCAAACGTATGGCATCGGCGTTACAGGTCACTTCGCCACGCCGCCACACCCAGCTGCTTCATCGCAGCTGGTCAAGGCTTTAATCCACAACACACCAACATGTCTTCTGTCTCTGGACACAGTTTCATGTTGATTAGGTCAAAGGGCTAAGATAGCGACCGTTCACAGTAAAACATGACACTTCCTGTTCTCAGGGGGCGTGGCCTACTTAAAAAAATAATTTCACCACAGGGTATTTTAGGACACCCGATGACGATCAATCAATGAAAGTTTGGTCCCTCTCTGTGTTTTTGTATAGGAAATATAAGAGTTTCGTGTTTCATGGCGAGTAGCTGAACTTTGACCCCTGGTAACCCCCCTTCAGCAAGCTCATACAGTCACCAATTTGATAACTTTAAATCAGACATGCCTTATGATCAGACTGACCGAGTTTGAAGCCGATCAATCGAAATCCCTAGGAGGAGTTCGATCAAATGCAAAGGCTGTAAATGTCAAACTCGAGGTCCAAAATGGACATTCAATCCAAAATGGCCGACTTCCTGTTGGGTTTAGAGCATGGCTCCAAGAGACTTTTTTGTACGTCCTGACAAGATACACATGTGTACCAAGTTTCGTAATTCTAGGATTAAGCATGGCTTGGGGCTGATTTTTCTAAATATTCTAGGGGGAGATGTAGAGAAATTAGGCCACGCCCACCAAATTTCGCTATGGATTCCTGTTGGCGGGTGTATAAGGATCCATCCTAGTGAGTTTGGAGCAGCTCACCCCGAAACTGTGGAATTCAGAGCCAAACGAAATTCGATGGCGTTCGCAACGCCGCCACGCCCACCTGCTTCATCGCAGCCGGTCGGGGTTGGAATCCACAACACACCAACATGTCTTCTGTCTCTGGACACAGTTTCATGTTGATTAGGTCAAAGGGCTAAGATAGCGACCGTTCACAGTAAAACATTACACTTCCTGCTCTCAGGGGGCGTGGCCTACGTAAAAAAAAAATTTCACTGCAGGGTATTATAGGACACCCGATGACGATCAATCACTGAAAGTTTGGTCCCTCTATGTGTTTTTGTATAGGAAATATAAGAGGTTTTTGTTTCCTGGCGTGTAGGTGAACTTTGACCCCTGCTAACCCCCCTTCAACATGCTCCAAAACTCACCAATTTGATAACTTTAAATCAGACATGCCTTATGATCAGACTGACCGAGTTTGAAGCCGATCAATCGAAATCCCTAGGAGGAGTTCGATCAAATACGAAGGCTGTAAACGGCCAAAATAGGGTCCGAAATGGACCTTCAATCCAACATGGCCGACTTTCTGTGATAGTTGCACTATGACATTACTTGTAAATTCTGAGCGTCTTAGTGAGCCCTACAACTGTACCGAATTTCAAGTCTCTACGATGAAGTAAGTGAATAGCAATGGGTCTTTTGAAAATTGCTAGTTGCTGCCGTTGAGCAATTTTTTTTGCGATTTTTGCGACGACCTTACAGTACTTAAATTTAAAACTCGTTTTATGCGACCGCCAAGTTTGGTGAGTTTTTGAATATGATAAAGCCCCCAAAAAGGCAATTCATTTGGGTGGAAGAATAATAAGAATAATTAAAGCTGCAAGCAGCCTCGAGCGGCCCTCGCAGCAAGCGCCGCTCCGGCCTATTGGCCACCGCGGGGGTTCCGGCCACCGCAGAAGCTCTCGCACGTTTTCCAGAGCCGCAGCCCGCTCCCCACCGCAGAAGCTCTGCCGCAGTTTCCAGCACCGCCGTCCGCTAGCCGCCGCAGAAGCTGTCGTGCATTTTCCCCGCCCGTCCACCGGGCGACACGCGTGAATGCGTTCGGCGGCGCTCCCCGACGACTGTCAAAAAATCTGGTGCAGATCGGTCGATGCGTCGAGGAGATACGGCCGATGTATTAACTTAGGGGGCGCAGTGGAGTCAAATTACATTTCAACCTCGTCGGGCTCTTTAGAGGTGAACAAAGGTCATACATATCCAGTTTGGCGCCAATCGGATGATCTATGTGTGAATTAGAGCCAAACGTATGAATATGGCGAGGGACTGATATTCGCCATTTGGCCACGCCCACACGGTTCAGCCAGAAGCGAGCATTGACAGAGCTCATCATCCGAATTACCTTGATTAGGTCAAGAGAGCCATAAACGGAGCTTTCCAAGGAAAAAAAAGACACTTCCTGTTGTCAGGGGGCGTGGCCTACGTGATGTCATCATTTAACCATTGGATATTATTGGACACAAGATAATGATCAATAACTGAAGGTTTGGTGTCTCTGTCAGTTTTTGTGTTAGAATTACAAATTATTTAATTTTTTCCTATTTAATTCAACATTGAACTGTCATTCCGTAGGGCAATGCTGCCCTCTGGTGTCGAATTACTGAAATTACTGAAATAGTTTCATTATTTCAGTAATTCGACACCAGAGGGCAGCATTGCCCTACACATGACAAAGCCCTTTGTATTACACAGTCGATCACAGGGGAACTTTGAGCCTTGCTAACTCCCCTTCCACCTGTTCAAATGTCACCATATTGATAACTTTGAATCGGACATGCCTTATGATCAGACTGACCGAGTTTGAAGCCGATCAATCGAAATCCCTAGGAGGAGTTCGATCAAATACGAAGGCTGTAAAAGTCAAAATCGAGGTCAAATGAACTTCAATCTAAAATGGCCGACTTCCTGTTGGGTTTAGAGCATGGCTCTAAGAGACTTTTTTGTACGTCTCGACAAGATACACATGTGTACCAAGTTTCGTAATTCTAGGTTTAAGCATGGCTTGGGGCTGTTCATTTAAAATACTCTGGGGGTCGCTATAGAAAAATTAGGCCACGCCCACCAAATATCGCTATGGATTCCTGTTCAGGGATGGATAAGGATCCATCCTAGTGAGTTTGGAGCAGCTCACCCCGAAACTGTGGAATTCAGAGCCAAACGAAATTCGATGGCGTTCGCAACGCCGCCACGCCCACCTGCTTCATCGCAGCCGGTCGGGGTTGGAATCCACAACACACCAACATGTCTTCTGTCTCTGGACACAGTTTCATGTTGATTAGGTCAAAGGGCTAAGATAGCGACCGTTCACAGTAAAACATTACACTTCCTGCTCTCAGGGGGCGTGGCCTACATAAAAAAAAAATTTCACTGCAGGGTGTTTTAGGACACCCGATGTCGATCAATCACTGAAAGTTTGGTCCCTCTATGTGTTTTTGTATAGGAAATATAAGAGGTTTTTGTTTCATGGCGTGTAGGTGAACTTTGACCCCTGCTAACCCCCCTTCAACATGCTCCAAAACTCACCAATTTGATAACTTTAAATCAGACATGCCTTATGATCAGACTGACCGAGTTTGAAGCCGATCAATCGAAATCCCTAGGAGGAGTTCGATCAAATACGAAGGCTGTAAACGTCAAACTCGAGGTAAAAAATGGACCTTCAATACAAAATGGCCGACTTCCTGTGATAGTTGCACTATGACATTACTTGTAAATTCTGAGCGTCTTAGTACGCTCTACAACTGTACCGAATTTCAAGTCTCTACGATGAAGTAAGTGAATAGCAATGGGTCTTTTGAAAATTGCTAGGTGGCGCCGTTGAGCCAATTTGTTTGCGATTTTTGCGGCGACCTTAAAATACGAAATTTTTAAACTGCCCGTATGCATCCGCCAAGTTTGGTGAGTTTTTGAATATGCTAAAGCCTCCA
Source organism: Xiphophorus maculatus (assembly GCF_002775205.1). Taxonomy (NCBI): domain Eukaryota; kingdom Metazoa; phylum Chordata; class Actinopteri; order Cyprinodontiformes; family Poeciliidae; genus Xiphophorus; species Xiphophorus maculatus. Next base: position 6,113,740 of record NC_036443.1, on the reverse strand, counting down.
AAAAGGCGCCTCTTTGGGGGGGCAGAAAAATAAGAATAATAATAATAATAATTAAAGCTGCAAGCAGCCTCGGGCGGCCCTCGCAGCAAGCGCCGCTCCGGCCTATTGGCCACCGCGGGGGTTCCGGCCACCGCAGAAGCTCTCGCGCGCTTTCCAGAGCCGCAGCCTGCTCCCCACCGCGGAAGCTCTGCCGCAGATTCCAGCATCGCCGCCCGCCAGCCGCCGCAGAAGCTGTCGCGCATTTTCCCCGCCCGTCCACCGGGCGACAGGCGTGAATGCGTTCAGCGGCGCTCCCCGACGACTGTCAAAAAATCTGGTGCAGATCGGTTGATGCGTCGAGGAGATACGGCCGATGTATCAACTTAGGGGGCGCAGTGGAGTCAAATTACATCTCAAACCCGTCGGGCTCTTTAGAGGTGAACAAAGGTCATACATGTCCAGTTTGGCGCCAATCGGATGATCCATGTGTGAATTAGAACCAAACGTATGTATATGGCGAGGGACTGATATTCGCCATTTGGCCACGCCCACACGGTTCAGCCAGCTGCGAGCATTGACAGAGTTTATCATCCAAATCATCTTGATTAGGTCAAGAGAGCCATAAACAGAGCTTTCCAAGGAAAAAAACGGCACTTCCGGTTCCGAGGGGGCGGGGCTTAGATGACGTCATAATGTGATGACGTAGGATTGACGGGCAAGCCTCCAGGATCACTCAGGCCAAGTTTGATGCAGCTCGGTCAAAATATGTGGAAGGTAGAGGCAAACGTATACGAACGGCGTTGCCGCCATTGAAAACTGTTGGCACTTTAAAGCAAGCGAGACCAACTTCCTATCTGTCATCCAACACAGAATCACCTTGATTAGGTCAAGAGAGCCATAGATGAAAGTTTCCAAGGAAAAAAATAGCACTTCCTGTTCTGAGGGGGCGGGGCTTAGATGACGTCATAATCTGATGACATAGAATTTTCAGGTATCACACCAGCATCACTCAAGCCAAGTTTGGTGCAGCTCGGTCGAAACATGTGGAATCTAGAAGCAAACGTATGGCATCGGCGTTACAGGTCACTTCGCCACGCCGCCACACCCAGCTGCTTCATCGCAGCCGGTCAGGGCTTGGATCCACAACACACCAACATGTCTTCTGTCTCTGGACACAGTTTCATGTTGATTAGGTCAAAGGGCTAAGATAGCGACCGTTCACAGTAAAACATGACACTTCCTGTTCTCAGGGGGCGTGGCCTAAGTGATGTCATCATTTCACCACAGGGTATTTTAGGACACCCGATGACGGCCAATCACTGAAAGTTTGGTGTCTCTGTGAGTTTCTGTGCAGGATATATAAGAGTTTGGTGTTTCATGGCGAGTAGGTGAACTTTGACCCCTGGTAACCCCCCTTCAGCAAGCTCATACAGTCACCAATTTGATAACTTTAAATCAAACATGCCTTATGATCAGACTGACCGAGTTTGAAGCCGATCAATCGAAATCCCTAGGAGGAGTTCGATCAAATACGAAGGCTGTAAACGTCAAACTCGAGGTCCAAAATGGACCTTCAATAGAAAATGGCCGACTTCCTGTTGGGTTTCGACCATGGCTCTAATAGACTTTTTTGTACGTCCTGACAAGATACACATATGTACCAAGTTTCGTAATTCTAGGTTAAAGCATGGCTTGGGGCTGTTCATTTAAAATACTCTAGGGGGCGCTATAGATAAATTAGGCCACGCCCACCAAATTTTGTTATGAATTCCTGTCGGTGGGTGGATAAGGATCCATCCTAGTGAGTTTGGAGCAGCTGGGCCCGAAATTGTGGAATTCAGAGCCAAACGTATGGCAACAGCGTTACAGGTCACTTCGCCACGCCGCCACGCCCACCTGCTATGTCAAAGCCGGTCGGGGTTGGAATGCTCAACACACCAACATGTCTTCTGTCTCTGGACACAGTTTCATGTTGATGAGGTCAAAGGGCTAAGATAGTGACCGTTCACAGTAAAACATGACACTTCCTGTTCTCAGGGGGCGTGGCCTAAGTGATGTCATCATTTCACCACAGGGTATTTTAGGACACCCGATGACGATCAATCAGTGAAAGTTTGGTCCCTCTATGTGTTTTTATATAGGAAATATAAGAGTTTCGTGTTTCATGGCGAGTAGGTGAACTTTGACCCCTGCTAACCCCCCTTCAGCATGCTCCAAAACTCACCAATTTGATAACTTTAAATCAAACATGCCTTATGATCAGACTGACCGAGTTTGAAGTCGATCAATCGAAATCCCTAGGAGGAGTTCGATCAAATACGAAGGCTGTAAACGTCAAACTCGAGGTAAAAAATGGACGTTCAATACAAAATGGCCGACTTTCTGTGATAGTTGGCTTATAACATTCAATGTAAGTTCTGAGTCTTTTGGTGAGCTCTACAAGTGTACCAAATTTCATGTCTCTACGATGAAGTACGTTCATACCATTGTGTCAACAGAAAATTGCTAGTTGCCGCCGTTCAGCAATTTTTTTTGCGATTTTTGCGACAACCTTAAAATTCAAAATTTTTAAATTTTCTAGTCGCGACCGCCAAGTTTGGTGAGTTTTTGAATATGATAAAGCCCCCAAAAAGGCTCCTCTTTAGGGGGGCAGAATCGTAATAATAATAAGAAACAGTACAGATACAATAGGCCTTCGCAGCGCTTTGCTGCTCGGGCCTAATAAACAGTATGAAAACAATAGGCCTTCGCAGCGCTTTGCTGCTCGGGCCTAATTACATAATTAACAGCAACAATTTTCAACTGTGACTGACACCCTTCTCTCATGCTGTACTGAAGATAAAAATTCAGAAATCATATACGATCCTGCACTCTGTGCCTTTAAAGTTGTTTCTCATTTTGGTGGAGCTCCTACCACAGCTAATTATATCTGCCCCAAAAGAAAAGTGCCTAAAGAGGAAAGTCAGCAATCAGCAGAGAGCTCCAATGATTACAGACAGATACTAGTAATCAGGCTTGAAATTTGGGAGTAGTGATGAACGTTCAGAGCCACATAAAGACAATTACAAAATCAGGCTTCTGTCACCTGAAGAACATTTCCAGGATTAAAGGACTAATGGACAAACAAGATCTAGAGAAACTCATCCATGTGTTTTTGTTTAGTGACATTGATTACTGCAACAGCGTCTTCACAGGTCTGCCTAAAAAAATCAGGCAGCTGCAGCTGATCCAGAACGCTGCTGCTCGCGTTCTCACCAAAACCAAGCAGATAGAGCACATCACCCCGTCACTGTGGCTCAGAGAACAGACTTTAAAATACTTGTTTGCAAATGTAAAACGTTTGTTTGCAAATCACTGAATGGCTTAACACCACGATACATTTTCCACCCTTCCAGATCACTCAAGTCTTCTGGGTTCTGTTCTGCTCTGCATTCCCAGAAACAGAACCAAACATGGAGCAGCAGCATTCAGCTTCTACGCACCACAAATCTGGACTAAACCTCCAGAAAACTTCAAAACAGCTGAAACACTGAGTTCCTTTAAATCAATGCTAAAAACACACCTCTGTTGTTTTCTTTTACACTTTGGCTCATCAGTTGATACGATATTTAAGCATCATTATAGTCTACAAACGTGTCTCTTCTTGTGCTCAACAATGAATTTTTGTAATTTGGTGATGCTAAAGTGGAGCAATGCTACGTTCGGTTTGTGCGGTGTTAGGGTTATAACTGAAGTCACGACAAAAACAGCTTTAATTAGAACGAAAACCATCAAACAAGCCCAAAATTTATTATTTGTTATGCTGTCAATAGGTAAAATGGAAAAATCAAAAACTACTTCATGTCATTTCTCTTCAGTAGTCGGCCTTTTCTGCCTCAGAAATTGTTGGTTTCTTCACCTGCAGGCTGACAGACAGATGTTCAACAGTGGAAGGGAGGTTCCCGCCCAGAAAGCAGGCTGCTGGTTTTATCACAGACTGACTCTGACTGGAGTGTGTGTATCTGCTGGGTTTGACATGTCCCTTAAACTCATTCTACAAAGACATGTGCACAATGATAGAGCAGACCTGCCACAAAAAACCTTTATTATACTACAAGTCTCATTTCTACTTCAGTTGATACGTCACAGTCCACAACTCAACATTTTTGAGATCTTGTAATAATTGTGAAAAATATGCCATTTGCATTTTCTTTTGCTTCAATGAAAATGTATTTCTCCGCTTTATTAAGTTTAAATAATCAAATATTCGATCAAGTCAACCTGTCAAACAGGTGAGCCGGGCCAGCGTGGGGAAAGAAGAGTTCAGTGAGCGAACTAGCGGCAAGCCTCCAATGTGTGGCTCCGTGTCTGATTATTGCTCTCTGCAGTCCTTCCTGCTCTGCTCCTGTGAGCCATGCTCATCCAACACTAATACCTGGCGCTATGGTTACGGAGGCTTGGGGAATGATATGGAGGATCAGAGGAAAAGCGGAGCAGAGGGGAGGAGGAGTTGGTTAGTCTTGACGGGGAGCTTGAGAGATGAATAACTTCATTACTCCTAACCTGGTCCTCCTTTCTCTGTCTGCTCTGTTCTTGTTTGCTTCCATTTCCGCTTCGGGAGGTTCTCTGCCTCACAACGTTTGGGTTGTCTCTGGAAACGGCTGATGACTACCAGTTTGATGATGGCTTTTTACTCGAAGGGGAGGGGCTAGCAGAACTTCTAGCAGAACATTTTCAGATCTACCTACCATAAGAGATCAGTGGAAACTGGAGACATAAGGAGTTTGGAAAACAAAGGGACACAAGCCCCTGAGGCTGAGCTGGACTGTGACATTCTCTGGCCCCTGATGAGCTTGAGGGGCTCCTCATCCTGAACTGGCCCACTTCTCAAAAACTACATGCAAGTTAAGTGAGAACGCCGGCTCCTCGCTCGTCTTACCTTTCTCCTGGCTCAGGCTGCGGATATTCCCAGGATCGTCCATTGATGTGTTCCCAAAAGTGACAGAGCTCCATGTGTTGCTATAACAAGGACAGAGGGGTTGACTTCACCCTGACTACCATCTGGAGAGCTGCTGCTGTCAGAGGCATGCCTCCCTCTTTAGGTGCCATAATTTTGGGTGGGACAGAAAAGGCTACCTATCTTCTCTTCCTACTCTCAGCACAGTCTTCCTTCTCCGCCTGCCTTTCGTCTTTGAGCAAGCTCATCCTTAAGTGCCAATGTGGTGGGAAGCAAAGGCAATAGTGTGATCTTACACACTACTTCTGCCTCTACTGTACAAACTGGAGGGAGGAGAGTAGAGTAGAGGGGAGGGGAGCGAAGGGGGAGTTGTCGCCTGAAGAGCTTTGGGAGTGCAGTCAACCACTCGGCTTCAGTACGAAAGAGGAGGGAGCAGCGCTCTGCGCCGATCACCTGGGAGAATCCTCAGATGAAGAACGGAAGGAGGAATGGGAAGACAAAGAAAGAAAGAAAGAAAAGCAGGGAGGGAAACCGAGGACGAAGGAGGAGCAGGAGGAGATACGTCCACTGAGATAGCGGAGGGGAGAGCAAAGGGAAGGGAAGCGGGAGAGAGAGATGTAGCGGAAGGCTATAGGTGGCTGAGATTCGCGAGATGCAGAGATCAGCAGCGTGTGGCTCGCATGTTTTATTCAGCGACGAGCTGCTGGAAGAGAGGAGCAACCAGGCAGGGATGGGTTTGTCCCAGCAGGGGGTCAAGATACAGAGAGAGGCGAAGACTGTATGAATCTTTCTTGACACTAAAACAATTAAAGTCTGTCAGATTCGCCTCGGATTTCCAACAACCTCAGTTCATCTGGGGCCTTTAAACGGATCGGAACGCCACTTTTCCTGTTCACACTGTGCAAACGTGATTCAATTCCTGTTTCTTACCTTGGATATAAAAATAATGTGAATCAGCAGTACAAGTTGCTGCATAACATGCATTTAAAATGTGCATATTTTAAATGCAGACAAGTTTTGACTTTATTTATATAAGAAACTCAATTTGATCCTTTATTATAATTTCATCGTCTGAACTTTAGCTTAGTTATTACCTGGCTGCATGCAAGAAAAATGGTTGAAATCTTCATATTTTACTAACATATTTTACTCAGTGGGCAATCTAAGAATAGATTAGGGTGATGGCAAGGAGGCTGTCCAAAAACAAACAAAAACATGAAAAAGGTTGCTGAGCAGATTTATATACTTTAATGCCAATTCTAAATTTTTTATTGAAGATTTAGAGAGGGGTAGAATAACTTATGGGATGAGATTTTTAATACAATGTAAGAAGCAGATCAACAATTTTTGATAAATGTTGGGGTTTGCTATCTTCTGGTCAATGCCTGTTTTATATGCTGTCAGGAACAAACATCCTGATTGAATACCAAAAACTCATCAAAATCTGCTAGCGGTAAGAAAGGGCAGGTCTGCAGTCCATCACATGGAAACAAAGAGGCTTCACTGTGGGATGTCAGCAGAGTTCCCAGAGAAAATCCACACATGAGCAAGTGGAACCTGCGTGTTCCACAGAGACCAGCTCCGTTTCAAGGCAGGGTCATCTTGTTGTGAAGAACAGCTCTGTTCTGTTGTGCCATTTAAAGAGTTATCAGTTAGACATAAAATACTAACTTGTGCACGTGACATTGTTAAAAGGGGATGTAGTCTTTCTTAGTGATTTTAGGTTATTATGTTTATTTCTAGTATCTAGTACCCAAGTTTAATTATGTTCCTTATGTTATTCTTTAGTGTTAGATTCTCTTCTTAGTCCCTTGTGTACTTGTACTCACCCCCTATGCCATTTTCTCTGACTCTGCCTTGTGCTCTCTCCCCTCTGTTTCTTACATATATATATATATATATATATATATATATATATATATATATATATATATATATATATATACACAGTTGTGTTCGAAATAATAGCAGTGCCTCAACAGCAGCAAGAAAATCACTGGTTTTATTAACATTTCAAACTCTATACCCCAGATAAGTTTCTGGGGGGTAAAATAAAGGTATAGAAAACCAACAAACCCAACAGGACAGCCATGCATACTGTGGATTCTGTGAAATTGAATGATTAACTGAAAAGGGTGTGTTCAAAAAAATAGCAGTGGTGAGTCCAATTAGAGAGGGCATCAATTAGGGAGGGTATTCTGGGAAAAAAGGGTGTTAACAGGTGATCCGTATTTAAGGATCAAGACAACTGGCATGCTGGCTGTGCATTTCTCCTGAAAAAACAATGAAAATGGGTCGTTCCAGACACTGTTCTGAAGATGAGCGTTTCCTAATAAAAAAATTGATTAAAGAAGGGAAAACATACAAAGAGGTGCAGAAAATCATTGGCTGTTCAGCTAAAATGATCTCAAATGCCCTGAAATGGGAGCAAAAAACTGAAAAACGAGGAAGAAAAAGAAACACAACCCCTCGAATGGACAGAAGAATAGCCAAACTGGCGAAGACTCAGCCAATGATGGGATCCAAGAGGATCAAGCAAGACCTTCAGTTGACAGTGAGTACTGTGACAATCAGAAGACGTCTTACTGAGGTTAACCTTCCAGCAAGAAGCCCCCGCAAAGTCCCACTGCTGAGAAAAAGACATGTGCAGAAGCGTTTACAATTTGCCAAAGAGCACATTGACTGGCCTGAAAAGAAATGGCATAATATCTTGTGGACAGATGAAAGCAAGATTGTTCTTTTTGGGTCTAAGGGTCACAGGCAGTATGTCAGACGCCCTGCAAACACAGAATTCAAGCCACAGTACTCACTGAAGACCATTAAGCATGGTGGTGCAAGCATCATGATATGGGGATGTTTTTCATACTATGGTGTTGGTCCGATTCACCGCATACAAGGGATCATGGATCAGTTCCAGTACATCAGGATCCTGGAAGAGGTCATGCTGCCATATGCTGAGGAGGAAATGCCTTTGAGGTGGACCTTTCAACAGGATAATGACCCCAAACACACCAGCAAGCGAGCAAAAGCATGGTTCCAGATGAACAAGATTCAACTGATGGAGTGGCCAGCACAATCCCCGGACCTTAATCCCATCGAAAACTTGTGGGCTGACATAAAAAGTGCAGTGCATGAGGCAAAACCAAGAAACGCTGAGGAATTGTGGAATACAGTGCAATTATCCTGGGCTGCAATACCTGTGGAACGATGCCAGAAGTTGGTTGACTCCATGCACCACAGATGTGTAGCAGTCATCGGAAACCGTGGTTTTGCAACAAAATATTAGTTTAGGATACTCAGCTAGGTTCACTTATCAAGAATTTCTTTGTTTGTACAGTACATTTTTGAGTTTCCAAGGAAAGATGGCAACACTGCTATTCTTTTGAACATGCCATTTCTTACTTTATTTGAAATATTATTATTATCATTTAAGTTTTGATGACTTTGCGCAATTGTTTTGCTTTGGAATAGAATGTACTGTGTCCCCAATGTATCTGTGTTCATTAAAGTACAATTTCTTTGATGAATTTTGACATTTACTCATTTTTCTAAAGGCACTGCTATTATTTCGAACACAACTGTATATAAAACTCATTCCTAGTTCCTTCTTGCTGGTTCCTCGTGTTATATCCTGTTATATTGCATTACTTTCTTGTTTTATCCTGCTCACTTTTTTGTTCTGGATTCCTGTTTTTGTTTGTCTCTGGCTCCCTGTGTTCCCTGTTGTTTTTGTATGTTTTTTGTTTTTTTTTCATCAAAACATTCTTCATCCACAAGCAACCTCAGCCTTTCTGCATTTGGGTCCAAATCAACGAACAACATCATGACAATGTGATCACCAGAACGTGCTCCATGTAGATTCCCTGTCAACATCAGTGGTTGTGTGAGATTTCAGTTTGCCTTGCTGTCGTTTTGGAATTAAAGGGTCGTGGCTTAAGCTTCAAAATCTTCACCTAATGGTCACTGAAAAAGATTTAAATACAGTTGTAGTTGTTGCACACCTTTCAAGTCATGACAGCTTCTTCAGATTCTGCTTCCCAGATCAGATGAAAGCTGGCTGAGGTCATGCCTCCTTTCAGTGCACACCCACAGACTGACCAGCTGCTGCTGCTCTCCTCACTTTCTATTACGCCACAATCGCTTTGCAATTACAGCTCATAGAGGCTGCAGGTTTGACTACAGTAGACTGGTGCCTATTTGCAGTTCAGTGTTTATGGATTGTTTACATATTTTTGAAATTGATCAAGATGTGACAGCATAATATAAGGTGGCCGGTGAAAAGATTTAGCTCCCCGCGCTAACTGGTCGGTCAGTAACAACAAATCAGAGTTAGGAGGAATGTTTTAGCGCTGTAAATCACCAAAGTGTATGTGCCGCTCACAACCTCCCTCTTTCGCTCTGCTATACTACCGCTGGTTCACCACAACAAAAGCCCACTATGAAAGCTCAGGCTAGTTCGCATGGCCACTGATGAAGGCTGATTAACGGTTTTTCTGAAACAGTCAGTTGTTTCTCCACCATTAAAACATTTAGTAGCACATACACGGTTACTGGACAGCACTAAGGCATTCCTCCTGGTTCAGATTGGTTGTGGCTAAAACAAATCTTAAAATGTTGATTTGGATGCTTATCCATGTGAAATGTTTATGTAGTTCTGGTCTCTCGACCACTTAACTTGATTAGACTGTGCTTCAAAAGAAGCTTTAAATTAATTTTTTTTTATTAAAGACTTGAGGAAAAGAAAGCAGCTTTAGTTAGAATATAATGGCATAATTTATCATCGCCAAGCTGCTTCTCTAAATGTGCCTCATAATTTGAGTGGAGAAAAGCTGAATCAGCTATAGTTCATCATCAAACAGAGCGCACAATTTTAAATATTTTCAGCAACTTCTAACTCTTGCATGAATAATACACGCTGTGAGCTGCCTCGCCTCATGCATGTTTCATGAAAGCAGGAACAACGGGCCTTCGCACTTTTGTTCATCCTTTTTTTTAAGTCAAAGACTCTGGGAGTCTGGGAGCTGACTATAAAGTTGAGTCTGAACCAGAAGTCAAACTTCATCTGTTATGTCGCGTCTCCATCGTATATTGGCGTGCGACACATCTTGATGATGAAAGCGTTTCGTCATGCTAATTTTCTGAGTTTCACTCTGTTGTGGAATCTGAATGACAGTCAGGGTCAGAGCTTCTCTGACACAGCAGGAAGTGGTCCATGAGGAGGAATTTCATGGTGAATGGATGTAGATTAGCTTACAGTTCACCAGGGGCTCAAACAGATATCTGCAAGCTGATATTTGCAACAGTGCCTCTGTGGGCTTTTGTTGAATATTTGATTTAGTTTACTTGTGAAAGCAGTAACAATCTTTGGTTTCACAATTAAATTCAATTTTCAGGTGTGGTTGACCCTGTTGCTAGGTGTGATGCTCTCTTGTTGAGACGGTGAATGGTTCTTCTTCTCCTTCTTGTTTAATTGCGCTTGGCAAACAACTTAATGGAACATTACTGCCACCAGCTACTAAGAAGTGTGGGGACCATAATTCAATTTTGTAAATTCAATATTTGGAAATGTTTACAAAAAGTTAAAAAAGTTAAAAATTATATATATATACATGTATATATGTATTGCACATAAACTTATATTTTTCTGTCTGACGTTCTCTTTAAAAAGTAAAGGGCTTGAACTAGTTTTTTTTTTACAAACCACTTTTTTTCTTTCACCATTAGTTTTTACATTTGCGTGAGTTGTGTTTTGGTAGTGCTAATCTCACTTACCCACCTCTGCTGACAGATAATTGGAAAAAGATTTTTTGGCTTTGAATTGTACTTTTTTTTTCTTCCAGTTTCTTGGATTAGTGAGAGCATTCTCAGCTAAAGCTAGGGAGTTTTTGAATAGTTTGCTGTCATTTTAATTTCATTTAATCAGCATGGAAATAAACAATACAGCTCTTAAAATGCCCTGGTTTATGTCAGCCTCATGATTAATGCTTGCATAAGTGACCATGAAAAATACAGAAAAAAACAAGCTTGAGTTTGGGAACTGCTTATTTATAGAGTGTGACGGTGGGTGCCGAAGCCCGACTAGATGAGAATCCCTGGTACAAGAAACCGTCATGGTTTGTCACTTATTGTTTCCTTTTTAACTGTAGAAGTAATACATTTCTAACATGCTGTTGTAAAAAGCCTGAATTACATATTTCTAACAATTATGGGAGCAATTTATCTTCATTTACTGCCTATATTCAAAGGAAGACAGGCTAATTAAACAAGTAAATATTGAGTCGGGATCAGTGTGCATAATATTTGTGGATGTGTATGGATGGCACAATATTTCCAAGCGTGTTGCAGAATAGTCATGAGCCTCGTAGAAACACACCTGGCCTCTTTTGGGTGATTCTTTCCACCTCCAAGCAGTGCAGCTGGTTATCTGCTGAGCTGCTGTGAAAGCACAAGATTGATAAAAAAAAAGTAAGAAAATAAAAGCTGCGGCGAAACGATGGAGAGAACAATGGGAATCAATAAATCTGCCGGCCACCACAGCTGACTCTTTCAAGCCTGATAAGAAACTCGAGAATGTCTCAGAAGCTGTAAAGAGCGGCTGCCACCGCTGGCCGCTTTGTGCTTTCAAATGTATAACGTATTGAACTGAATTACTCACAAGAGAAGGTCAAGCATTCGTCTCAGGAACAAAAACTACCACTTTCATTCAAGTGGATGTTTGGAAAGGATGTAAATGTTCTCCTGTTTTTTTTTTTTTTCAGGCAGGTCAACTTCTGGGTATTACTGTGGAGATATTGTTCAGATTCTGGGCCCAGACTTTCTTCAGGACAAAACTTGTAGATGGAAAGTGACGCAGCTCTGAAGTGGAATCCATTCAGGAAATAGAGCTGAAGACCTGTTAAGCAAACTGGTTGGTGGATGTTATTGAAGTGGATGGAGGAGGGGATGGGAGTTAATAACCTCAGCTGGATGGGGCAGCTGCGTCCTCACTGGATGTCTTATGCCATGTTTCTCCGCCGAAGCAAATAGAAAAGCCTTTTTTTTTTCAATCTTCCAGAGGGTCACTTGGTTCAAACACAAACGCTTTAGTTGAATATATAATGCTAAATTGGTTTTTGGGACTTCAGCAGCCACATAAGGAATGACGCACACCTCATATCCAGCAGGAGGAGGCACTGCAGTAATGAGCCGGAGGTCAGGGGAAGGATTCGTCATGCAGGTTGCACTAGGTTTTGGTAGATTCATGCAATTTCATCTAATTGATTTATTTTTAATCTATAAGGTTGTAATTGTTCTGTCTTTAGCCACGTCCGTCCATCCATCAATTTCTTGGTGTTTTGATGGACAAGAACTCACGGCCATCTCACTGTGAGGTAATGTTGCCTTAAACTGTGCCACCATGCTGCACATTTTAAGTCCATTTCATTGTGTTTTGTCATGTTGCAACCAGAAGCTTATAAATATTTTAATTAGAGATTAATGTAGCAAAATGACAGACTCATTCATAGTTGCTGGAGAAAAGGAGTTATTAAAAAAATTATTTCACAAATACAAATCATAAAAGTCATTCAGATCTCTCAACTACGTTGTAGTGCCACCTATGGTTTTAATATTCACAGTAAGTCTCAGAATATCTCTGTAACCGCTTGGCCATGTGACTTTCCTCTCACTTCTAATGCAGCAATGCAGTATTTTGTGTTGCGTTGTCACAGAAAGCTAAATTAAAATAAAATAAAATAAAATAAACTGGTTGCAACATGAAAAAAACAGAAAAATAAAAGGTGTGTAAATACTTTTGTATATTGTCTTTTTTAAAATTTTTGTCAACTCTTTTAAATCAGTATATCATTATTCATGCATTGCATACACTAACACATCCCATAAACAGCCGGGGGCGGGGCCGGTCCAAGGCATAAGCAAAATAAGCAGCCGCTAAGGGCCCCAAGGCCACTAAGGGGCCCCGTCAGTGGAGCTGATTCTTTTTTTTTTGTAATAATTTCTATATCATTATAATTTACAATTTACAATTTCACCATTAAGTGATTTGTTTTTACAGTAATGCATATTTAATAATGTATAAAAAGAAAAAAAGGAATTACTCTTGGGGCCGCAATAGGTACCGCACGCTCCTCTAAACGTCCAAAGCTCTGGTCAGAAGTTAAATAAGCAAAACAAGTTCTCAAAAGAGGACTTATCCTTCTTGGAGAGAGAAAAGAAAGAGGAAGAATAGAAAAAAGCCAAATTAAAGGTTTGTTTTAATGTGCCTTGGTAATGTAATGTAATGTAAAAGATTTGTAAAGCTGCTAATAGAAAATTAGCTTGAAAGGTCCAGTTCCACAGCCAAACATTTATGCTCGGGTCTTTGTGTTTGTGTGAAACTGAGCTCAAACTTTAAATGAGTTGATTCTCATGGTTGGCTCTGCATATTTCTGAAGTATTTTTGGCTTCAAAACGGCGTGCTTGACAACGTTTGATAACAATAATTAAAACTAAACATTTGAAGGCTCAGAATCAGTCCAGTACCGATCCACATTCTCAGGGGAGAAAGACTCACCTGGTATAAATTAAATTTTTAGCTAAAGAGAAATTAATTTAAATAAAGAATGTCATGAATATGTGGGCAGGGCTGCACCGATTGGAGTTTTCTGGCTGAACCCTGGTTACCGATCTTTAAAAAGCCTGACCTGTTGATTTTGATTTTAGTTCATATGAATTTTCTTTTGTCTGAAATGTCGCTAAATTTGCAACAGTTGACAGAATCAAAAGCCCTCCTGTGACGTTGCCGCCTGAATTCCAATGTATTGCCGCCTGCAACCAGTTTTCCAGCTTCTTTCAGAGAAAATTCAAAAAATCAGAGGATTAATCTGTACATCCACTATAAAGTCAGTACCAATGCTGTGCCCAAACAAAACAAATACAGGAAAAATGACCCAATTTCAACTACTTAATTATAAAACCTTAGAGGAAATTATAAGTCAACTAAGCTCCAGTTCCTGCTGTCTGGATGTTTTACCCACACATTTCTTTAAGAAAGTCCTGCCTGTTATTGCTGCTGATCTGATCCAGATAGTAAACTCATCGCTCTCGTCAGGCGTTTTCCCCCAGGCTCTGAAAACAGCAGTAATCAAACCACTTATAAAAAAGAACAATCTGGACAAATCACTAATGCAGAATTACAGGCTGACCTTTGACCTCCCATTCATCAGCAAAGTTATTGAAAAAGCTGTGTGTAAACAATTAACTAGCTTCCTAACTATAACCAACCTCTTTGACTCCTTCCAGTCTGGTTTCCATGGTCACCACAGCACAGAGACCGCCCTCGTAAAAGTGTTCAATGACATCCATATAAATACGGACTGTGGCAGAACCACAGTGCTGGTTCTGTTGGACCTCAGTGCAGCTTTTGACACTGTTGACCATGACATATTACTGAATCGACTGGAGAGTTGGGTCGGACTCTCCGGTCCAGTGCTTAACTGGTTTGAATCCTACATAAAGAACAGGGATTTCTTTGTTTCAATTGAAAACTTTTCATCAAAGAGGTCAAAGGTCACATGTGGGGTACCCCAAGGTTCAATCATAGGACCCCTTTCATTCAATATTCAATATTTATATGATCCCACTAGCTCAGGTTATAACAGGAAATAATATTAGCTACCATAACTATGCAGATGACACACAGCTCTACATTACGATGTCACCAGGTGACTCAGAGCCCATCCAATCACTGAACAGATGCTTAGAACAGATAAATGTGTGGATGTGCCAAAACTTTCTCTAGTTGAACAGAAACAAAACTGAAGTTATTATTTTTGGACCTAAAGAGGAACGATCTAGAGTTATAGATCTAGAGTCAATGCACAGCTTCAGTTATTACAACTGAAAACCAGCGATCAGCCCGAAACCTGGGAGTAGTGATGGACTCTGACCTGAACCTCCAGAGCCACATAAAGACAGTTACAAAGTCGGCCTTCTATCACCTGAAGAACATTTCCAGGATTAAAGGACTAATGTCTCAGCAAAATCTAGAGAAACTCATCCATGCGTTCATCTTCAGTCGTATTGATTATTGCAACAGCGTCTTCACAGGTCTGTCCAACAAATCAATCAAACAGCTGCAGCTGATCCAGAATGCTGCTGTTCGCGTTCTCACTAAAACCAGGAAGATAGAGCACATAACACCAGTTTTAAAGTCCCTCCACTGGCTCCCTGTAGCTCAAAGAATAGACTTTAAAATACTGTTGTTAGTTTATAAATCACTGAACGGCTTAGCACCACAATACATTAAAGATCTGCTGTTGTTGTATCAACCTTCCAGACCTCTCAGGTCTTCCGGTTCTGGTTCTGCTCTGCATCCCCAGAACCAGAACCAAACGAGGAAAAGCAGCTTTCAGCATCTATGTACCACAAATTTGGAACAAACTTCCAGAAAACTGTAAAACAGCTGAAACACTGACTTCTTTTAAATCTCAACTAAAAACCCACCTGTTTAGAATTGTATTTGAAATGTAATCAATTACAAATTTATTGATGGAACTTGACTTAATGGTTTGTTTTGATTATTGATTCTATGTTGCTTTGTGTTTCTGTGTTTGTAATGATGTAAAGCACTTTGAAATGCCTTGCTGCTGAAATGTGCTATACAAATAAAATTTGATTGATTGATTGATTGATTGATTGATTAAATATAGCAAGAAAGTCAGTGAATTGGCAACAGTGGGGTGAATATTGTTCACTGTAAACGTTCAGACCCGACCTGCTGGGTTGGTCTGTCAGTCACACCTCTCACTGCAGAGCACCAGAGGACAGAGACTGATTTTTAAACATTTGCTGACAAAGATAAGATTAGGGGATAAGATCAGCTTCACATGTAAGTA
Source organism: Xiphophorus maculatus (assembly GCF_002775205.1). Lineage (NCBI taxonomy): Eukaryota > Metazoa > Chordata > Actinopteri > Cyprinodontiformes > Poeciliidae > Xiphophorus > Xiphophorus maculatus. Next base: position 6,097,951 of record NC_036443.1, on the reverse strand, counting down.
TTAGCAGATCATAATCCCCCAAAATTAAGGAAATCAGCACCCAGAAATCAACTGGTTGATAAATCAATTGGCCAATAAATGTATCCTGTATTATACATGTATATAATGTAAAGGGCACTGCCAGAGAGGCAATAGGTTTATAGCAGGTGTGTGAATGATCTAATGATCGGGCTGCTGATTGTAGCCAGTCCACATTGTTAGCAGAACCAAAGGGTCCCAAAACCACATTTCTATTAGGGCCCCGTAGAGGCTTGGGCCGGCTCTGGCCGGGGGTGACCCTTTGACAGCCTTTCTAGTCAGAAATGCTCTGTTATTCAGAAGAGTTTATTGATCATTTATTGACCAGTTATGAATCTGGGTAATTTGTAACACTTGGACACTGATAGGGGAGGATGGAAATGTATTTAAGGGGCTTCCAAACCCAGGAGCATCAGAAACATGGAACAGTGTCCTCTAGTGACAGCAGGTTTGGCCTCAGCCAACTGTCAGACGTCCCGGTGAAATCACTGATCAACAGTGACACGGATTCTTTTCTTTACAAATCATAAATACTAACCCACTGGTGAAACCGTTCACATGCGAAACATTTCTTCTCACATCTTGACTTGATATGTCAGTCTAATTTTGTTGAGCGCTTGTCATACAGCCGAGAATATCTTGAACCGCTACTAAACATCAACTTATAAACAGTAACAATAAACAGTAACAGTAATAATGATGATTTTAGATGTTTTGTTCTTTTGCACTCATTCTGATGACTATTTTAATTCAAGTCAGATCAATTCAAGTTAAAAATGCTATATTTATGGTAAAGAGAAATTAAATGTTGCCATCCAAGTATCGTCAAAGTGTTGCTGTGGATGGTAATGCTGTGGGCAGGAAGGGTCTCCAGTAGCAGTCAGTCTTACGACATCTGAAAAGATGAGACGCTAACCAGCATTTCAGATTTGTAAACTCAATACCTTGTTGCCATGGTTAAACATTAAAAAGTAAAACAGTGGGAGCAAAACTCCTTCCTCTGGCACAGCATCATAAATCAGAGGGAATAATTGTCCAAACGTGCAATGAATCAACCAAATCAACCAAAAAATGTATGAACTAAAGTCTAGAAACGGATCCAAGCTCCAACGTACTGCCTCCATGAGCTGTGCACTTCTAGAATCACAAGAAGTTAGTAATTCACCATCAGTAAATGTTTATTATTTGTTGTTCTTAATGCTCAAATAAGATTTTGTCTCAAATTCCTCCAGTTATCGCTTTGTGCTTCACATGTGCTGTTAATGCCTCCTGTTTCTCTCTCAGTCATTCTGCTTGTATTTTTGTTTGGCGTTTTTTTTTACTACACTAGAAAAACTTACACACCAGCTTGCTAGTGTTGGAGTTTGTCTTTAGTCATGCCCTAGCTTCCATGCCACAGATTCAACAATGCGTCGGAAATATTCCTTGGAGATTTTGGTCCATGTTGACAAGATAGCATCACATGATGCAACAGATTTATTGGTAGTGCTTCTCTTAAGTGATTTTTCTGTTTCCACATGCAGAAGGCTCTCTGTTGGATCGAGAACTGGTGACTGCGAAGGCTGTTTGAGTTCAGTGACCTCGTGTTCATGTTCAAGAAACCAGTGTGAGTTGGGTCTGAGCGTCGTGACGTGATGCATCGTCCTGTTGGAAGTGGCCATCAGAGGATGGAAACACTATGAGGATGGGCAAAGTGAACGACAATGTTCAGCTAGTCTTTGGGGTTTCATCTATGTTCAGTTGGTAATAAGGTGGCCGAAGTGGGTCCAGAATTTAACCCCCACACCATGACACTCCCACCACCAGCCTCAAACACTGAAGGGAACATGAAGCACAGTAACATTACTGCTACAGAAGAGAGTGAGACCAAGGAGGGGTACCAAGCATCTGCCCTCTCTAGGTAAGAAAACATGCAGACAGGAAGGAAGTGTTGCCAGGGAAACAGACATGCCCATCATGAGGGGATGTTGTGTTGCCAGGGAAACAGATATGTGCCTTCTGCGTGCGGTCAGGAGAAAAAAGTGGGCCAGTTAGGAGTTTGGTATCGCACACATCAAGATCTGTGGAAACCAGTGTTTGCTCAGAGAAGTAGTCCAGATAGAAAGAACTGACTGGAGGACTCCCTTCATAACTTTTAATAAATAAAGTTTGATATTGAGCTCTTCAAGTTGCCCTGGTTATCTTCAGAACCTGGCCAAAGTCATGTTGGATCCAACATCTCTCCAGTCTCTTATGTGTGAACTGTTGTGTTAGCTTTATGTTCTCAGGTGAGAGACATGCCACCCAGTAGGGTCTTCTGCTGCTGCAGCACATCTGCTTCAGCGGTAAACGTGTTAACCATGCAGACGGCATCTCTTGGTTGTAATAAGTGTTTTTTGGGGGAGGTGGGGGTTTAAGTTACAGTGGCCTTTCTGGAAATTCTGAAATCCCAAAAGAGGATTTTCAAAGTGGAACACAAATAAAAGTAAGACACAAGACGAGATCAGATTAGACTTTGCTTTTAGGTAGAAACAGAAGAATACTAAAATAAAATAAAGAAATCTGTGAAACTCCGAATAAATGCTACAACATAATGAACTGCAATCTGTTTATATATTTTCGTCTCCGTCCATGCCCTGGCTGTAGCCTTTTGACTCTGCTCTCTGGAGGCAACTTGCTTAAACAGCCGTTCTTTAATCTAATCTCCTCCCATGAATAAAGCCGTGATGTCAGCACATGTACCCCCTCCACCGAGACCCTGAGAAAGCAGCAGCTGACTCTGGGTCACAAACACACTTGGTGTTTTTCACCATATTGCTTCTTTGACATCTTCTCCATCTTTCGTATGGACATTTTTCCTCCATCAACAGCAGTTAGATTATAAAAGCGACAGGAATACTGCTGAAACTGGAGGCCTGTTGATACCTGGAAGCGTTATAAAAAAAATCTGATCTGTGAAGACCTGGAAGAGGTTGCCAGTACTGCTCTGCTCTGTTTTTCCACGCGGCAAATCCAATTTTTTGGTCTCGCTTCGCTGCCTACGCAAATTTAAATTCCAGCAGGAAAATGTTTCCAAAAATACGAGCACGGTCACAGAGATACTCCTGCAACCGAGCTTGGCAGGGAACCTTGATCATGCATGTGATTGCATCTAAAGGCAACTCTGGTTGAAGAAATTAACTTGTTCCCTTTGGGGAAAAACTTCAGTTCAGAAAATGTCCCACATACAGCTATCTCTGGCTGAACCAACTGAAAACTCAAACTGGCTTTTATTTAACTTATTTACATCACAGAATGAGCTACAGCAAAATTTTTCTTTTCCTTGACTGACCTGTCACTGCACACTGACAGCCACCTTAAGCCCCCCTTGCACTCAGGTGTACTGTCCGCAGACAGTTGAGACTTCATACTCGAGTGTACTGATTGCTTAAAACTCCTTTAAAATTCCTTTACGTCCTACAATTTTAATGAATGCTAGCAAGTTTGATAAGCTAGTTGGGCGTCTAGCCCTATTTCTTCTCCACCAGGGAAACCTCAACACACCTGTCAGTGCGGGACAGAGAGTGGCAGACATGATTCTTTACTCTACATTGACTTTTTATGTGGCTAGTTTACCAGTCGCAATCATGAGACAAAACTAATTTTCCAAGAAGATGAAAGAAGAGGAAGTAGGTGAGTTCCTCGGATATAAAACATAAAATTCAAACTATCTTTGGCCCTTTTGGTCATTTATCAAAGGGGCTCTCCAAACTCTGGCAAAGGCTACTGTAACAGGGCTTTGCAGTGTGCAGTGTTCAGTGCAGGCACCCCGCATACAGAGGTTTAGGCCATGATAGTCCTGAGTTCGACTCCCGTCCCTGGTTCCTTTGCCCCACACCTCTGTCTCAAATAAAGGCAACTATTGCTGAAATAATTCTTAAAAAAAGACTACCTGAGTCATGTGCAGCAATGAGCCATAATGTCGAACTCTTCATCCATCCAACTGATCGTGTCCCCCTTGTGTTGAAGCTTCTAACCTGGCAACTGTGTGCTATTATAAAAATACTATTTGACAACATCTGGACACGAAGCTCCCCCTGCAGTTGTCTGCATGTCGGTCTATCCTGAAAAGTCAGAGAGCCACCGCACTTTGTAATAGAAACAAAGCTTCTATTACAAGTTTTATTAAAAGTTACAAACAAATTTTTGATAACATTACGTCTCTTGATGTAATGTTATCAAAAATACAGACAATACATAAATCCACAAACAGGAAATCAGAAACATCCATCCATTTTCTGTACACCCTTGTCCCTTCTGGGGTCCGGAGGGGTGCTGGTGTCTATCTCCAGCGAAGGTTTCAGGCAAGAGGCGGGGGTCACCCTGGACAGGCTGCCAGTCTGTCGCAGGGCAACACAGAGACAGACAGGACAAACAACCATGCACACACACTCACACCTGGGGAGAGTTAAGAAAGACCAATTGACCTAATAGTCATGTTTTTGGACTGCCACCGTGAAGCTCAAAATCAGAAACACTGTTTGCCAATAATATTTAGTTGAGGGCCATGGCGGCAGCAGCAGCTAATCGCTTCCTCTTGACTGAGCTAAGAAAGCAAATAAAGCAGTTAATGAGCCCCATTAGCATCATTAAGATGACTGGGATCAATCTCTACGGGACAGGAGCAGCTTCCATGTTCCCACACACCCAATCATGCTCCCACTCTGCACCATGAAAGCTCCCAACCTGCTGCTGTCAGCTGCCTCTAAACTCATCTATATGAACTCTACCAGAGTGTTTTACGGATGAATGCTGCTGAGAAAGCACACTGCTGAAAAGTGGGAAACTGGAGTATGTAAACTGTAGCAGATGCCACGCAGCAGGTGTGGAGAACACAAATTTCACCTTGAAGACTGGCAGTAGGGGGTGCATAACATCACATGGTTCTCCATCCTGAAACATATTCCCTGACAAGACATTAAGCAGCTTTTAGAAGATGCAGGCCGGCATAGCAACCACACGATGCCTGTATGACAAAAATCTAGTCATGTTTGGTTTTGTGAAGTATTATTCTAAATAGAATCACATTGGAGCACATGCACGTCACAGATTGTATGTAAAAACCAAACTGTTCAATGTTCGGCCACAACGTGAAAGACGAATCAGGTGTGTGTTCTCACTAAGCAGCAGGAATCACCCCATGCATTCACACAGACAGCCCTGAGATCAGAGCACTGATTTCTTTCATGCGAGGAATTGATTTATTAATTTACTGGCTTACTGTGAAGATGGAGGCTCAAGAGAATGTCATTATCCACATTATTGACATGTGGTCCTAAAAGACCACTCAGGGAGGACGTAACCATTACTCCAAAATCACCTGAAAAATTTATATTAGAGTTTAAAAAAAAAAAGAGTCCTGTAGTCTGAGGACACTAAAATTGATATGTTTGGTCATGAAGGCTATCATAATATTTGGAAGAAAATGAAGGAGCTTATATGTCTACGCTCACCATCCTAACTGTGTAGCATGACAGGGTGAACACATCATGTTTGGTTTTAAGTAACTGGTGCATGTTAAAACAAAAGCTTTAGTGAAACCAGCGCAATTCTAGCCACTTCTATCTGGTAGCTGAACAAATGATTAGAGCAGAAACACATCTGCTTTCAATAAAGAAAAGCTGTGCTTTAATATTTGGACTGTCGGATGAGGACTGGCACACTGACTATATTCATCTGTCAAAAACTGTACGGTGAACCAGTAGTGTTTGTTTCCTCACTGAATATCGGCCGTGACAGTTGTACAGCTAAAAAGCTTGATAAATGGACAGAGAAAGGCCATTTATCAAGCCTTTCCCTTGATAAATGAGAAAGGCTTGATAAATGCCTTTCTCATTTATCAAGAGATACAGTACAGTACTGTGCTGTGTGAAGTGTCTGGGTACTGACATGCTGAGGGTTACTACCACTTCTCATACATCACTGATGTACTCTACTCTAATCCAGGCAGAGCTATTACCATTAACAAGGGTGTCAGCATGTGCCTAGGGCAGGCCCACTCTCTAAAAGCATCAGGCTTTGACACACAGCAGCCACATACAAACCAGAGTCCAGCTGAGATGAAAACACTTTTGGACTCGTAGCAGTTATTGACAGCTCTAGTGAATGAGTGCTTCATCACACAGTACTAAATGTTCAGTCAGTGAGGGAGTTTTCAATTGATTCAGGGACATGATCCAAACAGGGTCTGGATCATTAACAAAACAGTAACTAATCAAATAGATCCAACTGGAGTGCGAAATAAGTGACGAATATCAGCGTCAGCACAGCAGGCTGCCTCAGCTGAGAGTTATTCAGCTTAGCTCTAACTCAGAAAATATATGGCATTTTTATCTTAAAAATATAACTTTTTTTTTATTAAAACACTAAATGTAACACACCTTGTTACAAGACTTACCAGAGTGTAAGTCTTGGAGTGGCTTACACTCCAAGACTGGTGAACTGTAGCAAGTTTGGACTGGAAAATGATTTAAAATGGAGAGAAAGAGATTCATGTTTGAGGCTGAAATGGAGACACAGACCTGGTTTGTTGCAGTAAAGAAAAAGCTGATTCAAAAAGTAAAACCCTCAACTTTTCTGACTGTCTTTGTTTCGACTCTGACCAATGACTTATGGGTTATGATCAAAAAGAAAACTAGATCCAAAATACAAGTGCCTATAATGAACTTTGTGATGTGACTTGATGTTGTTATTACATCGTGTTCTTCACGATTCGTGCTCATTTTACCTATTTTTTTCAATTGAAATTGAAAAAGTTTGAAATTCCAATTGCAATGGAACTCGAATGGTGTGACGTTGACAAATGACTTGACTGAAACCTTGTGTTTCCTGATCTTCGCGGTCAGACTTGAGCCGTTCAATATTCTCAGTGTTTTGGATATTTCCTACATGTTGAAACTTTGCCTGGTCAACCACAAAATCTGATCAGTCGCAGACAAAAACAGAGCTGAAATGTCTCAGAGAAAATAAACACAGTTCAGAATATAAATATTTCTTTTCACACTTGAAAGGATTTCTTCCTCCACATAATGAGCTGCTGGGAGCAGACACAGTGATGCATGCACTTTATTTTTAACTATTGAAGAGATAAACTGGCGTTCAATTAGCAAATAGTGGATATAAAAACTGCAACTGCTCTGTTGAAAGATTATATTCTAAGGGAACTCTTAGACTGAGGGACACACACACACACACCCCACCCCACCCCACAGTCATGTTTTCATCACTTGTGGGGACTTTATATTGACTTCTATTAATTTCTACAGCCTAACCCTTACCATAATCCTAGCCCTAACTCTAACCATCACATATCTAACCCTTACCTTAACCTTTACCCTAACCGTCACAGACTTAACCACTAACCCAAAAACATCAATTTCCTTCATGGGGACCAAGAAAATGTCCCCACAAAGAGCAATGGTCCCCATAACCCCACATTGTAGACAGAAATAGGTTCCCATAAGGACATGAAAACCTGGTACACATGTTCACACACCGGCACAAACACCCCCCCCCCCCCCCCCCACACACACACACACACCATTCTGACAGACTTGCTGAGTTGGGGAGCTTGGTGCAATTTACCAGGGCATCCAGTCTGCAGAATTCTTTCAGTGAAGCACTTGATCAACCAAGCATCAAATTGCCATACTCACATGTGCTCATAGAGTGGCTAAAAATGATTTTTAATTAGTTTTCAACAACACCAAAGGTAGAAATTTCTCCCTCCTTTCTCTCATTTTCACTTTGTAATCAGTGAAAACGCGTAAGCAATGCAAAATATACAAAAACATACAAGTTGGATTTACTTCCAATTTTTGACAAAGCAAAGAGGTAGAGACACTAAACTGTTCTGACAAAGAAGCAGAATTTCCGTCCATGTAATGCAGCATTGTACTTGGTTTCCAAGCTTTCCTAAACTTTGTGACTGTTTTCAGTCACCTTAAATACATTGTCTATAAAGAAAATATGTTTTTTCATCTTTCATCTTTAAGTTGCCTTTTCTTTATCAAAAATAGGGCGGGGTGACTGTTTCTCACTATATCTCACATGAGAACATAAAGAGAAAACACATAACTGAGGCACAACAATAAAACTATAAAGACCATGACCTGCAACCAGTGTGTAAGAAATAAAAAGATAGACATGACAGTGAACATTACGCACAGTGAACCCAACATATTCATAAGGGATAGGGAACACAGACTGCCCTCTAAGAATGCTTAAATCTGCCTGCTTTAATAATTCAACCACCAGATATAACTTAGTTCATTAATACACACTGTGGTAACTGTTTTAACACTGCAGCAGAAACTAACATCTGTGGTCTTCTTTATCTCTACTTTTGAGGTTTTAGCCAATCAGCAACAAGGAAAATGAATTGTGTTCCTGGATAACATAAAACTAAGACGTCAAGCAACTAAATATTTAACGTACTTGTTGGAAACACATCTAAGCATGCATCTGTCTACAAAAACTTGATATAATTTTTATTTTCTTTTATTTTGGTGTAAACATGAAGTTACTGACTTTTGCTTCAGAAATCAACAAGGTCTACTTTTCTTTCTTCTTTTTTTCTACTTTAATTACTTTCTCCAGTGGAGCAGCAGCTGCTACAGAAAGGAGGGAAGATCTATTAAATGGCCAAACATGGAGAAATATATAATGTGCTGAACTCATAACTGATATGACAGACCAGAAAAATATAAAGGATTTCTGTTTTTAGCCTCCTTACTTCTGTTAGACATTTGCATTTATGTTTTACAACTAAGTGTGCAGCCAACACCGATGTTCCTGCTAATGGCCTAATTACACATGAGCCTGTAGAGATGGGCTTGTGGGTCATGTGAGGTTAATAACCTCATAGTTTCTATCAGCCTGCAGAAGATGACATTTACATTTCAGAACAGAGTGGCCTTTGTCTGTAAAAATGAAACCTATGATAGCATTGGAGAAATCCCAGCAGAAGAAAAATGATGTTTATCTTCTTCTTCTGTATCTTTTATACAGTCGAAATTCTGCGGTATATTTATACGCTAAATAACTATCTCCAACCTGTTCTTTGTGATTTTTAATTGTCAGATTTTCCATGAGCTCTTATGTCAGCATTTCAGTGAAATATTCGGAGTACTTGTCTATTCAGAATCTAACCTGCCAGTAAGAGTCAGAGTCCACGCTGCTGACAGCAGCTTTGTGAGGAAACACTGAGATTATTTTCCTTGGCATGTCCAGAGGGAGCAGTTCCTTCTGTGCACTGTGCGCATGGCAAAGTACGCATTTCATACAATGATCCATAGCTGTCGATGGTAAACGAGGGGAAACACTATCTGGTCCTGAGTAACGACTTCTATCTGCATAGCTTCTCTAAATAAGATAAACGGATGCCTGATGGGACTGGAAGGCAGCCTGTCAGCAAATACTCTTCTTGTGTATTTGGTTAAGTATTGTTCTCCTTATTTTGAAAACCTGATATATTCTCAGGAAAAACTGCAATTAAACATAAAGAAGGTGCAAAGAAGATTGTTGACCTCATGACCCCAACACAATGCTTCTCTTTTTTTCAAACATAATATGAATAACCCATAGAGGTATCTTAGCATGAAGCTTATTGAATCAAAGGGAGAAATATTTAACACACTGGAAGCAGCTGTCTCTACTAATTGTGATGGAATTGGACGGGGTGATGACAGGATAGTTGATATCTCATCTAACAAGGGGAGGCTTCATATCCAACCCATAGACCAGACCTGGGCATTTCACAGTCCGTGACCTTTAACCTTTGAGCTTGTACTGAAAGCCATTTCACCAAAGCCACTTTGTAATGTTTGGACTAAATAACAAGCTCCACTCTTCCAGACGTGCACTAATCAGGACATACCCCACAAAATTGCAAGACAGAATTAGCAATTCTTTGATGTGGACGTTATCAAAGTCTGTTTGGTAGAATCTTGAGTGCAAATTTTCCCAGGGAAAAAAGATGCATTTAGAAAAGAGTCAAGGCACATCACAATGAGGCAGATGGGAAACATTGGAGCTTCAGTTGCGAAAGAAAACGGACAACTTTGGCTGGTTTTCCTTGGCTCTGGATGAGAGTGGGATGTCCGTGAGACAGCCCTGTTACAGATCTTTGAATGTGGATTAGTGAATGACTGGAATGACAGAGGAGCTGGTAGACACAGACACTACAACGGAGAGTGATTTATTTGGAGAGATAAATGAATTATTGACCACAGTGGCAATAAATGGAAGAAGTTAGTAGGTGTATGTTGGACTTTTGAAGCGGATGCAAAATAAAGTGGCTGAAATCAAACCAGAACAGAATCTGACATTCATCAGATATTGTACTATCTGTGCTAAAAATTGAACCATGCTGTTGATGTTGCAACTAAAATAGTTTATTTCATCAGAACAAGAGCACTGAATCACAGAGAGGTGAGGAGGGTGACTGAGGCTACCAGACTGGCCCGGCCTGGGCTGGTACAGAGTCATCCCACAGCTCTCAGAGATGGCAGATATAACTTTTGCTCTTGATGTTGTTGATGAAGTTTTCAGATGAGTTATTAGATGATGTCAAATAGAGCTAATGTGTTAACTTTAGGTTGTGAGCAGGACCACACCATAACAGCTCCCCTTACACAGGAAGATTATTTCCTGAAGACTCTACCCCCACACTGAGTCTTCACCCCCATCTACAGTCAGTATCTCCCCAGATGACTCACATCCTCATTCTGCCCGCCTGGCCAGTCATTCATGCCCTTCAATCCATTTCATTGTGGAGTGCTCCTTGCTAGTGAGCCAAGCTGGCTGAGAGGTTGGGAGTCTCTCCCTAATTCTACAAACTGAGATCATTCTGACTTCCTGTATTCTGTATTTCTAAATCTGAAAATTATAACTGTTTTGTTATGAACTGAAATATTCGGCTGCAGAGGTCAGTATTGGAACTCTGCAACTTATTGATCTAAGAAAATAACATAAACATAAGGACGGGTAAGGATGCTGATGTCGAGCTGAAATGTCCTGACCTTTCAAGGCCTAAACGTTAGAATCACCAGAAGCAGGACTGAGGATTTCAGACAAATGTTAAAATGTTAAGATGATTAGAGGTGAAAACACTGCTGTTGCTTGTGCCTAGCCTAACGTGAACTGATTTTTGGACCTTGTGAAATAGCAGCAATCTGAAGAACAATGACAACAAGTGACAGAATGAGGATCACAACATTATGAGCGGACGGCACTTTGACCATCGACATGTCTCACTTTTTCAAATGCCAAGGAAAAATAACTCTGTTACAGCATGACCCTCTCACAGACTAACCTAGGATAACACATGTTGATTCTCAGATTTCTCTACCTGATAATAAACCAGGCATCCTCATTGATGATGTAACATGAATGTTGAAGAGAAAAATATTGTGCTGCCTCTGTTTGTGATGCATCCACAATGTTACATTCCTGTTTTCCTTTCTTCTCCTGCCTGCTGATGTCTTTTGCTCAGCGCTTTATGTAAATTAATTCATGCTGGTAAATATTCATGTATCACCTACAAACTTCACCCAGTTTAAGTGTATTATGGGTTTATAACACATTCTGGGGAGCGTAGAAAAATCAGATCAAAGAAAGAAAAAAAAAAACAGGCCAAATGACATGTTCCAAAATAAGTACTGTGCAAGAAATGAACTTGCATGTGGGAGTAATTCTGTTATATTCATTCTGATTTTTATTATTTTTTTAAAGTGTAGTTTCTCTTATTCTGGCTGAAGCTTTGCTTTCTTGGACTTTTTTTTTAATCCTTGCTGGGCACCTGGGATGATTTTTATAGATATTTTTTTCCATTTGTACAATTGTTATGGTGTGTAGCCATTGAAAGAATATGGTTTCTTTTACACATGGGAGTAGTTCTCAAAAACTTCAACCACAGCCTGAAATCCCAGATACAGTAAGTTGAAAGGACGTGCAATGGAGGCCAAGCAGGAGCACAGAGGAGAGAGAAGGAGAACAAAACGGGCTCTTTGGGAAGCAAACTGGAAGGCAAACAGTAGTCTAAGAAAGCAAGGCAGTTGCAAGCCTTCAAAATTGTGACGCTTTTGATAGGTCAGATAGACTCAAAAAATTGTAACAGCAGCTGCGAGGGGAGGGGGCCCAAGATTCCTGGCAGAGCCCCTGTTCCCAACTCCAGCGTCTTTCAGCGAGCTTTCTGAACATACAAGCAGACAGAGATTCTGAGATTTTCAGCTGCAGAGAGATAGCACCTCTTCTCTAGCACAGATGATTGTTGGCCTGGTTTTGTTCACGGTGAGCAACTTACTTGACTGTTCTCAAAAAAAAGAAGATAATTGCCATGAAATAATATTGACCAGTAAAGTAAAACTTCATTTTTGATGTTTAGATCTCTCCTAATCCCTCCAGTCCCAGCTCCATTAACTTCTTGGTTTATGCGCAGGTCCTTACACAGTGGGACAGTCCTCTGGTTAAAGTGAACTGCAGTAACTATCATCTGAAATTACATTCGTTCTTTCTTGCAGTGTCATATCCTCGGTGGCCCAAAAATTCAAACCTACTGAAGCTTTATTTGTCCTGAGCTTCAAAGTTATTAGATAAATCTCCTCGGGCTTAAAGGTAATTTGTTCACTCCGTGTTTTTGCTACTCCCAGTTGGAGCCCTATACTACAGAGGAAAGATCTGGATGAATTATGTTCGACTCTAATTTACCTTTACCTGGATCTTGTGAACCTGCTTCCTCTCACCAAGGATTTCCAAAATTAATAAGCAGATAAATCACATTTGCCACCTCCTGCCGGGCTCCAGCAGGTTAAAAGATGCTCAACAACACCAACTGGGCCTAGTAACTAAACTACGCCATGAATTCTGTGTGACATCTAAAGGGAAAGCAAGGGATTCTTCATGCTAGTAGTCAGGTTTTTTCCTGCAAAAACCCCAACCAGCTCTACTGGAGCTGCTATGCAGGGGCTCCATTAATTGGCTCTCAGCTGCAGCAGCTGATGGCCCCATCAGAAAGCTCAGAGATTACTCAGCTCAAAACGAGGTGCAGCAAATGTGACAGAATTTGTTGTATGTTTAATAGGGGGAAAAAAAACATCCCAATCTAAAAATCCGCAGAGTTTCATGCTTTAGGAGAGTAGATGTTGTGTGGATTTCAAACTTTGCTTCAAATAGAATGGTGCTCATTTCCTGAAAGTGAGAAAGTGACCCAAACACCACGAAGGGGAATGAGGAGTCACTGCGGCGACAATCAGTCACCCCACAATGGACTGCAAATTTGGCCGGGCTGAATGGAACCACAGCTCTCAGGGCTCCAGAGAACCAGATCCTACGATACCGAAAGGCACCGTACAGCTGTTGGCTGAACCTCAGTGGATCATTCTCTCAAAGAATGTCTGTACTGGATCCTGATTAACTTCCTTTTTAGTCCAGATCACATGGCGGTCAATAGCAGGACTGTACCACTAGTAGCCATGCAGTAAAATAAACTGGTTGTGTCAAAGCGTTTGTATTTTCAGATCAACACTAAGACTCAGGCAGAACTTATAAAACTTTGGAAATTCCTTTACTTGGTGAGAAGTACTGACTGTAATTCTGTTATATCGATGTCTTCATGGTAGAGATCCTTGTTTCACAAAGACGTGTGTACACACCAAGGACACAGGAGAGCCGATGCTTTAGCTGCATTCAGAACCTGAACAGAACCATTCTGTCAGGCTTTCACTGGGTTCAACACATTCAGCGCTCTGAGCCCGAATGCTCTCTGAGCCACTTCAGGCTTTGTGTTCTGATTCACACAATCAAGGCGTCCTTCATAAACACAGGAGAGGAACGTTATAACGATTTCCCACAGATCAAGTTAACACAAAGCTTGCTGCTTCAGTCTTTCAAAGTCACAAGCTTTCATAAATGTTGATCTTATAGAAAAATGAAGGTTTTATGTCACAGAGAGTGTGTCACAGTGCAGACGATAAACATCTTTTGTTATTTGAAAACTCAACCTTGACGGCCTTCTGGAAGCTGGGTAACTTTTCTGAGTTCATTGAATTTTCCTCATACGCACACAAATGGGAACAGTGTGGATCTGCAAACATGACCACACAGCTTAATTGAGCCCATCCTGACTGAAAAGAGAAAGCCTTAACTATGATTACAGTGTTTAGAGCTGATTGAATAGTTATGCATTCAGTTAGACTGACTGAATCACGAAGAGCTGAAATTAAACTGCCAGTGTGTCACTTTCAATCGGAACATCCAATTCATCCTCCCACTTCTGCTATAGCGAGTTGGTGTCAGCACTAACGTCGTCTAGTATGGGATGGATTATGGTGGACAAAACGAAGCTGCACCTGCCTTGAGTTTTGGTCACTGACTTGTATCCTCTGCTCCCCGACACACACATGGCGACACACACACCAACACACACACAACGACAAAATAAAGAACTTTACATTTCTTAAACATGTTTGGCAAACGTTCTTCAAGCAGCTGAAGCAGAAACGTTGGTTTTGAAGTTGCACAGGATGAAGTCGTAACTGTTTAATGTGAAGCTCACCCCAAAATCGACTTTTTTTTTTCCACTGATAACAAAACAGACATTTGTTTTTAGCGTAGGAAATGCGTCAGATAAAAAAAAATCTGACTTGATAATCCAGCTAGAACATGTGAGAAAAATATATGTGGTGTGTTGAAAATAAATTATCAAATGAAATATTGGCAGGTTTTTTTCTGCTGCGACTGGAATGAAGTTCATCATTCCCACAATTATCACCTTCAAAACAGTTAGTGCATCTCATTTCGCAGCAGAGTGGACAGACTGGCTGATTGGTTGTTTCCGACACAGCGGTGTATTTCTGCAGATGGCAGTAGGACCCAAAGGGAGGCAGAGGAGCTCCATTTTATTTCAGAGATTCATTGTATATAGTTTTGTCAGGAAATATAGACAGTTTCAACAAATATGCAAAAACACATGTTTTTAAAAGTCACCTACATAAGCTTACGCTTATTGTTATAAGTTAACATTTTCAAAGTGTTTTGCAGACATCAAAATAAAACATATGTAGAAAAACATGCTCCTACACGACTGAAACCCTCACATTCTCCAACTGTTGCTTTTGGGATTTGTCCTCGTTACCATTAACCCACTAAGTGTTGCTGGGAAACTGATCTGACTTCATTTGAAGAGAGTCTTGCTTACTTCCTGATTCTTTAACACAAGACAACCTGAAAATATTTTTTCTGAACTTGAAACCATTGTCCCTGCCGTTTGGGTGTTTAGTCCACCACTGTAAGGTTCTTCACAGCAATCACCCCGGCAACATGTTGCTCAGCGAAACAACCACACTGAAACCGGCTGGACGTGGTGGTTGAACAGTACAGACAAACTTCAGAGCTTCTCGTGGGTGTGAATGTGATCTGGCCTCAGTCCCACATAAACTACCTGCAAGCGAATGCTGCAAGCTTGAACGAAACGCCTTACCATAGGTTCATATTGATTTGTGGGATGCAGTAGAGCAAATAAACGAATAAATAATGGTGAAGCATTTTTTTCTTAAAGCATAAAGCTCAATACAACTTTCAAGATGCATTGAGTTTTATGCAAGACTCATAAAGCTCAATGCAAGATATCATCAAATCTCCAAATCATCAAGTGATTTGAACTAAATGTCCACATGTGAACAACCTGTTTGAAAGCAGCATTAGATCAGGGGATCATCCTACGTCCCGTAGGTTAGCTGGATGGATTGTCATTCCTCTCTGGGACCTCATCAGGTTTTCTTCACCCACTTCCCATCAGTTACTGAGGCTGAGAATAAAATGGAAACACTCGCTTAAAATATTGAGAGCAAATTAAACATTTAAAACATCACAGCACCATTATTTTTACTTGATGGCCCGGCTGCTGGAGTCGCAGATGTCACCAGTTTCCTGATCCTTCTGCTGTGGAGTTGAAGCTGCCACAAGTAAAGCCTTTTGAGATGCCGAGCCAAGCAGCTTTATCTGGCTCGTTATGACCCTGGCAAACTCAACACGCCCAGCGTGGAACGGAAAATTAAGGTCTCTCATCTCCATGCCTCGGCAGCCAATTACGCTGTGTAAATGGACTAATAGGCTTCGGCGAATTCCCCGGCTCCGTGGTTGGCTGACTCGCTCACATTTCGCCCTGGCCAAATATCCAAACTGAGGATGAGGTTATGAATATTAAAACTCCACAAAAGTAGTTTGTGCACACAGAGAAAAGGAGGCCAGGAAGCTCTTCGTTCCTCACTGTCACATTAAGAACACAGTATTGATCTACAGCCCATTAGGAGCAGAGAAACCTCCCAGTACCACCTGGGACTGATGAAACACACATTTCACACACAAACAGATCCCGCCTGCTGAAATTGTGTGTGAAACACAAAGATGCTGATGTTGGAAAAAATAGAGACACGAGGAGATGGATAAAAACACACTCATTCATTTGGAGGAACTCTTCAATCCACTGGTTTCCTCAGCGACTGCCTGTCTGTCCTCTATATAGCAGAGGCAGCTACATGAGCTCTTCATTCTTTCCAATTCAACCTGCATGAAATAAGGAAGTGGTGCATGAGCAAAGGGATGCTCAGGAACCCAGCTTCTAGTTTAGAATGTAATTGGTCTCTTAAGCGACAAGAGCTGACAGGAAGT
Organism: Xiphophorus maculatus; assembly: GCF_002775205.1. Lineage (NCBI taxonomy): Eukaryota > Metazoa > Chordata > Actinopteri > Cyprinodontiformes > Poeciliidae > Xiphophorus > Xiphophorus maculatus. Next base: position 6,081,247 of record NC_036443.1, on the reverse strand, counting down.
GCATACATGAGCAGAGAAGAAGTTGTCAAGTCAAATAAAAAACAAAAAACAACTATCCAGAGTCTTCAAACACAAACCGTGAGAACACAGCGTTTAAGCCAGAGTGCATCCTGCTGCTGAATATAATATCATATTAATTTGAAAACTCTGGCCATGTGAAATTGTCAAACTTATAGTCTTCTCTCAAATACTGCATAGAGCTAAAAAAAACAGTCTTCTCCATCTCAGCTGAACTCTGAGTCTGTAGGGAGCGGGCCTCAGTGAGCCTGACTAAAAGTTGCATCAGTCCAAAGTTATGGTTGCTGCTGCTTTGGATTTCTTGTCTATACGAAATTCAACTTCTGGCAGCTTTGCAGCTGTCTGACAAAGCCCTGCAGCACAAAGGCAGTCCGAGCAAAATTATCTTTCTGTTGTGTGTTCTCCATTCAGGTACATTGTATTTGACGGAGGTACAGATTAAACACTGACCAATTTGAGACTTATGACTTTTGCAGTGGTTGCAGTTTTTGAAAATGTCTTCTCCATAAATGATGAATCTGTTCTGAAAGAATACACAACTGTCACGAAAGAGGAAGCTTTTCTAAAACAATAACAAGACAAATAATGGGCCCGAATCCCTTATTGAAAATGAAAAACCGAGCTGCAGACACTTGAAGCTAACCAGAGAGAGAAGGTCTTTCATTACACACATTCAGGCAGATTTTTATTTGTACTGCGTATTCACACATAGAGCACGAATCGTTCTCCAGCTGCTGCCGTTCAAGGTCTGCAACCGAGCAACAAACCTTTCATTAAAACACCTATGAAATGATTCTTTCCATTTCTGGCTTTAGAATTTAGATATTTTTTTGTATTTAAAATCAGGAGATTTTGGTTTCTCAAACAGCTACTATTATCCAAAATCTTTTAACAATGAAACTTTGCCTTTGTAATATTAGGTCAAGCTCTATGGCATTTAGTTAACTCTTGAAAAAAGTTTTGGATTTGAGAGAGAGTGTCTGACTTTATTATGTTCACTTATTTCCTTATAGTTATTGTTTACTCCCCTTAGTTTTTACCTTTTCTTTGGTTACAAATAGCATTTTTAATTTTGATCATCTAAAGATTTCTGCATTCCTATCTAACTGTTTCTCTCTTGCAGAGAATAGAAACGCACAGAAAAATGAGTGCATCTCATTGCAAAGCAGCGACGAGCCTCCATATTGGTTGCTCTTCAGATGTATTGCTTCTGCAGTTCTTTTCTCCACGTAACGCTTAATTTGAACTGTGGCATTTATTGTGACATTGTTTTTCCTTAAAACTATGAGAAGCAAGAAACTGTTTGATTTGATGCCATTTGGATGTATTATATTAGGTATCATGAGTTCACATCAGAATGCATACTGAAACTCAAGAGAAAGACCGTATGGTATGTAGCTTGGATGAAAGCATCCGGACACTTTAAATTCCCCGTTCACAGTTGGAAGCTGAGCTGACTCTGGAAGAAGACAGAATTCGTGTTCAATGGCTCTCAGATCCCAGCATTAGGACAGCGCTCCAAGGTTTCTAATCCCAGAAACAACTGATCGCACTCACGCAGTGTTCCTCCAGAGAGTGGTGCGTACAACATGAGCGATGATGTGACGCTTCCAACTACGCCAGGGTGAACTAATTACAACATCAAATAACAGACTTTTATGTCCTTCAGTCTGCCAAACCCTTTGAACTTTAAGAACTGATGGGAAACTCAACGTTTAGGGTTTGGGTAAAACTTGGCAATGGGATTTATCCTATAATTTCCACTAGGACACCCGATCATCATAACTGGAACCATGGGGGGGGAATATCCATGTAATCACTCTGACTGCTTTTAAGGACAATGAAGTAAAATTGATGTAAGTTGCTCCTACTGACCAGCCATAAGCAAACTGGGCTACAGGTTATTATTAACATCTAAATTATTTATTTCATTTGCACTCATGTAACAACTTACTTCTACATTTTATTATAAGTAGGAAATACGACTCAAAATCAAATGCCTTTACCTATTTAGCAAGTGTTTTAAAAAGCAAGTTGTTAATGGAGAGAGTTAATAAAAGGTGAAAAAAGACGTTTAGATGCCAGCTTGGGTCCGTCTCCCACCAACTTCACCACAGATAATTAGATAAAACATGAATTCAGTTCCCTGTGCCTGTCCTGTAAACAGTGTAGGACAACAAACCCAGCAGAAATGGATCTCTCCTCTCCACCTCAGGTTTCACATACGAGCTAATAAGTTGCAACCAATTAATTTCCTGTCACTCCCAATACTGGAGCACAGTGCAAAACGGCAAAGTGTAACTGGTGTCACTGGGGTCAAAAAAGAACACAATTTGGTTTCTCAGTACCCTCATTTGACTATAACCTGAATGTTGATTTTATTTCAGGAGGGAAACAAAGAAATGCAACAAAAAGCGACTATAAAAATATCTCTTGAACAGGAACGACACGGCTTCACCTTCCTGAAGCATATGGATGTAAAACACTAGCTCATTATTTATTCTGTGATCTTCCTTAAACACAGCTTCACTGATCTGCTTTCTTATTTAAGCGTAATCAAAACAAACCATGAGTAGCTTAATTGATCGATCAATGCCTCTTTTGCATGCTGAACACAAATTGGATTTAAAATGTACTGCTCTTCACTCACTTTCTTCATGTCCTGCTGATAGAACTTCCTCAGTTTCTATTGGAAATTCAGAATCTCAAAAAAAAAAAAAAAATCATTCCTTGATCTTCTCAAAGCTTTTAGCTCATCTCAGGTTTTTAGCAGTGTGATTTTTGTCACACTGGACCAGCTCCATACCCTCAGCAGGGTCTTGGAGAAGCTGCTGCTTCTCCACATTGATTGAAATTCAATTTATAAATAACGTTGGCTTGACTGCATTGGCTTTTTCAGCTCTGTGTATTTCTCTCATACAGCACAGCACTGCCTGCCTGCTGGTGATGATGAGGCATGTTAATATTCATCTACAAAAAAAAGTTCCATTTATGAAATGTTATGCTTAAAAGAAAACAGATTTGAGAAGAAGGAAGCTCTGTTAAATGTTTTCACAGGTCATCAATGATCTCAGTGAGTTAGAGCTAATGTTGCTCTAATGTTGCTCTTTGGGAAATAGAAAGTTTCAATTGAGGTCAATTTAGTGCAGGTTCAATAAAACATTCCCTTCAGCAACATCTCATTTAAGATCATAACGGGACTGCAGCTGATTAGGTGCAGATTATCACTGCAGGGTAAAGCAAGGGTTGATCAGGGTTCACAGAACGCAGGAATGATAGTCGAGAATCACAAAATATTCACATTCGTGTCTATGTTTTAAATCAAGGACTTATTTCAAATGCTTGTAATATTTTTATGGTCAGAACTTCAAGTTAGATGATAAGGGCATTGTGTTTTTGTCTAAACTATGTCATGAGATGCGGTGTTGAGGGGTGGTGAGGCAGACGCAGCAGACCCAGGATGCAGTGAGAAATGATGGTTTTAATAAGGAATGAAGTCAAAACAGTCCAAAAACACAGGCAGCACGACTGAGCGGAAGCCAGGGCTCAACGCCGGTAGCAACTGGTTTTACGAAAGGACAACACAAAGGACTGAGAGCACATTAGACAAGGACCCGACAGAGACACAGAGACACAGGTGACACTAAATACACACGGGGTAATTAGGGAACGAGAGATATCTGGGAGTAATCGAGGGGAGAACAGGACAACATGGAGACACAAAATTCAAAATAAACACACAGAAAAACACGGAACATGACAAACTATTGGATTATTTTTTTAATATCTTTTCTTTGCACTTCACTAATGTTGAGCTGGTATTTTAGAGTCGTCTTTGGAGTCAGGTCTGAGGAACAGATCTGCTGATGTTCAATCCGTACGCCTACTCCTAAACCAGAGAAAACTTAAACCTGTATGACTAAAGAAAGTTGGTGTTTACGCCTGAACTATCACGTTGCCTCTTGACTGATCATCAGTTCACTTCAGAGCTCAGCTCAAACTCTGGAGGCCATTTCAGAACTAAAGAGGGTAGATGCCAGTTCTCTACTTTGACGTTTTTGGGATGGAGAGCACAATTTAAGTGGAGTTTTCAGAGTAACAAGCGGATAATAACTTGGAAATTGAAAAGCTGCCAGTTAGTGCGCCGTGCTGCAGCTGCGAGGATGAATGATTCCTGGGGTAAAACCATTGAAAAGAAAGATCTCATTAAAGAAGAGAAATCTATGATGACACTATGATGTGTGGGGCTTGTGGAGGAGCTTAGCTCCCACGTTGAACAGCTGCCTCCCGCTTTGTTGTGTGCTCTGTAAGAGATCTACTTTGTGTTTTAGCTGTAGGGGGACGTATAACTGCATTAGGTCACATCCATGCAATGCTCTGCTCTTTGTTCAGCAGAGCCAATACAGATAAAGGGGTTTCTGCAGTGCTGCAATTCTTTGGCCCAAAAGCTCCAATAAGACTTCATTTTACACGCAGAAGTTCTCTGGAGCATCTGCTTTCAACTCTAGAAGTCAATTTTGTTCTCGGTGGGCTTTGTGATTCAGTTTCACTCGCATGTGGAGTTCCTCAAGGCTTCGTTCTCAGTCTCGTCCTGTTCTCACTCCAAACATGAAATTGTCTTGATTTGCCTGAAAATGACATATGCATCCTTTTACAAATCATACATTACAATTAGATTCACAGATTCTGTGCAGCTTTTTAAAAAACTGATCAGACATAGTAATGTACAATTTCCTCAACTTAAACAAAACTGTGATCCTTTTATTTGGATGAGCTGAGTAGAAGGACAACTCAGAAAGTTGAGAATGAAAACCCTTAACTGGATAAGTGAGGGATGTTTTAAATTCGTCAAATACAATATTTAAATTGTTTAGAGCAATTTTTGATGAGATTATTTAAACAACAGTTTTATCTCTCTGGAAGATCATCTGAAAAAGGGACATTTTATTTATTATCATCTGGTCAAATGTAGTGCCATTAAACCTGTGCTGGTCTCAAATTGTTTTAAATGTGCTTTAAAAAAGAAAGTTAACATTTACATATGTTTAGCTTATAGTGCTTCGTGTGTCTTGTAGCTTGCTTTAATTCTGTTTTGTGTATTTTTTTTATTTTTTGACAAAGTAGACGATGCTTTCTTGATTTGTTTCACTTCCAAGCAAGAAAGAGTGATAACCTCTGCTGGCCAAACTAAAGCTTTGCTCCTCCTTTCATTGAGTTTGGGGATAAAATACAAATACTCAATGTTTTACAGCATTATGTAACTTAATATTCACTGGTTTCATCAACACTGTAATAACAGTTGCATAATTTTTTCCACATGGTAAAATCAAGCGAAGGTTGTTGAGTTAGTTCTGCCCGGTCAGTTATGGATACATAATGTGAAACGACATGAAAAATGAAAATCTCTTGGCCGTGCGTGTCGCCACCTGAGGCAGCAGTGTAGTTTTTAGACTGACAAACTGCCCAGCGAGGCATGACGGAAAGGTTTAATTCAAAGAAACATTTCTTTCTTTTGTCCATTTATTTTATTATTGAATTGTTTTATGGTCCATCATTGCGATGCATCACGTGTTTAACACTGCCTGTCCTCATTGCCCCTCAAATTTGGAGCAGAGCTTGAGTTGGTCAAGTCAAATCAAACGTTTGGGGTCAAGTGGATCCTTTTAAAATTTGGCGGATCTGTGTGGCATATGTTTTGAACTTAGCATACAATGCGTAGAACCAATCAGACTTCTGAATCCCAAATAAATACCAGAAACAGAATCTGGAGAGCAGGAATTTGCCTGGAGTCTCCGTGGTAACGTGTCAGAGGTCAGCCCAGGACTCTGCAACCTTTACAATAAAAAGAGTCATTTCATGCTGTCAGTCCAAGTTAGTACGTCCCATTTAGAGTCACTATCATTACATGACCTTTTTTTTAAAAAAAAAAAAAAGAAAAATACACACAGCTTATAATGTTTTGATTATTATCTATTATAAGGAATTTATTCACATTTAAGAAAACTTCTTTTTCTATGTTTAAACTTTAAAATAAAGAAAAATGAACAAGAGTCTATGGGATGTCGATGTTTGTGGAGAACGGCGCAACCTAATGACAAAAAAGTCTATCTAGATGATTTTACTGGTGGTTGGAGTCATCTGGTTGTAGAAATTTAATACAATTATTCCATGACAAAACTCCTAACATCTGCATTTGATATTAAAATAATATTTTAAAAGATTAGTTGATTGTCTAAAATACATATTAAACCAACCAATTATATCTATCTTTCAATTCATTTGTTTGGCATTAGTTTAATAGATAATGTCCTTAGCGTAGTTCTGCTTTTGAACATGAACTTTCACAATTCTGTTGCCAGAGGATTGCCTATGGCAAAAAAAAAAAAAAAACATGTGGCAGAGGTTCAATTAGTATCTGAATATTTAACCAAGTATTAGTGGGAGTGGATGAATATGATGCAAAGTTTAAATCTGCTGTGGATTTCTTCTGATCCACTCATGGTCAACGTTACACATACCTGCTCAAGCGTGTGTGTAACTCTGACAGAGTGGGTTAGAAAAAATCCACATTAATTTCAGCCGCTGGATCAAATTCTTATTAACATAAATTGAATTCTGTTTGAGATATACAGCCATATTCTATTCAGACTTTGTTTGTCAGATTAAGAACATATTTTGAAAATAACAGACTTTATTAGCCATTATACAAAGTTTCAATTAAGATCACATTTCTGTATGTGCTTTTCTGTGTGTTTTATTGGTCTAATGTAATATTCTAATCTTAAATCTCTTGTTTTTCTTAACTGTAAGTGGAAAATCAGCATAAATAAAGGCATGAAAACATCACTGTATTGTATTCAAACAAATGTGCCTCACTTAGTGAATGTAGTTAGCTGAAATACATTGACTTTTGCAAAATTATTGTAATGTATTGAATATGACTTTACTAGTTTAAAACAAATCATTAAAAAGTACCAAATATTGTTATATTATGTAGTTACAGTGTTTATTATTATTTAGTTATATTGTTATATTATTTAGTTTAAAAACACGCTGAAGTCTTTTTCACTGAATCATTAACAGTTATTCAATTTATTTACTTGCAGAAATAATGTATTAAAAAAATCTCCAAGCCAATTCATTCACTCAAACAAAAGGATGTTTGGCATCCTTTGGTGCAACAGAAATATAATCAAAAGACTGAGTGGTTAAGAAGAGCTTTTACTTCCTCTGCTTCTTCCTGCTGAGAGCAGAAGAAGCAGAAGAGACACAGCGAAGGTGGAAGTCATGAACAGAAAGTGTTCACCAGGCTCATCATGTTTTGTCCTCCTGGCGCCCAGCGCCCACTTCTCTGTCTTCCTGTCTTCTCTTCATCACTGCGCCTGTCAGCAGCCAGAGCCACACACCGGCTTTATTCTGCCCCCATCTTCACCTAACGACGGAGTCTTAAGAATCAAACGCTTGTTTTATTCACGGTGTCATCGTGCTCAGACTAAAAACAACACAACACACACTGTGGCGCCGATGCTCCGCCCGACTGTTGCTCATTAAATTTTGATTAGCCGACCGGTTGGGTAGAGAATAACAGATTATCTAATCTAATTCAGTTACTGAGAAATATACAAAAACAAGCAGAAGTTCCCAGCCGTGATGAGAGACGCTTCACAAAGTATGGCAAGCATTTCCCTATTCTCCTCAAAAAAAAACGATGAATTTCTTCTCCTTTGTTATGTAAAGGTTTCACTGTGAATTTTCAGTGCAGCAGGATTCTTTGTTTTGAAGAGTTTGTCCAAATTTATTTGAACTTCAAACGATTTTTATTAATATGTTCGAGTTGTTCTCGAGTTTGTGAAGGGTCTGAAGATGGAACCCTTCTTCCTGCTCCTCCGCAGCACAGAACCCTCACTGCATCGCCTCGTAGAAACACATATGAGCTGGTTTCCGAATCAGTGCAGCCATATCCTTGCCTAAAGGCCCTATTTGCAATGTGAGCTTTGAAACCACATTTTACACAACTCACTGTATTTTTGTGAATGGCTTTATAGTCAACTTTATGTTCAGTACACATTTCTGTTTGATCTAAAAAAGTCTATCAGGAAGCCTGGAAGTCATTGAAATTGTTAATCAACAAAGACAACATTCTGTTTAAAGGAGTCAAAAACCATTAAAAAAAGAGGTATTGCATCACAGATATAGAAAAATTATAGCTACGTCGACTTAAAGTGAGAGTGTCCAGTAAGAGAACCGTGTAAATGTCTCTATTTTCTTTTCTGAGTCCTTCCTAGTCGTCCGAACATTCCCATCATTTACATCCCAGTGTAGGGACTTTAACGCTGGTGTTATGTGTTCTATCTTCCTGGTTTTAGTGAGAACGCGAGCAGCAGCATTCTGGATTGGCTGCAGCTGTTTGATTGATTTGTTGGACAGACCTGTGAAAACGCTGTTGCAATAATCAATACGACTGAAGATGAACGCATGGATGAGTTTCTCTAGATCTGGCTGAGACATTAGTCCTTTAATCCTGGAAATGTTCTTCAGGTGATAGAAGGCCGACTTTGTGACTGTCTTTATGTGGCTCTGAAGGTTCAGGTCAGAGTCCATCACTGGTGGTGATTTCTGGAGAGCTATTAGCAGAAAACCTGTCAAACAGTAAATGTTTGGCTCTTATAAAAGTAAATGATCTTTGCTGCAATTTCGTCCCAGTTTCATATTGTCTTGCTCCTCAGACACCTGCAGTGCTGCTGAAGGTAGGTACTGTAGGCCTGACACTACTGATGGCTTGGTTCAACTCTCCTCAATATTAAACACACACTATTATTATTATTATTTTTATTACTTAGTGATATTTTTGGCTCGACATTCATTCCAAACAGGCGTTGAAGCATAAAACAGGAAAACCTGAAGTGTTAAAAAAAAAACCGGCCCCTCCACCCCTGCCTGTGTTGCTGCAGTGCGGCGTACTCTGTCATCAGACAGGAAAGGACACATGTTCTCTCTTTGACACACAGTGATAAAACAAGCCTGGTATCTGGAGCAATTTCTACTGTGCGATATGAGTATGGTTACGCTAACTGGGTTATATCTTGAGCTGTAGTCATTAACACAGCGGCATCAAAGGATCTGCAGTCGCTCCAGTCTACATGCATTTTGCCTTGCAAGACATAACCGCAGTAACAGGAAGTCCATGAAGAACACAGAATTACTCCACACAGTTTACACCTGCATCAACTATTTCATTCATGGCTTTTTGCAACACAAATGTACACAGAGGGAGAGAGTAAATGCTAAATGCTAGTTTGTCCCTCCACTGTGTTTATTCTAAAAACTGCAGCCGTTTGCTTCACAGAGCAAAGGGACTAATTATCTCTCACCCTGGTGGATGAAAGGAAAGAAACATCCATAGCTGCTCTAAAGAATGAAAGTAAAGGTGCCTCAAAGCTCTGACCTCTGCTAATCCAACGTGGTCTCTACGGACAGCAGTGGCTGCGCTAGGATTCTTTTCATAAGTTAGAAGCAGAAAAAGAATTTGGGTTAAATGTGTAAAACGTTATTTGACCAGTTTAAAGCGTAAATGTCTCAGCATCAGGTCCAAAAGACTCAATTTGATGTCTTTGTTTTTCCTCGTATTTTTAACCCCAGTGTGATTACATTTAATTTCATTACCATTATCAGTGTCTCTTGCATGGTAGCTTGATTTTAAAGTTTGCTCCAAATCCTTTAGATTTTTTTTTTCTTTTTTTTGAAGCAAATGTATGATAGTAATAAGTACGAGTACAGCCACTCTGGTCCCCATTGTCTGCACCTGATCTCGCAGAGGTGGGTTCCTGTCACTGTGCCAATAAGAAGTATTTCCCCCCCTTTGGAGGTTTCACCCTTTTTATTGCCTTTACAAATCAATCATGATCAACAAATTGTAGCTTTTTGTTGACAAGAATATTCACAAATTTATATTTAGATTTACCCACCAGCCATCTATGATCTAAACCTGCTTATGCTTGCAGGTATCTTTACATCACAATCAGAGAGACACAGTGACTGCACTCAGCTGACCTTTGCTAGACTGAATATTTATTCAATTATTTATCTTCTCCTAAATATGCTTATTTAATTGTTTTTCTGCAGAAATCAGTTTTCACTTTGACATTAAAGAGTCTTTTTGTCAAAAAGCCAGATTTTGTTGATTGCGATAGATTTGTAACAACAGTAAAAAACCTTAAAACATCCAAGAAGATAGATAGCATTTATTGTCATTGAACAGAATTCAACGAAATTTCTGTTCAAGGTGAATACTTTCCATCTCCACTGTATTTCCCCAGCTGAGAATTATGAGTCGAGGTGCCCTCATTTCCCCTGCAGGTTTGGTGACCCGTTTCTTCTGCTTGTTCTTCATAAAGTCCCCAAATCGCTCTTTCCTAGTGTCTCTGATACTTTCATAAAATCACCTTGAAAGTTTGCAAAGGCAAACCTTTCAACTCTAAAATGTCTTGGTATGATAATACCAACAAATATCTTCATAACTGTTAACGTCCCGCCCAGTAACAATGGAGAACAACAGCTTTTAGTAAAGACTTTTGGGGTGATAAACATAAAAAATAGCATCAACTAGCAGGTAGAATACAGCTTCAGGAAATGCTCTAATCTTTGGTTAACACTCAAGGCTTGATAAAGATTTGTTAGGAACTCGACAATGAATTAATTATTTGATGACTTTTTCATTCAGAAATTCTCAGCCCAAAGTAGAAACATGTAGTGCTAGATTTCCATTACACTACTTATGTGTGGCAGGGGTGGGGGACGGGTTCTCTATGAAGCGGACTCTTAACCCTAACCCTGGAGGCTGCAGCTCCAAGAAGGAGCTTTGTGGAAGCAAGCAGTGCTTAGGATGCACTTATGATCTTGAATATCTGAATGGCTGCTAACGAAGATTAAAGAACTCCTCAAACATTCCAGCAACACGCCAGGTATGTTTTTGATATTATAACATGATATAACCCTCAAAAATGTAGATTTTATATCATAGCCCTCATTTAAAGTTCTTCATTTCACTTTTTTCTGCATGATGGACTGTACGGCTACACATTAGTTCTCTCTACTTTATTTCATGGACCCCCTTTATAAATATTTCAGGTTTTTTTTCTCAAACGGATCTGGCATTAATGTCCAGAATCCACCGGCAAACTACCCAATCACGTCTTCTTCCTGTGAGACACAACTTCCCTGAGCTGAGAAACGTCTGCCTGAATTCATTTGAGGCCTTAGTGAGACATTCGTCGGGGCATTTGAAGGTTGGAGAGGGAGTAGGGCATTGAAACAGGTGGCAGGGGGAAGCGGGAGGTGCACTGAGGGTGGATGTCTCCAGCAGGCCCACTATCAACCTCTGCTTTAGTCATTAGGCCTGTGACATGGAGCGCGGATCAAGCCCACCATGAATTCAGACTTGTCAATTTGCACTGATGTTTGGGTCATTGCACACACCGCAGGTCACATTTTGCAAGACGGCAATTAGGAGAGCAAACAGAGAGGAAAAGGAACTGTGAGAAGATGACAGCCCGGCCGAGGGATTTTGGTTCTGTACCAGACTTATTAAATATAACCGCATATTTTTCAATAAATCAGTCCACTGATCCAACAGATTGTTTTGCTTTGAATCCAATGTCTCTGATCAGTTGGCTGAAAAGTCGTTTACTTGACAACAGATGACTGATGGGAGCTGCACCGACACAGGTGGATGGAAAAATCCCAAGTCAACGTCCCACTGAGACTTAAGTCTCTTCATAACACTGTATGAAGAGACTACACATTCCTTCAAAACTGATGCTCTATAAATTACGTAGATTGTAGAATGAGTTCTAATATTAAGCCACTTATTGTGGCAGCATGTTGGAGTAGCTCTGCGAAAGTTTTAATTTGGTCTATTTACAAAATGTTGTCAATTAGTTTTGTACACAACTTGCATTCCTTCTGGTTTGGATGCTCTGGAGTTGGCGGAAACTTTGCTCGTATTTTATTTATTTTTTTTACTTTTTAATAGTTGTCTTGATGCATAACAGAGGAAACATAGTATTATTTTTACAACCAAGGAGTATCTGATTAGCGTCTCAAAAGCTAAAATAATACTTGAACTCTGACCTCCAAATCCCAGAGGAGTAGAAAATGAGGCTTCATTGATGCAGAGAAGGACGAGAAAGCAGAGAGAAGGAGGAAGTTCAGATAATCTCTTCCATCCATCATAATGAACCAGGATTATATTCCTGAGTATATCTCTCTCCTTGGCTTTCTAACCAAACGGTCAGGCAGAGATTTAAAGAGAAGCAGCAAAAGCTAATGAGGTGGATTATCAGAGCTTGCTGAAAATTGATGATGTTATCCAGGACTTATTACTGTGGAATATCATCTTTACTGAATGTTGAGCTATTGACATGTCATGACAATCAGAGTATCAGTCAGAGACCTCTTCAGAGTCATGTGATACTGACTGCTACCAGAAATCCTTCCTGCCTACAGCGTCACCATTCACAACGATTCTTTGAAGATACTTCGACGATATGAACACTTAACTTTCATTTGGGATAAATAAAGTATTTTTCAATAGAACTGAATGCAAAGAAGCAAATTAAGAGTCAACATCACTCCAAATGCCCGGCTCCAGAGCTGACAGCTGCGCGTTCTGTGAAGCCAAACTAGACAACTAAAATGTTTCCTCATAGGGCAGAAATTATAGATGAGGGAACAGATGAATGAAACTCACTGGAGTAACTCCATATATACAGTAGCTTTGTTCCTCTTCCAGTCCTGCGGCCTTACTGAGGAACAAAGCAGCGGCTGTGGATGATGCTGTCATATGTTGAAACAGAGCATGCTAATTTATGGAGTTTAAATCAAAACCACTGAGCATAACCAGAGGGTCAGGATGCTGGCTGTAAGTTTCACCTGGACAGCTGCACCTCATTCAGAGCAGATCAAAACGTTCGTTGAGATCTGCCAGAACGTAGTCTGAATTATCTCACTTCAGCTAAGTTGATTAACTGTAAATATCCACAAATTCAGAGTTATCTCAAAGCTGAAATATGAAACTCGGCGCAAACAGGAAGAATAATATTGGATGCTCCGTACAGTTTTGATGCTGTAGGACGTTTTTGAAGGCATCCATTGAATAAACAGTATGACAATATATTTTATAGTCTGGATTGGTGCAAAGCCAACAAGTAGTAGGCAGGTCAGATGTTTTCAGATTTCAGGTAACCCACCACCAGGTGTAAACATTACTGATGAAAATTGGACAGACAGATTTTGTAACAGTTTAAACAGGAACAGCACTGGTGCTGTATGCAACACTGCTGTTCCACTTTATCGTGACCCATGGTGTCTGCAAGCAACGCCCAGTTCCAAACACCTCCATGCCTCTAACAAAACGGTTCCAAGATCAGTTGTGCTTATTAAAAATAAAAAAATAAAATAACAAAATAGCCACTAAATGATGTAGCTGGTGTGGTCCCACTTTGAGCCACAGCTCTGACACACCGAGTCCCACCGCAGCAGACCTCCAGCAGCGGCAGCAAACTGAAGGAAGCCGGTGGACATTAGCCTCTCAGTGTGAGTGAGACACTTTTATTTATCATTACTGGGAACAGCTTGACATCAGCTCCTCAGATCAGCCATCAGTGGAACTGTGGATTTGGACTTTAATGAAGCAGCTGACTAGCAGTGTCCCACAGCAGACCTTAGAGTTAAGCCATTTATTGTCAGCTTAGACTCTTCCCTGTTGGTGGTGCAGATGGCTTTAGCTGCAGAGCGTCTCCTATTATCTCGGCTTCAATTCCCATGGTTTAATTCAGCTCTATTCCGTTTATTTACAAAGTGCCAACTCACAGTAAATCTCAGCCTGACAAGGCCGGCAGGTCCAGTTTACATCGTGATCTCTGTCAGTAAAACTTTGAGTTTTATTTTGAAAAACTTCCTTCCCTGTTATTTCTCTGTTTCACTCCTGACTTCAGTTACCGTTTGCTCCATTATTGTTGTTTTCTCTGCGGTCATGGGAGAAAGACAGTTCCTACAAGAGCCAACGCAACACTGGCAAAATATAACAACAGCCCATAATTCCAACACAGGTGTCAAACTCCAGTTCTTGATGGCCACCTGTATCCTGGATTTTTTATTTTTGTTAGATGTGCCATTGCTGCAACACACCTCAGTGAAATAATGAGGTCATTAGCAGAGCTCTGATAAACTTGCCTACATACTGAGGTAATGTTTGTCAAACGATTCCAGTGTAATGGACCAGGGGCACATCTGAAAAATGCAGGACACCGGGCACCATCCCCCCCGAGGACTGGAGTTTGACACCCTGCATTAGAACCATGTGGAGAGTTTATCCGTTCTCCCTGCTGAGTTCTTGATGTACAGTATGAGGTTGAAGAAGAGTCGGTGAGTTGAATTCATGAATTGTATTTATTAATACCAAAATACAGCCGGTCCATTTCTGATGCTGCCTTTAGGGGTTAGCAGGACAAAACGGCATCAAACAAAAGTTTTTCATTCCCTTTGTTAGCCTCTGTCTAATCTACGCAGTAGAGAGGGCGTTCCCTAGCGTGTCGTATCCTCTAACCTTAGCTTTGAGGGCGTTTCCTAACATGTCATAACCTTGAGCTTTAGCTTTGCAACTAGCTAAAAGAGATGGAAAGAAAAACTGATTTATTTATTTTCAACAACCACCACTGGCCTTAGAAACTTAATAGAAACCCGTTCTGAATGACGTTATCAGTCTCTACAAGTATTTTAGCAAACTTGTATCACTCTTCTTCAAAAAGTTGATTTATTATTTACTATTGTTATTTTGATGTCTGGACTTTTACTGTCCTGGACTTTGTCCCAAAACTGTCCAAAAGGAAGATAGAAAGAAGGAGTTGATACACAACATTGTCCAGTTCTTTCAACTTGGCTCTCTGTGTAGTTGAGTTTGTCTGTCCTGTCACAACTGATGCCGTTCAGTTGTTTCAGTGACCGACAGCATGGATGAAGATGATCATTTTGTCCACACACAATAAAAAACATACTTTCAAAACCCAAAACATGTCTTTAGGAGAAAATCTGAAAACAAAATGCAAAACAAAATTGTATTCTCGTCTTGTTGTGTGTGTTAACATGAGTTCAGGGATCAGGAGAGACGACTTATCAGCCGTAAACAAAGGAATGTCACCAATGAAAGGGAAAGACATGACTTGAACATGTTGAGTCCAACACTTTACTTCCAGATTGTTCCACTAAGAAAAGACACATCAGTGTGTTTTCTGTGTATTGCATAAGCAGAGGAACAAAGGGAGGTTTTCGCTGTCAGCGTCCTTTTCTGCTTCATTAAAATCTCACAGCCGACAGAGAAACTGAGCGTTTTAGTCAGTCACAGCTTAACATCTGTTGGCCGTTTAACATTTTCCTTTCAGCCCAATGCATGAGGGGAAAAGAGCCACCTCCTCCCCCCACTCCCTCCCTTCACCCCTCAACCCCCCACCTCCCTCAATCTCTTCGCAGCCTGGGCTCTTCGCAGCCTGGGCTCTTGGCAGCGGCTCTCTTTTACACAACATCTGGGGCATCCCAGTTTGCTCTCTTAACATTTCTGCTGGGGGAAAGCTAATGGAGATGGTCTCTGGTGGAGTTCTCTTTCTCCACTCCCCTACACACACACACACACACACACCCCTGCACACAGTGCAGTGGAAATGAATCCCTGATGAACCTCTGCGCCACTCCCCAGACACACACACACACACCCCGGTTTGCAAACAGCCCTGCAGGCCTCCCTGCAGACGCATCCTTCACAGCATGGCGGCTTCCCTCACACAGGGACTTCAATTATTGGTTGTCGTTTTCCAGTCATTGCAGTAGCTCTCTGTTTTCATCTGCCTCTCACAAACGCATTTCTCACCCAGCCATTTATTTATTTATTTTGAATGCTTGAGAAGCTGTGTGAACAGTCTGTCCGGGCATCTGATGGAGAACGCATAGCGCAGGATGCCACCTGTCAAGGATTTCAGGAGCTGCTATCAGCGGTGACGCCCCAGACTTTGGCAGAAGCTTTCAGTTTCTACCTTTTGTCACAGCCAGCATTCACAACTCTGATCTTTATTTACCAAATTTTCTCAGGATTCTCAGTGATAGCAGTTCTGGGGGTAAAAAAGCACAGCTTTTGTTGAAAGGAAGATGAAAGAAGCGGAAAGGATGAAAATGAAAACGGATACCACCACTTCAAATCGGAGTGAGATCAGTCTCCCAGGTGCAGCATGGAGTGGAGCGGAGGTTTAGTTCTCCTCTTTTCACAACTGCCGCGTGGATCCCAGGTTTGCTTTTACAACACTGTGAAGCTGCAGCTCTCTGGAAGCAGTTTGAAGTGCCTGTGTTTTCAGTTTGGGAGGAGAAAAGGGCATGCCACAACGATCTGAAACATTTTCATCAGACTGCTCGGCTGGACAGCTGAAAAACACACACCCAAAGGTGGATGTTTCTTTGTGGAATCGAGTTGGAAGCATAGTAGAGGAGAAACGTTTCAGACACTCGGGAGCTTCTATTTAAGCTTACTGCTAGCAGGTATCAGACATCTGAGGGTTTGCTGCTCAAAAACTTTGCAACTTTGTAGAAGTTCACAATCTAGAACCGAAACAAGGGCATGATTCTGATCATGCGTCTCAGACAAGACTAGCAATCTCAAGTTGTACACCATCAGCCCGGCTTCCCACCACCAACCTGTGAAATGGCTTCTAGCACTCTAAGACAACAGGCTACTTTAAAACAGCTAAAGATAAGCGATTTGTTCAAACGTAATACTGTCAGTATTGTCCCTAATTGCTTTCCATATTGGATCATCAATACAGAAGTAAGTAAACCTAGCTTACTTGCACATCATACTGTTCACAGCGGCATAAGAGCTATAAGAACAGTGAACTGCAGAGCATAAAATGAATCCATGGACTAAGCAAAGATTTTATATGAAGATATGAAGTGAGGAGCCTTGTCATCCAGCTGGAACTCCAAGTCCCATCAGGCCTGGGAATGCCTTGGGATGAGCTGGAGGACATTGCTGGGGAGCGAGATGTCTGGGGTTCCCTCCTAAATCTGTTGCCCTGGCAACCTTATCTCCGTTAACTGTAAGACAATCGATGCAGCTAGTGGCAAATAGTCTTGGTATGTAGTGGCAAGGCTAAATATTGGAGAAATGTTGCCTTTCTTAGATTTTTATTTGCTGAACCGAATCATGTTTTGCTAGGTAAAGTTAACAATGCTATGCATCAAAAATAAGAGGGAAATTGAAATTTTCAGTTTGGATAGAGCTTAAACTCAAATCTGCTGTTGTGGATGTTGAACGTGTTCAACAACACACACATAAATACAGACTGTGGAAAAACCATAGTTCTGGTTCTGTTGGACCTCAGTGCAGCATTTGTCACTGCTGACTGTGACATATTACTGAAAAGACTGGGGAGCTGGGTCGGACTCTCCAGTCCAGTATCCAATTGGTTTGAACCTTTTTGTACATGTAACTTCTCACTGAAGCGGAGCACGCTGAACTGCCTTGCTACCAAAATGTGCTATACAAATAAACTTGACTTGACATATAAATTTTTGTGTGCATTTTTTTTTTTTTAAGGAGAGCATTTCAACATTCATTATTATCTATTGCATGTTGTTTTACTGAGACCAGAAGATCCACAGGAATCCCTAAAACACTAGAGGAGAAACATTTGAGACACTCTGGAGTCTGTGTCTCAAATGTCAAGGGTTTTAGACACAGACTCAAATCCTTCAGCCATTTGGTTCCCAGTATTTATTATATAAACAATGAACAAGCGAAGAACTCTCTCAAACTTTTCCTCATATGTTGGCATCTCCATGACCTGGGCTTTGTTTGACCTATAAGCGGCAACTCCTGTATGTAGAGAATTAGATGGCAGAAATGTGAGCCATTTTCTGAGAGACTATCCGCCCTGCCTGGCGACTGTCTGAGAAGCCAGGCAGACAGCAAGGTCAAACATGGAGGGCGTCACCGACAGAAACCTATCAGTGACTGTTAATGTAGCTGGTCTACTGTATGTCTGTGTGTGGCTGTTTTAGAGCATGGAGTTCAAATTCTACAGTTTTAAATTAGTTTGTGTCATTATGTTTTTACATCCCAAAGGAATTAAATTGAGCAGATGTGAAGAAGAAGAAGAAGAAGAAATGATTCTCAGCTGAAATCAACGCGATGCCTTCCACTGGGGAGCTGTTCACCGTCTGGTGCTGAAACCTCACCAGAAGCATCAATATGTGACGTTTTCTTCCAAAGACAAAGTAGTTTTTCTTTTTTTTTTCTTTTAGATTTTGTGCTTAATTGGATACCACCAAAAGACTACAGTGTTAGAAAAACTGATGGTTTCTATGTCGTTCATTAGAATAACAGATAATACACTGATTCACGGTGCTGACCATCTTCATTAGGCATCAAAATAAACAATGACTTTTTACTCTGTGTTGTAATGCTGCCATTAAAAACAGTGTTGGTATGACATGGTAGTCATTAATAGAGCTGAGGAGAATTTTAGAATAATATGACACTGCAATGTGATTATAATTTTTTTTAAATGACTGAAATGAAATATATATTCAGCCACTCTAAGATGTTTAAAGCATCCTTATTCTTAAAGAAGCACATGTCCTGATAAAAAAAAAGAAGCACTTTTTAGAAATCAAATCTAGAAAACAGAGGCTTTTCTAGATGAAACTGAAAAAAGCTTTTATACAGAAGTGGAACATTTAGCTTTTCAGGTGTTGGTTCCTGAGTTTGTTACCTTTTACCACCTATGAGGATTTTATCCAGCCTGCTGGAGCCTTTAACTCTTTACTCAACATCACAGTAAAGAACAGGCATTTTCCTTGTCCTACCGAGTGGTGATGAGTAGATGTAACCCTAATCAAGACAGCTAAGCATTGATGTAAAATAAAATGGATGATTAGAGGAATTTGGATTTCTAATGAAAGATTTCCATAAAAGAAATTCATAAAATTTGGATGTAAGCTGTCTGAACCAGCCCTTTGTCAGGCCTAAGCAGTGAAAGCCTCAAAGGATCAAATGTTTTATTTCCTGAAATGTAATGGGGTTTTTTTTTTGTTTTTTTTGAGACTTTAAGTTAGCTGAAGATTCACCTAATTTTGCACTGTTGTCAGTTGTACATGAAACGTAAGTATTTTAATAATTAATTTAATTTTAATAATTCTCTTGGAGGAGTTTCCTCCAAGAGAATTTGGTCAGTATGCCTCAAAGGAGAGGATAAGTAAAATCATCAAATCATCATTTATCATCAAAATGATAAATGATCAGAAATAAACAGAAGAGTGATCTTATAATCTTAGGTTGTTTTCTCACCCGATAGTTCAGAAGACTCGGTTCAGTTGGAGACCAAAACTGCACCATTTGTTACATTCTCAGCTGGTGCAGTTCACTTTCACACTGCACTTTGTGAAATGATCCAAACTAATTGAAAAACCTGTTCCGCCCCTCGCCTGTGGCGGCGCTGCACCAGGAACTACTGGAGGAAATGATACGAAGCCTCTGAAGACCAGCGCAACATCCTTCTTCACAAAATGTAAACATCAGATAATGTGGTGGCTCGTGTGTTTGTTTTGGTTCCATTTACCCACAATGCCCTGCGCTCCATTTTGCTTCCTGCTTTTGGAGCCGTCCTCTTCATTCACATTCCATATGCATTCGAACCGCATCAGAGTTCCCTCCAAACACACTGAGACCCGGGTCTTTTAGGCAGACCAGAGCATTTTGGTCTTTTTTGGTCTGCATCGGAGTTTGATTACACGTTCACACCTCACCAAACATACCAGACTTTCTACAAATGAACTGGAGTTTGAGTAAAGCAGACTAAACATGGCTGGTGTGTTTAGTCCTTAACTGATGCTTCAGTAAAGTTTCTATTTGGAACAGGGACTGGTTCTCATCTTGTGGACTAGCCAACACTTGCGATCTTGTTAATACATCATTGTATTGCATAAAGAAATTCTCACTATGAATCGAGTGCCTTTTCTCTACTGAACTGAACTTTTGTGCCTCATTGTCTTAATCAGCTTACTTAAACAAATACACAAACCTTGCATTTGATCTTTCCTTGAGAAATTTGGTCTGTTACTGAAATGTGAGCTCTTTCTAAAGGGTGACAGCAGAGAAACTACACTGCTTCTGACAAATGACCAGTCCTCAAATCTACAGGAGCAGGAAGTTTTTATTTTCTGGCCCACACCTTGTCCGCCGATGGACACCATGTGTCTGCTGTGTGAGCCTGGAGTTACAGTGCCGCTTTGGCTGCATGTCCGAGCCCCAGTATGTCAACAAGGAGGTGCTGGCATTGTCATCACATGGCTGAGGTTGTTTCCCAGTGTAGGTTGGACCCTTTCATGAACATAATCTTAAGGTGTCGGATGATCGTGCAGGAAGACAGATCATAATATTTATCTCAGCATCCCTACAACAGATGCCCCAAAAGCACTTCATTTGTATCAAGTGGTGCTTGTGAACGCTTCACGGTCCCATTCAGCTGATCTCTGATTGGAGCCACCAGCTCAAAAACACAACATATGCAGCAGGATTCATTAACACTGCCTGGCATGAGCCACAAAGAGCTTAAGAACTAAATAAGAACCAGTGTTTATTTTGAAAATCCAGCAGAAAATATTGTCTACAACCACAGCTCTACGCTTTAATGAGAGAATGTGAGCTTGTGTCATTCTGGTGCTGATCCAAAATTACAAAATTAATGTTGAAGCTCAGTGTTTTTGCAGGGTTTTTTTTTCTTAGCTCCAGTTCTTTTAAACTTGTGGTGGTGAGAAAAGAAAAGGACTGGTTCTAAGCAAACACCAACAGCGCTTTAGCACTGGGACTGCTTAGAAAGGTTCTTATGTTGCTTCTTTCAGATGCCGTGGCTCTGTTGAGCCACAGCAAGCTGCAGGGCTTTCCAGCTGAGTGTGAAGCAGTCAGGATGAAAATTGGCTCTCCCAAAGATGAAAGCTCTGCTTCACATTCAGAAAAATGGGAAGTTCAGAGTCCAGCCACTGCCTCATAGGACCAGCGTTGCCAAACCCGCTTATTATAAGTGACTTTGGACTTCCTTTTTTTCTAAAGTCTCTTGCTTTAAAGGTTTTTTACATAAAGTTGCTTACTTGGGTTTTGACTTTCTTTCCAAACAGAAAATTATCTCCAAACTCCCCACAATAAAGCGAAACACCAGTGGTAGGTAGGTCGCAGTGTGTGGTGTAGTAACCACAAACACACCGCGAGGCTCTTTTAAAATCTCTTGAATGTGCGTGGTCGCTAATGGTTGTCATGGAGCTGCACTGTAAAACACAGTGCTCTGTTTGATCAAAGATTTCAAGTGAACACAAATTAATTCTCATCAACTTGTCGTTTGTGCTCATTTTAAAATTGTGGCGTAAGACTTTTGGATAAAAAGTGTTTGATAACTCAAACTGTGTAAACTGAGTAAAGTATCTGAAAGTGGTGAGAACGTCGGACTGTAAAGGGTTAACGCTTAACGTCCAGGAAACCCCCAGACGTGACTCCATTTCTGCTCAAGAAAAACCTGCAAACCAAAGAGAAAGTGTTCAACGTTTGTACAACTGGTTTCAGTGTTGGAAAGTAAAATATGTTCTGATGACACCATGCTTCTATAATACATGTAGGTTAACAAATATCATGCTGTTTTATGTGATGTAGGCAGAAAAAAGAAACTTGCTGAGGATACCACTTAAAATCACTTCAAGAATACTGTTTACCATGGAAAAGTCTTGACCATATAGATATTTTAAGGCAGTTGGTTTATATGCGACAGTAGGGATTGTCCAGCAAGATTTCTCACAATGCATTGCACCACCACAGCAACAACTGATTAAATCACTTTTTTTATTTGTCAAAACAATTCATTTTAAGATTTTTAAGGCAAAAATACTCCAAAGCTTCATCTTAGAGGTCGGTTCGTCTAGAATGATCCCATACTGTCTTATTAGCTAGTTTTTGACATTTCCATTTGTTAAACTGCACCACGAGTGAATTTTACGTTCATTTCCATAACTCTGTTCTACATAGCTTTGCATTTTATTGATTTTCTTAACAAAAAAAAGTGAGCAAACTATCACTGCTTTCTATTTTTATTTTATTTATTTACTTTTTTTGTCAAAACTTGAGCAGAAAAAGAAAAAAAAAAGAAGCAGGTGCCAGGATTCAAGAAATGCTTTCTGAAAGCATTTCAGATCCTGTTGTGAAGTTTACTTGTGTTTTATGTTCACATTAGAGTTAGACGTGTACCGCCATCTCTGGATATGAAGGTCAACTGATTCCAGCAATCGTTTCATTTTTCTCCTCCATCTCCAGGCTGCGTTGCGCCCAATCAGTCCTGCATGAGCGCATTAAGTTCTCGATTTGTTCACTTGTCTTTTCATCAGTCCAGCTTGAGAATTTATTTTTCCCCATTAAGTCTCAGATTTTTATCCGACATTGCTTTGCGGCGTTCATCCCATTACGTTAGAGTCAGTTCATTTAATGCTAAACTCACACTCTGTTAAATAAAGCTTTATGGTCCGGCTGCCACTTTTAAAACTTAAACAGAAAGAGGGGAACAGCTTGTAAAATACCGACAGTAATATTTAACACATTTTTTAAGCTGAGCTCTGCTCTAATTCGCACTCCGTCTTTTAATAATTGCTTTTAAACAACTTGTAAATAATATTCCGACAGGTGTCTCTTTACTGTGTAAAGTAACATGCAGAAATGTTAATTGGTTTAGAAACCAACCCAGCCTTTTTGGTATCAAATTGAAGATGAGTTTGTTTGTTTTGTTCCTACAATAATTCCACGGAAGACATTTCATAAAAAATGCATAAACCCAAACATTTTTTGCTAAATAATGAATAAGCCATTGCTAAGTACTCCAAACAATAATCACCAACGCTCCAGGTTCCAGCTGCGTGGCAGAGCATCTTTCAACACATTGGTGTTGCTTTTTTTGCTTTTTTTTTGGGTGCTATTAAATGCTGGAATAAACTCTGATAGACCACAGACCAAAAAGCAAATGCAGAGAAAGGAAAATCCACCGGAGGAGATAGATAGTTTAAAGAAAATGATGAAGGAAAGAAAAGCGGAGCATAAATATGGTGCATAAGGTGGTTTCAAAAAATTGTTTCCAACAAGAGCACTTTCTGCACCTGCTGAGAGCGAAAAAGGAGACCGGTTAGAATGAGAACAGACCACATGCATATTTGGTCTGTTTACAAGGCATTTATTATGCACTAAACCCAGAGTAACATGGTAGAAGAACTTGTTACAACTAAAGGACCTGAACATGGAAAAGGTACTGCTAAAACGTCAAGTTTACATCAAAGGTAAATCCTGTGCTCTTCCCTCTGCCAATCTACAGTCCTGAAACAGGATCTTAGCGTGAAAACATAGTATTGGCAATATAAATACCCATAGCTGTCAAAGCAGGTTGCAATAAAATGTATCTCCTTTCAACAATTGTTTGACTTTAAGAACTAAAAAGGTCTATATGCCATGTAGAAGCTGCTGAATATATATATATATATATATATATATATATATATATATTTGCAACACTGGAGCATCTGAAGTGTTTTCTAATTAAAACAAGCACAGCCTGTTCTCAGTGTGCTCCAAAAGTGTGCTTAAGTTTCTTAACTATGGTGCAGACAAGTTCCCAGCTCTCACCACCAAATGGCAAAGGAAACTCCACTGGGGATCTTTCTGGAGGTCTTATGAAGCACATCCTTGAGATGGAGACGTTGAGATTCATTTATTGAGATTCATTTCTGCTCTGTGATCTGACCTTTATAGAAGAAACAAAATATCTGTCAAAGAAAAGTTGGAAACCACAACAGAGAGCTTTCACTCCGCTGCTGTGAAAAACATTTCCATCTTACTAGGCCTTCATGATGACCTTATTAGATTTTTACTATTACTGTTACATCAGACCTTCAGCTGTTTGGCTTGTTTTTGGCTTGCAGAGCTCAGTGAATTCAAACAAAAATTCAGTACTAATGTTTATGCTTTTGACAGATGAATTGATCAAAAACACCTTATAAATAAAGATGCAACAATCGACTGAATATGAAAGCTAACAAGAAGCTACACTATGTATGCCTTACGAGACTGTGCAGTGTAAATGAAATGCTGGGGCTCTAATATTATTATATTGGGCTAAAGAAAGCAGTGGTGCACTATTGGAAGGAATGAAACATTGACAATGAGTCTGTTCATTTCATGCACGTTTGAAGTGCTAAAGTAGAGTTGAGTTTAAAAAGAGAACAAAACACTCAGCAAACTAGTGAGCCATTTTGTCTGTTACACAAGATTGTGGCAGTATGAGTACTTTGCATATAAATTAAGCCATCTTTTTAATAAAAATGTAAACCAGAAAGGATTTTTTTTTCTTCATTTTTACAAAATCCTATTAGTTTTTTTCTGATAGATTAGATGGCCAATTACACCGGAGCTCCTGTGAAACTGCCAGGATGTCAGAAAAACAAGAACCATCTCAAATGAAGGTCCTCTCAGTTTAAGAACAAAGGGGTATCTTTTCCTGCTTAAACCAACATTAGTATGATCATTTCCATTTTATGTTTAATAAGACACCCTGTGTGTGCTTTGTCGGTTTTTTTTATCTCCTCTCCCATAAAAGAAAAGAGTATAGAGCCACAAAAGCCTGTTTGATACTGAAAAGGAAAGATTTACAGAGTCTTCCTATGTTCCATATGAATATGCAAACAAATATGAAAAAAAAAACAACTAAAGAAAGTATGATAAAATCATCTTATTGCCATGTTTATACTTTATGGATGTTCCTGTTAGAGTAGGATTCTGTGTATCTTCCTTTCTACATTTTCCTTGGGTGAGAAAATTGTTTGTTTTTATTTTTTATTTTGCTAAATTTATCTTATTTGAATGTATTTTGTATTTTTTTTGTGCAAGATTAAAATCTGAAAGTTAAGAGTTACATTCCAGCAGACGTCCCAACATTTTTTTTGTTGTTGAATTAAAAAAAATGTCATTACCTATTTTACCTGTTATTTAAAAAAAAGATAATAATGACATGTGCAATTTCATTTTATTGTAATTCGGTTTATCACATGTAAACCAGTCACTATGTAAAGTAGAAGTGCAGTGCTTTGATCTGAATTCCTCGTTATTGGTTACACCCTTGGTTTACCCTGTTCTGAAGCTCGTTTTAGAGCAACTCATTCTGGTATATTTTTATTTTTATTTCTTTATGTGAATGAGACATTTCTCGCCCCGACCCCCTCGAGGTTGCAATACATTCCTCTTCAACCCATTCGGCCGCTTTTGTAGTTTTATAGCGGTAATTATCTACCAGCCAGGAAACGTTTTATTCCAAAGACTACTAAAGATGTCAACGACGGAAGACTTGTCCATCCAGTCTTACATGTTGGAGCCGGAGTCGTACCCAGAGCAGGAGAATGAAGAAGACATACCTGCAGAAACCATCCATCCATTTTTTTACACCCTTCTCCCTAGTGGGGTCGGCAGTCTGTCGCAGGGCAACACAGAAACAGACAGAGCAAACAGCCATGCTAGGTGTGCATACACACTCACAGAATTTAGAGAGACCAATTAATCAATTAACCTAACAGTCAGGAAGAGAACATGCAAACTCCATGCAGCAAGACCCCCGGCTGGGAATCGTACCCAGGACCTTCTTGCTGCAAGGCAACAGTGCTACCAACTGCGCCACTGTGCAGCCTCCTGCAGAAACCACACATTCAAATGAACGCATCGCAACGGTGTTAACCCTCAACATCCATACCAATTAAACTATCAAACCAATTACCAGGACATCATTATCAACACACCAAATTTATGTCTAAAATAAGCTTTGCTGTCATTTTAGCGTCATTAGCGGCTTGCCACATTGATGTGTTCATCGTTTCCTTAGAGAGAAGGAACAGACGCCTCAGCCAAACAAGCTATTTTGAAAAATCCCTCTTGATTCTGGCAGGGGTTGCTGAAGCATTCTTCCTCAAGTGCTCCGCAGACAGACTTTCCCCGCTGATGTGGGTTCATTCCAGAGAAAAATGTAATTTAACCGGTGACATAATGAATCGTGTGGATTAATAAACGCTAGAACTGAACATTTTGACTTGTCTACCTACAGCTACTTTTTTGTAGTCCAACTGTACTTGGACTACAAAATCACTGCAAGAAAAAAGAAATAAAGTGGCAAATTCAAAAACCCGATTAGCCAGTTTAGCAGTTCCACAGCAAATGCAGTGATGTCACGGCCAAGAAAACGCTGTAGGCAATAGAGAAAAATGAACAGACAGAAACATATAACCCAAAAAGAATGTAAAGACACGTACGCAGCGCTGGGAGAAAATAAATGTTCATATTTTTATACTCTGCTAGACATTCATAGCACACAACAAAATGTATTCAAGGGCTAAAAAATTGGGATTTTGCATGAAATGTCCCCTTTTATATTCAACAACCTGAACAGAGACCTCACATTATGCCATAATACATCACGCAGACGAATGCACTTAACTTTTTCTCCACAGTGACTAAAACCACTGACAGTGACTCTAATAGCTACATAAACTATGAAATTAAACATCCATCCATCCATTTTCTAACACCCTTGTCCTTAGTGGGGTCAGGAGGTGATGGTGTCTATCTCCAGCTAATGTTCCGGGCGAGAGGCGGGGGTCACCCTGGACAGGTCGCCAGTCTGTCGCAGTGAAATTAAACAATTCTACTTAATTTATGAACGATTTACCTGCTGTAAACACACGGTGTCTCACAACTTCCTCCTGGTCTGCCTGGACCCGACTTGCATATTAAATGTGGGATTATTATACACTGCATCAGTGGGTATTTTTGTTGTTGTTGTTTGATAAGTATGCATGTTAGAAGGGTTGAATTCATTTAGCACTTTTCAAACAATACTGACAACTCATAGCACTTCAAACACACACACACACACGCCCCACACCCGTACACCAATATGCAGATCAGTAGAGTTAAACGACTTGCCCAGGGGCACATCAACAGGGGGGAAGCTGGACTCAAACACACAACATTTCAAATCCAAAGGAACTACTCCAGCCACTCAGTCACCGACGCTCCGTTTCGTCAGATATAAAATCTTTGACGTAAATAGTCAAGTTCCTTTCATTTTGTGAAATAGTCGCATGAATTTCAGTGAAACAACTTTCAGATGCAAAGACTTTGAGGGGAAAACACTTGGTCACAAGTACAAGCACATTCAAACTCAAACACATGCTCAGTGTCCCTTTAACATGTGTGGTACACATGGTGAAAAATACGATAAGAACTAGTAACTGGCAATGTAACACGACAAGATCTGCTAATTAGCAGAGTTTGGTTTCAAAGCCAGATATTTGCATGTCTTCATCAAGCTGCTGATGCAATATTCGCCTTGAAAGCAGTAAATCTATAGAGATCAACAATCATAGCATGATGAGAAAAACACAACTGAAATATTAAAAAGATTACACAGTATGGCAAACATGATATTTTGTTGTAAAAGGTTCTAATAGATTCAAACAGCTGAAAAAAACTTTACTTAATTATTCATAAATATCTGCTGAGTGCTCCTTGCTCCAGAATGGATTTATTTGACATTTCTACATCCTGGACAGTGAAATTATGAAAGAAAGAACTTAATAATCTGATGTGATATGACTTCCTCATTTATCAGACAATCAAAACAGATTTCCTCCCAAAGTTTCT
This sequence comes from Xiphophorus maculatus, assembly GCF_002775205.1. Lineage (NCBI taxonomy): Eukaryota > Metazoa > Chordata > Actinopteri > Cyprinodontiformes > Poeciliidae > Xiphophorus > Xiphophorus maculatus. The sequence goes on along the minus strand of NC_036443.1, from coordinate 6,053,427 downwards.
CCGAGTCGTTATCACGTCAATAAGAAGCTAATTAAAAATCGCAGCAATTAGGAGAAGAAAGAGCTTGATCCGCTAGATGTCTCACCTGAGGGATGGATGCTATTATAACAACTCTTGTATAATGAAAGAAAACATGAAGCTGAATCCAACTGCGACTATTTTTCCCATTTGACAACTTGAACAGAATAGCCACTCTAAGTGAAAACCACACTTAAAGCCCAACTTTGGAACGGTACACACAGTCTGCCAAACAACGAAATGACAAGCCAACGTCTAAAACCAAACGGACACTTTGATGAGGAATGAAAAGCAAAAAGCAGCAGCAGCAGCAGCAGAAAACACCAGGCTGGAAAGAGTGAAAGCGTACGTACTGAACCTCTGAGGCTCCATCTCCGTGCTGCTTTCTGCCGAGACGCTAAAGCAACTGACACCAAAGAGACGGAGAGCAAGGACTAGTACGCTTCCAACCTCTCCCTGCAATCCCCCCTTCTCTCTCTCTCCCTCTCTCTCTCTTTCTCTCTCTCTCTCATGGTGGTGGATGTCTCTCTGTCATGTTAGTGGTAAGCCATTTTTCCCTTCACCCCCCCCTTCTCATTATCCATGTGTGTAACGAGTCTTCCTCACCTTTCTGCTCTCCATCTCCTCTTTGTCTCCACCGTCAGCAGCCATGCTCAGCAGCGGGGTCTGAAACTACCAGCTCCATAACGATGATAAACTGTTCCATCATTTTGACTCACAGCAGCTCAGTTTTCACCATCAGAACATGGAATTGTAACAAAAACAAGTGCATGATGAAACACCAAACATGAAATATACCATTCTTTATAAATACCATACAATTTCCTAGGGAATTATCAGAAATGTGATCTGGTAATGAACTTATTCAACATTAGGAGTAAACTGATGAACAAAAGGGTTGTTTTGCTTGAATCACACATCATCAGAATGATGGTGACTGTTTACATCAGAACATGGCTGGAACCAGAGCAGTGCTGACTTATCCAGACTCATCTCAGTTCGTAGCTCTTATGCAGCAGCAGCTGGCAAAACGAAGCAGATTGTCTTTATGGTTTTTTGATGATCAGGACTACGAGAGTTAGAAGGCACACCTGAACAAAAGGAAAACACGAATGCAATAAATACCTGGTTACAATGCACAAATGTCAGATTTCTGAACATAATCTAACTGCCATTTGAGAAAAAACTATTCACCCACTTAGCTTTTTTTTTTTTTTTTTTTTTTTTACAGATTGTCAATTTTTAGAGACCATCTATTTCATTTTTAATAATTTGGAGCACGTGGGATCAACTGTGATGTATGTATGATTGGACTGAAATGACCTTTTTTTCGTAAAATGTGTTGAGATGACACGTGATGAATTAGTGCTGTGTAAATAAACTGAATCGAAACAAATAAGAGTAAAATACTGATGTTAAAAGATAATGCAGAAAAGAAAGGAAAGGATTTTTTTTAATTATGTTTTTTTTCTTGAAAGAATGAGGAAAGGATTTGCAGAGATTCCAAACAGGCTCCAGAAAAAAAAAAAAACACTTCTTATTAGTTCTCATTTCAAATGAGCTTTTTATTATAAGCCAGAACATTTGATCAAAAACAGTCCCCTGGCAAAGAGAACAAGCTACATGTAAAATATGAATCCGTCTCTTCTTAGCAGTATTGTATCCAAGAATTTCTTCTGGACGGACTCTTGGATTAATAATGGAACGCCTGAAAGGTTCACCACTGTTCCATGATTTCTAAATGGACATAAATAATGGCTCTCATTGCGGTTCTCTTGCGTCCCAAAGTCTTACAAATCACTTTCCAGAATGATATCTCGTCTGCTATGAATTCTTTTAAGTCGGGACATAATGTGTTGGTTTTTTTAAAAGCTACTTCATGATGTCAGACACTTTCTGGAGGCTTTATGTCTGTCGGCAGTCGGGCGCTGATCTGTTACATTTCCTCCATTCTGCAAATATATCAGACAACAATTTATGGCTTAGACTTTTCATGAGAGGAATCTGTGGAGGACGCTATTCTGGCATCGCCCATTCTCTTGATAAAAGATTAAAGTAATCAAGCTTAATTTGAACTGGTAGATTGCCTGTAATTAGATCCAAATTAGAGTTGTGAATTGGGATTGTGTAAATGAACTAATTGACGACGTTTAGGCCAGCTGTTACTGTCGACAGCACTGCTGAACATGAAGTGGGCATTAGGTAAACATGAAGTAAGGATTTCTACAACCACAATGACCCCAATAAACATCCTGACACTGAGATAGTGAACTTAGAAGTACTTGGTTGTTCAGCAGAACAATAAACTGGACTGGAGTCACAACACTAATGATCTTTACTGGAAGGGTCAGAGCAGACTTTACCTGCTGAGGAGACTGAGGTCTGATGGAGTGTAGGGGGCACTACTGAAGACCTGCTTCAGTTGTGCCTGTCGTTGTGTGTACTATACACAACATACAGTATATGTACTGTATATACACTGCTCAAAAAAATAAAGGGAACACTTAAACAACACAATATAACTCCAAGTAAATCAAACTTCTGTGAAATCAAACTGTCCACTTAGGAAGCAACACTGATTGACAATCAATTTCACCTGCTGTTGTGCAAATGGAATAGACAACAGGTGGAAATTATTGGCAATTAGCAAGACACACTCAATAAAGGAGTGGTTCTGCAGTTGGGACCACAGACCACTTCTCAGTACCTATGCTGTCTGGCTGATGTTTTGGTCCGTTTTGAATGTTGGTGGTGCTTTCACACTCGTGGTAGCATGAGACGGACTCCACAACCCACACAAGTGGCTCAGGTAGTGCAGCTCATCCAGGATGGCACATCAATGCGAGCTGTGGCAAGAAGGTTTGCTGTGTCTGTCAGCGTAGTGTCCAGAGGCTGGAGGCGCTACCAGGAGACAGGCCAGTACACCAGGAGACATGGAGGAGGCCGTAGGAGGGCAACAACCCAGCAGCAGGACCGCTACCTCTGCCTTTGTGCAAGAAGGAACAGGAGGAGCACTGCCAGAGCCCTGCAAAATGACCTCCAGCAGGCCACAAATGTGCATGTGTCTGCACAAACGGTTAGAAACCGACTCCATGAGGATGGTATGAGGGCCCGACGTCCACAGATGGGGGTTGTGCTCACAGCCCAACACCGTGCAGGATGCTTGGCATTTGCCAGAGAACACCAGGATTGGCAAATTCGCCACTGGCGCCTTGTGCTCTTCACAGATGAAAGCAGGTTCACACTGAGCACATGTGACAGACGTGACAGAGTCTGGAGACGCCGTGGAGAGCGGTCTGCTGCCTGCAACATCCTTCAGCATGACCGGTTTGGCAGTGGGTCAGTAATGGTGTGGGGTGGCATTTCTTTGGACGGACGCACAGCCCTCCATGTGCTCACCAGAGGTAGCCTGACTGCCATTAGGTACCGAGATGAGATCCTCAGAGCCCTTGTGAGACCATATGCTGGTGCGGTTGGCCCTGGGTTCCTCCTAATGCAGGACAATGCTAGACCTCATGTGGCTGGAGTGTGTCAGCAGTTCCTGCAAGATGAAGGCATTGAAGCTATGGACTGGCCAGCCCGTTCCCCAGACCTGAATCCGATTGAGCACATCTGGGACATCATGTCTCGCTCCATCCACCAACGTCACGTTGCACCACAGACTGTCCAGGAGTTGGCGGATGCTTTAGTCCAGGTCTGGGAGGAGATCCCTCAGGAGACCATCCGCCACCTCATCAGGAGCATGCCCAGGCGTTGTAGGGAGGTCATACAGGCACGTGGAGGCCACACACAATACTGAGCCTCATTTTGACTTGTTTTAAGGACATTACATTAAAGTTGGATCAGCGTGTAGTGTTATTTCACTTTAATTTTGTGTGTGGCTCCAAATCCAGGCCTCCATTGGTTAATAAATTTGATTTCCATTGATGATTTTTGTGTGATTTTGTTGTCAGCACATTCAACTTTGTACAGAACAAAGTATTCAATGAGAATATTTCTTTCATTCAGATCTAGGATGTGTTATTTGAGTGTTCCCTTTATTTTTTTGAGCAGTGTATATTATATTATGGGTTTTTTTTCTTAAAAGTGTGCTGACAAGGTGCCTTACCTTTGCTGCAATTTTTGTGCACTGAAACATTCCTAGCTATTACTAATAATACCTTTACAGGACCACCATTGTGGCTCTTCTTCCCCACACAGCTGACTCTTGTGGGACAGCAACCCATGACCATGCAAACACAAGGTTGGGGGACCTAGACTGGGATTTGATGTAAGATGTTGTTTCTACTCATTTCTTGATGAAAGTAAGTTATTAAAACATAAGCTCGGTGTAGCAGATTCTCTACAACCCAAATGTTTTCCTGGGTCAAAGTGAATGACACGATTTAACACCTCCCTTACTGTGTTTTACATGTTCATCTTTAAAAGCTCCAGTCCTCTCGGTGATTATTATTAACATTAATCTGCGGGGCTGAATGAAGCCGAGAAGGTTTATAACGAACCTTATTTCCTAATTTAATCAATCACATGACAGAAACCAGTCACCCCTGAACTGCTTAAAGAATGTGGAGCAAATTGTTGACACTGACTAATGACGACGCCATGTTCACTTCCCAATGGGAATGCAGGAACAATTATTGTATAATTACAGAAGCAGCAAATTATTTTAAGACTCATTCACAGCCTGCATTTCTATCAGCCTGGCATCTAAAGACACGGAGGAAAAGCTGCACCTTTAGACGTGTGCCACGCCTCGAGGGAAGCAATACTAGCAACAGATGAGGCAGAGAAATGAAAGACTGCAGCATTCCTCCACAAACATTACAATGTCGGGATATGAAGTGAGACCGTTTCCATGGCAGGATGCCACAAAGGCCCGAAGAGACAGCTAAGTCTCCTGTTTTCCTGCGTAATCCGTTACCCCCAAGGTTTTCTGACAACAACCTGCAGACGCCCAGAGGGAGCGGGGTAATTCAAAGCCCCAACTAAATCTGACACTTTTCTGTGACTCAGTCAAGCTGCATTTAATCACAATGTTGCGGTGTGCGTCGACTCCCAAGCAAGCAGAGAACCCATAAGGGGGAAAACAAACAATCTGGCTTCAGGTTTGTTCAAACTAAAAGGAGAAGCAGAATACGCTAATGTTCTTACTGCAGCAGAACCCACAGAAAGTACATAGAAGAAATGCAATATGTTTTAACAAAAACGTATACCCTGAGGGAATTGCTGAGTTCAGCGCTGTCGGCTTGGATCTAGGATCAACATTTAGCTCCAGCCTAACTCTGCTAGAAACCAGAAAAATACAGAAAATGGCTCAATCAGTGCCATTTTCAACAACCAGACAAACGAATTCATGCAAAATGTCGACAAATGGAAGATATACTGTACTGTGTGTGATTATTTCAGTGTGAGAAAATGTTACAGAAATGCAAATAAAAGCCCTTTCAGAGCAGCGGTCACTGTGTTCACCGCTGACTGGGTGAGGAGGGGAAGGTGGTTGATTCCACCGTCCAGCACATGGCCAGACCCTGAACCCAACTTTCCGTACAGATCTGCGCAAATATGCATGTGAATATTACTTGCAGTGATGAAGTTCTTCAGGCGGACTAGAACAGCGTATATGAAGTCTTACTTATTCCGACTTGCAAGACAGAAATCATGACTTCAATTTTTTTTTTTTTTTTTGGTGTACCTCGCCTGAACGTCCAACCATTCAAAAGTAATGATTTAAAATTGTGTTTACTATGAAACACCCAACTCCAAGTCTAGAAATAAATAACAAATAAATAAATAACCATAAATATGAACCGTCTCGTTTGCCCCTAATCTGTTGAAATGCGACTGAATTCAGGCGACGAGCTCCAGCTGTTTCATATCAGATCAACCTCACACTTCACAGAACATATCAAATACACTCCTCCAATCTGAGCTGCTCTGCTACACACACATTCTGCTGCTGCTTTCTTCTCTTCAGCTGCCTCACCAGCCCGGCGTCCAGCTCTGGGCTACAAGTTTGCAGACACTCTTCCTGGCGTACTGGGAGTGAAGCGATGGGAACAGTGAAACTCTCAATTCAGAATCCTGCAAATACAGTATAAAAGCTCATTGCCATTAACTCTTGTTTTTTTTTTTTTTCCCATTATAACAGAGGAAGTACTTGTGTTTCTTTGAGTGTGTGTCCACTAACACTCTCATTTGGTCGAGGCAGATGAGATCCTCACTAATGGAGCAAAATGAACGTCTGAATGGAATCAGCGGCCTGCTGCTGTTGAATTATAATCTACATTATTTGCTCTAAGGAGCCTATGCATCCATTTCCACACTGTTATTTATTGTTGCTGGAATGCAACGGCTCCGTTAGCTCAGCAATAACAGTTCTGCGCTCCAACAAAAACAGATTATAAAAAGTGAGCGAAAAATGACTTGCTCTGCACCGATTACAGTAGAAGACCTTCAGATTTCATTAGACCAATGAACACAAACATGACAGGGAAGACAAGCAGTCAGAGAAACAGTAACAACAGCTGTGACAATATTCATCTTCTTGATAAAACCGCAGTCAGTTCACGTTGAGAAATACACTGAGTCGCGGTGGAAAGACCAATTTATTGTGGCATTTCTGAAATAATAATAATTATTTTTCCTGGATTTGTATGAAAATATGATCTTCATTTCCCATACACCCTTAAATTAGCTCTGATGTGGTTCAATAGTCCAGACAGGAGCAATGATTGGTTTTTACTTAGCTCTAAATGAACAGCCAAATGGGAGACAAAGGTATGCAAGCTTTTAACTCCGATTCTGAAAACTGATTCCACTTCATCATGCAGCGTCAACTTGCAAAACAAACTCGAGATTATTCACTTTTTATTCACCTTCACTTGTGATATTGGCTATGCTTTCTCAGAGGAGCCTAGCTGGATCCTTCTCCAGAGCTTCCTTTTCACGTTGATCCCAGGCTGCACATGTGACGCTCCCAATCTCACACACACCAATTCCTGCGTTTGACGTCATTGGGGTCACGGTTTACATTTTGTTTACCTGCGAATGTGTGCACAAGGTGAAGCCTTGAGCATCGCTGATCTCGTTCCTCTTTGGCGTTGGGTTGACGCAAAGTGACGAGCAAAACGACCGCTCTTTTATTTTCGAAGAGACATTCACATTTGCACTTGAATAATTGATTAAGTATGTTTAATAAGCGGCGCCTCGTGGCTACTTTCTCTAAATAACAGTAGAGTTTCACTTTTATTTGTTTAAATAAGATTAGTGAGAAATGCTTTTGTACTTTTGAGGTAAAATTTAAACAATTTTAGAACCTGACAAAGATCAGATCATTTTTATTATGTCCTGACACATTATACTGCATAACGTTTTTTCACCATCATGTTATGTAATTATAAAATTATAGTCTTAAGATAAGTGCTGAAGATTAAAGAACTATTTCTAATCCTAATTTCTTATTTTTCAGGTGCCTCATCTAGTGAAGAAGGCGGAGTCTTGTGAAGCGATGCTGAGGCGAGCAAATGAGGTGTTTCTGCTGCAAGGAACCTTGATCTCTTCCCGTGTGTCGAGATTTCGTTTCTCAGTCAATGCAGCAATAAACGCCAGATATTTCCTTTTAGCATGAAGCAAGCTTTAGAGCCAATAGTAGAGGAAGTCACTGAGCAGTCAGGAGGCGGGAGGGCCATGACGGGCAGAGCAAAGGTAGAAACTGGGAAATCGTGACATAAAATCGAATATGTCATGTTTTATGTATTTGAAATGCACTAAAACACTGACTGGAAAAAATATTTATTATATACTCTTAAAGCCCTCAGGTTTTAAGAAGTTCCTATACAGAAGTCGTTGAGTCTGAATATCAATTGCTCTGTAAAAGTAAATGCAACGAGATGCAATAAGAGCGTGATTCAACACAATCCTGGAGTCCCTGAACTCTGAAGGGTAAAAACTAAACATTTCAAGCTCCATTGTCCTCAACATTTCATTCAGCTGATAACTAAGGACCTCAGTCTGCCGTTGAACTGGATGAGCTGCGGCTGATAACAGAGTTTAGACGAGGATTTCATGCCAGCACAACACTACACCAAATAAATACATAAAGCATGAGCATATCTGGAATAACACAATGAGTCTAATGGCCCTAATGGTTCAGTGTGTTTATCAGCCTGGTCTGGTTCTCTGTTAGCATTCAGCAACAAATACTTGATATGCTGCTGCACTGCAAAACTAAAACATCTTACCAAGTAGTTTGTCTAGTTTCTTGTGAAAATACCTTGGTACACTTAAAATAAGACAAAACTAAATTACAATTAACTTTCCAGAAACATATAGGAGCTTGTTTGTACTCAATAATGTCTAAATAATGAGTTTTGAAAAAATCCAATGATCCTAAAAAGAAAATCTCCAAACAACCAAATCTCTTTTGTTTCAAGAAGGAAAAGAGCTCAAGGGTTTTCTCCCTTTTGGGGGGGTATCATATACACCTGGATGGTTGCTCACAGCAACAGGCTGGTCAGATTATGTATTCTTCTCTGGGCCAGGATCTTGGGTTGTCTGTGTTGCTTAGTTTCTATTATTTAATTAAATAAGCTGTTTCTGTTTTCCTTTGCGTCAGTCCTTTCTTAATTGCTCCAGTCTTTTTTTGTCTCTTGTTTAGTTATTCTTTATTGTTAGAATAATTTTCTAGTCCCCAGTGCAGTTCAGCTTTGTTTCTCTTTTACCTTAGTTCAGTCCTTTGGTTACTTTAGCTCTATTATATCCCTTGTCTAGTTGTTTGTTAGTGTTAGATTCATATTCCTAGTTACCCAGTTTGTGTTCTCTCCCTCGCCCCCTGTGCCACTTTCTCTTTCTCTCTCCTCACACCAATCAGCCATCTGCCCCTTGATCACTAATCAAGCTCCCCAGTATATAAACAACCCAATTTCAATCATTCCTTTCTGGTTTGTCCTGTTATCTCCCCATTATTCCTATGTCACTTCCTTGTCAGTACCCTGCTGTTGTTTCTCCTGGATTTATGTTTTTGCTCTGCTTTGGCTCCCTGCAATTCCTGTGGTTTATGTCGTTCATTTTCCGTTACACTTCGAGGATCTACTCTATGCCTCTGCCTGCTGAATTTTGGTCCACCATCACACCACACGTCATGACACTAATCTACTGGAGAAAACGTCACCGTCTACAGAAACTCATTAAAAAGATTTTAAACCAAGAGTACACAGTGGAAACAAAGTAAAAAATATACATTTTCTTTACAGTTGATGTTTAATTTTCCTAACTAGGAAAACACAAGTTAGAGCATAACTAAGACGAGGAGCTCTTCAACTTTTCGAAGCAGAAATAGTCAAAACCATGATCCTGCTCCCAGCATTCATAATACATGCTGCTGCTTGTGTGACAATAACTTGGAGCACAGTAATATGAAGGTGCAATTGAGGACAAAATCTCCATTCTGTGCACAGATGGCAGATGCTACACATTCCCTCCAGGCCTGTACACAACACTGGAAACATCCTCTTTCTTCTTGGTTTCTGTTGAAGATTTCACATCTGACCTCAGTTTGCTCCTCGTCCTCTCTGTCTCCCATTATTACCCTCAAATATTTTCATGGGATGTACCACTACTGTTTTTTAACTTTCTTCCATCTCTATTTTTTTTTCCTGACATCGCTTTCACACACCATCAGCAGCATCAGTTCAGTATCAGTTCAGCTCTTAGCTTTTTAGATAGTTGGGGAAATTCTAAATGCAGCTTGCCTCCTGGGTCTTTTCTTATATATTTGCTTATGGACCCAGTGGAAGGTGACAATATTTCTGAAGTTTATTCAACGGTTATTGACACAGTAAAGAAGCAACATGGCCGACAGCCACAGGCCCGCCATCATCAGAGACAAACAAGACACACTTCAGAAGACCAGAAATCTGCCAGTGAGCCCCTTATCAGAATAATTAGTTCAGCCCAGAGATTAAACATTTTGCAAGATACCAATTATTTAATGTGCTTTTATTCTGTACAATTGAACTCTAAAACAAATCAGTAGTCTCTCTGCATTAGTATGAAACCATTATGTTGAAGGACATTTTGATTGAGTTTTTGTAAGGATCTGAGTTTTTCTGTGTGTTTATTTTAAGTTTCTGTGTCTTCTGAGTCTCTGTGTTGTCCTGTCAACCCCTTGATTGTTCCCAGGTGTGTCTCGTTCTGTGATTACCCTCTGTGTATTTAATGCCACCTGTGTTTCCGTGTCTCGGTCGGGTCCTGGTCTCGTCTGGCTGTTTATCTGTTGCGCCGTTTAGGTTGTCTTGTCCATTTGTTTGACCAGTTGCTACCAGCCTTAGCTTTCCGCTCAGCTGTGCTGCCTGGTTTTTGGACTTTGTATTTTGGTCTGCATTAAAGATCATATTTTTTCTCACACCAACCTGGGTCCTCAGCGTCTGCCTCACCACCTCAAACCACAACTCATGACAGTTTTGGCATCTAGGCTTCTTTGTTAGGAGCAACTGTACATCCAACAACTTGTCTTGGCATTCTTCGCCCGCTCAAATGTTCTCCAAGGATCTCAGATTGGGAGGGAATCTCTTTCATGTAACTCCATTCCAAAATGGCTGAAAACTCTCAAGGTTTCCAGGTTGGAAATAAATAATTCTGTGTTTTTCCTTCTCTCTCTTTTAGCTAGTAGCAAAGCTAAAGGAAATGACATGGTAAGAAATGCAAATGAGAGCTAGGGTTAAAGGATATGACACACTAGGGAACGCCCTCTTTAGGGCGTAGCTTAGATAGAGGTTAACAAAAGGAATGGAAAACTTTTGTTGCCATTTTGTTCTGCTTTGTTCCTTAAGCATGAACAATGGACCAGCTGCATTTTGGTATTAATAAATGAAATTCATGAGTTCAACTCACTGACTCTTCTTCAACCTCATACATCAAGAAGTCAGCAGGGAGAACGGATAAATTCTCCACAATATTCATACAGATTACAAGCACTTGGAACTTCACAATGTTGTTGATCAGCACAAAAAACACCACAGAATGATGCTGCCAACACCGTATTTCCCTGCAGCTATTTCTTTTGTTTGTTTTTTTGGGGGGGTGGGGTTCTTTGTTAATGTTGTAACAGGTCAAAGATATCTTTTGGAACTGTGACCCAGAAAGTTCTGTTGGCTCATTATTTTTTCTGCATTAGACTTCAAACTTCTTTTGATCCTTTGTCTTCAAAACCAGGTTTTGAAGAGAGCTTTAGCCGTAAAAAGGTCAGAAATAAATATTTCTCGAAACCCCAGAATTGACAGATAATTTTATTTAACCTGAAACATTGAACTTTGCCTGTTCTACATGAAATATGTCCGTGTCAAATTTATTCAGAAGGCTTTTAGACATTGATATATCAAAACACCCGCTGAATGTACCTTTATCTTTGTCTTGACTTATGTTATCCAATCACATTCATTTTCGGTTTAATTCAGTCTGTTTATGTGGAGCCACTTCACCACACATCATTTCAACACACATAATGTTAATTCAATTTGTTGATGTTGCAATATGCCAAATGTGTCAAACAACGCAGTCGATTCCAGTTTATTATTGAGATTGGTTTAAAACGTTTTGTATCTAAGGAAACCCAGGTTGCATCAAGTCATCGATCAGCACCAGTCACTCCTGCTGGACTTGATTTTTTTTATATATATTTCTGTGAAGAAAATGTAAACATTATCAGCAAAAAAAATATATTGTCAAAAACTGCATTGGGCAACAATAATCCACATAATTTAGTGTAAAACAAAAAACAAACAAAAAACACCGCCCTGAAAAAGTTTCTACCCCATATTTCTATGTCCTGGTATTCATAGAAAAAAATCCCCCCAGAGATCAGTTTGACTGACTACAATTTAAGCTTGGAAGCAATCTCACTACATGTCTACGGCCGTGGTAGAGAAAATGAGGCCTCTGGTGAATCCGGGCCCTGTGTGCTGGTCCAGTGACAGCAGGTGAAATGAGGCTGAGCTTTAGACGCGTCCTCCCTCAGCAGAGCTCAAAGCTTCTGCACACAGACAAAGTTCAATAAATTCATTGTTCTTTCATTAAAATGTATGCTGGCCCGGATTTTGTTTTCACGTTGTTCAGGCTTATGGTTGCAGGGAGACTTGTGATACTCCAGTGAAGGCTGTGTTTCATATAAAATGAGTCTGGGTTTGCATTGTGTGGCAGTGTCTGCAGTGAGCTCAGGCTCCCTGCCAATCACTGGAGAAAAAGGATTTATTACATGTGACTGACAGCCAAAAGAAATCACTTGACTCTCTTTTTATCAGCTGCTACTTTAAGACATGAATGCACTGAAATAATTACCGTTTCTTCTCATACCTGTGTTTGACAGTATTTGTTTAATTAGCCAAAACATAAAAGCCTGAGAGTCTGCCTGGTTAGAAAACAGGAAAATGATTTAATCTCTCCGTTTGAAACCTTGAAACTCTCAAAAGAAAACTCATTTTAGCAGCTTAACTCTGGATTTTAGATATTTTCAAGCACTACAGCTTGGGTCAACAAGACACATCGGTCAAGTGACTATTAGGCCAAAATCATACTCAGGCACCTGAGTATGCGGCATACTGTCTTGGTACAGGTGAGTTGTGATTTCACCGTAGCAGAGCTGCTGTTTGGACCAGTACACGTCAGGATCTTGGATTGTTATGCTGTTTGGGGTTTGTTTATTATTCCTTCATTTCTATTCTTTGATCAGCCATTTTTCTGTTCTTCTTTGCTCTAGTTCATGTTTTTTAGGTCTAATTAGAGTCGCCCCCTGCTTGTTTACAATGAGATCACTCTGTGCCCACATAGAGCCAGATTGAAGTTGAAGGATTTTTCAGGAGGGTTTTCCCTATAGGGTCTTGCCTGAACCTCGAATGAATTTGCTTCACTAGATCCAGTGAGGCTCTCGCTCAACAAAGGATCGACTAGAGCAGGTCATGCAGTGTGCTACGTTAGGTTGTCCATCATCTCTTGAAGGTTTGATATGACTATATCTGATTACTGTTGATATATTCAGGGAACAATGTGGAGCAGAAGTCTGAATAAGAGTCATCATTGGGTTTTCAGCATTTGAATGATCCAGAAAATGTTCAGAATCAAATCAGAAATGCATTACTAGGCACAAAATCAATTTGTTGACCTCTCAGAACGCTTACCACTGGTCCTCAGGGTCCACTGTCCTGTTTTAGGTGTTTCCCTTATAACGCAAACCCGACTTAGTATATGAATGACTAATAAACAGACTTCTGCAACTTTCAATGGCAATGCCAAGACATTCACAACGCCCTACTTCTAGCCTCAGCGTCACAGTTTAGAGGAAAATTAAACTGTGCAGTAAAAGGTTGTGAGACTTTTATGATAACACGTTTTCACATTTAGAAAATATGTAGTAATTTAACGTACAAAGCAAATGAGAAAATGGAAAGGCTGCAGTTAAAATTACCCAAAGTAGTGCTATCTGAATATCAGTAGCACTGTCATGATGTGTTCAGGTAAAGTAGGACCCAAATGCAGAAGTGGAGAGTCGATGTGAAACTAGAATCAAAATCAATCAAAACCCCCACAGCAGCCCAGGTCCTGACAGGTACGGGTTCTCTCTCTGTCCTTTAAAACAGGCTTATGAAACTCCAACTGTTTTAATGAAATGCATCCACAGAGACTGCATCACAACAACCTAATCCCAATCTTTCTAACGCAACAAAACTCAAGAAAATTTCAGGTTGCATTTCAACCACCACTATAAATAGAACGGCTTCCAGAAACGGTTTATTGCTGTGGTCAGGCATTGAGGGAAGCAGCTCATTAACCCTGGAGCTCTTCATCCAGAGAGAAAGCAGAGCGATGAATCTCATCAAATCAGCCTTTCATCATGAGAAATCTGAATTATTTAATCACAGCTCTGTGTTTTTACTTCTTTTGTCAAATTACACTGAGAGGGTTTTAGGATAGCAAAGTGTCTGGCTTAAAAAATAGCCGCTTAACTGAGGGAGTTGCACTGCCTCCATCTGGCTGTTTTTGTTTTGTAACACATTTAAAACTCATTTTCAAGTTAATCATCTGAAATCCTACAGATTTGTTGCAGAAATAATAATAAAAAAACAATAATATTTTGAATTAGTAAAAGGAACAATGAAGAGTCTGGTCATCAGGACAAAGTTGCATGGCGGCACTTATAGAGCTCCAAATATACAAAAATCCAAAGTCCAGGCAGCACAGAATGAGCGGAAGGCTAAGAGCTCAAATACGGGTAGCAACTGGTTTTTCAACAAACAGCTGACGGCAGAACAGACGTAAGACCAGACAGCTTGACGAGACAACTAGACAAGGACCCAACCAAGAACAAGGAACACAGGTGGGTTTAAATACACAGGGAGACAATTGGGAGAAACAACGGACAGCCGGGGACAATCAAGGGGCAGACAGGACAACACGGAGACTCAATTAACTGAAAAAGACACAAAAACCTAAATTAACACAGAAAAAACCAAAACCTTACAAAGTTATCCAGGGCTTGATGCAGGTGGATACAACAGAGGCTACTGAACTCAATTCTGTTTTAAAAATGGACTGGGATGAACTGGAAGAATTGCCTAAATTTTCTAATGTAGGGAAATTGTAGTGGATGTAACTAGATTTAGACCTGAAGATGAAAGGAAGTGACGTGAGAGGAATTTGTTTTAAACTGAAGGATTATTTATTAGATTCTAAATCTTACCATATTTCATTTAATTTTAGTAATTTGCATTGAAATGCATTGCATTTAGTTGCACCTGGATCTAAATAGGAACTATGTTGACTTGGTTGAATGAATTGAAATGAACTAGATTTCAATGTGAATGGATTAAATTGCAGGTGAACTAAATTGGAAAGTTTTTATTGCATTGGAGGTACTCTCAAATTCTTTTGGGCTCAGTTGATCTAATTTATTTTCAGTTATCAGAACATGAATTAGGACTTTTGGACTTTCTTTCAAAACTCTCTTTATCTTACCAAGTTTAAGAAAGTAAATAAAGCTGATTTGAGTGCCTCAAAGTCAGCTTTTCAGTAAAGGTTCTACTTACTATGAAAGCTTGGTTATAAAAAGACAAATACTTTGTGTCGTACTCAACATTTTCCATTGTAATGAGTTTATGTCTGTAATAATTTTGCCCTGATTATGAATAAAAAGTCTCCATCTGCCTCAGGCCAAATTTGTATCGTGTGGAGAGTTCATCCGTTCTCCATGCTGAGTTCTTGATGTAGGAGGTTGAAGAAGAGTCGGTGAGTTGAATTCATGAAATTACCGAAATACAGCTGGTCCATTCTGACATGCTACCTTTAGGAGTTAGCAGGACAAAACGGCATCAAACAAAAGTTTTCCATTCCCTTTGTTAGCCTCTATCTAAGCTACGGCGTTCCCTAGTGTGTCGTATCCTTTAACCCTATTCTCATTTGCATTTCCTAACAGGTCATTTCCTTTAGTGTTAGGTTTGCTACTAGCTAATAGAAATAAAAGGAAAACACAGAATTATTTATTCTCAGCACATGACTATCAGGGCCTCAAAACGTAGTCGGAAGAGCAAAAAATGGGACCTGGGCCGCACTTTGGACAGCCCTGGCTTGGATTAAAACATTTAAGCCTGTCCCTCTTGTGAAGCGCCTTGTGCTGGTTGTTTGTTCCTGCCATAGAAATGAACCAAAGGCCACAAAGAAGGCTAAATCTGGGACATTCAAGCACAAAGCAGAAGGTAAGACGGTGGTAAGAGGGACTGACTCACACAGTCCCTCTGATCCCACATTCCCATAGAACACAACAAGCAATTAACATGCAAAATGCCTTCATTTAGCTCTATTATGCTGCGTTAGATACGTCTAGGTCTGAAAGAAATTACTTTCGGCGCTGCTCAACTTTCCGTGGCTTGGTTTCGTTTGTGATCTGTCAACATCAGCTCCTCGGCACACAGCCTCAGACTGACAGGCGACCAGCGGCGCTGAGACGCGGCAGATGGATTTTAATTACATCTGAAGCAGCATCAGCCTGCAGCGGAGGCAGCAGTTGGACGTTTTGGGACGGAGGTAAACACTGCAAACGTTTTCAACCGCTCTTCATGCACCTTGCAGCCTTCACCTCCAACCAGAATTAAGTTATGTGCACACCTGGCTTCAATTCATATTTTTTAAAAAAAGGATGTTGAAATTAGATAGATTGTGAGATAGAACTATTCTGCTCACCCTTTTCCACAAGCTACTGCATTACTAGTCAGTTTATCACCTTTTAAAAATCAATTTGTAATCATTTAGAACAATAATCATCCCAAAGAAATGCAGTTCCATTTTGACGAACGCTTACTCCTTGCTAAATGCCTACAAGTATGACAATAAAGTTACATTTAATTTGGTTTAGACATGAATAATAATTTGAATCCCTGTTACTGTTGCACCATACGAAACAAAATGTGTGTTTCTATATTTTTCCATTTTCACTTTTATTTCCTTGATTCCTTTTTTACAGAGAGAGTCAATAAACCAGTCACAGAATAATAAAGTTCTGACTTTACTCTGAGAATATAGCCGGATATTTTATTTATGTATTTATTTATTTTGACATCACAAAGCTTTGCCTTGAGCACAAGGCAAATATAACATTTTTATAGTTTTATGGTAACTATCTAAAATCACCTGAAGGGTTTGCGAACATTTTCGAAATGCATACATTTCGCAATTTAGCAGCTTAAAATGAAAGCAGACAAAAGCTCTTTCGGTTTTTGCTGGTTTTCCTTGTTCCTTCAATTCGAGTTATTAGATTCCTCCTTGTTAATATTCTCCAGTGTGCCTCTACCTACAAACACCATTTGAAACCTAGCCAGAGTGGGAGTCTTAGTGTATTCAGGGCATGCTCTGCTCTCCCTGTGGTGTCCCTGCAGCAGGACTCCACATCAGACTCTCTGACTGCTGCTGACTGACATTTGTGTCCTTTTCAGTCATGCAGACAAACAAAGCACTGCGACTCCAACAGCAAGAAAATCAGTCTCTCCAGGCCCACAAATGCTACTTCTGCCTCCTTGACCTTTGCAGTGATTTCATTATTTAGGCAGCATTCAGCTCTCCAATGTCTTCACATATCTTTGCCTGATTAAGCAGCAGGTCAGGGTTTTACTTTATATTCGTTGAGTCTTGCTGATGCGTGCGGCTCTTCTGAACCAATGGCGCTATGAAATCCTTGATGAAACTAAAGGTCACACTACTAATCAGTCCTTATTTGTAGTTTAACGTGACGATGCTTGTTCACGCTGACGCAGAATGTGTTTTTTTAAATGTGTTAAATTCATCTGCTGCAATCGGCACCATTAGCGTGGGGCTTGCTGTTTAGTCAGCCGATGGGTTGTATTTACATAATCAATTCTTTCACAATATTATATCTGCGAAATCGTCTAAAGATGGTTTTCAAAAGCTGCTGAATAAAATGACGCATTAGGGACAATGAAGATAGAAAAAAAAGAGCTAATTATTTTTGGCTTTATTATTGGCTTAAAAACTCTGAAATTTTTAGATTAATTTCAGAAATGTTCCAGAAAAAAACTTGGAAATTCAAAAAAGTTAAACATTTGTAATTTTTTTTTTAAGAAAATTTCAGAGATTAATCTCACAATTTCCGATTATTTGGCCAAAATTGACTTTTTTTTCCCCTTTTTTTTATCTCCAGTGACCTTAATGCATATTTAAATTAGCTGGAGTTTATGTTCATCTAAAACCAGAAAATGCACTGAGAAATGGCAAAGCCAATTCTGTCTTCTTAAGAATTCCTTCAGCTCAAATGAATTGACTGAATTCAATAGATGGTTAATTAGGAAGCTTCTGAATTAGGTGTGTTGGACGGGGAAGATGTTTAGACTGGGATTTTTTTTTAACAGAATGACAATAGAAACTTAAGAATAATGCCAAGATCATCTACAGACCTCTAAACAGCAGGACTTCAGTGTCCATGAGCATAAAGTGCTTTGATATCACTTGGTAAATAGTAAATGATCTGTGCTTGTATGGATGGTTTACCTGGTCTGAAGGACCCCAGATTCACCCATTCACGCACACACACTCACACATTCACACTCCCAATAAATTATTCAAAACATCAGACTGATTATTCTTACATGGATGGTTCTGGACAGGAGAGAACAGGGCACTGAAGAGGCCACACTAAATCAGTTTCTCGTGATATTATGCGCAGGTACATTGAAATAAGAAGCTCTTGTGGTCACAGTTTTGTTTCAGACACAATTAAACCGTTCCCTCATACCAGCACAGTATGTCAAATTGCTGAAAAATATGCATTTCTTCTTATGAGTGAAACGGTCACAAAAACTATTGCCTGTCTAAAAGAGCAGCATTTGGATCACCAGTCAGGCTAGAGTCGGTCTGCTTTCTTACCCGACCTCATCCGTTTCTACACTTACATTAGTTTCTTTATTGCAATCATTTTGAACTTTATCTAAACATAAGTGATTAGGGTAGGAAAGCCATCGCAAAGGCTTTTGGAAAGACCTAAACGATGATGCATGTACAAACATGTGTTTGTGTTGAAGAAAAAAAAGTAAATACACTCACATAGACCATGTTGCTTTGTTAGCACTGTCGTTGCTACAGCCAATACTGAAATAAAGTTCTGCAAAGTTCATATTTGTAAACCGCTAGCATCCACATCCACCAGACGTCCCTCGGAGCTTTTCAGCTCTGATTATGACCTTCTCTGCATGAATAGATTTTAGAATCTTTCCAGCAGAGAGCATCAGCAGCCCTGACAGTTCCTTGACCTCTTGACCTCAGCACACAGAGAGAAATGTAGAGCCCACAGAAATGCACAGAGAACAATCAGATGCATTCAGAGGAGAATAGAAGCGGCGTAGCTGATGGTTTTAGGAGGTCCGGTTGCCTTCATTCCTGTGATAACGTGTTCATTAACAGGAGGTCGATGGTTCAACTGCAGCCGTGGAAAAATGCAGATTAATCCAGCTTCTTTAAGAAAAACTTAAAGAAAATAATCATCTTGCACTATGTTATACGCAACATAAACACAGTGTTGTGTTGGATTGTGGATGGATTGTGCAAATAAACGTTTGGTATTAAAACATTTTTTCCAATCTCTGATTCATATAAGTTTTTATTTAATGCACATTGTTTACGGCCCTACCTCATCCTGTCCTTTTTGTCTTTTTGTGGTTGTGTTATATCATTCTAAATGTATTTTAATTTAGATGTGCCTCATTATTTGAATTTTGCTGGACCCTGAACAGATTTTATCCTGTCAGTCAATAATTGTGATGTTGTTATTTAAAAAAAATCCAAAATAAAGCATTCTAAAAACATAATAAAAATTTGCCTGTATTATGCTAACCGCTGTTTTGCGCTTATGTTTATAATATGAAATTGTTAGATGATGTTCTGTCCCACCGTCCCTTTTTCATTGGCTGTCAGCTGTCTTTGGGTCAGGAAAGAGTTCATGCTGCCCGACTGTGTCCAGATTTTCTGTTTTATGCAGCTGAGACTGTTTTGGGTTGATTCTCCTCCGACATGACAGACACACTTGTCTTTACTTCCTCTCATGGAAAAAAAAAACAAGAAAAGCTTCTTATGGCGGGAACCATCACTTCAGAAGCTATTGGCACGAGAGAAAAGATATCCAGGAAGTTAAACGAGTTAACTTTATCCCTAGACCTGTGGCAGGCTCCAGGAGACAGAAGTATTCACGTTAGCAGCTTCAGCTTTCTTCAACACTTCAAAATCCAGTAACTTTAGCTTGATTTCATCAAGATGGCTGTCATCCAGAAAGCTACGGTACATCTAGTATCTTCAACATCTGCTCCATGATGTGAAAATTATTCACCGTAACTTCAAATCAAGCTTTTAAACGCAACAAAAGGCTCACTAGGTGTTGTGTTGCAACAGCTTGAACTCGCCACAACACTCAACTTCACCCCTCCACACACACACACACACACAGAAAGAGCTTTAGCACGTTGTCTTACTTAATTAGAGAAGCACTTATCATCTCACTCAGAGCACTGGCAGGTCAGACGGGCAAACACTCACCAACAGCAGTGAAGTTTGCAGACAGGAAGTGGCTGCAGGGAAGGCTGCTGGTGCTCACAAAAGAGTCTTCATCTGTTGTCACGGTGGTCCTAGATTTCAGCGACGGGTTGGGTGAGTCGGTCACCATGGCCATTCTAGCCGCCACAGATTCCATAATGGCTGATGTGCAGTGTGACCGGCGGCTCTGTGACACCGGGGGTCAAACCCTGTTATCAGATTGGAAGTGTGGCTGCAGACTTCACGTCCCAGATAACCGGTCAGCACACGTGGAAGGTGAGATCCAGTCAAAATGTCAAAAGTCACTCAAGTCGGAACCCAGCAAACACCGGGTGGCGCTTTCAAAAATGTTCTCTTAAATCTGGAATCAAGGTGGAATCAAAACGCACACGGGGGTTTCTGAAGTTTTAGGCAGGACGAGGAGACTGAAGAAGTTTAGATTTAGCAAATAAGTTCCAAGGCAGGTATTTTGAACTAGAAAATATGGAATAAAAAAATTACATGGAAAGCTTCTCGGAGCAAAACATCCCAAACATCATCCAGAAAGTGTTGATGCATTTTTTGAACTTCTCCATTGAAATGCTGATTTGCGACAAAGTCAATTAGTTGAGAGTCCTTTCGGATGACTGTTGAACATCTGTCATCTGCCGTCATTCAAGACCACCGTCAGTAACCTTGGTCCAAAACGGGCAGCTCAAGCAGTTCCCTTCTCCTACAGAAGAAAAAAAAGGTTTTAAATGAGATAT
The DNA here is from genome assembly GCF_002775205.1 of Xiphophorus maculatus. NCBI lineage: Eukaryota > Metazoa > Chordata > Actinopteri > Cyprinodontiformes > Poeciliidae > Xiphophorus > Xiphophorus maculatus. The sequence goes on along the minus strand of NC_036443.1, from coordinate 6,032,590 downwards.
ACTTCAGATTGATTTTTCTTAGTATAAACAACATTTTAAATTGAGTATCACACATTTGTTTCCCTAACTCCAACTCATTTTGCAAAAATAAATGTCAAGGAACTGGAGACATTTCTCTAGTGTGTTGTGATGTCTGTTTCTCAAAGAGCTCTATATCCCTCCAAATGCAGACCAGATTGCCGGACTACGCTGACAGAGGTTCCAATTTTTCCCCCAAATATTGACTTCTCCAAAACTAAAGTATCAAGTCTGTGATTCATAAATGTGTCTCAGAAATACTTTTCTGCTATTCCACACTGAAAACTGTCCGACAACTAATTGCAAATCCACTGCTCTCTTTCAAGGACGTCTAATCTTTACCTGATTTAAGGCCTTTAAATTGTTTGTGGTGTTTTTGAGCTCAATGAGATTTAAAAATACTGGTATGCTGATGTAGCTTCTCGACTATACAGAACGACCCAAAGTGTTTAAGTAGAAGGTAGCTGGACTTCTCAACTTTATAGAAACACAACCCTCACGACGCCACGCGAGTAGCTGTGGCCACATGTCTGGATCCATCTTTCTAACAAGTAAAACAACGACATGCTTTCAAGAAACATGCGAGGAGTGATCTGCTATCATCTCAGTTTATTTCTCACGGACAACAAGGATACAAAACTCTCCTAAAGTCCTGGCAGGGGATAACATCATTTGGTTTTCTTGGGGGGGGTTTCTGTCTCTATTTTGAACAGACAGTGTGAAGAAACAGGGTTTCTTCAACCCTCGTGAAGCCGCAGTGGAAATGAACTCTGAATGGAAAGCTGTACTTCATCTGAGATAGATCTGTATGGATACAGGTGTATGCCTGTGTGTAAGGTCCAAACGGCTAACATTCATGGCCACAGAGAGCTATGCAAAGGCCATCACATGCCATAGCTCTGCAATAACAATATTTGTGGCATATTTCCATGCTGATTTCTTTTTAATTGAAAGCCTGGAGGCAGTGACACAGATGCTTCCGGAGCATCCACGGACTGTGATATACGGGGTTCCGGTGCTGCCGAAATTCGTGGCTGCTGTGTCGTGTTGTTGGCTCTGTGCAAAATGCTTAAAGACGGAAAGCACATCATGACATCTGCCCTTACGTTACACTAGATTGAATCTCATAATCTTAGAACTGCCATCCATTATAGTCATGGAGCTAAAACTATTTAAAAGGTCTTCAACGGAGGCTGAAGGCAGAGTGGGTAATGATGTAAGACCTCGGTTAGAAAATCTGGGTTGTTATCGTTAATGCAATGTTTTCAAATGATCTCTTATCAACTTTTATTGGTGCTACGTGGGAGATGTTTGTCTTAATCAGGACACAGTGTCATCAACCACATCAGTGTTTTTCTCAGACTTTTTAACCTAATCAAATCCAAAATATGTCCTTTGTCATGGTCTGCTTCTGTTACATGCAGAGAAAATTGAAGGTTATCTCGCAAACCAACACGTCTTTCACACTTTTTGTCTTAATGGATATTAAAAATCTGACCAGATTGAAGAAAATCCGTACACAAAACCGGAAAAGGTCTAAATGCATTTAGACCATAAATTTTTCTCAGACAGGTGTAAAGACCTGGATTGAACACATATCCTCACCTCTCCAACATAAGCTTCCTCTGTTTACCTGCCTTCCTGCAATCATCCTTCCAGAGAATCTGCCGACACAAAGCTGAACGCACGAGAACACAGCTGCCTCCCAGAAGGAAGGTTTCCAGAAAAAAACCAAACCATGAGACCTGCCACCCTGCTACACACTCAAGAAACGGGTGGACGATAGTGCTTAAAGGATGTGTGGTGTGGGTGTCAGCTAGAAGTGGAAGGTTGGCTGGAGAACGTGTTGGGATTTGTCTTACGGAGGTTGTCCGTCAGCATTCAGGTATGGGCACATTTCCTGCTGGAATCCAACACACACACACACACACACCACCTGGACAACAGGACTGGTTGTGTGTGTGTGTGTGTCATTCATGTGCAACACTTCAGCTTGTTTCCTCTGGTTAGACATTTTTTGGTGCAGATGTCAGTCTCTGTAACACACAGCTATTTGAGTAAACAAACACACACTGTGATGTAATGTGTCCTAAATAGGAGTAAAATGTTAGAGAGAATGATTATTTATTGATTGACGTCTGTTTGATGAACCCAAGTTCGCTTGAATTAAGACGATGCATTATGCAGCGTAATGTGGGCTACATTGATAACTGGCAGACATTTTGGATGCAAACCTGCTCTGGTCCAAACAGACAGCATCTATCCTACTTTGGATGTAGATTAGATGTTTCTTCTAGGAATCAGGCCGGATTTATTAGTTCTCCAAAACCCTGACATCTCAGGGTTCAGACCAGGAAGCTTAGCACCGCCTTCTAATTATTCACAATCATTGAGTTACTGGAAAAGAAGGAGTAGCCATTTTTCACTCACATTTCTCAGTTCATCCAAGGCCACAAAAGAGCAAAGCACAGTTTTTCTCTTCTAAACTGTAAAGCAGTACAACAGCTTCTGATGGCGCTTACTATTAATTTTGATCTCAGTTATCACATTTCTTACCTGATTGAGAGTTCACAGGACAAGAGCACAAGTCAGATTATCCGCGCTCACACACCAAAACAGCAACGCTAAGCTATTTGGCACTCGGTGTTTTGGCTAAAGACACTTCGATGTGGTGAAGAGAAGCTGAAATCAAACCTCCGGCCAGTCAGAGACCTTCTCTTCCCACTGGACCCCAAACTATAGACATCCCCATGATCTGTTTGTGCTGCACAAATGTGTTCAAATGTGTCTTTCCTGGAGGATTATTTCCATATTTACATTTGTCAGACATTAAATGCACTGATGTCCCTTTTTTTACATTTTCACCACATATTTTGAATAAGAAATACGAGTATAGGTTTCAAAAAAAAAAAAGAAAAAGAAGAAAACAGATTAAACATGCTTACATATTTTTGTCAAAGGTGTCACTCCTTTGAAATCAGCAACTGGGTAGAGGTTTTTTAAGTCTCCAGAAGGGTTTTTGTGGAGATTGAACAGGGCTACTTGGGAATTGCTGGCACCCGAGAGCTCTCGGGACGTTCAGTGTAAAAGAATCATTAACCAAGAAGCTTAGCTTGCATGAACTGTACATGATTAATAACTGCAACTGGTCTTCCATCAATCAAAGATTAATGGATTGATGGATGGCACCAGAAGCATATTGGTTAACTTTGCATCTTAGGTTTTTCCATGTCTTTTTGTGTAAGCTCTAGATCATCATTAGGGGAAGAAGGTTGCGTTATTTAACTACCAGCGGGATGCGTCATTTCCAGAGAGATTTCCAGGCTGCTGCAATGATTCTTACACCACTGGCGCATGTTTAGCAAGGCTGTTACGAAGAGTAATGGCTGTCATCTGGAACAAAAGTTTCTGAAGCTCTTGGGTCAACACCCTTTTGTTGCACCGTGTAACAACTTTCAGGCAAGCTCAAGCATGTCGGGCTCCTCTGTTTCACAGCCTCAGCTCTAACTAAACCTTCAAGGGGAAAGACCGCTTCACATTCATTTGATTTGAGGAGGAAATACAGAAATACCAGTTCCATACACCCTGCTGATTACAGTCCTATTAATCACACAGGATACTGATAGATTCTGAAAGTACAAGAGCTTTAGAATAATGTGTTGGGGGTGCCGTCGGAGGGAGAGTCAGCCAGTTTTAGAGTGTTTCAGCTTGTAGCTCTGATTGTTGTGACTACCTGCGTGCGCACTCACTGTTTTCCTAAGCTGCAGAGGAATGAGCAAGAGGCATGTGCAGACACACACTCGCACAGGAGACACACACGGGGATGCAGTGAAAAAGCTGCTAACAGTGTTTGGATGATTAGCACCCTGGAAGTTGTTTCATTCATTTGTTTACAGGGCTTTACATTTTCTCGGTCAGCAGTATAGACTGGGTATTAAATGCACCAACGGCTTCCCTCCCAAATTCTTCAGCTGAGTTGATTGTTTGAAAAACGCAATTAAATCATCTTAAACACACGCAGCAGGGGTTAAAAACTTTGGGTATTTTCCATGTTGGTACTGTGGAGCCTTCGGACAATAAGCATCCTCCATGAAGTATGTATCTTTCAGATAAATGTCTGCCAAGGAAAAACATGAGGAAATTTCTGTAGACAAGTCAAGATTTGGTCGGTCACAGTCTTTAACACTTCTGGTCTCGCGCCTCGCTGGTTCCTCCAGTTAAATCCCGTTAACGTCCATCTCACCACATTTCAGCTCTCGCCTCTGCCACACCGACAACCTGTACACCTTCCTGTCGTTATTCATAAATCTCTTTTGTCCTTTTGCTTTTTTGCTCCTGCCCAGCAACTCAGTGTTCATCATCCTCTGTCCATTATATCAACTCTAACTCTTCTGTGCATGTCCAAACCGTCTCAGCTTTGACTGGATCTACTCGCTCTAAAACCTTCTGCATGCTGGAGCTCACTAATTTACAGCAGACTGAATGTTTCTATCTCAGCAGCAAACAGAAGGTGGCGCCGTCCTGGTTAAATGAAGCCTTCAGTTGGTTTTATTCTGCAACTCAAACCCACATAGATCCGCAGTAACAGGTGGCTTTTTCCCTCTCTGCCCTTTATACCAGGTAAGGTTTTTGGTTTCAGTGTTGTTAAATCCCCACTGACTGAGCTGAAAGCTGCTACAAACCAACTCCCGGCTGGAAAAAGAAAAAAAAAAACTCCACAAAGGGACAGAGAAGCGTCTTTTCACATCAGGTCACACCAGAGCTCTGGTGACCGTCTCCGTTTGGTTCAGAAAACACACAGAATACTTTTAATTTGATTGAGTCTTCAGACGTGTACGTAAATGTGTTGGTGCAATAGGGAGGAAACTATTGAAATCCTAGTAAGTCTGCAGAAAAACAGAAGAAAAAAAATTGAACAATTACAGTAAAACTGACAAAAGCCGAGAACATTATCAGTCCCTGAGGTAAGGACTCAATTGCAGGCAGGAGGCAGGCAGAAACATGTGAAAATTGTTAAATAAAATTACTACGTCACAAAGTTAAACAAAAGCAAAACCGTGAAGCACTGCTGACTGAGAACACGATAAGACCGGAGAATCCAGAGAGGAGTGGTTGAAAAGAGGGAGTCTGTATAGTCATAGTCAATAAACTGGAATATAATTAAAAAGTTAAATTATTTATGTAACTTAATTCACCAAGTGAAACACATTATATAGACCAACAATACGAAGACTGATGTTTTTAAACTGTCGTTTCAGTTAATTATGATAATTTTCTGCAAACAGCTGATAAACCTTAAGATTACTGTAATCAGACCAATACAAAGAACATTTGAATACAGAAATATGGACTAAATAAAAAACAAAGTACCATTTTATAGGTTATTTTTTATATTCTTTTAATCTAACAAACAAGACACATCAGAGCACATAATTATAATCTATCAAAAGTTTTCTTTAATGTGTGTTTTGACCCATCTTTAGTGTCGACGTCAGAGCCTCTTAATGTGATATTTTATCACTTGTTCATTCTTTTTAACAAAGAATAATTTCCCTTTACAGCAGAATGAAACATAAATGTATGACTGTTAAAGCTGTACGTCCAGTCTGGATAACCGAGGACAGGGAACAATCAAAAATCCCCAAAACTCATTTTGCTGTTACTGTTTGACAGCCGAAGGAAGTTGTGTCAGAAGTCAGATGTGGTTTTATTCGCCTGGGGTCAGAACAGTCTGCAGTTATTGAAGTGCAGCTGAAAATGTCAAGCCAACTGGTGAGCAGATGGATGAAATAAAAAAGTAGAAAATGATTTGATATATAACAAAAACACAATAATCTGCAACACCGAAAAGGTCGTGAAATGAGCCTAAAACTTATCGAAAAAGTGAAGGTATGTGTGGTTTGGAATAAAGTTGAATCATAATTCCCTCTAATATGTAGAGAAGAAGAAGAAAATCCTGCGCCGTCTTCTGCATGTCAAAGCAGTTGTCATGTTTGAACCTGCAGGAACTTTCATCCTCGCTGCTGTTTTTGTTGCTTTTCACGCCTCAGACATGTTAATTGCTGCCCTGCTTGCACTTTGTTTAAGCTCAGTAAGACTGACTGTTGTGGTAACCGCCGGGTGGTGGCACTGCAGTTTCCCAATGGACTGACAAATTTAGTGCTGATGACAGATACATGGAAAGCCTTCTGAAAACATTTCTGTGTTTTGGACTAAACAAAAGCTGAAGCAGCCTACTTAGAGCAATATGTTGTGATTAAAGCAAACTGGAGGTGAAGATTCTGCAACAGAGGAATTATTTAAACTGCTAAAAGCAATGGAGGAGGAAGAATTTCTGACTTATAGCTTAAATTGGTCATTTTGTTTGGTGCATAACTCGTCTCCTTTGGTTTCTACTCTCTCATTTTTGAATTTGCATTATAATATTTCACTACTAATATTACCATGCTAATGGCAACAAAAACACTGGGACTAAATATACTGAAGCCAGACTCAATCAGTAAGATTTCCATCTGTTCTAAGCAAAGGAAAGTCTTCTGACCTCAAAACTGGCAGTCTGTGATTGTTGGTGGGACATTCAAACCAGCAGCTGATTTACCCTCACAAAGGCAACATTTCTAGAAGAACAATCTAATAAGATGAGCATAAACCCATAAAAATTCAGAACAACATCACATCAGCTTTGTGTGAAAATGCAATAAGGCCATCTAATGCTCTGCTTGGTTTGCCTCGGTTCTCTTAACACTTGTTGAACACTTGACGAGCAACCTCTGCATAAATGCAGACTGTGGAAGAACCACAGTGCTGTTTCTTTTGGACCTCAATGCAGCATTCGACACGGTCGACCACCATGTTCCAACTGGAGTGCTGGGCTGGATGCTCTTGTACAGTATTTGGCTGGTTTGAGTGTTATCTAGAGAATAAAGACTTTCCTTGAGTCAGTTCTTACAACTAGAAACTAGTGATCAGGCCTGAAATCTGGGTGCACTGACGGACTCAAACCTGAAACATCAGGTTAAAAAGTCAGCCTTCTATCAACGGAAGAATATTTCCAGGATTGAAGGACTAATGTCTAAGAGCTGGAGAAGATCTCTGCTTCTAGATCTTCTCTGGATCTTGGACTGTACCACAAATTCATAATTCGTTGATTTTAAAGAGGTGGATTATTGCATTATTGATTATTGCAATCACACAAACATAAGTGTTTTCTTTGGATACTCTAATGCAGCATGAACTTAGAAAGAATAGCTAGGAAAGCTCTGAGATTTACATAGTACACCTCAGAGCTTTATTATTTTAAAAAGTTCTGAGTTTTATTATCTCTCAGCTTAGTTTTCTGAAACCTAAGAACTCATTTAGATTTTTGCTTTAAAGTACCTACTGACTGCCTGACCATAAGCAGCCTCCTGAAACATCACACTTTGGAGGAATCATGCAGACATAACCCCGTCTCTGCAGCAGCATATGAAAGTCCTATCAGCACACAATGCTTGTTTGTTTTGTCTTATGGCCTAATAAAAGTCAGATGATACAACACCGATGAGGTAACCTCACACAGTCTGCATGGAGGATGTGGAACAGGTCTGCTCTTGCCTCCAGTTCACTGAAATAGGCTACTTACATTAAGCCAGGGGCTACATAAGATTTGCAATGAATACAGGCACTGTCTGCATGTTATGATCTATGACTTTCCTGCCTCCGGGTGCTGCAGGAGAAGAAGTCGGTGGTCTAACACAACATAATTACTCAGGATGTAAAAGATGCGCTTGAGTGAGACTCCATGATTCATGCGTCTGCAGAGGCACCAGACAAAGAGGCAGAATGGGAGGATAAAACCTTCCAGACATGACTTCTTCAAAGTTAGAGATTGTGTTCCACTTATGAAAGTTGACAATGGGACTTGTGGAATTGCTTGACAAACACTTCATGAAGTGCAAATAATCTGGTGTCCAAGCACACGTGAAGCAGACGGTGAGTTTTTAGGGGCCATCAGATCAGAGAGAACAGTGCAAATACTGCTGTTACTGCAGAGTCATCACTTTGTCAGAGCTTAGTTATATTTTCAGACAACTTCATATCACCCTCGTGATTATGACACCTGAGCTGAGGTTACGTGGACCTGCAATACTCAAGATTATCTGGTAAACACAAACAGGAACTACCTTAGGAAACAGCCATCAAGAATGAAACGTTGGGAAACCGGGAGGCTGTTTTTGTGTTTGTTGCGTCTAATCTGCTAGCTAAGGCAGATCACTTACAGAGACATTTTTTGTTTCATAAAAAGCTCTGAAACAAGACTCCAGACATGGAAAATCCCAAGATATACCTGTTACATCATGGCTCTGATCTGATTGGGTGCACTCTAAGGTTAGTAAAAAGCATGCTGACATTCATGTGATAGTTTTACTCTTATTCCATTTGAGTCGTCATGAGATTCCAAAACTGGAACGTCAGAAACGGAAACAATGCCGCAAAGCCTGAGAGTCGGCAGCCTTTAGCCTAAACCTCAACATGACTTGTTCCGTTCATGGTGGGACTAAATGCAACGGGCTCCGAACAACGTTCAGAACAAAACAACAACTTGAGTCCCAGACGTGACGTGCCGGTGATGCTTCACGTGAAGCAGATGTTCCTGAGGTTGTTAGGGAAACGTCTGACTGCCAGGTGCTAAACTTCTTCCTCCTGGCGAGTTTTGTAGGTGCATTCGTTGTTGTTTGTTCATGTGCCAGAGAGGCATGCTCAGGATTCCCCTTTTGCCAAGTTCACAAACAACTGCCCACCTTCGCACAATCTACAACAGTTTCTGTTCTCTGTTAGCATAGAGTTGTATAAAACAATCTCTTCAAACAGATGTGTTAGCAGCGGATGTGAAAAAGTAAAATTAATCAAAAGCAAGCAGGAACATCATTTTATATGACATTAGCAACAAAAAAAACAAAGAAAAATGTATAAGTGAAGAAGTGTTTCTCTGATAAATCTGATGAAGATGAAAGCGATGTACAATTGTCTTTTTTTTAGTTTTTCTTCATTGACTGTAAACGCAGAAGAGAATTTGAAAGTATTCTTCTTACATATTGTGATGATCAATCCATTTCTTATGTTAGAGGTCTGATTGGACCTCTTTCCTTTCAGACTGCAGGATTACTGCGGGTTCCTCGAGGCTCTAAAAGTAGAATAGGAGGCAGATCTTTAGTTATCACACTCCTCCATAACCAACTCCCAGTTTTATTTCGTAAGGCAAACATCCTGTCTTGAAACATTCCTTTTTGATAAAGTTTATGGTTAGACTGGCTTAAGCCCTACAGCAATAGGGCCGCTGTAGGGCTTAAGCTGCTGGAGAATTTCTTTTTCTCGCTCTGCTTTTTTCTCATATTGCTCTCCATTTATATTGTTCATAGTCATTGTTGAGATTGTCTTTTGTTTTATTTTAGAGATTATTTCCTCAAGCATGTGCATTTCCTCTTGAAAAAACAATGCCGATTTTTACTGAGATTACCAATGTCAACCTCTTTGTTTTTTCTGGCTCAGCACCTCTCTTTAATTGAGTCCAAAATGAAGGACCGAACAAAGGAACTATTCTTGTGTGCGTCTGTGTGTGAGTGAGAGAAAGAAAGAAAGAAAGAAAGCAAAAGTATGATGAATTAATTGGAGGCATCCAACTCTCAGCCACAAACACCAGCAAAGGGTGCAGCATCCTCAGCCAGCCAGATACCAGGTACTACCTCAGAAAAGCCATCAGTAAAGCTTGCTATGCAGGCCGAGCCCCAAACTGGTGGCCCCAGCACACAACCCATTAGACTGACACCAGCCAGAACTCTGAGGGACTAAAGGGTGAGGGCACATTACCTTTACCTTTACATTGGGTCAGCCAGCTCCAATGAGGTCAGGAGGGAGGGACTTCAACAAGAGCCTCTAGCTTAGTCCCGACAGGCAACTTTCAGCCTGACACATCCCCAACATCACGGTCGCCCAATGGCATCTAAATGGTTGGCTGGTGTAGTGTTGTTTCTGTGGGTGTTCAGATCACAAGCCACCCAATGGCAAGGTGGGTAGACACCCCCTACTGGTAGCTTTATGCAATCAGTTGGGTTTCCTGTGACTACATAATCAGCTGACTTTAATTACACACAGGCAGCATGGAATTGGAGCTAAACGCATCGTCATCATGGATTTAATTGGAATAAACTGGAATTTTATACTTTTACTCATCTGTAAACAGGCGTGAGGAAAATATCTGTTGTAAATGCGCGATATATATTTGAACTAAATTGAATTAAATTCTAAAATGAAGACATCATCTATGGAAAACAAAAAACCTATTGTCTAATTACAGCGTGGCATATCCTCCAAGAGCAGATTTGCATCGAGTCGTTGACTTGGAGCATTCTCTCCTACTATCAGCATGTAGACACAGCAGCTAATCGATTGCATTGTGTCGCTGACTTCACACCAGTCCCTCATACTGCACGTACTCCCCTTTAACAGGAAGAAACATCCTGCAGAACCAAAGCAGTGTGTACAGCCATCTGACACAACTGACCATGATCTGTGTGAGTTGCTAAAGTTTCATTGAGTAACAATTCAATTGATCTATTGGCAAAGATAAAATATTCCTATTGTGATCATGCAACTGACAGAAGCCAACTAACTTTTTTTTTTTTTTTTACCCCTCCAGGGGGTCTTTTGTGGGCTCTAGTGTCCCTTATATGATAGTATGCTGACAGGAAACGGGGGAAGGAGAGGGGGGAGGACATGCGGCAAACGTCGTCGGGTCCGGGAGTCGAACCCGCGACGACCGCGTCGAGGACCCAAGGCCCCCAAATACTGGTCGCGCCAACCGCCACGCCACCACGGCACCACGGCACGCCCAGAAGCCAACTAACTTTACATAAAGCACTGCACCTCCTCTTCAGTCATAAGCCAGGAAAGGCCATGATGAGTTCCATCTTAAACTTGACATCTTCCCATACAGCAGCTGTTGGTTTCGTCTTACGAAGGAGCTGTGTACCAAAACTTGGTCACAATAGGATATGCTAAACATCTGTAGAGAATCCATTGGTCCCTCGTGGACAATTCAAACCTGGGACTCATTGCCACATTCTATTAACTCTTTGGGAACCATCAGTGTAACATGATGAAGCATGCAAACCTGTTCCACAAATCAGTGAATTCATGAAATGTGCCTCTTCTGGTGGTTTTTCTTCAATCGATCTTACTCCAGAAAGTCCCAACATTTAGATGTTTAGAGCTCTAACAACTTTAAAAAGCATTCAGTCAAGAGTCATGTATGTTTGCCTTTAAAACTTTCCCAACAAATCAGCTTCCAGAGTTGACTGCTGTCTTTCTGACTAATGGATTCTCTTGACAGCACTGTGTGGCAACGCAATCACTGTTTCCCATTTGATTTGTATGTGATTTTACAGTGTTGCTCAAAAAAAAAAAAGTTACTCATTCTGCAAAGAAATGTATGGTGTAAACTTCCTAGCACATGTTTCTTGATGAATGGATGTTTCTTATTTAGAAAATAATTTACACCATTTGACATTTGTAACTTTATGTGTTTAGAAGTCTGATGATTGTTATTCCTCCTTGTCTAGCTGTCGATAAGCTCAAAGATGGTGAATAAAACACCTTTACAGTGAATCATAAACATCCTAGAAGCTGAAGTGACTGGTTTACCTTTCCTCAACACGACTGCAGCAGGAGCTCAGGTATGCACTGCAGGTATACCGCTGCTGTGATCAGTAAAGCATTCTGAACCTTAAGGCTTTAAGGCAGAAGCCTACATGTCATTTTATAATGATGTTAACTGGAGTGAACACGGAGATGAACCAGAGAGCCTTACCTGTAAAATCACAAACGGTTCCATGGACGGTTTATTCCAAACACTGAAGCACTTCCCACACCTTCCACCTTTCCTCTGCAGCAACTTACAATTAGCTGCCAAGTTGAAGGGAGGAGGGAAAGGCAATCCGTTGACTCCTCCCCCCTCACTTCGAACAAAGTTCAGCTTCCTGGTGAGTGGGATGGACGGGGCCGTGATCCAAGGGTTGATTCAAGTGCTCCGAAAAGTGTCTGCAACAAGATAGGAGTGGGCTTATAATGGGATGGAGGTTATAATACACCACCCTGGCAGCTCTGATTAGACAAAAGAACTGGTTCTGCAACTTTCCAAGCAGATCTCAGCTGCTCTGTATCAGCTCAGAATGAATGTATGAGTGAATTAACACCTCCTGGCAACGGGTTCAGAAAGCTGGGTTGTATATCTGTAGGGCATTTTCTTATTTTATTTCACTCCATTAATGTTTTTACTTTATCTCAAACTGATATCAAATCTAACCCCCTGCTTCATTTACATGACTTGGTTTAACAAACACAAGTATTTGGATCTTAACTATTATTTTATGGAGCAGAGACACGAAGCAAAATGTTCAGGCAAAGGAAAAAAAGCTTGACTGTTTCCTGCAGAGGAAAGTCTCTGTGTTCAGTCCAGGGAGATGTGATGCACTCGGCTGTAACAGTGTGTTCCCTTCATGATCCAAGCTGGGAAAAGTGAACTTTGACCAAACTTGGATTCTCCATAAAACCCTGAAGTTAAAGCCAATATGGCAGATAATCTCCACTTGGAAATTGCACCCAAACTTCTGGAGTTAAACCATTTCTACTCACCAGGTCACTTCATTAGGTCCACTTCTTTAACTGCTTGTCAGCTCAAATGGTTATGGCTAATCAATTTTTGGACTCAGCCATGAAGGACTGAACCACACCTTCATACTGAACTATGAGATTACAATATATCTTTGAATGAGTTATTTCGTGTTGTATTCTTAGATATTTTGGTGCTACTGTGAGAGTAATTCACAACATATTTTGCAAACTAATCTTAATCAACTTCCATCTAATTAGACCTCATTTCCAAATTCCACCGAATAAACCTGTGACATCATTACATCGTTTTTATTGGTAATTGGTTTTATTCTTATTTTTGTTTTGGATTATTTTTGTTAATTAACCTTTGTAGGAAAGTTGTCTTTCTTTATCCCTTATACGTCCAGAGGCTTACAGTTCAAGAATGTCCGTTCTGAACTCAATCCTCCTTTTGTCATTTAATACCTAAACCTTCTCAGGCAGGTATTCAAAAGCAATAAGTGAGACTGAAAACTATATGGCTGTTATTTCCAGATAATCAGGTGGTGACTGACTTGGTAATTAGTAATTTTGTTAATTATTTCTTTTAGCATTTATTATTAGTTATTCACAACCAAACAAAACATTTTGTTGCACAACCTCACAATATGGCGAATATTTAAAAAAAAAAAAAAAAAAAAACACAACTCGTCCATAAGAAGAAGGAAGTACGTGCTCTGTACTTCCTTTATGCCTGAATTCTCACACCTGACTGAATCTGACTAGTGATCATCCTTCTAAATAGCTTATTTCTAGCTTTAATGTTAACACCATGCTGATTGCTAGCTTTAATATTAACACCATGCTGCTATCTACTGGGATTATATTCAATTATGCCTAATTCTGTTCATTTGGATGGTTATTTACATTTAAATTTGCTGTATGTTACATTAGAACTACTAAAGTGATTTCATCTACAGTTTGACTCCCTCCCCCAACCACCACCACCGTCGCCCCTCTTCCAAAGCTGCAAGGAGTTCTCTCAGATATTGTTCATGTTGTTCCATTTTGCCCCTGATTTAGGGTGGGGGCTGTATGTCATATACTGGTGGGTGGGTGGTTGGGGCAAAGAATAAGAGTTTTCAATTTTCTGTGGAAGAAAATGACTAATGCAAACAAGAAACATGTCTGGCGTTTCCCCAAGAAAGAATTTGGGAAGTCTGTTCTGGCAGAGCCAGATGCTATTCACACCCGAGTGCTGGGTTGGTGAACAGGTAGGGGCCGTGAAAACCCCTCCAGTGTGTACTGTTAAAGGGCGATACAGGGGGATACGAGCGCTGGCTCTGCAGAAAACTGCTGGAGGCCAGTTAGTTATCAGCTAAATCTAAGGAGACATGAGGCGAGTCCTTCAGCAGAAAGCAGCTTGGAGGCAGCCGGAGAGAGAGGAGGAGGAAAGCTAGGACACTGACTTTCACATGGATATGCGAGAGACGTGAAAACAGAGGAAAGGTTACTGAATTTTAATTTTGCCCACCGGTGTCCTGGGAGAGCAGCAGATAATGTAAGGTGCATGTGTGGACACGAGGCCGCTGAATGTCTAGTATGACTAATCACCTTTAACACTTTAACCACCCACTCCCTTCCCAAATGGAGGAAAAACCCTTGTGATTCTGGTGAGGTGTTTTCTGACATTGTTTTACACAGCAGGCCTGAATATGAACAACAAGGGAATTAGTTTATATCTAACAAAACAAAACAAAAATAAACATATTAAAATAGCTGATGTAATGTATAACATCATATAAATGCCCAGGGTCTGCTTTGTTAAACAAAAAATATTTTTGTAACGTATATAGCATGTGGCCAAAAATAACTGTAACTTTCTCATGATTTTGGTGTTTTTGACAATCAGCAGTAAATTAAAATTGGACGTGAATGTGATTGTGAATCCTAAATGCCATCACCAATACAAACAGTTGTTTTTGCGTTCTGGTCACCGGGAAAAATCACAGAATGTTTCCCGTTTGGCTGAAAAATGATCCTTCCACTAACAAATTAAATGAAATTCCCTTACAGAAATAAGTAAGTGTATACAGTCACTAAGAGAGAAAAACACTATCCAGTGTGAGAGGCAAAAAAGAAAATGACGAGATCCACAAATCGAAATTGAATTAAATATTTGGCAGTAAATCTCCAGTTTTCCATGTACGTCCAGTAGATGGCGGTAATGCTCTTTAAAGCTGGTGTATTACTGCCTAAACGGAAATTAAATTAAATTAAATTAAATTAAATTAAATTAAATTAAATTAAATTAAATTAAATTAAATTAAATTAAATTAAATTAAATTAAATTAAATTAAATTAAATTAAATACCCTAGATTTATCGCAAAATGACACAGGAAGTAAAAGCTGCCTCGATATATTTTATTTTTTAAGACCGTGTAGTGTGTATGATAGCATGTAGGTTTTATTATTATTATTATTATTATTATTATTATTATTATTTTATTTATTTATTTTTTTACTACTCGTTATTTGGCCCACACTCCTTACTAGCTGGCGGCGGTAGTGTTTCCTAAAGCTGTTTACCAACCGCCAATAAACAAAACAGACGAAGAAGAAGTCAGGAAGTGACATCAAACCACTCCGCTGTGTCCGGATACAAACCGGAGACTCTCCAACATGTTCGCCCCGCTACACGGGCGTTATGCCCGGAGGACCTGACTGTGTTGCAGTGAACCTTCCCGCCTGAGGTTCGGGTTAAGATGCCTCTGGCTCCTGCAAACCAGGCCCAGCTGATCCGGTCCAGTCAGAAGGATGAATTCTACCGGAGCCTCCTGAGGAACAGCGCTAACGAAGCCTGTCAGAGTGTCGCAGGTAGCTGATCTCTGGCAGTTTCTCCTCGGTTTGGGTCCAGAGCCAGGGGTCCAGTTGCTTCTGAAATGTTACGGAAAGATCAGGAGAGTAAAACTGTCTGCTTTACTCAGAAAACTCCTCGGGTTGGTCTGTCAGTCAGCCCGCTTTCCTAGAGCAGAAGGAGCAACAAACATTTTAGTTAACTTCATCTTTATTGTCTCGCTTGGGGAATATAGTGTAGGACATTCAAAAGGGAACATGGCCTCGCTACGTGAGCGGCACCTTGACTTGATTCAAATGGGTCAAACAGAGATATGTAACATATTATGGTCAATGCTGATGTTTGAACAGGTTGGCTGATATCTGGTGTTGTTTCCGTTTCAGTTTAATTCAGAGCTGCTTTATTCACCCCAAAGGTAAATGACATATTGTCATATTTCATATCATCCAGGCACATTCACAGAGTTGTTGAATGTGCTTCAACAACTCTGCCAGTAGCAATATCTGCTACTGGAGATACTGGAAGAATTTCCAGTAGCAGTCAGTCTTCCAACGAATCTGAAGAGGCCTCTGACTGAAGACTGTGGCTGTATGTCTCCCGACTGTCATGACATGGTATCAGCTCAATATCAGGCAGCAGAGACGATATTCCACAGTAAAAATGTCATTGGTTCTCATGAAGCGCTGCTAATCCATCTAATATGTCTTTGCTGCTCTCTTTGCTTTCACTCTCTGTCTGGTTAGAAAGCTGAGCAGAGAAACATTGGTGTTGGGATTTGACTCTTTTTTTTCATTGTGATACATGGAGGAGATGGTTTGAACTTGGTCCTCATTTTCTACTCCTCCTGGATTTGGTCCCACAGTTTACGTTTTTGAGACGCTCCCGGGGATTTAAATACCTGTGGACAGATTTCCCCCCACCTGAGCTGTGGATCTCTGCAGTTGGTCCAGAGTCACCACGGGCCTCTTGGCCGCATCTCTGACCAGCGCTCTCCTTGTTCAGTCTGGAAGTTTAGGCAGAGGGCCTCGTCTTGAACAGCACTCTGTGAAATCTGACTTACGATGCTGTTTGCTCTCCATTATTCTTTCAGCCGACCTCTGAGGCGACACAGAGCAGTTGGATTGGTACTGAGATTAGATTACACACAGGTGGACTCTATTTAGTCATTAGCAGTCACCAGGCAACTGATGGGGGGGGGGATGAATACTTTAGCACACTACGCCTTTCAGTTTTTTATTTGTAAAACATATTTTGAATCATGTATCATTTTCTTTCCACTTCACAAATGTATGGCACTTTGTGTTGGTCTTTCACATGAAATTTCATTGAAATATATTTATGTTTGTGGTTGCAATGTGTCAAAATATGGCAAAGTTCAAGGGGTACGGATGCTTTTACAAGCCACTGTAGCATTTCCTTACGGTGTGTTTTTAGCTGGTCGTTACGACGACCTTTTATCTTTGCTGGTAATTTCCAGATGAAGATGTTTTTTTTTTTTGTTTTTTTTTTTTCCTTTTTTCCTGCAGGATCCAAACACTGGCTGGACTGGAGGAGAGAGGTGGAGCTGCTGTCAGACTTGGCTTACTATGGTTTAACCACGCTCTCAGGTCATTTTTGAATTTAAAAGTTGAGCTCTAACCTCATCGAATGAATGGAGCCGGTTAAACGATGGATCCGGACTGTGCGCAGGTTATCAGACTCTGGGCGAGGAGTATGTGGGGATCGTCCAGGTGGATCCCTCCCGGCGGCAGATCCCGTCCCGGGCCAGGCGCTGCCTCTTCGTCCTCTGTCACGCCTTTGTGCCGTACCTCCTGGAGAAGGCCCTGGTGTGTCTGGAGAACGAGCTGGAAGGCGGGCCGGAGGCGCGGCGGCGCCAGGCAGCGTCGGGGGCCTGGAGCCTGGAGCACTGGCTCCGGAGGGCGGCGCAGAGCGCGGTGGGGCTGCTGACGGAGCGGCAGAGGAAGGCCTGCCAGCCGGCCGTGTTTGTGATCCAGCAGAGCCTGGCCCTGCTGCACCGACTCCATGTTGCTCTCTTCTACGTCAGCAGCTCCTTCTACCACATGTCCAAGAGGGCAGCTGGAATCGGCTACGTAAGTCAGACCAGACACCGACTGCCCACCAAATACTTTCCAACAAACAAACAAGTCTGAGTCAGAACCAGGGAGCATCGGTCCTGTTGATTTCCATCTCTACATTAACACTAGCATTCAGTAAATTATTTCACCTAAATGTATTTTCCCCCCTATTACATTCCCTGTACATTAGGAGTTCGGGGACTGCAGTTATTCTTGAAAATTGTCGATTACCGATCTTTTAAAAAGCCTGAGCTGCCGATTCCAATTTTAGCACTTTTTTTGTCTGAAATGTTGCTAAATACAGCAATAAAGCCACTGAGTTGGCAACAGTGAGCTGACTATTAACTGCAAACGTGTAGACATGACTAGATGGGCGGGGCCAACAGTCAGACCAAAGGAAAAGAAAACGGTGGCTGATTTTAAGATAAGACCAACACTTACATGTGAAGCACATAGGCTTCACATGTGTCGGTCGATCACCTGTCTCCCATAATTAAGGAAATTGGTTAGTTAGACGAACTATTCGTATTTATTACTGGGTGAATACAATAATAAACATGCAAATGGAAAATATAAAATCTTTATTTTATTGAAATTATATTTGACATACATTTATTTATTTACTTTTTTCAAATTAACATTCAGTTGTTAGTTTTATGTAATTAAATATTCAACTTGAGGTTGAAAGTACTATCCCTATATAGTCCATTTCAATGTATTTCCTCCTGAAGGAAACTATTTCATGCATGTAAGTTCAGTCTCCTGCTGCTCCTTGTTATCTTTTAGGATGTAACTTTTAACTTTTTCAGTCAGATGAAACCCAAACAGCAATACTTATGAATTTCAAGATGCTTTTAAGATCAGGGAACTAAATGTTGAGTTGTCAGTAGTGTGTGTGTGTGTGTGTGTGGGCGTGTTCAGCTGTGTGTGGCGGGGCCGAACGCTGATGACTCGTCCATCAGGAGAAGCTACCGGCTGCTGGGTTGCGTATCTTTCCTCCAGCTGCTCGTCACTCTGAGTCTGCAGCTCAACAACCTGAGGCAGAGGCAGAGAGCCAGGCAGGAGTGGCAGCTCTACAGGAGCCTCAGGTAGAGCGCCACAACACGACACGCTCACTTTCCTGGTTAAGACGATTCCCAGCGATTTTAGAGCTGTTTTTTGGGGGGGTTAGAAATGTGTTAATCTTTCTAATTAAATGAAAACATTGTAATAAAAGTCCTTCATAAGAGCTTGCTGTGTGTGATCAGTCCTCGGCACCCAGCGAGCTCCGCCTCCGCGTCCCGACCTGCGCGCTGCATCCTCTGCCTGGAGGCGCGCAGGAACTCCACCTGCACCCCCTGTGGACACCTGTTCTGCTGGGAGTGCATCGCCGAGTGGTGCAACACCAAGGTCAGACTCTCTGGTCAGCTCCAGACCTGACGGACGTCACAGCTAACCCACCTCTATCCAGCCGTCTGATATACACCAGCTTCCTGCTCTGCATCACTTCTTCTTCTGTGAACTCTCCTTTTCAATACACGAATCAAACTTTTCATGTATATATAATATATATATATATATAATAGGAGATCACTTAAAATGATCAGTTTCCCTGAGTATGTTTTGAGTAAAGTGAATACTCCAATATTGCAAAGAAAACGAGTTTGGATTCATTTAGAAAGAGTTCAGAAATCAGTGTTTGGTGGAATAACTGAGAGGTTTTCAATGCAGTGGTCTCTTAATTTTCTCCAGAGCTGTACATGCCAAAGAATCATCCGGACGTGTGAAGATCAGTTTTATGTTGCATGTGAATTTAAAGGATCCGCAGAAGGAAAAGCAACTGAATAAATGTTCAGAAAAGTGAAATAAGGTCCGAATGTGATGGGAAGACATTTCACTCTTCACGATATCAGAGAAGCTGGTCATTTTGTCGCTGTTTCTTAACATTGCAGTGACAATATCAATCACAATTAACCTATATTTGCAGACACTTTTTTGTTTCCATATGCAGAATTCTAGCTTTGAAACCCGAGCAAAGTTGCCCTCCCTCCCCATCCCCTTCTCCAAACCCACCTCCTGCAAATGAAACACAATTTGTGTAGCAAAGAGTTTGGTTTGTGCTGTAGATAAGATGTTAATAAATATATGCAGAGATGATCAAAACTCATCCATCTGATTGGGGTTGATCTCTGCTTAGATCTGGGAACATTTTTAATGGTTTAATGGTTGTGCTGTGCGACATTGACAACAGCAATAAGATGGAAATAAATATTGTCTACAGAGAAGTCATAGCATTTTATATGACACTGAAATGTGTGTGTGTGATCCAGGCAGAGTGTCCTTTGTGTCGGGAGAAGTTCCTGCCTCATAGACTGGTGTTTCTAAGGAACTACAGCTAGACTTGCGGCTGGACCACACACGGCTGAACTGAAGCTCGTCCTAATTTGTGTATTCAGTCGTCATGGAGACCAGAACCTTCCAGCCTGCTGAAACTTGTCCGTCTGTCCTAAGGAGAGCAGGACACGTTTGGATTGTATCAATCAGATGATGTAAATGTCGATATCTGGGAATTCCAGCGGTGATTTAAATGTTTTAACTTCATCAGATCACATCTTCTGGCATGTTTTGTTTGAATTATTATTTTATGCGCTCAATTTATGCTATAAGCATGTGCTTATAGTCAACATTACTATTTAGAAAAAAAATACTGCCTGGATGATGAAACGATTGTTTTTAGGTTGCTCTAGTTCTAAAGTGGACCTTTTTTGGATCAGCTCTGCTGGAAATTCAGGAACTGAGAAAAATTATTCATGAAAGATTCTGATAAAAACATGTAGTTTTTTCTTTGACTAGCTAATTAAAAAAATAAAGTTGTCACAATCTAAAGGAATTAGACAACTTTTGACGGATTGATTGGTTTGACGGATTGTTCTTGTGGATTATTTTCAGTGTCATAACACTTCTGCTACATTAAGGATAAACTCAGATCTTAATGTGTTTTTGTTGTGAAAAAAATCTAATATTTCAAATTCCTGTCCCACCTTGGATGCTTCATGGAAAACGCCATCCTGCAGTTAATAATTACCATTAGAAAATAAAAGAGAAATTTATTTTCTTAAAGTGAAACGTTTAGTTTCAAATAAGATTT
This sequence comes from Xiphophorus maculatus, assembly GCF_002775205.1. Taxonomy (NCBI): domain Eukaryota; kingdom Metazoa; phylum Chordata; class Actinopteri; order Cyprinodontiformes; family Poeciliidae; genus Xiphophorus; species Xiphophorus maculatus. The sequence goes on along the minus strand of NC_036443.1, from coordinate 6,011,885 downwards.
TTTTTTTTCTTGTTGAAAATCTTTTAATTTGTAAGAGCAATATACATTTTAAATAAATGAGCCTTTGTACTAATGTGACTCTGGTTTAAATAAAATTTCCACCATTTTCATGAAATTCGTTTTGAGTTGAATTCTCTGATAGCAATGATGCTGACATTGGCCACAAGTACGCTAAATATGACTATACCTGTATTGAATTTAATAGCTACAGTTAAGTCCACAATTATTCATACCACTAGGAGGGCTTGGCATTGAAGTAATCTTTTCAATTGACCAAAATGCTCAGCTATTACAACTAGGGCCCGATTGCCGTTTTCACAGATTTTTGATAAGATCATCATTTTTGTAACATTTAATTTTCAATGAAATGTCAATCAAATCTCTTTTTTTTTTTTTTTTTTCTTGAGCCGATCCTTAATTTACGTTACATTATGTTTTGAGCAATCCAAACAGAAACCGACTTCTTGGTTGGATGAAAAGGGAAATTCAAATCTGAGATTACGTAATATCTGGATCATCGGGTGTCTTTTAATGTGTTGGATATGAAGGCCAATAATAAATAAAGAAAAACCTCTTTTTGGGGCAATAAAATGGTAGGTGTTGTTAAATTGGCCCGACTTGTCCATGAAAGTCAGCGTTTGGTTCTCCGGTCAGATCCATATGGCTGCTGTCTGGTGATGTAAACACACGCCGGAGTCCCCACTCACTTCTAATCGCAATCAGAAAGCAGGTGAATGAAAACAGGAGGCCAAATTAAGTGCAGAGTAATTCATTGTCAAATAGCAGAAAACAATACACCAGTCACACAATACATACCAAGTAGTTTAAATATTGTACACTCAGCTTCCCAAATCCCAGACGCAACATATGTTACATGCACACATGAGCAACTTCTACCAAAAATGAAAACAAAAACAGAAACACTCCACACAGACCCACATGCCATCCTGTCCCAGAGACTTAAAATCTCAGCCACACGTTTTTCAGAAATCACTCCATGTGTTGTATTGCTCTCAGCGTACATGTTGCTGTGTGGTTAAAGCCTGAAAAGCACGAGCTCTTCAACAGCACAAGCAGTTTAAAAAATAGATTTATATTTATATATATATATATAATTAAATAAAAAGCTCCACCACATGCTTCTCTAAAACATTGTATAATGTGCTGCTTCCCATCTACACACTACCTGAACACACTATTGCGCAACTGATACGGAAGACCATTCCTGCTGGACTGGATAGATTTAAAAAATAATAAAAAAAAAAGAAGAAGTAGTTGGAAATTAGACTAAAAGATACACCTTTCGGTCACTTAACATTCTGTTTTTAAATATCTGGAAACATAAGATTGTCACCTTCTAAACAGTTTTCATTTCGGTTTCTTTGTCACTTTTTATGTGGGAAAACTCAAAAACGTTTGACAAAAATTAAAAGCTTTTCCTACTTCCTGCGTCTGCTGGTGTCACCGGGCGGAAATGGGCTTCGACAGATCGTCACCTCATAACTTAAAAGTGTCAAAGTCCAATTAAAATGAAAACATACGTGGTCCAGGCTTCATTTACAGCAACATATTCAAACTCCTGTGAGTAAAACTAAAAATCAAACTGCGAAAATTTACATTCATTTGTAAAAAAAAAAAAAAAAAAAAAAAAATTAAATAAAATAAGACAGCATATTGGATATTGTGTTCACTGGAAAGTTTTCAGCCCTATGCTACATAAGAAACATCCAAACTGGAGCTTAGTTGCTGTGCTTGAAGCGGATGCTCAGGAGGATTTCTTAGGTACAAACCAGCAACATGTGCAGATTCTCAGAGAGGCGACCCGACAGCCCGACACAGCTGGACCCTCAGCTGACGTTCCAGCTGGCTAAGCAAACGTGAGCAGGTGGAGAACGACTGCAATGCTGTGAGCGGTTAAAGCAGCAGAAAGAGGGCGGGGCTTAGAGGAGAACCAGGAATAATCTGCATGTGGAACCAAATTTTTTCTTTAGGGGCTTCATTTCACATACAGTTACGCTGAAAATGATTAATGTGCCTGGCAGATTTACTGGTAGTTCTTATGTTTGCTTTGGGATTATGGTTGGAAACTGGCGCAGGCACTTCCTATAGCCGGGCCACCAAAATGGGAAATGAAATAAAAATTTCTTACAGTTTAACAAAAAAGAAAAACAAACTCGGTAAGCCATGGAAAAGCCTTTAGTGGCTCTTTTTATATGTGTCGACCAGTTTCTGCGTGTTTTCGCCTCCATCTGTTTTTGATTTTTTTAAGGATGAGCTTCACATCTTAGAGGTTGGCGGTCCTCTGCTCCATCACCCTGATCTTTGGTTCTGTCAGATTCACGTCCCGTTGAATCGTCCAAAGGATTACGTTAAATCAGAACCTGCCAGGGGGAGTAAAGTCGGAGCCTAACTGGACGTGTTTTACTTCCTGTGGTTAATAAAACCCAGCAATTCATGTCTTGGGTCAAAACAAGTCAAAGTAGATTTTTTCTTCTTCTTAAATCTCTTGACAGGTTTATTAATTAGCTCCAATTAGCCATTTATCAACGAGTCAAATGAACTGTTTGAAATTAACTGAATCCCTCAGATGAATTGTTGGAGAACAGCAGGGTCGGAGGTGTGTGTGTGTGTGTGTGTGTGTGTGTGTGTGTGTGTGTGTGTGTGTGTGTGTGTGTGTGTGTGTGTGTGTGTGTGTGTGTGTGTGTGTGTGAGAACGTTCTGCTGGAAGAGCTTCTCGGCTGGAAGGCAGCCAAGCTGTTTCCTAGGCGACGAGCAAGTCTAAGCTGTACGTTTACTGAAACGCATTCACGTGTTTATAAGCTGATCTGGGATCTGATGTCACTTCTTGAAAGTAAAGAAGAATGGTAGAAGAGTATTTATCTTTTTATTTTTATTTTATTGAAGCTTCTTCAACCAGGACCTGAACTATGAAAGCCTCTTGTTTTCATAGCGACGCCATTAACCACTGCCCAATTTAAAATAATCAAATCCCCCTACTTATTATTAAAAGGTAGTATTTTTAAAAAAGCTTTTACACAATGCAGGATCTAGCAGGCTGGGGGAGGTGCTAGCTGTGCTGGATCTTCAGCCACTTCACCTAAGGTGCTGAAGTTTACGTGCTTCATCACAAAAATGTAACAAGACCTTGTGTTTGTTCCACAAAATGCATAATTCGCCCACGTTTTGCATTCGTTAAAGAGCGAAACCGTGCAAATCTGGATCCTAGAAAAGTACAAAGTTGGAAGTTTAGGGAAAAAGTTCCAAGAGGAAGATGGAGCAGACGTTCTTTCAGTCTTTGGTTAGGTGATGTTGAGAAAGAAAAGAACGAGGACAGAATCCCTGAAGAGCGCCCGGTTCACTTCAAAGCGATGACTCGAAACGATGTCTGAGCTGATGAAGCCCCCAGAGCGAGGAGAGAACGCTCCCGTCTGGAGGAAGAGCCCTTGGTAGATCCGAGCCAACGATGCTGGTACAGAGAGGGGAATGTAATGATGCTGGTTACCTGGAGACAAAATGCACCGTTCCCTGGTGCAGAGGAAGAAAGTCTGACTCATCCCAGTTCAAGTCTGCGACAACGGGAAGTGGAGAGGTACCCTCAGAAGCTTGGACTAAAGTGAAGGCAGCAAGTTTCCTTGAAGGTTCCTATGGAAAGCAATGAATGAGGATGAGCTGTGTTGGTTCTCTGCTGGCTGCTGCTCTGATAACTGAGCAGAGGTGTGTGTGTTTTGACACACATGCACACACACACACACAGCAGCAGCATTCCTTCAGGGTCCAATTCCAGCCAGTCATCTCTTCCCTGACTTCATGTAGGATGGAATGGCTCCTCGAGCCGTCAGACCCTCAAAGCGCTTGTAGGTGTAGTTGATGAAGACCCAGTCCTTGTTCTTCAGGTCAGCCTCGCTGTGATTGGACACTTGGGTGGCTGAAGGAGAAAAAAAAAAGAAACAAAAACAAACAGAAAGGTGGTAAACCACTTTCCCGTTCGGGCGCAAAGTGTAACATGGAAACCAGGAAACGGGAGGCTTACTAGTTGGAGTGAGGATGTCCGAGTCGGGGAACTCGTCGAAGTTGGACGTGTCGTCAATGCTTTTGATGTTTATGGTAATGGCAGCAGGTCTTTCCCTGCAGGACGAGAGGAGGAGAGGCTCTGCTGACTGGGAGACACGGCTCATCTGAGACGCAATCAGATTAAACGAAATGCGCAGCACAGCGGACTGAAAAACGTATCGCCACGAAAGGGTTTCATATGAGGCCAAGTCCAGAATTGTTCATTATTTTCTTGCAATAAGCAATAAATCGATTAATAGCATGTAAGGGTTTCCTATCATCATTTCCATCACGTAAATAGAAATTAAAACAATTTCTCTTGACATGATTTGTTGTTTTTCTCTTGTCTCTCTCTCTTTCTACCAAAAACTGGATGACAAAAGTCAGTTTGGTGCTTCGGTCTCATCTAAACAATTTTTTTTTGAGGGGCAATTTGTTTACAGGAACTTCATAATTCATTTATGAAGCATTTTATTTGTTGTTTTGTTTAGTTTTATTTTCAACTTCTGGCTTAACCCACCCCTGTCTGATGCCGCCCTCCACATGTGCCAATCCAGCCCATGTCAAAAGCCGCCATCGTATTCACTTATTTATTTATTTTTTTAAAAACACAGGCACGGTTTTTTTGAAAACATGCATACATTCTTTATATGTGCATACAGTTAAGAAACTGTATTATTGTCTCAAACTAAACATGTCTGAAGATTTTCAGTTCCTGGTTTTTGTGTAGACGTGCACACACGGGGCTAATGGAGCAACACAAGAAAGTTGAAAAAGGTTCAACCTTTTGTTCGTCGCTCCTCGTGTGCGGAGTCCATGGCTGAACTGAACGAGGCAGCCCTCCATGGGAGAGAGGCTTTTAGGTCAAATAGGTAGTTTGATTAATCTGCACTATGCAAAATTAACACGTTGAAATTTTCAGGTCAACGCGTTCATGTTGACCGGCCGAATAAAACAAACAACAAACCAATAAAACATAAGACATCCATGTATAAACGGCAAAGTCCCAATTATACTGAAGACGCAGTATGATTGGGGGGAAAAAAAGGAAAAAATTGAGCCGTTTGCTGAAATTCTGAACGTCAACATTGGTTTCGCGGCGCTGAGCGGCCAGCAGTCCTACCTGATGTGGTCGTAGTCCACCCCCTCAAAGAACGGGTTGGACTTGATCTCCTCCACCCTGGCAGCACCGATCCTGTGCTCCTCCTCACTGCAGAACCTGAACACGCACATCCGATCAGCAGCTGGAACACTTCACGGCACATTCTTTCACAAATCAAAACTCGTTATTCAGTAGCGGTGATGCAAAGTGAATGAGGTCTGTTCTCCTGCCTGAGAATGAGGTCTTTAGCCTTCTCTGATATTGGCACTTCTGGGGGAAAGGTGAGCGTCTCTCTCCAGTTCATCACCTTCCTGTAGGTCTCCTGAGGCGTCTCGGAGCAGAACGGAGGATACCCTGCAGCAGACCAGCCGTACGTCACATAACACCCCGACAACACACTGGCACACAGCGGCAGGCGGCCCCAGCATTACCGATCAGCATCTCGTACATGATGACACCAAGGCTCCACCAGTCACACAGCTTGTTGTATCCGTTCTGCATGAATACCTCAGGAGCGATGTAATCTGGGGTTCCCACTGTGGAAAAGGCCTGAGGGAGAGAGAAACAATTAAAACACATTTGTTATCACCCATTTCTAGTCTAAAGCAGTTTAGACTAGAAACTTCAGTCTTCAGTAGAAACTGCTTCTAATCTAAAGCAGTTTAGACTAGAAATGGGGGCGGAAGGAAACAGCTGTAACTGAGTAATGAGCCACAGTTTCCTTGACATTAGCATGAAGACCATCTCTCCTTCAGAGAGCAGAAACCTGCTCTGCTTCAGCAGAAACAACAAGATGCACAGACCGTATTGTGTGGTGCAACTCCCACAATACTGTCTGTTGAGTTCCTTCTTTGGGAAAATTGGCTTCACATAGTTCCAAGGAATCCAAAGCATCCCATTCAGTCCCTTAGAGGCCATTCAGAGTTATGACTGTATGTGAACTTAGACATTCCTAAAGTTGACATCACTCATTTGGTGCCAAAATGACTTCAAAGCCTTGGGATGCAACTGGAAGAATTACGTTTTCATTCGTGTCACCAGCAGGCCGCAGTCTTTACAGTACACAGGTAGGGCTTAAACGATTAATCGGATCACTTGTGATTAATCGATTATTGAAATAATAATTGTAATTGATTAATCGTTAACCGGACCATTGTGATGCAAAAAGAGCCATTTACTGGGGGGCTGGGGAGAAGCCAGTTTAAGATTCACCTGCTCTGACATTGCATTTTAGAAAATAAAATGTTTAATTTCTTGAGGAAATGAATTATTTGTTTATTTCCACCTTTTAATGGATTTCTAATATTGCATAAAAAAAGGCTTAAGTGGTTAAAATGAAAAGTCTGAAGAATGGGCCATTTTTTTCATATCCGACTGAATTGTCAGACCCATCAATTATCTAAATAATCATTACACACAGATAACCATCAGGTCTACAGAGGATGTAGAGGTAATGTTGTCTGTGGGGGGGAATTGCTGCAGAATTAACCTAAAGGAAAGAAAGTAAAAATTGAGAAACTTTCCAGATTAAAAGTCTGCTGCCATAGTAACACTGACTTCCTCCATCGGTGACCTCATCGGGGTCATAGATATTCTACAGCTTCAGATTTCAGATGTTGGAGTTTCCCTCCATCACTGTGTAATCAAAAGACAGCGGGATTAAACTGTGTTCTGTCGAAATGTGCTACCCGTCGATCATCGCTACCTTCAGGTGCTGCTGCGTCTTGATCCGATCAGCTGCTCTCAGCCACCGGCTAATCACAGGCTGACTGTTTACATGTTATTCTGTGCTGTTCTTACTTGAACTCAAATATTGGTTACTTTCTCACACACACACACCAGTTCAGCCTGGAAGTGTGAATAATAAAGTGAACTTGATGCACTGTTTTTGTCACCAGGTCCAAAATTTATGTGTATGACTGAACTGAAGGAGCCTTGATATGATGTGTTGTAGCTTTATAAATATATAATTTACTTTCATTTACATTCCACAGTGCAAAGGAATGCTTTAAATTTTTTGCCATATTATTAGCTATTATTATTATTACTATTAACAGATCATTCACTGTGTTGACGATCTGTTAATAATCCAGGTTTTGCTTTGTAAAGCAGAGATTTGGAGCAGAAATCTCTGCTCCAAACTGAAAACTCTATCTGGTGAGAGCTAAATCTCATTTTCACAACCACATACAGTTTTGTGTGAAGCTTAAAAGACATTTGGTGGCTTGGTCAAAAAACAAAATAATACATAGATGACGTAGTATTGCTCATGTTAGCAGGTATTTACAGATTCTTATAGACAGTCTAGACAAAATACCACTTCCTGTAACAGGCGACCAAAATGTAAATGAGATGTAGTAAGATCTGTTCAGACCTACCAGCTGCCTCCTGTTCCTCTTCCAGGTCTCGGCTTTCCTCTTAGAGTTCATGTTCTGAAAGGCTGCACAGACAGAACATCAGTTTCTGAGGATCAACCTCATTATTAGTTAAAGGACAAAAAAATATTTTTTTTTAGTTCTGAAACAAAACAAGTTTGTTTTCCTTCTCTTCGACTTGTTTGGCTAACTGAAAAAAAAAATCAAGTTTTTGATGAAATCTTTCTCTTCCATAACCCATCAGAGTGATTATTAGCACTGGCTCTTCTACAGTTGCCAAAAGCTGCAGGACAAATTGTCTAACAGAAACAATCTAAAAAGTTTTCAGAATGACTGCAGAAAGCACATAAAACAAGCGAAGCAGCCACGCTAATATAGGTTTGCACCTGTAGGTTGCAGAAAAATTATAGGAAATAGATGAGGCCTATTTCAATGCAAACTTTTATGCACTTTGCCTCTTCGGACAAGCTGAAATACAGCAATGTTGTTGCAAATTTTGTAAAAAATAAAAAAAATGTTGGAAAGCATATTCACCTTTTGAAAAAGTCTGATAAAGGTGACAAGTTACCACTGCTTACAAGTCTTAGTGCGTTTTGTCCCTCACTACAAACTCACATTAAATCATACACCATGCACAGACACAAGCAGCTGAGGATGCAATGACGACGGCAACGACGGCTGGAAGAAGTAAAGTGAAACGTTGCCTGACTTTGCTTACTGAGGTCACTGGGCAGGCTGTGATTCAGGTTTTTGTAGAAGTCTGTGCGGTGAGCCTTCTTCAACCCGGTGCACAAGCCGAAGTCCGACAGCTTCACGTGACCCTGAACCAACACAGAGCTCTCCGTTAGTGGACGAATTATACGTAGGATTAGATAGGAGTCACAAGCTGGAAACAGTAGAGCTGCACATTATATCAGTGTCACTGTATGCATTACGCATAATGCGAAAGGCTGTGTTGACCATAATAAGTGTTTAAGTAGCCAGCATTCAGACTGAGTATGCCTAATATGCCTGGTGACAAGTGTGGCTGGATTCTGCAATTTAAAAAAAATACATTTTTGAAGCTGAAAGTGTCTTTATTAATCCAACCTCGATTTTAAGAGGAAAATATTGAATATTGTTTGATTTTTCCCAGAAACTGGATAGACCAATAATGGCTGGGCTCTACAGTGTGCACAATTATTAGGCCAGTGTGTATTTTTGACATATTTAGGAATACTTTCTCACTCCAAACTGGATTAACTTTAATCTTAAACATAGCAGACGATGTGTATCTGTGTAATGGGACTGGGTGTGGCCTAAAGAGGTCAACATCCCATATCAACATGTCTATAATTATCAGGCAGCTTCCTCTCCTTAGACAAAATGGGCAAAAAAAAAAAGACTTAACCGATTCTGAAAAATCAAAAGTTGCCAAAAGTCTCTCAAAGGGATGTTGTGCTACTGAAACTGCTAAGACATTGGGGTTTGGTCACAGAAGCAAACATTGTGTTGCAAATTGTCAACAGGGTGACAAGAAAAGTGTTGAGAAAAAAAGAAAAAAAAAATTAATGGGCAAGGGTTCTACAAAAATCAAGTGTGAAACCATCAGGAGGCGCGGACTCTGTCGAGGGTTAGATTTGACCAAATCGCTACGGTTTGCCTGTGATATACGCAAGGCACCAGTTTGACGCTGTGAGGCTTACCAGAAAATAACTGCACTGTAAACCACCGTCCTCCGCTGAGAAGAGAGAAGAGCTGAGCCAAACAGGGCGGCTGTTTAGGCCAGCTATAGAATGTCATAAATATTCTTCTTGCTCTGACTTTAATGCCTTATTGTTTGGACAACATCTTCTGGTCACCGATTAGCTGTGAGGAAATGCCTCCTGAGGAATCCAGCTGATTGAATCAGATCCCAGACGCAGGCTACCAGGAAGCCATCATCTTCCACTTCCGTCATATCCTAAAACTCCAACCTACCTGGAGTAGCTACCTGAGTGAAGTCGCCCCCCCACATAGTTCAAATCCAAAGAAATCGGTGCCAAATGTTTGTGCAGTATCATTTTTTGTTTGTGCCGCCATCCTTTTTAAAGATGAGTAAATGTTTCCAGAGGTCATGAAAGCCCTCTCCATCCTCCTCAAGTCAGACAAAATTGGTGTCAGTCAACTCGATTAAGTTCGTGCAGTAAAAATTTTCGTTTGTGCTGCATTTGCTTTGAAGATATTGATGAAAGTTTAAGGGTCAAAAGGTCAACCAGCTCCCCCACATCAACCAGGTCCAACAAAATTGGTGTCAAACATTTGTGCAGCAAAGATGTTTCTTTGTGCCGCCATCCTTTTAAAGATATTAATAAAAACGTAATACGAATGTTTATTGGAAGGTTTTGAGTCGCTTGCCATTCTCACTTCAACAGATGAAAATAAAGCAATATGTGAAAATGTGGGCTTGTCATTTAGTTGAATAATAATTCTGCACAATAATAATTGCCCAATAATCATGCACACTGTCATTCTCCCCAGAAAGCCAAAACCTCAATTTTATTTTCTTAGACATTCGTGTGTGAGAGGATTATTGACATCTGGATTAACCAACAGCATTGTAGTTGTAAAGTAATAAAAATAGTCCTCAAAAATAAGACTTGATTAATAATTGTGCACAGTGCATGTCTGCAATGTAACCAAAGTAGAAAGACATCAACACTGTATATTAATTTGTTAATTGCAACAGTCACTCATATAATCACATTTTGCACATTTTCTTAGTCAAAAGATGATTAGTTACAATCCTAAGGACGTAATTCATCCTGAATAAAGCAGAGGGCATAAAAATTACAGACAATGTTTCAATTCTATTTAAAAGTATTTTCATACAAGGCAGACATGTTCGGAGACAATGCCCATAGAGATATCGGTGTTCCTTATGACTGTCTACAGAAATGCTGGTAGATAATGGTTGGACTGGACTCACTCTGGCGTCCAGCAGCAAGTTGTCAGGTTTGATGTCTCTGTGGATGAAGCCCAGCTGGTGGATGGAGTCGATGGCCAGCACCGTCTCTGCAACGTAGAACTGAGTGGCTTCCTCTGACAGAGTGTCCATCTTCATCAACAGAGTCATCATGTCTCCTGCAGCAGACAGGAGGATGTGGACATATCCAGTTACGTCTCTTCTTCCCCTCAACAAGTTGAAAAACGAAAACTTTGAACTGAAAATGCAGAAGCCATTTCTTTCTCTGAATGAAAGACTTTTTTAAAATAAACATTTATTTAAAAATGTACACTTCTATTCAGGATCTATCAGTCTTCAAGAAGACAGGAGTAAGGAAAGTAACTTGGAACGTTTAGTCCCAAATTCTTGATGTGTTTATTATCCCTTACTTTACTTTTCCCGGCTATTATTGTTGCCGTTATTGGTTACAGTGAAGACTCTATAACCATGTTCGGAACTACATTTAGCACCGTTCAATACAGAGCATTACAATTGAGTCGGCATTCCTTTTCTTGTAAGAATCTTCACAAAGTCGTACCTCCAGGGAGAAACTCCATGATCAGGTAGAGGTTCATCTTGTCCTGGAAACTGTAGAACATTTTCACCACCCACAGGCTGTCTGCTTCCACCAGAATGTCTCGCTCGGCACGGATGTGGCCCACCTGCAGGCAGCCGATGCTTCAGGTAAACCCAATTCGTGCAAAGGAGCGTACCTGTGTGTGTGTGTGTGTGTGTATACCTGTTCTTTCTCCAACATGTCAGCTTTACGGAGTATCTTCATGGCGTAGACGTGCCCCGTGTCTTTTTTCTGTACCAGGCGAACCTGCAGACAGAACAACACAAATGATGACCTGAAACAATTTTGTGAAAACAAAATATCCCCTCTATAAGCGACCAAGCTGTTACAAATAACATGATCTCAAGAATAAGTTGCTCAGCATGTTGATGATGGATCACAGCAACTTTGATAGTGTAACAAGAAGTGAATGTTTTACATGGGGAAACCCTGCAGACAGTACAGCGCCTATAGAGCATGAGGCCTGTCCACACCGACTCTCTACCAGGGTGCAGCTGCTAAATACTGATCAGAAGGGGTGTATTCCATTGTTACTCGCGTTTATTGCTGGGCTGGTCTTTTAACACATTTAGTACTTGAATCTTTGTCACAATCTGCATTCACTTAAGAAGTAAAAACGTACCTCTCCAAAGGCTCCTCTGCCAATCACCTTCAGGGACTCAAAGTCCTCCAGTCCCAGCCGAGTGCGTTTTAAACGCAGGAACTCTGTTTCCTTCCGGGCATGCTCAGAACGCCGGACACGTTTCTGAAAAACGAGCATTTTCAGAATGAGTTGTGTTGAAACAATTACTGGCATGCCTGATACACAGACACTGGAATCCTTAATGATGAAAACTTTATTTGCAATTGTCCAAGCCAGGATAAATTAAATAACCCTTCACGAATTAAAATACATAACCGCACCAACACAAAAACATTCCTGCCACTATAATCTTAGAACATTTAGAACAACTTTTGTCAAAGTTACCCACCGTCTACTTTAGATGAAACTTGAATGCCTGTCCTATCAAGAATTCAGACTCTGATAGTAATAAATGTATATTTTCAGCTTAGATGAATGAACAACTGTGCATTCATCCGAGTTGTGTTGTAGAGTCTCACCTCTTCATCAGCCAGCCCCTCCTGATCCATCACCTTCTCCAGCTTCTGCTGTCTGTAGAGATGAAGTTTATTTGTATAGTACATTTCAGCAAAAAGGGAAGTGATTTACACCATAAAAGCACAAGACTAAAGAGTCATAAAAACAACACACGGTCATCGACTGAGAAACCAGAGACAAACATAACTGGGGATGCAGCACAGAACTGAACCAGAACACCTGAGGGGTCTGGAAGGTTGATACAACAACAGATCTTTAATGTATTGTGGTGTTAAGCCTTTATTTAAAAACAAACAATAGTATTTTAAAATCTATTCTCTGAGCTACTAGCACCAGGAAGATTTACACCAGGAAGATAGATGTGCTCTATCTTCCTGGTACTCCGGCTTCCTCCCACAGTCCAAAAACATGACTGTCAGGTTAATTGGTCTCTCTAAATTCTCCCTAGGTGTGAGTGTGTGTGTTTGCATGGCTGTGTGTCCTGTCTGTCTCTGTGTTTCCCTGCGACAGACTGGCAACCTGTCCAGGGTGTACTCTGCCTGTCGCCCGGAACGTTAGCTGGAGATAAACACCAGCACCTCCTGACCCCTCTAAGGTACAACGGTGTACAGAAAATGGATGGATGGATTCACTTGTTTTGGGCTATTAGATATATTAATTGAAATACGCTGTGATAATTGGCCAAACGTCAATATTTTTTATCTAGTGTATAGTTTTTTTATGAAGGTTGTTTCTGGCAGAGGTTACAGCCGTTTGCTTCCAGTTTGCAGCAGCCTCCACATGTGGATCATGTTCAGCCCCAGTCACTGATCTGGTTTAGAAACTCATTTGAGCAAACGTGTTGTACAAAGAATCTGATTGGATACCAACTGATCTGGATCAGGAAGTAGTTCAAGTTAAGAAATGAAAAGCAGAGGATTGGGAAGCTCTGTGTCAACTCTAGCTGGTCTGGCAGCAAAACAAGCCCACAGCATCAGCCCTCCACCATAAAGCATTAAAACATTTTACTTGTTGCAATGGCTATACACACAGTTTCTGGGTTTTTCACTTAGTGTGGGAAAGATAAAACAATGAAAATTAAATAACTAACAAATTATTAAAGTACATTTTTAGAGCCCCTTTCAACCCTCTTAATACAGCATCACTGGTTAGTTCAGGTAAAATATCTACATTTTGAGAAAAGAAAAAAAAAAAAACTCCTTGCATGTGTTGCAGAAATAAAAGCCAAAAGGGATGACGAGCAGTGTACTCTGTGACGCAACCTGCCACAAGAGGAAGCAGCCCTGCCCTTACTTCATAATGACATAGCCCACATCCTGATGAAGCATGTTCCTCGTTTAAGCTTAAAAAAGCAAAACAAAAAGCAACTATGTTTTTTAACTTAAGATGGGTTTTAATAGAACTTGTTTACATGTGAGATTTTGCTATAACACATGAGCATCATGTGCAGAGCTGAAACATCTGAGTCTCACCTCATCTCCCTCTCCTCATGCTGAGCAATGAGGTTACTGTAGAAGTTCTCCAGGGTCACTTTGGCCATGGTGACCCGTTCCTTGGTGTGGTTACTCATCGAAGCACACGAGCTCTGGCCAGTCATCGCCATACTTCGTCTGGGAACACACAAACGTTCAAGTGAGGAGAACAATGGAGACCAGCTGTCTTCACAACCAGAGCTTTCATTTTACAATTTTACAGGCTAACAAGATAGTTTTGCAACTGTACAATGAAATAATACAGCAGTTATGTTTAGTATACTGAGTTTATTCAACCCATTCTCACTCCCAACTCGTCATATACTGACACATGGGACGGTCTGTCCTCGTCACATGTTGACGCGCAGGGTACCCCTTTCGCGTCAATATGTGATGCGAGGGGTTTTACCCTATGCCTTACCGTAATTTTTGCCCTAAACCCAACCAAATCATCGGGTTTTGAAGGTTCGGCAGCGGTTGCGAGAACCCTTCGCGTCAATAATCCAAGTAAAACATGTGACCTTCCCAAATCGTCAACTATTGACGCGATCTGAGAATCGGGAGTGAGAATGTGTTGGTTTATTTGGATCCTACTTAAGTTCCAAGAATACCAGGACAAGAGACACGCAACCAGAGATGCTCTCACCGATACCCCAAGGGCAATTTAGAATATTTATTTAACCTAAAAATCATGTTTGGACTGTGAGAGGAAGGCAGAGAACCCAGAATGCACAGGGAGAACATGCAAACTCCATGAAGAAACCCCAGGCTGGGACTCAAACCCAGGACCGCACTGCCCTAATAAACACTGCGATAATACCACACAGGTTTTATGCCCATTTTTACTTTTCTTGATTCCATATTTTCGGATATAACCGCAACCGTTTCAAAAAACTTTTTGAAAACAGTAATAATTTTGGTAGGACACAGTGGCTCTGAGACAGGTGTGAACACCTTGAACTATTCCGCTTTTAATACCATAACAAAGAAAGACAATAGAGGTCAGTAGGTTTGTTTCTTTGGATGAATGAAATAGTAGCATAACACCAAACCTGCAGAGGAGAAGTATTTAGCAACAAATTGTTGGAAAATGTAAAAAGGTTCCCATCAGGGACAGCTAACCCAATTGCTTTCTTTCAGATAAGCTGAAAGAAATCCACTTGTACGATCTGCTATGAGCTTCAGTCCTATTAAATGTTTTTAACAATTTTGGAAAGAATTTTAAGCAGATCCTGGAAGGGAAGCTAAGATCTCAAACAGACCAACAAAGGTAGATAACTCTGCATTAAATCAGACATTTTGACAAATGTTAAAAGAAGAAGATGGGGGTAAAAAAGCTGGTTACAGAGTCAGAGATGAAACAATAATGTTGCACAAAAATGAGGAAATCTTTTTGTGCAACACCTGCTGCTGGCTCCATCCGAGAGAGATAAGACGGTTTCACATGCAAACACAGAAACAAAGTGGTAAAATACAAAAAAATCAATACACCAAATCTTTTAAATTAGTGGGTTCTTAAGGACTTACAGAAATTAAAACAATTAAAAACACCCAGCTTCCTTAAACAGGAAATACAAACTTATTTTTTGACTTTATTGGAAGCTGCCCGGCTTCTTAAAAGAAAACTAAAACCAAGCTAAGTCGCAGCTCGGTGATAAACTAGAGAATGAAGCTGGGCTGCTTTATGCAAACAATCAAACTGAGCCAGCCACTCTTAACACGGAGCTAGTTTCGGTAGCAACGGACCAAAAACACTTCTCCACTAAGTTCATAAACGTGAATTAGGTAGCAGTTCAAATCACCATTTGACGCCCTTTAGCACCCTTAATCACATTCAGAGACAATAAAATGTATACTTTCACCAACTTCCAGGTTCAGAAACTACCGTCTTTACCTGCTAACATCAGTTTAGCTAGCTAGTTAGCGTCTAAAGTTCCTGGCTTTAGAGTTCACAGCAGGCGTAATGATGATTCCGGAAAGGAAATTCAAAATAAAACCGACACGAAAAGACCTCAACCTGCTTTCCTAATTCAGACCTTTATTTTGACAGTCTCCAGGGGAAGCGCTGCGCTTATTTCGGCTAACTGCAAAAGTTAAAGTTCTGTGAGCAAACAGCTAAGTGAAAGTTAGCTGATAAACGTTAGCTGCCCAGTAGCACACCATGGAAAACAGACAACTTTTATTTTATTCGACAGTGAACCACTTTAAAAGTTCATCACGCTAACTCAGAGCGCCTTCCTCTTGTTTCTCCATGATCAGGTCTTTGTTCGCTTACCTTGAAGGTGCGGTATCGGCTCTCTCTCTCTCTCTCTCTCTCTCTCTCTCTCTCTCTCTCTCTCTCTCTCTCTCTCTCTCTCTCTCTCTCTCTCTCTCTTGTTCTACTGATCATGAGGGCGGCGATCGCCCGGTCTTTGAACTCAGTAAGACACCTAGCGGCTCCAACCCGCCCTTTCATACGATTAAAGACCTCTCAACGCTGACTTGTTAGCGCAACTCCTGCTCTTTTTCCTGTCGGGGCAATCGAAAAGCAATGTAGGTTATTCAACAGGAGGCCGATGCCGTTGTTCTCAACAGCCTTCCTAGATAAAATCATTTTTTACAATATCCAAATATGCTCAGGAATGGCAGCACTTACGTGTGAGCACATTTTTTGTGAGGCAAAGATGTCTGGACAATAGTCAGCTATATATTTGAAAAAAAAAAAAAAAATCTTGAAATTCTAAAAAAAAAAAAAAAAAAAAAAGTAGAAGGAAGAACTGCAAAAAAAATGGAGTTAACGTTATTTAAATAAAGTTATAAAGTTATTTTTCCTGATGAATCCTCCGTAGACATCACAAAATAACTTCTACACTAAAGAGAAGGTGAGTATGGAAGCCCGTTTCCGCCACTCTGTTAAAAAAATAAAATAAATTATCTCATTATAATGAGATATCAAAATAATGAGGCAGTATATCAAAACAATTATATAGTATATCAAAATAATGAGATACTATCTCAAAAATAATGAGCTAATTATTATTATTATTGTTATTTTAACAGAGTTGCGGAAACAGGCTTCCACCGGTGAGAGCTATAGATCTGAGTTAAGTTATGCAATAATAAGATTAATGTTCTAGCAATAGAGTTAACATACATTATCTGAGTTCATAGCTAAGCGTAATCTCATGATTTACGTCAATAGTTGTCAGAATCTAACATAGCGGCTAGGGAAATAAACCTTTCAAACAGCTGCTAATATCACTGATGCTGACTTTGTTCACACACACACACACACACACACACACACACACACACACACACACACACACACACACACACACACACACACACACACACACACACACACACACACGCACGCACGCACACACGCACACACACACACACACACACACATTGTTGTGAAGTCCTCACAGTCTCTAAGCAACCAAGAAGAAACTGTAAACTAAAAGATTGGAAGTCAAAACTTTTATTGCGCACCACTAGAGGGCGCATGTGTACCAAAAAAATACCTTATTGATCTCCAGAAGTCATTAGGCAAACAACCAAAAACACAACACACACACACACACACACACATACCTAAGGGCCATTGCAGTTCAATTAAATTCAAAAATATCTCATCGATCCCAAAGGGAAATTAAATGTTGTTGCAGCTCCGATCAATCTAATGTTTTTCGAAGAGCTGTTGTAGATGGCGAAGGCTGTGGGCTGGATTGATCTCCTGTAGCAGTCTGTTTACAGCAAATTTGAAGAAGCCTCCGACTGAAGACAATGTTTGTTTTATGTAAAGAGGATGCTCCGGGTTGTCCGTAGTTTGCTTGATTTTATATGAAATAAAATTTGGAGGGACCAATTAAGCTAGCAGTCATGTTTTTAGACTGTGGAAGGAAATCGTAGTACCTTGGGAGAACCTACACATGCAAAGGGAGAACATGCAAACTCCATGCAGAAAGACTCCAGGATGGGACTGCCAAAGACGCAACAGTCCTGCCAACTGCTTCACGGTGAAGTCCATAACCCAATATGTAGCTATATGCTTACATAAACTGTAAAATTGATTCATAACATTTTACTATCTTGAATAATAATAATTTAAAAAAATCAAACTTAATAGTTTTATTGAAAGGCAACCTTCTCATTTTGCTATTTCTTATTGAATAAAAGGGTCCAGATGATAGAGCTAGTCTACCTTCTGAGATGCTCGTAAGGAATTAAACCTGTTTCCACTCAAACCGAACCTACAACAGTCTTCCTCTCTTGGGCGCTTACTGCAGTTGTGGAACTAAGTGACCAAAAGCAGCTTGCATTTCACTTTATTATCCGTTTTGTATCAGACGAAATTCTGCAGTGTGTCAATTCAGAGACATTCACAGACAGACATCAAAAAGGTCAGTTGTTAGATAAAATTCGAGACTCTGCTCCAGTTGCGAAGAGGCAGAAAAAACATGAGCTGCTTTCTTAAACTGAACTCAAGCCTTAAAATCACAGCAGGAAAATCCATGGACTTAAACTAATCTTTATTGGAAATGATTTTCCTGTTCATCAGCGCCGCCATGGAGGCCACAGGCTGAGAACGCCTCTCCCATACACCAGTGTTTGACACTGTGAGTAGCAGCAACACAGTCACACAGTAATTCACACTTTGGAACATAATTATTTAAAAGCAAACTTAAAAATAATTACAAAAAAAATAAAAACACAGTGCAATATTCACATCTTTTCCTATGAAGGTCTTGAAATACTTATATATCTATACATATTTATATCTACACCCAGAGTCCCAAAGTGTCAGCTAGTGTTTCTTCGTTTTCTCGTTTTTCTTCTTCTGATATTCAGTGATCTTTCTGTGAAATATACCTGCAAGAGCAAATGACAAGGTTTCAGTTAGTGCGGAGCATGAAATATACAGCGGAAACTTGAATCATTAAAATGTATGATATTTAAAGCAAAGCGCAGTGTTTCTGAAGTGAAAGATCACCCTTTCTGTTAGCTCTGTCTGACAGCAATTAACTAGAACTCCACCGAAATGCGATTCAAGCTGAATTATTAGCGTTTCACAACATAGTAAACCAGCTCATTTTAGTCAAACACCGCAGGTTATGGCTCTGATTGACAACTTCATCAAAATATTAGTTTATTAGAACTAGATCCTCAGCTTAATGACTTATGCAGATACATCCTTCTATTTAATCATCTATAACTTGAAGCAGCTATATCCTTAGAAATAAATGATAAAGTGTGCAGGTTAAGGTGACGTGTCTTCAGAACATTACATTGGCTTTCCATTACCACTATTCCCATGTTGATATCAGAGCAAATTTTAATATTGGTGTGTCCTTAAAGCTACTAATCTATGACAGCGTGGAAACCTATAACAGAACGGAAAGAGGAGAGGGTCAAAACTCCTCTGCGAGGTACTGCCAGTGGCACAGAAAACACTGCTGGATCAAGAGATGGGCCGTTTTTACAAACTCCTCCTTTGTTTTGCTCATCCACAGAGTGAGAAGAAGGAGGCAGGGGAAGAGAGTGGGTCAGAGAGCTTAATGTGTGACTGTCATCCGTTCAGATGGACCTGTGATGAAGTAAGGCGGCCTGGATGCTCTGCTCTCACCTTGCTGCCGTCCTGACGGCTGCTGCTGTTCCAGCTCCTGAACGAACAGGTCAAACATCTGCGTCTGGATGAACTTCTTGACAAAGTGCCGAGTCGTCTTGGACTCGATGGCCTTGTAGAAGCGTCTTTTCTCAAACACGCCAGGACCTTCTTTTGTGTACTTGACGTAGGAGCTGTAATGGCCGACTGTTCTGACAAAGAAATGGAGGAAGGCTTCAGACACCACCCGGTTCACCTCCTCCACCTTCTTCGCCTCCTCTACATCTGAAAGAAAAGAAGAGAAAAGGGATGTAGCGATCTCCCATGCCGACGCTCCTGTTTGACTTGAGTTTACTCACCCGACACCTTTTTCCTCTGACTCAAAGCTTCCAGTATTTCTGCCTGAAGCTTCGGGGGAAGAATCGAGTCCTCGTCACCAGTCTGCACAGGAAGATTTCACTAAATGCAGGGACTTAACAGTTTTGATCAATTACATATTAAGGTAAAGCAAAAATACTGCAGTTATTGTAGCACTTACAGTCACCAGAAAAGTCTTCTCCTTATTCTTCGATAGGTCAACCAGCAGTAGCTGTCACAACAAGAAAGTTAAAGCTATGAGTAACTCAGATTGAGGAATCGCTGAAGCAGCGTAGCTGAGTCATCTAGAGCTGAAAGTTCCTTTTCAAACGCTTTCAGAAACACAAAACCCTAATAAACCTTTTGGTTGCTTAATTATTTATTTCTTCTCATGTATTTTATATTTTAAATGCCACTGAGACCTCTGTTGTTTATTTGACCTACTACCATGGCTCCTCTAAAGAAGGTGTGTCTGGAGAGACAAACCGGTTTAAATCATTTAAATATTGTACTTTAATGTGCATTATATATTACCTTTCTTTTCTTCATGCTAACCTATAAAAACACGCTAAAGGCGCGACAAATTTCGAGAATAGTCAGTGTTACAAGAATGAAGTCATAATAATGTCAGTTTCTGTCGTCTACTCACATCATTTTTCAAGTCTGTTTCCTGCCAATCTTTTGTGATTTTCTTTTTTTTTTTTACCCCTCCAGGGGTCTTTTGTGGGCTCTAGTGTCCCTTATATGACAGTGGGCTGACAGGAAACAGGGAAGGAGGGGGGGGAAGACATGCGGCAAATGTCGTCGGGTCCGGGAGCCGAACCCGCGACGGCCGCGTCGAGGACTCAAGGCCTCCAAATACGGGTCGCGCTAACCACTACGCCGCCACGGCACGCCCATCTTTTGTGATTTTTATACGTTTTTTGTTCTTTAATTTTTTCATTAAATATTCATTATAACTCGACATTTAAAGCTTGCTGCGTTTTGGGTCCATCCACAAACTCACATCATGACAATTAATTCTGAACGTATTCCTTCATCTACTGGATTCAATAACTAACCCTTAGCAAGTGATAATATTGTCATTAAACAATAAATGAGTCTGAAAATATTTTGGCTATTATTTCCTTATTAACCAGATGACGCCCTGACTCGGTCATTTTGATCTAAATTATTAACATCATTCATAATTGCCTTCGGCATCTGTCAGCAGTTGTTCGTAGCCAAGCCAAACGGTCAGTTGCACAACATTTTGCTCAGTGAGCTACATAAACATGAGAAACACATTAAGGTTGAAAGATGTGACAAACAAAAGCGGACTCACATCACTCTGGTCGGTGACCAGGTCCAGCAGGCATTTCTGGACCCCCAGCAGGTAAGGGGTGGGCGCCATCACCACGTCGATCAGGATTTCTGGAACGATGGAGATGAAGGTGTGCTGCCAGGTGAAAGGATAAAGGAGGGCTGCTACTGCATGAAGGACCTGAGATAATGTGCTGCAGGCAGGCAGACAGACAGACAGACATCTTCATCAACAAATCTGATGGCACATCATATTGCATTAATGTATGCATCTACAGAAGAAGGAAAGAGTCAAAATGAAACACACAGCACAGTTAGATTTTCTAGTTTGCCATGATTGTTTCCACACACACTTAAAGGGGCAGTGTTATGCATTTTTCTGCCACATAGAATCCTTTTAGCACAGTCAAGTAACTATGTTAACGTCAGTTATAAAATTACTGTGTATATCCTACATGACCCAAAAGAAATTTGACTTTGTAATTTAGCGCCTTGAAATTGGGCCTCTGTCTCATTAAAAATTCTGGCTCTTTCTCAAACTCCACCTACATGGCTCCTCTATTAGCTCTTTAACAGCGTTTTTACCAGCGTTGCACTGAGAAGTAGCTCCTATCATTAGTTCCAGTTGCTAATTGCGGCTGGCTAGTCTGAAGGAGCCGAGAGGGTGAGTTACAGGGGGAGGAATGCTCTGTCGGAAACTTGGAAACTGCAGGAGCTGCATATTGAAGGAGGTGCTTGGTCCACCCAGACCTATTGCACAGCTGAATGGTTGTCATGGAGATTAAAGGATTTTTCAAACATGCATAAAATAATCAGGTATGTTTTCCATGAGGGATTAACATTATAGCATGTTGTAAAGCTTAATAAAAGTCAATTTTACATTATAAAGATTCTTTAATATTTTTGTAACACTTTTTTCATGACCTCAAGAAATTTTATGCTTAAAAAAGATTTTGTCTGAATATGTTAAAATTCCAATCCAATGTCATGAGGGCTTATTTTATCTCCAATGATAATTCATGAGCATTTTTTTGTTTCTCGTGAGACGAAACGATCTTTTTTCTAAAGAAAAAAACCCAAAACAAACTCCTCTGATTGGTTAATCGGCACCTCGTGACGGTTCCTCTCCCATAATAAAAACACAATGATGAGATCTAAGCTGCGTCTAATTCTGTATCGCTCCTTCATATTTCTAACACTGATGTTTTATTTATATACCCTATAATTTAATGCGGCATATCATTGCTACACTTCCTTCCAGAGAGTTCTCCTCTCGGTGAGACGAGCCCAGAAAAACTCCAAAGGGAGAAAAGAAGGAGACGTCCTGAACAAGGTCCATCTGTCCTGATAAATACCAAACACTGAAATAGTTTGCTGTGTCAGTTCATTTACCCCAGTTCATCTGCAAAGAAAATAATCCGTCTCTCGAGAACGGCAGCAGCAAACACCTGCAGCACCTCCTCGTCTGTCAGGCAGTCGAACAGAGTGCAGAAGTTGACGTGCTCCAGCCAAGAATCCAACGGTCGGGTCAAGTGTATGATCTGTGGGAGAAAACGCTGCAGTCATTATTGAAATCACCACAGGTGACTCATTCGGAGTGCATATCTGGATGAAATCATCGCATTTGGACAATATTACATCCAGGTGTTCACACACTCCAAATGGTTTTTCTTTTTGTATTTATGAATTATTAGTTATACCTATCTCATGTATTCAACCAGGAACTGTCGCTGGGTAAGTTAGATAACTTGATGAAAATCAGGGTGTCCCTACAACCTTCTCATTTCCAACTGGGTTATGGACACTGGCCACACACTGGACCCCGGATAAAACTCATTGGCCAATTTCAGGTGCGGTCTTTTTATATTGAAGAATTTTTATTGTTATTTTTTGAACATTTTGAAATGATAATAATGCAAGGTTTGAAATACATGCCAACACAACAGAAAGTTATGCTAAAACGTTTTGATTTTGCATTTTGTTGACCCTTCTGGGCCACCGTATGAACCAACCAACCATCAATTTGTATCAGCTGATGTGTAAACCTACCTACCGATAAAATGAGCTGTAATTTCCACGAATACATTTTTTTTTTTTTGGATAGAGCAACAAAACCAGCTCCAGGAGCCCCTATTCTTCTAAATTTGGTCTTGAGTCTTGTCTTTCTACTGTTTCTGGAGTTGATTCGACCTGCTGTTGTTTAGTTAGGAGACAATGGCAACAACAAAAGTCTAATGCAATATTAGCGTGGAAATCGTCACGGTCTGACAGCGGGGAAGCGGACGGGTTGTCCCGTCAGACTGTCAGTTTTTGAAACCACACAAGTAAAAAAACAAAAAAAAAAAACCGTAAAAGATCAATCAATGATCAATGGCCAGCATCACTAAATACTTGAAATGGCTGTGAGCTGTTGAAACATGGTATATGACCTAATGCAGACAAGGGTTAAGCTTTTAATCAGGAGCTTCTTGGGTAACACAGGACAGGTTCAGACAAAGCTCCATGTGAACACACCCACCCAGAAGGTCTTATATAAAAGTCACAGTGTTATCAGGCTAGAAATTAAAATTGTTCTGCAGAATTTCGCCATGAAAACAATCTGCCTTTTTAATCTCTTTATTTGTTTTGCTTCACGTTTTCCATGCTTGCAACTAAATCTGCCTCCTTCAAGATGCCTGAACTGGTTAAACATAAATGTTACAGAAGGAGTTCCTGCATACACTCAATATTTTAGGCATGTTGATTTCCATGACATTCTGCCTGCAATGCAAGCGCCTGACATACAAGAATTACAGCCAAGGTTCTGTTGTTGTGGATTTTTTTCAACACTTAAGGTTAAACTATTTAAACACTTTAAGCCTACTGAACTTAAAACACAAAGCTGACATTATTCATAGTAAGAATTGGGATTTGATATCAGCAAATACTTAATGAAAGTCACATGGAATTAACGTGTAAAGCTCAGGGCGGTGACGATCCCGACTTTCAGTTTCTTTTCCAGTTTGACTTGCTTTCTAAGATGCCTGGTCATGTGGCAGTTCAGTCCCCTCTGACATGTGGATGTTGTTTCTGGATCTCGGCCATAACTCTGACAGAACAATGTAATCACAAGCTGATAACAGCAGAGCCTGCTGCTTGGAGTTCTCTTTGTAAAACAGATTGTTTTCCCTTAAAATGACTGAGGACCTCCTTTCCTGGCTGAGTAAGCGAGAAGGAAGTGAACTGGTCAACACGTGAACTACTGCTTTTATGTTGAAAGCTTCCACTACACGTGAGCTGTTCTGATTCAGCCACCGTCCTGCAGAGTCGTGACGGGAGTACAAGAAGAGAAACAGACCTTAGACATTTTCATCAGGAGAGGTGAAGTGCTGAGTTCACAGCAGGTGGGGGAGGGGGTGATTTTTTTCTTTTTTTTTTCTGACCTCAGTGCCCGACTCAGGAATGAAGCTCTTAATCTCCACTGTTTGTCCTGGAGCCGGGAATGAAGCCTCTCTCAGCTTCTGCATGAATGGGTAGATCAAGGCCATGGAGATCTGCCGACGCTTCTCCACTTCATCGAATATCTGCGCACGAGATGTTGTTACACACCACGGTTACATCCTTTATGTGCTGTTGCTAGGATCCTGTTTGTTTGTTACTCCCACACAAGTTGCCAGGATCCGATGCAATAAGATCCCAGCTATGAATGCTCTTCCACGGCGTGTTGCACCGTACCTTGGAGAAGAGGCCGAAGCAGGCCAGCGAACTGATGATACAGAAAGCCTCTGGAGGTCGAGCTCCTCTTCCTCCTGGCTGTAAATCGGAAGAATTAAAGCGTAGACATTTTTTATTTTTCACCGGAAGTATTTCCCACCAGTTTGAAGAGTTTGATCCTCAGACTCACCAGTAATCTCCTGCAGTATCCGTTTCGTCTACTGCCATCGATCTCAGTCAGAACAAAGGAGAAGGTCTCGCTGGATGTTGACAAAATGAAAAGCAAAAAAAAAAAAACTGCAGTTGACATAAACAGCAAAAAACATAAATAGGAGACAGCCAGATGAGTTGTGTTCACCTGTGGTACTCTGTCAAAGGAGCCCAACTGATGCCCTCTGGGAAACAAAATAGCGTGATTGCCTTTAGGGTCTTCTCCTCTTCCTCCTTCTGATATTTGGCCATGACGTCTCTCTGACCAGAAACCCACATGGTGTTATAAACACGCTCTATCAGATGTGCTGTACTCACTTGAAATTCTTACATGCGTTATACAGAGGCTACATGCTTTCTTCAGGTCAACCATCAAGATCTTAATAAAAATTTTGCAAATTAATACGCTGTCACTGGTGTGTCTTAGCACCGATGTTTAGACAGAAGAGGAGTGCTCTGGGTTCAGCTCTCTGTTTGTTTGATTTTTTAAAACAAAATTTAAACTGACATATGAAATGAAGAAGATTCCAATTAACAGGGATAGGATCACGTCATGCTTTGTTGACTGATAGACAAGCTGCTAGTCACCGTTAAAAACAGATGAAAAACTTGCAAAGATCAAAACAAGACATAATGAAGGCATGGACCACCACATCAAAGTCACTGAACTGCATAACTTAAAAAAATTTGCTTTTATCATTAAAAAAAAAAAAAACAAGGTTATTTTATATATACACAGAAATGACTAGTTAGGAGGTTAGATTTTCAAACAAATCTTATGTTTTGTTTTCATCTACAATGTTAAATAAAACATGATAAGTATCAATTAATCAGAAGGTAATCATACAGGTGGCAATAAAGTATTTAAATAAATACTCATGTCAAGTATATACTGCACACTGTTACTTGAGAGGAGATGAGAAAATCCGGAAAATAAAATAAAAATTAATTCCTCTTACAGTAGACAGTTGGTGTTGTAAAGTATGTTCACAAAGTTATCGATTTAAAGCTTTAACAACTTTTACTGCAAACCTTTTCGAGAAAGATTAACACCAGTTCAACACTCTGACCCACATTATTTAAAACAAGAGCGCGTCAAAGAGCCAACAGCCTGCGTAAACCTGGATTTCACTGTGTGACTGACCTTAGGAAACTGGTAGGTGATTTGAGGCTCATAGTTGCTGCCATCTTTCTTCTTCTTCAGGCTGACCACCACTAGATACTCAAAGAAGTACTGGCCACTGACACGGCGGGGCTGAATGGGCACATTGTCCATGACGAGGTTCTCCCTCGTCTCTGCAAGATCAGGCTCTTTGATTTCTACACAGAAACACACAAATATAAACTGAGTTAGAGAGCAGATAGGGAGGTAGGCTGATGTCGCCATCTGATGCCTGAACTAATGACGGCTAAAATCAGAACAGCTCCATTCTCTGCTTATAGGTGGAGGAAGATGCATGACTGGGGTGGACTAAAAAGACCATGGGGACATAAACTTGAAGGGAAGAGATAAAGGATATATTATATTTTAGAACATGCTTTTCAACCACTTGAACAATACAGGACATGGCCATATTAAAACCCCCATTTAGGGTCTTCAAGTCAATATTGACTAAAGCAGTTCTTAGGATAAACCAGGGTGTAAAATAGGGTTTCACTCATCGATGGATGGATGACCAGAGGAAGGCTTGGAACTGTGTTTATGGACAAATTTAAAACTGAATCGCACTTTGAGCTTATTCACTACGACTGATCAATCGATAGATCTACACTTGACAACGTTTTGTGAGTGGCAAGAACATCACCATTGGGTTTCTTTGCAATGTGTTCTGTGTCAGACTTTGTATTTTGTCATTTGTATTTCAAATGACACATGGTTACTCCACCCAGAGTTTGTTAGCCCACTAGTGGACATTGGCCAAAATGTAGAGCAGCTTCAGATACAGATTTAATCAAAACCAAAATCATATTTCAGGGTCTCAACAGAGCTCCGCGTTTCTCTGTGAATCAGTATTCAAATATAATTCTTGTCTCAAGGATAGAACCTCACTGACTGGTTTCAGTCAGTCATGAGTAAATGTTCTTCATCTTCCACAGAAAAGCACAGTCACTGATTGTTAGAAAAATTATCCTCCTGTTCATTTACTCATGAGTTTATTTTACAAATTATGTTTTCATATTATTCTTTTCATATTATTACTCTCATATTATTCTTCTTTTTATATTTACTTAACTTCTCTTTCTTTTGTAGTATATTATTAACTTTGTTTAGGATGTTTGCTTGGAAGCTAAGAGAAATGCAAAGAAAGAACTGGCAGAATTGAGTCCAGACAGTGTTTGACAGCGATTCGTTGCGTCTGTTCTCAATTCTCCTATTCTGCAGAAAAGAAATTAAAAGAAACCTAATCTCTGTCTCTGGCTGATTCTTTGCAGGTTATGACAAAATAAACCTATCACTGATGTTGTTCTTTTTGGATCTGATCGTATTGATCCCTGCTGCTTAGCACTTTATCGATTAGTAAGTTCCAACATGCCAGAGGACGAGGATGGCGTTCCTGAGCTGAAAGCTTTCAGGTGGATGCTGTGGTGGAACAGAACCAGAACCAGCAGCAGCAGCAGCAGCAGAGTGAAGCAGGAGGTCTTAAATAGAGCACCCTAATTGGTAAGGTATGTTCACATGTGAAGCAGTCAGGACTCTCAGCTTTGAGCCGAGTGGCTGAACAGAAACACACTGTTAGTTCCTGTGTTCTCCCTGAGTGCCATCTTCACCTGCAGGTAAAGATCCGGGCCAGGATGAGATCAGTGAAGCCTCAAATAAAAGTTACTGGCCTTGCAAAAAGCAAACTTCAATAATCCATCTTTATAGACTTCTTAAGATCTGTTATTAACATAAGACTCAAAAAAAAAAAAAAAAGAAACAGTAGTAGTCTGCGTAAAAATAAGCCATGTCTGTATTGCAGAGCAGGCTGCGAAGCTTCTAGTGGAGATAAAATGTCAGCGTTCACAGTTAAAAATAGGGAGTCCAAGGAACAGCTGCTGTTTACAGTAAACGCTACCAGTGCCACCTCATTAGGTCAACACAAGAGCACACCTATTATAGACGGTGAGTCAGAAGGCGTGTGGACACCGTCAAGCAGAGTCTCAGAAAAACAAGATGCACTACATTCTTACAGTATGTCATCTCCAGGTCCGTTCCCAATCCCCACTTGTCAATTCGCATGTCCTGTGTGTTGTTTATCTACGGTTCAGTGGGTTTTTCACGTTGTTGCTGGAGGCGCTTGGTTCAACAACCCCTGAAACAACATCAACTATGCTAATGTGCAGTTTGGTTCCAAATAAAAGTAGTCCTACATCACGTAACACACCAGACCAGTAACTGTTTGTGTAGGGATTAGATTTGTGCATTGCAAATAAAATAACAGAAAACTAACAGACCTAACAATCCTCACATGCAATCTGCCGATTTGCTGTAACTAAATCATGAATTGAAAATAATAGCTGTTTGGCTTTCAGTCATGCTGTGGAAAAAACAAGAGACAATCCTTTATTTAAGAATGAAGGAAACAAATGTTTTACATGGTGGTTACTGAGATTTACTGTCTGATTATGGGTGTTTAAAACAGGCAGCTATGAAGTAGCTAATTTGCCACTGGACCTTAAATCCAACAGAAAACTCATGGACTGACATCAAGCACTCTGTCACTGAGGTAAAATCAATAAATACAGAGGAACTGTGGAATGGACTCCAGCCATTCAAGTCTAGAAACCATGATCATAACGAAATCTTTACTTCAGTGACTGACAGGAACGTTAAGTCCTCCAGCTGCGTTAGAGAGCAACATAAACTGCTACTGATTTTACTTTCCTCACTTTGTGTAGAGAGAAAACCCAACTGATCAATTGTGCTTCATGGTTTGTTTCAGAACGGACTGTGCAATGTCCCCAAAGCATTTCCATTTAAGGTGACGAAAATATTGTAGGGATTTTGATCTTTACTCACTTTTTTGAAACACATCGCTATGATTTTAAAATCCTCTGACATTAGGGCTGCATAATATTAGAAGGTCTTGCAATGGCGATGATATTGGTAAATATTACAATGACGATATCAGATGCGATATATGCCTATTATATGCTTCCATTACTCTGTGACCTTTCACCTTTTCTGTATTATCCTTTGTGTCTGACGGGGCACTCAATGCACACAGTGAACACTAATGAGC
Organism: Xiphophorus maculatus; assembly: GCF_002775205.1. Lineage (NCBI taxonomy): Eukaryota > Metazoa > Chordata > Actinopteri > Cyprinodontiformes > Poeciliidae > Xiphophorus > Xiphophorus maculatus. The sequence continues at coordinate 5,982,870 of NC_036443.1, read as the reverse complement.
CAACAAACACTGGATTCCAAACAGTCCTTTGTGATGTAAATATTGCACACACTGACATTTGAGTGTAAGACACAACACTCTGTAGAAGTACAGGAGAAGAATACGAGCTCAGCACAATAAGAGACGATGTACCATTTAACCAACAACCACAACAGGAAGATGATGCACATTTTGACATGTTTCTTACACCACTTTCACAGCATGAACTGATTCCTACTCCTATACCGATTACATCCCTGTGTAACTTCAACAAAGATGTGGATACCTTTTTTTTTTTAAGTGCTGGAAAGACATATTTCTTTCTTCGAGTTGCTGAAGCTCTACTTCATGCGGAGATGACCTCTCTCTCAACTTTCCAGTTTCTGTGTGAGCGCACGCCCTAGCACTCTCCTACCTTTTAAGGGGTTTGGCAAAGAATTCATCTGTGCTTTAAAAGCTACAGCTAATATTTTCCAAGTTTACGAATCCAACCGCGAAAAGAAAACAGGTGTAAAATCTGTAAAGGGCTTAAAGATGTTATAAAGCTGTCAGTCCTTTTGTTACTTTTTCTTTTTTTTAGATACAATGGATAAGAACAGTGCTGAACTGTGGGGTCAGGGTGGAAATGTGGCCGATCAGTTCCAAGTTACAGCCTCTGACATCTAATAGGATGCATCCCGACATGCATTGCAAATGATCTGCGTTCTGTAGAACATGGTCCTTTGAATGACGAACACTTTTCCATTTAAAAGGAGATGCTTCTTTGCTTGAAGTGCATCTTAAGGAATTTTCAGGAAGTTCAGTAACTAATAGTCCTACTCCAATAAAACCCAGTACAACCTCCGATGGTTTTCCATTACCACTGAGTAACAGCTCTGGAGGGTGGAGACGTCATATAGTGGTTGGGGGGTCAAGAGTCCAAAGAACAGCGCAACGTACTCTGTATGCAACACAAACACAACGCAACACCGGAGAACACAGAAGCTGTGCTGAACATTCAACTCAGTTTGCAGCTTTTTGTCAGACTCAAAAACTAAGTCAGAAAAGGGCTGTGGGCGGTGAGACATAACACTGCTGAAGTACGGAAGACTCTAAGACACAACACTCTGCAGAACTTTATGGGAGAGTGTGAGACGTAAACAGTGACTTCACCCTGAGCCAAGCAGTGATCCACTGTCTTCCTGAAACCCCCGTTTCTGGTGGTCATGTAACACATATTTACAACAACGTCACGAATCCACAGTGCTCAAAGTTATCATATGACTAATGCTTTCTCTGAATGAAATAAAATAAAACACGTTTTATTTTCAATTGAAAGTTCCTAACAAATTACGTTGGTACTTGTGCATCAATTTGCAAAATGTCGTTGTCACAGTGACTGCTGCTGCTCGTACTTCTGGCTGTTCATACATGGAGCTTGTCTTTGCAGACTGGCATGGAGGTGCACCTTTCACCCACTCCATGCACTTTAGACTCACTGAGCCCATCCAGCCGTTGCTTTACTGAACACTCTGCTCCTTTACTCAGAGAGCAGGCTAATTCTGACTTCCTGCACTCTGGCATCAAAGGGAGGAAATACAAACGAAAACCACCTTTAGCAACATCAACAAAACCAGACAAACATCCACTTGACATGCTACTCACTGTCCTTTCTGCCTTTGCGGAACGAGGGCCACATAGCACTGAACCTCTTGAGGGCCCCTTGGCGTCCATCGTCGTCCCCTGGTGGTGTTGCACCTACGAGGGGGGGGGGGGGGGAACAAAACAAAAACACGCAGCTCAACAACACCGAAGTCGCACAGCAGCTTCGCCACGCTTCCTGTGCGGCTTTCAGCACTCAGACAGTTTGCAGGTAGCGCACCTGAACGCGCTGCACTGCCTTATGCACCGACAACCTCTAACACGGGCGACCGTCACGAAGACGTTAAAACGCCTGTTGGTTCATGAAGGGCTCCCGGAAGATGGAGTCACAGTAAAAAAAAAAAAGAAAGCACGCTCCCTTTGAAAAGTTTTCCACACTTTTGCATCTAAACAATTATGGTTTTGTAAGGTTGAATTTAACAATTGAATTCAATTAATTGAACTTTTAATAACTGAAAAACGTATAATCATTGAATAATGTTAAATAAAAACAGCTCACATACATACATGCATACATATTGGATTTTTTTTTATTTTTAGCATGAAAAGGCTCTAAAAACACCAGAAACTCACAGCGTTTTCCAGGCACATCGGCGGTGGCGAAGTTCTCTTTGGGCTGCTCACCTGCACCACACAAACAGTCTGCGGTTAGTCAGGATCCACATTTAACACACCCATCCTCTCACATCCCAGCTTTATTAATTAACTGAAATGGTCACCACGAGGCTAAAGCCAGGCTGCGGATGGTTGGGTTTTCACTGTGGACACCGGCTGGCCTGAGACAACGCATTATGTTGCATTGTGCAGAAATCCAACATAATGATTGAGGCTCAGAGTATCTGTGTCCCAACTGATAAGTTGTACAGTCTGTCCTCCCTCTGCCCAAGTTGAGAAAGCCACTGATTGGCCGCTAGTCCAGCGTGTCTTTGTGTTGCCCTGTGATGGATTTGTGGCCTGTCCAGATGCACATGAAGATGCGGCTCAACGTTAACTAGACTAGAACTGAGCTTGTTTGGGGACTTAATCACCATGGTAACCACTAAAACGAATAATCATAAAGAGGCTCGGTTAATAAAGTTCGGCTCCAGTCAGTAATCCTGCCTCCTGAAGAACCGAACAGCAGACAGTCTGCACGACGTGTAGATTGTCTGCGCAGCTGAAAACGCTGCTCTGTTAAAAATGCTTTCAGGTCAGCGGAAATACAGTCAATTTCTTTTTTCCCACTAGATACGATTTCAATCTATTTTTATTCTTTATCGATTTCTTTTCAGAAAAAGAAATAAAAAATGTCTGACAATATTTTCAAAGAGTTACTTTTATTTCAGTCAGTCCTTCTGTGAGTTGTACGGCAGAGTATTAGGGCCGGGCCAGGAGAATTTTTGTTTAATCGTGAGGATAAAGTCACTATATTTGCAGAATAATAAAGACACAATTTTACCCGGAGAATGGCAGGGAAACCTCATCCTGAACAAAGAAACCAGGGTCTTTCCTATCTGCTCGGTGATTCCAGAAGAACTTGGCAGATCCCAGTATCTTTTCCCAAAAGATTTTAATTGCACACGTAGAGAGTAAAAGTAAATAATCATTTAATGAAAGGAAAAATATCTGCATTATTCTTCTGCTGATCGTCTGAAGAATCTTGTTGGAGAATCGCCTTGCTGGGGCTAATGTTTCATCTTTCTCTAAACTGTTTCGATGTTTGTTTCATAGATTTAACTAAGCGGACGGGAAATAATTGTGTTAACAAAATCGTTAAAGATGTACTAACTGTAAGAGAACGTGGAACTATGGTAGAGACGCGACTGGCCTGGTTTGTTTCTGTACCGAAATGATTCTGGGCTGAAAATAGGCCAGATAGCAGGTCCAGCTCAACTGCAACAAACCTAAATAAATGAGTGTTCGCTCAGGATTGTGCGCAGCAGAGTGGAGCAGTAAATAACACAAGAACAAGCATCATTACCAGCTCCCTGTTGCCCAGCGACAAACCTCTGTCCACACTGTTTCTTCACCACTCATCTTGTGAGCATACTGCAGTATTAACGGTCTGCTGAGTTGTCTGTTTACTTCATCCTCCAGAGAAAGAACTTTCATTCTTGTGTTGCTTTCAGGTGATGCAGAAAAAAAATAAATAAAAAAAAACATTGTCTATGTGAAATTGGGTGGGTGTTCATTTCCAACACAGTTTACATTTTATCAGAACAGGCCTCTGCAGCGTCTCACAGACGAGAACCGACACGCAAACATGCCTCTCATGCAAAGCTGCCTTCAGGGACCATGGGGAAACTACAGCATCTGAGTTTTACTAACAGTGTGAATGCATCAGCGCACACACACTCTGTATAGATTAGCAGTGTGATGGAGCTGCATTAATTTTACCAAGCTGTACTGCTGCAGAAGCCAGGAGCGCTGGTGTTAGCAACTCTTTTTACAACCTAAAAGTAGGCCTGTTACTCCATGACTAATTTATTGTTTTAGAGATGTTTCAGGGAGCAGATGTGGCCTTTCTCTACATAAAAGGCAAGAAGATTACAAAGAAACATGTTTTTTTTTCTTTTAAGAGTGAATAATTCCCCATCTTCAACACCTATCTTCTCCAACATCAGCATTTTGAGGCGGACAAAAACTCAACTCCTTAATAAATGACTTGATTACTTTCAGTTTGACATGACTCAAGGACTTTCCCTCCTTGAGCTTTCCAGAGAAAACGGGGGATAACGGAGCAGAAAGAGAAAGCAAAAGCTGGCAGTCTGGTTTATCCTTCGAGTTCAGTCCAAAACCAAAACTAAAAGTTCCCAATTTCCCAGCATGTTGAAATGCCCTGAGGTTTCACTGAATCTGTCGGGTCTGTCCCGCTTTGGCTCGCCTCCATTTCCGTTCTGCTTTCTGTCGTTTTGAGAGGTTTACACAGGTAGTCTCGCAAAAAGACTTGTTGTAAATTGGTGCTACATAAATAAACTTAAATGCTTTGAATAAAGTCTAGCATCACAGTCAGGGATCTTCCCTGGGGGCCTGGTTATTTTGCACATTTACAGCTTAATCCTTCTGGACCCCACATTTTTCTACCGACCATGTGTAGGTGTTAGGGAGACTTTACAACCAACAATTTGAAATCATTTAGAATAATCACTACTCAGCTCTTACGACTTGCTGCTAAACAGTATGAGCATCACCCTTTATCATATTTCACTGGAGCCAAATGGTCCGGAGGGTCAGAACCACAGTCAACGGAAAATAACAACTTACATCTATAAGGGTTGTCAAAAATAATGGTCTCAATATAATCAATACTGGAAAAATGAATTATTCAAAGACACTTGTGTCAAAACCAATACAAACAACTTGTTGTTGGCCCCGCCCACCAGGTCATGTCTGCAGGTTTGCAGTTAACAATCGTCATCCCCCCACTGTTACCAACTCAGCAACTTTCTTGCTATATTTAGCAACATTTCAGACAAAAAAACAAAAATCTGTATCGGAAAAAAAAAAAACTGAAACAAGCTAGCCCTATCTGCTGAAATATTAACCTTCACAGACACAAACAGCAAGCTGACGGCGTTCTGTCGCTCTGACATGAGCTTTCCAGCTTTGGCTTAAGCGCTGATCTGACTGTGTTGTTCTTCAAATAAATGGCCTGCTTGGTGTCTGCATACTCCGGTTAACGATAAATCGATTACTTCAACAGTGGCAAACTAAACTTAGGAAAAAAATTTGACATTATATTATCTCATTGTTCAGCTCACAGAGCACATTCTTTATTTTGAGATTAATAAAAAGCTGGATGAGGCTGGTAGTAAAAGGTCTCCACACCTGGACTACAGCCTTACTACCAAGTAACTCATTTCACTCCAGAACTTTGTTGGCACAACCTGCAGTTTGGGTTGTGCCCAAGCTGCAGGTTTGAGCACAACATAGAGCACACAGGAAATGAGTAGCTTCAACAGGATGGAAGACAATAAAACGATTCCATTGGATCTGGGGGTTTTTTTTGTTGTTTTTTTTTTCTTTTTTACTGACCCCACAAGGACAGCCAGTGCTACAGTATTGCTTAGTTTAAAACCTTCATTTACAAGCTTACATTTTAATCATATAATCTGCATAAGGAGAAAATAAGAAATATTTTGGATGATTTAGGCAATCTAAGGCCTTTAAGGTTGCTATGACAAAACAAGTCTCACAAAAGCTTAATCACTGCTGCCGTCTTCCAAGGCAACAGTCGGTTCTGATCCAAATAGATTTCTCAGGAATAGACCATTTCGGACAATTTGTTTCGACAAATTACTTAAGACATTTGGCTGTACACACAAGCAGAAGTGACTGACTTGGAAAAAAATGTCATCTGGAGCAAGCAGAGTAACAAATCCCCCTGGACGGTGTCCAGGGTTCCCTCTCCCCCTGCTTCACCTCCCTGGTTTTTGACGGCACTCTTTGCTGAGTCTAAGATCCACCATTACTGGCAACAAAAGGTGTTTGCACTCTGTTGCAACAATGTCAACATCGAGAGCAGTGCTGCTGCTTCTCCACCCGCCAGTTGCACAACTTTGAATTTCAGCAAACGCAAGGAAACGCTACAAAACCCGAGAGCAGGGAATGCTCTCTCCCAGGTCTGATTTTGAGTGTAATTCCTCTTTAACAAGCGGGCTGGGATCCTGCTGAGCAGTCATGCTAACCCTGAATTGTGTCGCTCCTCTCAGCTATGAAGCCTGTGGGTGGAAATAACAGTCCAGAGTTAAGAGCTTCAGGCCTGAGGCTCCTAAACAAGTTTCAACTGAATGCTGTCTGAAAGCTTGAACGCAGAGCGAGTCTCCTTCTCAACAAGCTGAAGTCCAGATTTGATGCGAATCTGCTGGTGGATCTGGTCACTGGGAAAGTTTGGTTCCATCATCATGTTCTTGTGTCACCAGATCTAACAGCAGGGATGGCGTGTGTTTTGGTCACACAAGGTAGGAAGGAAGGGGTCCAGTCGCTCCTCTAATGTCAAAATATTAATATTAATAATAATAATCCTACATTTCCAACCAACAGCCAAGAGATGGCGACTGAGTTAGGTCTGCAGACGTTACAGATGTCAGGTTGAAATGACAGATGTAGAGAAAGCCACCATATCCGTCTGAACTGGATCTCACTAAACCTCACGGTGCATTTTAAAGCAGCGCAGTAAAGATAATAGAAAAACAAAGATTTGGGTTCAGACAGGTAACAACTAAACACCCTCTACATTTACACACACATCTGTAAGCGCCAATAATCAAAAACACTGTTGAAAATCCACCCAAGTAACTTTTTTTGGGGGGGGGCTTTTAAAAATTATTTCGCGGGATTTCCACACCAGTAACACCCCGACAGTTTCACAGCAGCTTTAAACTCACTCCATCTTTGCCTAAAGTTCTTCAGCCCCACTTCTTTCCTCCTCCGCGTCACTTCACTCATTGCTGCTGAGGTCCACCGACACGCCGTTCGCCTCTCAGCGGCTCGTCTCTGACGCTCCACGGCGACAAGTCATCGTCTCCATCCCCGCTCAAACCACGCATCCGTCCGGTTTCGCAGTCAGAGCGAGCGCCGCACCGAACTGTGGGGAGCACGGCTCCTCTGTTGCGTTCAAAGTCAGGCGGACAAACGAAAACTCCGCTCTCCGGAGTGTTCTGCAGAGTTGTTGTTGTTGTTCACCGATTAAAGGGCAAAGACTCGATTAAGTAGAACAGGGATCTGAATTATTATTATTTTTTGCCTAATTTTACACCAATATTATTCCAGAATCCATTCACGTATCCTCTTTCAGAAAGTGTTTTATATTTCTATGCATTTTAAAAACCTAAATATATATATATATATATATATATATATATATATATATATATATATATATATATATATATATATATATATATATATATATATATATATATATATGTATATATATATATATATATATATATATATATATATATATATATATATATATATATATATATATATATATATATATATTATATTATATATATATATATATATATATATATATATATATATATATATATATATATATATATATATATATATATATATATATAATGTTTAAAATTACAGCAAATTCCCTACATTAGATAGTCATCAAAAATCATAAACTGACTGAGAGTAAAGATGACCCTCAGTTCAGAGGACTGTTCATGTGCAATAAACGGTGCACAGCAGTTTTGCTCAGAAGAGCTACAATAAGACATAAAGCAACATTGAACTGAAAATGGTTCCAAATGTGCCAAAAATATGCAGGATTACATGTGTTTAGTGTAACTGTGATTATCTGGAAAAAACGAGTTCTGGTGCAAATATATATGACATAGCAAGAAATACTTATAACTTTGCTAATTCATTTTAGTGGTGGGACTCAATTAAATTTTTTAATGAAGTCTATTGTAATTAACTAATTGCTTTTTCATAAAAAATTATATATCAACAAAGTAAGCAACATTTCAATTCAAAAATCCTTTGTGCTGCTAAATTATTGAATAAAAAATGTCACATGAGCTCAAAAACAAATATATTAATTGATTTTAAAATGTTGATTTGTTTCTTCAGCCATCAGATTAATGTAAAAGCCATTAACATTCAGTTTTCCAGTGTTCCAGGAAGCCCTGATCATTCATGGCACATCTTTAGAAATGTGGACAGTGGACGCTGACATTAGCGTTGGGGACGTCTCTGCTTTTCCTACATGTTTAGAATTGAGATGCTATTTTAGGCTTGAATAGCTTTAGCTAATAAGCTAATTCCTTTTAGCACCACTAGAAAATAACAATAGGTTTTTTCCCAGCATCTCATCAGATCGTTTTTTATGTTTTTTTTTTTGAAGCGGAAATTAACCATGGTGGTCCGTCGCTGTTGTTGGCGGAAGTTGCTTGTGCATCAGATTTTCAGGCGTACCAGAAACGTGTGATTGCAAAGGTTCTGGATGAAACACAACGTAATTACTTGTGTTAAATGTAATTTAGCCCATTAAAAATGTAATTAATTAATCATAATGAACGTTCCATCCCTAATTAACATTAGGTCTGTGTTCTAAACCACAAAAGGCATTCCGTACTAGTTGCACCTTTACTTTCACTGCAGTCACTGTGCAGTCTGGTTTGATGTGAACATTGCTATAATTTACTACAATGTTGCTCTGGACGTTTGTCAACTTCAGTCACATTTGTTACAGTGTAATCTGTAGATCAACCCTCGTCTCCGTTTAGAAAGTGAGCATGAATATCTTTTGCTTCTGTTTCTTTCTGTCTGATTCGTGTAAGAGTATGCGTCACGCCCCATGGTTCTTTAATCAGGGTTTCAGAAAACACAGTGTGAATAAGATTTTTTTTGTTTTAAACAACACTTTTTACATAAATGCTGAAATTCTAAACAGGAAGTTAAAGACTAACACTCAACAACAACATGAACACCAGAGAAAATCCTTCCTCCTGAGAATCTGCTGCAGCAGAAGGAATATTACCCTCTAGAAAGACAACTGACTTTAAAGCTAATGATGAGCTATTTTTGCATTTCTGGACATTTCATCTTCATAATAATATAATAAAAATAAAATGCCTTTCTAATGTAATGACTTATTTTCATGCTATCAACCTTGCTACGCTGAAAAAAAAGGTGTTATTATTATTATTTTTTTGCTATTCCAGTGCTAAACGCCACTTATTTCTGTTCCCACCCTGACAGCACACATTCAATCATTAGAAATCGGTTTAATTGTGGCTTCAAACCTTCCCAGAGTCACAGGGAGCAAATCAGTTTCATCAGGGGGTTTGGAGGCACCTCAGCACGTTTAAAACTAAAATCTTAGCTCTGATGGTATTCTGTTTATCTCAACTCAAAAACCATCCATCCATTTTCTAACACCCTTGTCCCTTAGTGGGGTCAGGAGGTGCTGGTGTCTGTCTCCAGCTAACGTTCCGGGCGAGAGGCGGGGTCACCCTGGACAGGTCGCCAGTCTGTCTCAAAATTTAAACATTGCCATTTAAATTTTTCAGTGACGTGATTCTGCAGTGATTCTTAACGGGTTCTAAAACACAGCACAAAACCGTCTCGGTTTCCCCCAGGCCTCAGAGTGACGTCAGAGCCACATCATCCTGCCAACAGCAGCGTCTCTCCCTGCAAATGTTTAACCGTCCTTTTGTTGTAGTCTGTAGAGGATCACAGAGCAGGGTGACAACTTGTCTGCACACATCATCTCTTTTATCGCAGTATCCCCACAAACAGATAATGTACTATAATAAATATTATTGATACCAGCAGCCTACATTATAAATGCTGTTTGAACATCAGGTGGTGTTTGTGAGAACTCTAAGCAGTGAGGGTCACAGCTCTGCAGGCAGCTCACACACATTGTTTAATGAAGGATAAATTAACCTGATGATCCTAACAGACCCAACATGGTTCACAGACAACATCGCAAACGGCTTCAGGAGGTTTAGCTGTAAAGAACGACTGGGTGTGCGTCGTGTTAAATGTTACGATAAGAAAACTTTTTGAGTTTATGGTTTTTGAGTTACTCTGGCTTTCTCCCACAGTTCAAAAACATGACTGTCAGGTTAACTGGTTTCTCTAAATTCTCCCTAGGCGTGAGGGCGTGTGTGTGTGTGTGTACATGGTTGTGTGTCTCTGTCTGTCTCTGTGTTGCCCTGCGACAGACTGGCGACCTGTCCAGGGTGACCCCCGTCTCTCGCCCGGACCGTTAGCTGGATATAGACACCAGCACCTCCTGACCCCACTAAGGACAAGGGTGTTAGAACATGGATGGATGTTTATATTTTGGACAGTCACACATCAGGCCTGTGTCAGATGTAGTTATTTGTGATTTGCATGTAATTATTACTCTCATCATCACGAGTCCTGCTTGAGAAAAACAATAAAAACAGCCTCAATCTCTTGATGAAAGGTTTTCTTACAACATTTGGTTTTAAAATGGATCATGACATGCTGCCTAGAGAACCCTCAGTCTCTTATGCATCTGCCCTCAGTCACAGATGCGTAAGGCAGATAAGAAATTTTGTGTTAATTCCTGTTTTTGAATGTGGTGAAACTGTTTGCTCGCTCTAATTCTTTTAACTTGATCTAATTTTAAGTTTTTGTGACAATTCTCTATTATTCTAATGCATAAGCAGGATAAAATGCCCGTTCTCTGTTGCTGCACTTTACATTTGCATTTGTGTTACAAGTGGCTTTTCTCAGCATGCTCTTCTCTGGCCGAGTCTCCTCCTCCCTCCTCCTCATTATGTCAGATTGTTGCTCCTCTCTCTCCTTTACTGACAAATGATACATTTAATAACTTAGTGATTTTGTGGCTTTGATGGTGAGGGTGTGGGGATCGAAGGCATTTTAAAGCCTTCGGTTTAGTTACACCAAGTTTTCTGATAAGATTTAATCAGGGAGATCATATTTTTCATGTCTTAGCTTCTCTTCACTGGGTCTTTGTTGCTAAATATAACTTTAAAAAATTCTCTTCTCACATGTAACGCTCTTGATAATCAAGCAAGCTCCGTTATTCATCTGCATCTGCAATCTGACTGAAATGCAACGAAGCTGTTTGTCTTGCGGTGCCTTGAAATGGTGAATTGTGTTGTGAAGCAGTTTTGTTTAGGAACAGATTTTAGTGAAATACTGCACTTCTCAACTTTCCACTACTACAGCATTGACAGTCGCTGTTTTACACACCAATCGTTTGATGTTTCAACACAAACCACTGCATAGATTTCTTTATGATTGAAGAAAACAGGCTCGCGTTGTTTTGGCACAGCTTTTTGTCTTCAATGAATCTCCATAACGTCTGTGATTTGGTCATATAGACTTTTTTTTTATTTTAGAGAATTTTGGAAAATTGTTTCCTTCAAAAGTAAGGAAAGGAAAACATTTCAATGCGTTTCTGCAAGCGTGTCTGCTGGGTTTCATCCCACCCCACAGACTGTGAAGGACATGCACAGCATCTGAGACTCAGACACCCAAGATCAGACATCCATTACCTCTTTCTCAAGTGTTAAGGTTCAGTCAACAAAAACAGCCGTTTTATTTCCCCTGACGAAGCAAAGGCATACATTAGCTTCATACGTACCAAATTTTTTCAGCAGCTCTTGAACCCGACTGACTTCTGCAGGACCCGCTTCCTCTACAACCGAGACGAGGTTCGAAAGTGAGAAAATACGCAGATGTTGGCTTTTCTTATCGTAACTCGTCAAACATTTTTACATAATGCGGTCGTTTCTCAATGAATTTTCCAGTGAAGCTCATTCGTCTGATTCAACGTACCTTTAGAAAATAATCTGGCCTGTTCAACCGGTGGGCCTCCGGTAGGAGATTCCGCAGGATCTGCTGTAGATCCTGTGGTAAACAAGGCAGCTGATATGTCAATGATTTTCTTCTATATAACCAAAACCAGCACAGGAGAGAAGTGAACAGCAGGAGTGAAATAAAAGGACAAAACCAGCGTGGAGAAAAAAGCATTTGAAAGTAGTCGTTTTCTGAGTGTTTTTAATAGAATCTCAGGAGGTTTAAAAACACTTGAAAAGTACAGATGAAAACAGATGAAAGCAAAATTTCTCCTGTTTTTAAAATGTACAGAAAAAAGGCCTGAGGAGGTCTATTGGCAGACTCAGAAATAGTTACCTCCCATCCACCATCAGATTGCTCAACACCTATCGTAACCCCACAAAGACTGCTTGAAAACGCTAAATTATATATATATATTTATATATTTATGTATTTATAGGCACAATTGTGATTTTCCTGTGTTTTTCCTGTGAGCTGTCGTGGCCAAGTGACAACATTTTGTTGCCTATTTCATTGTCTGGTCTCTGCACTACAATAATAACATGAGTCAAAGTCTAACCTTTAAGCAGGTATTAAACATACTTTTCACAAAGCCACATTTCTGTGTTAGAAATTGGTCTGAAAAACCTAATGTCATTTCTGATCTTAAATCTTGTGTTTTTATTAGCCGTAAAGCAGAAAATCATCATAATTAACAGGAATAAAGGTGAAAACATCCGCCTGTGAGGAATTAATCTATGATACGCGTTTCATTCAATGAACTGACTGGCTTCAATAATATTCTGATTTATTGACTACGACTGTTTGTTTCTGACTGATGATTCTGTCGTCAGAATAAGTACTGGATGAACGGAAGGCCTTGAAATTTAAGATTGATTCAGAAAGTCTTACTGCAGGACTTCTTCATGAGGCTTAGACTTTATCACTGTCACATTGCTACAAAGAAGTGTATGGTCTCAATGAAGATTGTCAGTCTAATCTCCAGTTTGTATCAAGACTTTCCCATATGAAACACGTGAATCAGGATTTAACAGAAGTTGTACAGTAATGCGCAGAACAGAAATCTGAATAACAACTTACATGTTTTGTTTAGGTCTGACTTTAAAATGCCCCTACAGACACAAATACATAAACAAAACCCCCACAAATATAGAATATTGCTTACCGATTATTTTATATTTAACAAACTCTCAGTTTGTGTTTGATCGTTGATGTAGTTGTGTATTTCATAATAATTGGGTGAAACTCTACCACAACCGAACCACTTCCCTGTCCCTCTCTATGTTTTACTTAATTTGACATTTTTTTTTGCACAATGAAGCTTTTGTATTTACCAACAGGCGGTTTGGTCTTCTCCTCTTGCTTTCTTTCACAGACTAAACTCATGAAGGTATTAACGACCTTTCATAAGGACTTGATGAAGAAGGCTGGTTCAGTTCTGGGAACAAATTTCTTGATTCTACGTGGAGTCAAGAAATTTGAACATCTTCTTCATGGCTCATTGAAAAACAGAGCATCTTTAGTCAATCTGTTGTAACACAGACCGCTAGGAGATCTTTCTCTGCCTGCAGCCATAAATATCTATAAACCCCTTGCAGCATGACGTCATGAGCACAAGGTCCCGCCCCCCAACTTCCTGCTGGAGGGCAAAAAGCTGCTCCCTGTCGATGACTAATATTTGTTTTAGCAGTTATGTTGTCAATATAACAAGCAAAATCTTAAATGTGCGCATGATATGTAAAAGAAAAAGGGACGCAGTGCTTTACTACTAAATGTCAACTCTTCAATAGCAAGATAATGTCTGAAAAAAGTGTTATTTAAGAGAAGAAATATGGAGGGAAGTAGGTCAGTTATTTGACTTTGACAACCAAAAAACACTCAAACATTTCCCACACACAGAACAGAACATTCAGTCTGTTGCAGTTTTATGTTTTTAGGCTTAATATTTACAGTATTTTGTGATTATTAAGAAGTGTTCTTTGTGCTACCCCTGCTATTAGCTAATCTAACACAGGGGTGGTAGATTAGTTCACACTTTACCTTTTCTGGATGTTTCTCGAGCTGATGAGAAAGATCTCAAGCCCCTCCTGCGCTCAAATCCACCATCACCCTCACTGTTGTGCCTTTCTGTAGGAAAAAAACAGGTTTACAGAACATATGAGTGAAGCTTTTACTGAACAGCAGAACATCAACATGATTGAGCCTCACACTGATCCACTATCTTACTTTTGATACGGAGAGATGAAAAACTGAAAGTCCTTCGAGTGTTTGGAGAAATAACTTGTCCACTTTCCTGAAAGGATATGAAAAAGGTGTTAGGAAAAAACGAAGAACAAAACATCAAAATGAATTTGTTGACAAAAAAAACAAACAAATACATATGAAATATTTTAGCCACCCTTGCAGGAGTACATTCATTAAAAATAATCACACACCAAATAATTAGTGGATGACTGTTAAGTACTTGATAAAATTCTAGATGTTTCTGTCCTGGTAGGGTTTCATCTGTGATGATAGCTAACAGTAATAACTGAATAACTAAAGAATTGACTGCTTCAGAGCCAAATAAGAAATGTTTTTAAATAAAATGGCAATACAAAAGTTTTTTTTTTTATTTCAACTATATGCTTTGTATTCTTAATCTTTCTCCATGTCATTGTTTATAGAAAGTGCTCATCAAGCTGATTAGAAAAAAGTGTTTTTTTTCCTTTGCAATTGCATGGTGATCATGGTGATTAATTTTTTCCCCTAAAAACTGAAAATAGTATTTTAAATTTCCTTAGCTTGTAATATATATATATATATATATATATATATATATATATATATATATATATATGTACATAGTGTTTAAAGATGGAGCACAACACAATGTTGCATTTCGGACAGTGGAAGGGTGAGGATCTGAATGGGTCAACAACCAGAAATGAAGTTACAACAACATTTATTTTTCCTTTGAGAACAATAAAGCATTTTTGAATTTAAATTGAATTGATGGAGCTCCTCTCATCTTGCTCCTCATTCCTTAACTCCATTGAGGATTTTTTCTCAGTCTGGAATTGGCAGTAAAACCATGTGAATCTTGTCTAGTCTCTATTTATTTCCCATAATTCCAATTTACAATTGTGGTCATCAAAACTTTAGCTACGAGTGTGTGAAAATATCCCTCCAGAGAACACAATTATATTGACAACATGACTAATAAATTTGACTGTCTTATCCGCAAGAACTTGTCATTCTGACGCACTGGCATGTTCACTGATACAAGTATTAAATATTAGGAGACGAACTGAGGGTTTTGAGAAAGAAAACTGGGTTTTACAGGTAATCCATGCTGTTTTGCTGCTTCGACAAATTGCTTCGAGAAACGCTGTTTTGCAAATGTCGAGAAGGATTTTGTGAAATGCACCAAAATGACTGAGAAGAACTGTAATATCACGAGTCCCCAGACAAATGTACTTAAAATATATATATATTTTTTAATTTATGTTGGAGTAAATGTTCCACCAAAAGATCACAAGTGTAAAATTGAATCAGATCTTGAATGTGTCATAAGTCAAACGCGATGAGGTCATAACATTTTCAGCTTTGTTCAGGTTGACCCAGTCAGCTCAGGGTTTATAAAGATTTAGTGACTCGTTCTGACTTTGGAAATCTGCCACTACTGTAGTTACTCATTTATTCTGGAAATTCTCCAAACATAACTGGATAACCAGCAATGCTTCCGTCTCATAAAGCCTGTAGAGAGCGAGGCTTTCTGCGCTGACCTTTATGACTGTCGCAATCGGAGGATTTCTCCTGAATAATTTTGGGTTAGAACTCATTTATAACACAAAACTATTTCTTAACTGTGTGCAAAGAAACGTCCCGCGCTGCGTTTCACAGCAGATGCTTTCACTCTGAGCTGGGTTTCTCAGCCAGATTCTCAGCCGAAGGCTTTGTGTTGTCTACATTGTGAGCGAGCCTCATCGGTTCTGGATGAGAAGACACTCTCGCTGTTTATAGCACAGAAATGACAGGACGTGTCCCTGTCCTCTGGGAAAACTCCCCGGCGACATAAACCACTACTCTACAAGTGGAATGCGTCAATGAGGAAACGAAGAGTTGGTGGAGCTCAGAAGAAAAGCAAAGTGTTTCACTTTCTTCCCGCCTTTATTTCTCATTTTCTTCCCCCAATTTAAACGGTTCCAGTTTGCTGCTCGGTGCATCAATGGCCGTTCTTGGGAAAATTCCTCTCTGTGCAGGAAGTGATGAGTTTTGTGTTTCTTATTTGTTTTGAATGAATTACTGAGCGGAAGGTCTAAGGGAGAGGACTGGACAGAAAAATGACAACCGTTCATTATTTATGCGAGGGGTTGCAGAACAAAGCAGCGCATTAGCAGCTCAAAAAGGCCCCACTGATTCCTCTCAGTCTGGATTTAAATTCCTGGACTTGGTCAGAGCTGCGCCTAGCTTTCTGTATTTTCAACCTTGAACATAAAAAAAAAACACACATAAAAGATTAAAAGATTTATTTAAAGTCACAGTCAGTTAATATTATGCTGTTTCAACAAAGCATATATCAATAAGTAGACAATGATTGACTGGATAAATACAGCAGTGATCCAAAATCACCTCAAACCGAAGGAGAGAACAAGCGTGGCGAAAATAAGTAGCTTAACTTGTCATAGAACAAGCTTTACATTTGGTCAGTTCGTTAATGGCAGCTGGTGAAGACACACCTGTGTCAAATGTGTTGATGTTAAAAAAAAAAAAAAAAAGAGTAAGAAAAAAACAAAACATAAACATGGAAAAAGATTTCAGCTCCGTCTAGGACTTTCCCAAAGTTGATGATCAGCTGAAGTTTCTGCCTCAGTTCTTCCTGAATTGATGATCTCAGAATCTCCTGTTGAGACTCTAAAACACTTTAATGGTTTTTTGTAAATGTTGGTCGAAGTCTAAAATTATTCTAACAAATCTGCTCATTATCGACATACGTAGATTTTGTGTTGATTCTGTGAGTTCGGCACCAAAGATTTATTAAAAATAATTCTGAAACAAAGTTTAGAGTTTGAAGCGGTTCTGCTCCAGGACTTACGGGTAAAGCAGAAACTGGAATTGAACCTGTGGTTTGAGAACAGATCAAATCCACTAAATCAGTATTTCAGGACAGACTTTAGTTGTTTCAATGCAACTTTTATGATTTTTACTTTGAACCAAAGAAGCCACGTACTTCAGAGTAGCTCTAGGAAATATTAAAAGTAACTTTCTGTCATCTAAAAACTCCTTCCTGATTGCCTGCAACAAATATTATTGCTTTTAAAAAGTCTGTGAAGTAATAATCTTGAAGTTTTTCAGGAACTTATTGCGGTGGTTTTGGATGGCCAAAGCCTTTTCAGAAAACTGCTGACTCTTGCATGTTTACACAAGCAATTATCTGCCTGTTTGAACAAAATAAAAAATAGTTTTAAAAAAGTAACCAGTCCAGTTTCACACCACACTACTTCCCTAACACTGTTTCATGCTAGCTGTGCTAATGCTAGCTTCTGAATGAACAAAAAAAAAAATGGACTAATTAATTAGTTCTTTTTGTCTGCATCTACAACTGTTGCATGGCTTTACACATTTCTGTTGGTTTTTCTACTTATGAATGGATCTCTTGCTGCCCCTGCACAAAGCAAATGTTGATTTAAATGTCTGTCTTTCAGACCCAACTTCCAACGCCAATGCTTTCAGCAGGCTTTATATTGTATTAGCGGATTATCTTGCTGACCTTCCAGTGCATTATGGAGCTGTAGCGTGGTACAAACGGTTTAAACTCATGTGCACTAGACTTGGTTTGCATTTCCAGACTGCATTTTAAAAACGTTAGGTTTCATCGTAGATTTTATTGAGCAGGTAAACGTAACATTCAGTAACTGAGGGAAGCAATAAATCATCCATGATCACCCAGAAGTAGGAACGCTAAACTCGTCTCCCCAATCTCAGCAGCTACAAAAGCGTGCTCTCGTAATTGTCACCACAGGAAGTAAAAGTTGTCAAGATCAAAGTTCTGTGTTCCTTGTGTCATGTGATACGGGGCAGGAAATGTCAGAAGGTGTCATTGATCATAATTTTAGATTTCTACAGCATAGGTCTGTTTTCGCTGTGACAACCGGACTAAGTTTCTAAAGACAGAAACGCCTCAGGCTTACTGGGAACAACCTTCACCTTTAACCACTGACCTGTGAAGGAGAATACTCACCACCTGTGCTTTCCCTGAAGCTTTGTCCATTTGTCCTGTGTGTGCAGAGGAGACAAGCGTGTCCACCGGATCCAGAGAAAATGCTACGACCGTGGCATGAGTCTGCTTTTATCTGCTCAGCAAGACACATATAGAGAAATGCATGGGACGTGCAGAGCTGTCTCGAGCGCTAATGAAGAGACAAGTGCACACGCATCAGGAAGTGCAGCTGATGAAATGTGCAGTTGGTGGACTTCACTCTGATGCCAGGATTTCCTCTTTTAATGTTAAACCAATACGCCGCGTCATAGCCTGGGTGTGTTGTGAGAAAGTACTGAGAGGAGAAAACCTGCTGAGCAGCTTCTGAATCCAGTTTGGTGAATAACTGCACATATAATAAACAATAGTCTTTATTCACCCCGAGGCTGCTTCTTGTTCGCAGTCAAGCAAGGTGAGCAACTGCACCATTCGCTGTGGGCAGCCAGTTTAGGAGATGGAACAGGTAAAGAGTTTCCCATTTCACAACATAAAAAAACCCAAAAAACAAACAGAGCTGGCCCTCCTTCCATGGGACACACACAGAATGTGTAAACAACACAGGAATACTTGTGCTGTTTCTCAGCATATTCATTTACCAACACAAAATGTACTTTTGAGTGGATAGTTGAATTACTCAGCTTGATATCAATTTGAAAGAATCTGTTCTATATTTGCTATAATGCTTTGTGTTTGAAGCCACTAATTCCGACATCTTTCAGTTATTATGTGTATGTTGCAGTTTTGTCTTGATTGCTGTGACCCGCTTAAAGGAACTGATCCATGCAGTTTTCATCCGCAGGAGACAACAGATACCCCCTTTCACACTGACTTGGCACAGTTAAGAAAAACAGGTTGTTCCAGGGAGGTGGGGTAAATGAAATGCTTTACTTTGCAGAAGGTTTATCAGTGTTGGGGGAGGAGCTGAGGCTCTAGAGGTGAAATCAGTGAGCGTTGAGCAGGCCGGCTCTTCTAAAGCTTCCTTATTATTAGTGCTGAGGAGGATGAAGGCCGGGGGGCTGGCAGGTCAGACTTTGATGGATGTGGTGTTCAGATTTCAAACGATGACTAAAAACATATTTAAATGATATATTTGAGTCATTTTTGTTGCAAAATGTAAAATTGTTTGATTTTAAAATGAAGTCACCTGCCCCCGTTGCTCTTATCCTAACCCTGGATGTAACAATGACAGCAACCACAGCATCAGCAGCACTAATTCAGTCTACAGCATCGCAGAAAATGACCACTTTACTTTACTTTACTTTTTTTTTTAGAAATTATTTTCAATCAGCATCCTTGGCTTAAATGCATTTCATATTTTTGTCAATGTGAACCGTTTGTCTAATAAGAGTCCAAAAGAGCCATCCTCATTAGACAGCCCATCAACCATGGTCGCATGTTGAAGCCGCCAGAAAATTATCCAACAGCTGCCTTTCTTTTATCATCCAGTTAATCAGTGTGGATTCACAAACACCATCATATGCGCACGTTTATGTGCAACAAGGTGCTCGCATAATAATAATTTTTTTAAAGAGCTGCAGAGACACTTAGAAACAAAGGCTGGCAACTGAGCCTGTGCAGTGTTTTTGTTTTGTTTTGTTTTGTTTTTTTCTGACGCTAAAAGCGAAGATCATTTAAAAGACAATCCTAAATAAACAAACAACAAGCCCGGCTAATCCTCACAAAGCACTTGTATGAGGTGGGATATTCAATTCCAAGTGGTTCTCCACGTGTCACCGCTGACGTCATTCCACTCTGCCGCTGTCCCAACACGCTGCTGCAAAATACCAACACAGTCATTTCATAGAAGTTGTTCAACTGGTGAGCGTTTGGTCAGTGGCGTAGCATGTTTCCTCTCTTCATTCTCACGTTTCCCCCCACGCTTTGCTTCTGCATTATGGTTTGTTAAAATGCAGTATCACCATGTAGCGTGTTAATACCACATTATTGGGCTGAAAAGTGTTTTCACAATGCGATGGCCGTTTGGTCGACTCAACACAAAAGAGTTTCAGTTACAGTTGTGACACTTCCTCGCTGGTCTGAGGTCAAATATGGTTGCAGTTACAAAAACAATGTCAGTGCTGACATTAGCATGCGTTTCTTGTTTTTATAGTTGATATTGAGAGCACATGTAGCTGTCCCTACAGCCATTAGACATTACACTTTCAAACCCAGTCTTGACAATGTGTTTTTAAATGAAGTGAAGAAAGCAGCCAATGAAAATGCTTAAGGTTTATGGCAATATTAAATGAGTATGAATCACATTGTTATTCATATTACCAATGTGATATTTAAAAGTTATCTGTTAAAACCCAGGATGTAAATGATGGTAGAAAAAAAAACCCCTGATCAACTGTAACCTTAACACCATATTCAAAAGTCCTAAGATAAAAACCAAGCTAAACATGAATCTCTGAAATTGCAATAAACCAAATCCGGTGTTTTTGTTTTTAGAAACTGTTGACATGTTGGGAGCGTGTCAGAGACAGGGACGTGACTGAAACCCCCGGATATTTCCACAAACACGTTTGGATGTTGTGTCTGAAACGCAGCATGATGATGACATCACATGAAGTGTTGATAACACCTGATGGTGGAATCGAAGTGGTCGCCAAAATAACACTTCTTGGTCAGTTATTTGAAAGAAAACCAGCTGGTAACATTTCAGTATCTGATCTGCATCCCTTGGATGACACCACCGTCTGTTACTCACAAGCACTGCTAATCCACCTCCTTTGCTTTGCTGCTGCTCATTAACTCTCTCTCTGCTTGTCTGGTCAGAGAAACGCTGGAGTCGGGGTTATGATCCTACAGCCATGTTCAGTGAAACACATAATGCTGCAGTCCAACCTTGCAGCCCTTGTTGGGCTTTGAGTTCATCTGATTTGCTTTCCAAAGGTCTCACTTTGCCAACTGTGATCGATTGAAGCAACGGTTCGACCTTCATGTTTCTCTCTCTGCTCTTTGCTCCTGTTCTCTCTGTGTCTCCTTTCAAATTTATGCAAGATTTAAGGCTACAGATGAGGGTTTTTTTGTTGGGTTTTCTTTTAGCTTCTGAGATGTCGATCAGCTGCTTCTTGTTGAAAAACACCTTGTTGCTACGGTTACACGTTATAACAAAAGTGAGAAGTTATCAGAAAAATTCCTCCCAGTTGCACAGCATCTACACCGGAGGAAGCAATCTTCCAGAAAAGCAATGTTTCAGCCAGAAAAGGAGGAACCGAAGTTATTAAAAATGATAAATCAGAATGCAAGCAACAGAGCTACTACAACAGGTTGCCATCTTGAACATCACAAGTATAGAGTTGCTTCGTAAAATGTGGAAAGCAAATTTTGTTCCGGTGAGTTAGCAGTTCACTGAGAAGCCATCTGAAATTATCAGGGGAGGGAAACAGAGAACCCCTCCAGAATCAGTCCATGTTCACAGGGACAAGGATTTAATTGTATTTGTGAAGAACGTCAGAACCACCAATGTAGTAGAAGGCAGAGCATCTTCAGTCAGAGGCTTCTTCAGATGCAGTGCAGTACAGACTGCTGTAGAAGATCTTTCCTGCCAACAGCCATCACCATCTTCAATAACTCCTTGAAGAGTCTAAATGAAGGAGTCGCAACAACATTTCATTTCCCTTTGGGATTAATAAAGTTGTTTTTTTTTAATACTTAGAATTTGAATTTCCTGTTATGTCTTTGCAAACAAACTCAGCTCAGACACAGAGAAATTGTTAAACTCGCAGCATGAGATTGTAACTATGGTAACACGACAGCCAAAAACAGGTTATCATTGTTTGTATATTTTAAAAAAGTAAAATTATTACTTCACTGAAATAAAATCGAAATAAGTCTTAAAACATTTGGAGACAAATTTTAATGGATCTCTAATGAAACCATTTATTCTCCTTCTCAATAAGTGAATAGAAACATTTTGGATTAGTGGTCTGTGCTAACACTGGCATTTATCGGAGTCCCCTGATGGTTTGGAATCCCTGGGCAAGCCGCTTGGTTCGCTAGTGCTTTGGGCCGGCTCCGCATGCGCATCTGATGAGATGAAATTTTCTACTACCTACTGTATATTTTCTCACACGGCTTTTTGATGATTGTGGTCAATGACTTTTCCTTAAATTTTCTCCCAACGTTGACCACCACTTGGCGTTGACCACCAATGATCAGGCAATTTTATATATTTCATTATTTTTAAAATCAAAAGCAGTTGCAGTTTGAATTTGTGCGGTCAGCATAAATTCCACTGGCGAACCTTGTCGGTGCATCCAACCTTACAATTGATATAACTTTAGTTAAAAATTTTTTTACAGTCACCACTGTATCATAAAATAAGATTGATTTTCTTTGTGCATTCGCGTAGTGAAGAAGCAACTTATTCCCAGCAGTGCTGTTCGTTCCAACCTATTTTTATTCAGTATGTCTACTAATGAGAGATTCTTTTTTCTCTTATCTGAAGCAGTAATCTGACACCTCTGTGTCGCGCAGCTGCTGCCACAACATCCTGGAGATCGTGTTGCTCTTCAGTTTGGTTGTAAACGTTGCATCTCTGCCAACTTCACCGAACTTCTTCTTTCATTTCCCAGTCAGAGCATGTGTGTGCCTCTGAGTCTGAGGGCTTTTCCTTCTGTACGATACTGTGTGAAGCCATCTTAGCCGATGGAAGCAAACAATGATTTATGGTCTGTTGTTATGGTAGTAACAATGGTTATTATTTCAATCTGTTTTGTCGTGTTTAAATAAGAAGGAACTGATGCAAATGAGGGATTGTTGCCACTAACAACAGGCCAGGGTGTGTTCCTGTCAGCTTACAGGCTGCACGCAGGGCAGGGAAGGTAAAAAAAAAAAAAAAAGAAAGAAAAACTTTATCTAGCTGCTCAGGCATGACAGGACATGTTGAGGCCTCCTCAGAGGGTAGAGCTGCATGGACAGGTTGTGTCAGTCCAGGTGTTTTAGAAATGAAACCAGTACAGTCGGAACCAGTACAGCTGCTGGAGCGACAGAGGGCCATGACGCAGGGCAGAGTCTGGTGAGGGTGAACAAAATGATGATTTATTCTACACATTCTCAAAACAACAAAATGAGCAACAAGACACTCACACGGAGCTACACTGTGATGCTGTGCTGGATGTCCTCAAAGAGGATGAGTTTTTAGTCTTGTTTGACAGATATTTTCATTGCCAAATTGGTTTTATAGCACCAAATAAACAGATTGTGACTGACTGCAGTATAAGTACAGCTTAAACATGTTAGAGCCTCTGGGTCTATGGCTGGAGCAGTCTCAATTGTCTATTTATAGTTTCTTAGTTAAGGCATCACTGCAAAGGTAGAAAGTCAATGTGGAGGTGTTGAAGAACACCGCCACCTGTTGACGCAAACGGAGATTGTTTTTTTTCCTGACAATGAATGCAAGGGATATGTGGGAACTGTGAGCACAATAAATACCAAGATTTTTATATATATATATATATATATATATTATTTTGAAGGCCACAGAATGGAGTTAATGAAATGTTGAAAAAAATAGAAATTGTTAGAAAACTTGCAGCATATGTAAAAAGTAGTTGAAATCTGCTCCATTGAGTTTACAATTTGAAAGATTTGCCTTTAAAAATATATTTTTTAAGAAAATCTTTTCTAAAGATTTTTTAGGTAAAAAAAAAAAAAAGGTTTTACCTTCATAATATTTTATTTTTCTGTTACCTTGACAGAAGTTTTTTTTTTTTTTTTTTTTAAGGTAACATGAATCCAATATGAAAAGACAACATGTTTTTTTTCCCAGATAATATTACTGGCTATTGCAAATAAACATTCCTATTTGTTCTTCATCTTGCTATCCTTATATTCTGCCATTGTTTATTTTATTTTATTTTTTATTTTTTGAGCAGTTTCCTTCCTCCTACTTTTAAAATCCCATCTACATAGCGCAAAGGATATTTTTGGGATGTATATGTCCTGTTATATCCTGCTATATTTATAACAGAAAATCAATTACCAACTGTGACAGTGACCTGTACTTCTCTGATATACAGTCACTGAGGGAAACAATAAAAACCCCTCATCAGCGCTGCAGATTCAACGTCATTTTCCCCAAATGGGCTCCAGGGATGAGGATGATAGTGAAGAAGGTGGAAAGAACAGAGCATTGGTGTTGGTTGGCATGGCGATGAGAGCAACAATGTTATCCAACGCATGGAGGTGTAAACTGGCAAACTCCATAAACTGATGGTGATCCTGTCAGAGGTTTTCACTCAGTCCCTACAGGTAGAAGCTGCATGCCACGCTTTTGCTCCACTGCCCTCTGGTGGTCATTTCAAATATGCAAGTTGCTTGCAAGTGGCATCATTTATGTGATCATAACTGGAATTTATTTTGTCAAGAAAGCTCCCTTTACAGAAAATATGGATAAAGCAGCTACTCAGCCTTATCGTTTTTGACTTCAGACAAAAAAAAAAAAAAAAAAACAGTCCTCAGTTTGTTGGTTGTCCACTTTAAATCCCACATACTGCAATAAACCAGGACATCAGGCCCAATGTACAAGTTAAACATGTGGAATTGTAAAGTAAGTTCATGTTTCAGATTTGTTTAAGTCCTGGAGGGACTTCAGGTCAGAGGCTAGTATTGCATTACGCTAATACAGTAAATAGTACAATACATTTTACTGAACCTGAAGAGCAGGAACAACATCTGACAGACAATCAACAAACAGCATCATGTTCCCTGCTGGCTGTCTCCACTCAGCTCGCTATTGAAGAAGATAAAGGAAAAATTCCAACCATTTAATTTACATTGACTGAAATTTCCTTCCATGAAAAATCTAGTCCTATTCAATCCTTTCAAATTTAATCCAGTTCTGATTCTGTCAGATTATTAATTGTTTATACTGAGACTAAAACGAGGAAAAAAGAAGTTGACCCAAAATTCAACAAATGCTCATTTTACTGATAAGGTAGCTAAAAATTTCAAAGCTTTAAAAAAAAAAAAATCATGACATATCACTTACAAAGCTTCAATTATTTCGACTCGGCTCTTTAAATCCCGCTGCAGAAGGATATTATTTGGGATATTGCAAATGGAAAATTTGTAATATAGGATAATAGGTCATGCAGAGAAAGTTGGTGAAAACCCCACAGATATCCCAAAGACAGAGTTATCTCTCCCTCCAGGCGCTTCTGTCGGTCAAACTTACAGTGCGGTCCAGATTTGATAAGGAGCAGCTCAGTCCAAGAATCCACTCAGAGCCACACAGTCTGGACATTTACAGAAACAGGTCACAGAACAAGAACTAATCACAGAGTCCTTGCTCCACATCCTGATGCTTCATCATGTTTCCATCATCCGACAGCACAACACTGTGCTCACCACAGATAAAGCTTTACATGACCCTTGGTGAAGTTCAAACATAGCATCATATCAGACAGACGAGTCCACTTAGTTTTGTTCTGGACCTTATCAAGCTCACATCACTGGAGATTTGGCTTGTTAGGAAAATTCCAACCAACAAACTCATGATTCCAACTGTTTCTGAAATTGCTTAATTTAATGATGTTTTGCATTGTGAGTCTTGCTTTTATTCAGACTAAAGCCGTCATAAGAAAACCATTTTACTCACAGGAATGAACACACTTTTTACCGTTTCGATGGGACTTATGTGTTGAGTAAAGCAGCATAAATGTTTGAATGTTTGCATAGAAGCTGGATGCTGCTTTTCCGTGTTTGGTTCTGGTTCTGATGCAGAGCAGAACAGAACCAGAAGCCCTGAGTGATCTGGAAGGTTAATGTAACAACATCAGATCCTCACTGTATTTTGGTGCTAAGCTGTTCATTGATTTAGAAGCTAACAATAGCATATTAAAATCTATTCTCTGTGCTACAGGGAGCCAGTGGTAGGACTTTAGGACTGGGAGGATGTGCTACCTGGTTTTCATGAGCAGCTGCAGCTGTTTTCATTTTATTTTTACTTTTTCAGGCAGACCTGTGAAGATTTTATTGCAGTAACCAATGTGACTAAAGATAAATGCATGGATGATTCTCTTTAGATCTTGCCGGGACTTTAGTCCTTTAATCCCGGAAATGTTCTTCAGGTGACAGAAGGCCGACTTTGGAATCGTCTTTATGTGGCTCTGAAGGTTCAGGTCTGAGTCCATCACTCAGATATTAGGGCCTGATGGTCAGTTTCTGGCTGTAATAACTGAAGCTGCGTGCTGAGTGACAGAAGATGATTTTTCTTTAGGTCCAAAGATAATAACTCCAGTTTTGTTACTGACCAGCCGGAGGAAGTTATGGCACATTCATGCATTGATTTCTTCTATAAATCTGCTCAAGCTTTTCTACTGAATTTTTCAGCATTTTTATTGCAGAAAAAAAAAAGAAAAGCAATTTCCATTTTCATGAATTTATCATTTTTTGTCTTTGTGTGCTGCCATTCTTGGCTATGTCTTTCTTACAAAACAATGAGATCAATGGGATAAGTCTGGTTAGATAAACCTTATTGTCATTATTTCCCTCCTTTGATATATTTGCAAACAAAATAAAGGTTTTATTAATGTAAAACGTGTTTCTATAACAACAAGTAGTGACTCTATCAGCCTATCAACCAGAAGTTTAGCTGAGGGAGGTTTCGCAGGGATAGGTTGAAATCTACCGAGCTAAAGAGCATGCGTCTGGCTGACTGCCCTGAAGGTCCAGGATGTGCCGAGGAACACACAGCAAGCCTTGGTGCGGGCCTAATGAGGGGGCAACGGAGTGGAGCAGGTGTTGGAGGCCAAGTTTTCCCACTGCCTCCATCAGACACCACAGACACGACAAGCTGTAGCCTCACGCAGGAACAGCATGTGAATCCAGATTAGACTCAGCTTTTGTTTCGCTACTGTACAGTACACAGCCAGTGTTTAATTTAAATATAGCCTCACCACCAGCCTTACGCTAAACACGTCTGAAGGTGATCAGTCCTGCTGATCTGAAAAAGTGCCATTCAAATAATTCTCTTGTTTTTGTTCTTTTTGCAAACATGAGCAGTTTGAGCGGGTTTCCACTGCTGGCTGTAAATAGAGCAGTTTGTTTCCCTGCTCTGTATGAATTCATTTCATCCATCATGTGACTGTGAAGCTGCTATTCCACATTTCTGGTCATGTTTGGTCCCAGTTGTCACTATAACCTTTTGGTTTCTCCAGCGTATCGGTATACCTCTGCGTTTTTGTTTCTACTGTTGAATTTCAACTCTTCCCTGTTTCGTAACGGCACCCCCAAAAGTGAGCCCTGGCAGGCCAATGGAGCCCACTCCACTGGCCTTCCCAGAGAATCATCTTCTTCAATCAAGACATAAATGAATAAAGAATATCTCATTCTTAAATTGATCTAAATTTAAGAACGTATTTACTTATTCTTGAATTCCCTGGTTATAAGCATTTTTTTAATCTATATTCAAAAATTGTTGACCTAATAATCTCATATCTTGCTGAAAAGTTACTTTTAGTTAGTTTCAGTTAGTTAGATTTGTTTCATTTCAAGTGCACTGAGATATTTTCATTAGAAACTAGACAAAAACACTTGTTTTCAATATCACTTGGTTTGTTTATGTCAGCTGCTCCTTCAAGTTGGCAAAAATCAGATAGAATCACTTCACAAATGTTTGTCTTTAGCACAGTTTATATTCAATTGAATAAGTCTATGTCCCCAGTCCTGACTTTTCTCTAGTAAACATGATAATATTGTACATTTATTGATCGCTCTTCTCTCCAACTAGATTTTTTTTTTTTCTGAAACGATGCTGCGATCTTTTATAAGCTGCATTATGATCTGATGTGAATGCACACGCAAAGTTACAACTCCTTAGAAAAAGTATTTATTCCCC
Source organism: Xiphophorus maculatus (assembly GCF_002775205.1). NCBI lineage: Eukaryota > Metazoa > Chordata > Actinopteri > Cyprinodontiformes > Poeciliidae > Xiphophorus > Xiphophorus maculatus. The sequence goes on along the minus strand of NC_036443.1, from coordinate 5,954,854 downwards.
TCAAATCAGTCACATAACAATCTCAAACTTGTATATTTTATTAGCTTTATTTGTGATAGAGCATGGTTTTGGTGGCACACAATTTTCAACTTTTTTTTTTATTCTATTTTTTTTTTTTACAAATTACATGCTGTACATTAGTATACTACTTTTGCCCCTGAACAATATTAAACCTCTGCTGACCTTAACTTGTCCCAGTTAAGGTTAGGGTTCAAAATTTAACAGTGCGTGTGTGGGGAGTTGTGGGGGTGTGTGTGGGTGTGTGGGTGTGTGTTTGTTTGTAATATCTCATGGGAACCATTTTCCTGACACATACTACGTTGTGGGGACCCACTGTTCCTTGTGGGGACTGAAGCCTGGTCCCCACAAGGGGAAACGTTGTTTTTGGGTCAGGGGTTAATTTTAGGACTAAGGTGTGAACTGAGTTTTGGTTAGGGTTAGGGTTAGGCTGTAGAAATGAATGGAAGTCAATGGAAAGTCCCCACAAAGATAGTCACGCAAACATTTGTGCGTGCGCGCGCGTGTATGTGTGGGAGGGGGTTGGCGTGGGCGTGTGTGTGTGTGTTTTGTTTTTCCCTTGTAATGGTCTGATATGCCTACACGGTTGCCCTAATAAACATTAAATAGAGTATGCAACAGAGGGATTATTCCACTGTAATCTGCCCTTAGATGAGAAAGCCAAGCTGTCTAATTGTTCTACTGGCCTTTTAGGAGTTTTGTGCAAATAACAGAAAAACGACTACTATGAATCCAAATACAGAAATACATTGCTGCCTTGCTGATTTGTTACAAACCAACAGAAATATCATATAATAATGAAGTTTCTTATTAAAGAAGAGTTTTGTCATAATTCATAGCCTTTAGCCATCGTCTCAGTAGCTTTAAAAGGACATTTGGAAACCAGAGCTCAGAAGACGTCTGATTCTAAGAAATATGTTATTGAATTTGGAACCGAAGCTACAGTCGGTCTCTGTGTTGCTTCACTCACAGCTATATTATTTATCACGAACGAGGTCTTCTTTACTGAGTGTTTTTGTATTTGTACATCCAGAAAAAAACATTTTGTCTTCTTTGCATTAATCCGTTTAGAAGTGTTTACTTGGGAATTGGACCAAATCCAGTCCCGTCTAAAGTGTCTTCACGCGGCACTGACACAATGTTGACTTCCTCCGCTTCTCTGCATTTTTGTTGCAGTTTAGGTTTGCGCACAGTGTGTCAGGAGGCCCACCTGTCCGCGTCTGTGATAGTCCACCGAGGCAGACCTTTATCTCTCTGTCAAGGCTGCTGGATGAACTGAATGCTCTCCTTTTTCCCTGCTGCAGTGTCAGCAGGGTCACATCTGCAGCAGAGCAGCTGCAAACAGGAGATGCCAAGCAAAAGGGCAGAATTCAGCACAGACCGTCACAAATCCTTTATCTGGAAGCAGCGACTCAGCTGCAGCACACAAAACAAGACAATAAAACCAAAAAAATATATATCCAAGGCCCTCTGTGTCCATGAGCCTCATAATAAACATCTGGTTTTGGAATCTAAATATACCGTTATGAAAATACATTAGTCGCTTCAGTACAAATTTAACTGATATGGACTAAACAATCATTAAGGAAATATGTCATGATTGTTAAAAGAGACAAAGTCTCTGTTTTGGAGACTTTGCCAAATATAACATGACATTTATGATGTCTTTTTTTTAAAATAAACAAACAAAAATAAATAAATTAAGATCAATTTCAGCATTCAGACCTCTGTCAGATTGTTCTTCTGGATGTTGACTTGACTATTTCAGAGCTTTTTCTGTTTGTTTGTTTGTTTGTTTGTTTTGACTTACTGCTATTCTGACAAATTCATTTCCTCTTCATCCTCAGTATTCTATCAGATACTAAGGATCTGGATTCAGACTCACGGGTTTTAGGGACTGCTCATAACTTCCTCCACCTTGACTAAAACACCGGGTCCATTTATTTTGGTGATGCACAGTCATGGTTTTGTCTAAATATACCTTTAGGCCCAAAAGGTCAATCAAATCATGACACATCTGTCTTGTGATCTTCCTTCTTCGTCCAAAGAGGACAAAGGAGGTTTTTTATGCAAAAAAACCCTGTGAGTACCCTTGTCTGTTTTGGCAAAAGATGCTTTTATGCTTTTAAGTTGGCTGCTTATTTAATAAAACGAGAGAAATATCTAAAAGACGATCACGCATTTTAAAATATAAGCCCTCTAACTGTAACACAAGCCCCTTTCAGGCTATCAGAAAATAATCCCGCCTCTGTTGCAGGAGCTACAGTTGACCTTTCCAGGTGGCGGTGTCAGAGTGTATCATTGTACGGCATGAAAGGAGTAAAACACTTTTAGCCTTCATGCGAAGCACAGAGGGACTCACTTCTTCTGCTGTTATTGAAAAACAAAGAAGGAGACGCACCACTTAAAAGCCGAGCGCTGCAAAGTCATGACGCCACTGACACAGGCTACACTTTCCATTGAGCACAAGCTTGCTAATCTCCTGCCATAAAAATATTGTGTGCAAAATGTTACCAGCAAATAGCTGAAAACAACAGCAGTCTCTTGGCCATGAGAATCAAACGGTGCGTGTGTGTGTGTCGGGGGGGGGGGTTGGAGCATGGCTTCTTGGGAAGAAGTGGGAGTAAATATTGTTATCACGTGTGACGCAAGCTGCCCCATGAAGAGAGTTCTCCACCCGCTCCTTATCGCTGCCCAGCTGCAAAAACCTCTCTGAGCACAAGAGCTTCAGCACTGAGCTGCTGGCTACAGTCAGCCCTGATCCCCGATGAATTCATACAGATGAATGTTGTCGTTTTTAACATTAAATAGTGTTGCAGCAAGAAGATTGTCTGTCCAATTGTAAGAAAAACAACAACAACAAAAACAATTCTAGTTGATCGAGTCTGTAATAATGAATCACGTTGCCAGACTTGGGTTACATTTACTCAACTACATTTACTTGAGTAACTTTTTTGAAGAAAAAAATCCCCCAAAAAACCCAAAAACAAACAAAAAACAACAACAAAGTTTTAGGAGTACTTTTACCTTGCTGTACTTTTAACTTTTACTCGAGTCATTTTATTATGATGTATTAATAATATTCTAAAACTAGTGGATCCTCTACCCATTGAAGGGAAACAAATATTCTCCAGACACGCCTGCAGTTTCTGTTAAAGTTTCCAAAGTTTTATACTGAAAGAAACTGATTTGGAAAAATTTTCTTTTGCCTGGTTTTGTTATTTTTTTGTTATTTATAGGACACGTGTACTGCACAGACACACACACACACACTTCATAATACATGAGGTCAAAGGTCATACCAACACCGGTTCACATATCACTATGCAACCTGTCTACTCTAATGCCAACCCTGATTTATGAAAATCAATCACATATTTAGGATAACATCAACAAAAATGGTTTAAAGTGCTGGCTCATCTAACCGGACATCTTTGTCAAATGGTGTGTCTGGAATGTCGAGGTAAGGTATACATAAAAAAATAAAAAAAAACGAACAAAAAAACGATAGAATCTACTCAACTTGATGCCATAGATTAATAACTAAGACAAACCTGGTGAATTCTTTTGTTGTACAGTGCCTTGAAGCAATATTTGTTGTTAATTGTCAATATAGAAATGAACTTCATGTCTTTGGACTTTCCTCTCCAGCAGTCGACACAGCAAGTCATCAGTCAAGTAAACAATAAATAAAGGTGCTGATGATTTAGGGTTCAGATCTTCAAGGTGGCTCTGCAGAAACAGACTGTTTCTCTGATAAACACAAACAAAGTCTTACAGCCTGAGTAGTGAAATGAATTAGAACATTTGCACTATTGTAACCTGTCTAAAAAATTAAACATCCATACGTCCGTCCGTCCGTCTGTCCGTCCGTCCATTTTCTAACAGGCTTATCTCTAGTGGGGTTGCTGTCTCCAACGGCTGAGAGGTGGGGTAAAAACTACATGTTTTTTAACATTAATTATAACTGTAAAAACATAAGTGTAGAAATATATTGTTAGTCTCATATTTGATTTAACTTCTTTCACAGTTTGTATATAAACTACCGAGTAAAGCTATGAGCGAATAATGAGAGCCACGAAACTACCAAAAGGCAAAAATGAAAACTTAAGAATAGAATCAATAAACCAATCAAAATGAGGCAGCGATGTCACAGCTCGACATGAACACTGAATGTTAAGAAACAGGTCCATTAGAAACGTCTGAGGCCTTGATTCTCATCTGGTCTTAATTCCTGCTGGACTGAGGTATTCTCTGTTGGACTTTGAAATCTTTAGTTCTGGTTCTCTGCTTCAGTTTAAGGGATTTCTGGATTGTACGCAGTAATCAGACGTCAGTGCAGCTTTTGAAATTGACCTGTGCTCTGGAATAAATAAATCTGGTTATTTGCATGTAGCTCATGACTTCCCTAATGAAAAAAAGATATACTTTAGTATACTTCAAATATACTTACATTTGTGTAAGTACATTTTAAGTATACTAAGTATTAAGTTTACTACCTATAAATATATACGAAGTATACTAAAAGCTTGCTTGTACCAATTTTGACATTATAACTTTAAACTTACTTAAATATAATTATACCAAAATACACTTTTGAGAAATATATTAAATAAAAGTATACTTTAAGTGAACAAAATATGTATTTGCCCGAGAGTAAATATACACTTGCTGAAGTGTATATTTAAAAGATGTTTTAAATATCTTTAAAATATATGTTTTACAGATATGGAAGCTCTTTTAGATTCCAGCTGCAAGTTCAAGTTCACGTCGGGTCGCTGACAGGCTGCCTCTGCAGGAATGCTCCAGCTGACACATGGATCACTGCTTTCTGCCAACAATTTGGGAAAAGATTATTTTTATTGAGTGTCTCACCTCTAAATCAGTAAACGTTTTGGGGTTTGAGGGACGCCGTGGCGCAGATAGCCACGCCGTCGCCGTCGTATGCAATGGTGACCTTACCTTTATGTTGGCATATGGGTAAGGTCAAGACACACAGGTGAGGCAGAATTACTTTCATTCTGGCTTTACTGTTGACATTTAATTTCAATATTTATTAACCAACAACTACAAAATGTAATAATTAGTGATAATTCATAGTACCTACTAATCGCTGTGCAGCTTAGTAAAGAAATTATCTTGGGATTACTCGATTACTACGATTGTTGTTGCCTGTAAACAGCTGAAAGTTGTAAAAAAAAAAAAATTTTAAAAAGTGCTTAAACTTTCAAAAAAGGAGAACAGAATAAAAGTATATGGTTAATAAATGTCATATAATTATCTCCAGGCCACCAGTTCGACTTATAGAGGAAAGAATGACTCAAACCCTTAATGAAGTTCCTTTCTCAGCCCATTTTCCTATCAGTATTATCTGGTATTAAACTAAGGCAGAGTAAGATAATCTAGAATTGCAATATAATATTTGTGGTTTTTATATTGCATTGCTTTTGTAAAAGGTAACAGTTGTAATTATTGCCGTTTGCACTAACTAGTCCAGTGAGTAATGTCGACCAGTCGCTGGAGTCATTTTGGCTTTTCAGAAGCCGGCTTTCATCTGTCCGCTTAGTCAAGGAGTTGATGCAGAGAGACTGGGTCTTCTGCAGGGAGGATATTTGCGGCCCATAAACTCTCAACAAAACCTGAGAGCCGCAGTGTTGTTCAGTTGATCGTCAGCTGCAGCTCACGTTTTTAGCAAGCTAGGATGTCGTTTTCTGCCCGCCAAACTAAGTTGTGTTTGGTGTTTCTATAACTATACAAGACATTAGAACAAATTGTCTCCAAAGACTGAGTTGAAATCCCCTGGGTTTAGGGACCTTTTTGTAATGAATGATAAAATATGGCGCGTTAAGGAGAAACATTTGGATTCAGGACAAATAAATGGACAAAAATCACATGAAGTCCAGAGAAAGAATCTCAAAGATCTCCAGAAAGGGTCCTGACCTATCAACCATGAGGACGTTTAAAAAAATAAATAAATAAGGACGTTCAGCTGCTTGAATCCAGACCAGATCAGAGAATCTGCTCTTGGGAGTCTTTAGCTGATTATGTTTTCCACTGAACTTCATTTCCTACAGCTTAGAGGCCAACAAAAAAAATTATTTATCTTTTCTTTTGTGGAGGCCATCTTGAGGCTGACCTCAATACTGGCCTTCACACTGTCTGAGCAGTCAGATACTGACAGCCTTCCACAGCACCTAAAGACTTAACCAGGTCAGCTGGAGATGAATCCACCTCTGGATTTGTCTTTCTTTAGAGACTTCAGTCAGGATTCCCCCACAGATCACCTTTCATTAACTGATGATGATTTGGACAGCGGTGATCCAGTATCTTTCATATTTTTGAATGTATCCATCTTTTAGCACCTTGATCAGTTCTTCAACTTTTTGTTTGGCCTAAGAAGGGTTTGTGGGAATTGTCCGTAATTGGAAGACTACTTACTTTTAATCAGTTTCATTTTCTTTTTAACAACGTTATCACTTCGTTTTCATTGTTTGCAAGAAAAAAAAGATCAATTACAACCATGAACTGGTCAGTTCATACACTTAAAATGATGCCCTAATATGGCAAAAGTTATGATACAGAAATTGAGACTGCTTATGTAATCATAACCCCATGTGTTATCTTGGGCTTATCTTCCTATGTCAAAAACTAGATTCAGGAGCTACGGTTTATATTTGTTTAGTTAGTTTTATCAAATCACTTTGATTTAAGCACAATAAAAATGGTGGTCAAGGTTGAATTATCTCAGCAGAAAACCCACAAGCTGCTGCAAATTCAATTCCTATCAACATGTTTTCTTTTCGCTCCAGTTTACCGACGCTGAAAAGCGTAGATAAAAACAGTGAAATCAAAGCTTTTCGTTCTTTTCAGCAGAATAATCCTCTCCACTAATCTCTCTGAAATGTCGCTTAAGCCCGTCGGTTTATCGGGCTGCTCCGCGCAGACACGTGTGATGACCTCCAGAGCTCTCCCAGACAGATCGCCGTCCAATCGCCAAATCACTGCGAACCAGATGTTTGCGATTCTGCTAAATGTCACGTCGACTCGTGTCGAATCGGTTCCTGACGCTCAGGTGAAAGCCAAGAGACAAAGAACGCCACATTCTCCTTGAGAATTACGAGTTTTATTAAAACTGCAACATTTGTTCTAGTCGTGGTGAAATAAATAAGTGAGTGCAAGAAATTATTACAAAAAAAACCCAAAAACGTTTACGCTTCAAATGAAATAAAGTTGAACGAAAACAAGTCAGTATAAAAACCTCTCTTTGCATAGGAGTAAAAGTGCTAAAACACACATAAATGCCTAGAGCGTTCTGTAGCCCACTAGGTATCTACGGTTTGTTGCAAACAGAAGAGCTATAAGCCTAACGGAGCTGACCCAAAAAACTGTGAACTAAAGTGGCTTAGACAGATCTTGGCCTGTAACTCAACATGTGCAAACGTACAGAGCAAACAGCAGGTTAGACATGAGGATGTGGGAAGCAAAGCAAGGCTGGCAGGAGCAGCTTCAGGCTTCACACACACTAAGCTCCCAGTCGCACCAGTGCACGGACCTGGACAGCCTGTATGGGAAGATGAGGAGGGAGCCAGAACAGACGGGCAGCAGAGGCTCGTCGTGGTGTTAAAGGACGGGGGAGGGGGGAAGTCAAGGAGGAAGTGACAGCTGGTCTGGAAGCAGCTCAGCAGTCTGCTTGTTCCAGATCTTGCAAAGATCTTCACAGCCCTCTACGTCTGGGTTCTTATCTGACTCCGCCAGGTACCAACTTCACACGAGAGTTTGTTCGAGCCGTCGTCAAATCTTTCACATTGAAATTGTCCTGCAGATTCCGTCTTCAGACGGAGCGTCCCGAGGCTGAGGGAGGCCAGCTGGTCGAGTTCTGCACGTTGACCCTCACGCGCGGCGGCGGCGACGACATTTTGCTTTTCCACGGAAGCGACGAAGGAGTTTTCTTTCTGTAGGCCTCTCTCTGTGGGCTGTTGGGAGCTCCCAGCGTCTCCAAAAGCCTCTTCCGAAACACATCTTCAAACTGCAAAAACCGGTAAGATTTAAAGGTTCAGTGGAAGATGTTAAAATAAAGACGGAAAAAAAACAAAAAACCCATGTTAAAATAAATGAAGAAAAGCAGAGTCTCACCATGTCTAGAACTGCAGTGGTTGTGTGTGTTGCTGTGGTTGAAGTTGTGGTTGGGGATCTTGTGGTTAGCTGCTTGGCTTTTGGCTTGGCACAATACATCTCCAGGTGGTAAAGTTCACAGCCGGAGGATCTGCAACACTGGTCCACTATTCCCTTCCCCCTGGGCCGAGGGCCGTACCCCGACCAGGAGCCTTTACCTGCAGGGAGAGACGCACCGCAGGTCAGCTCACCTGGAGCAAAACAAACCAGAGGCTGCAAACAACCATTATTCTGACAAATGGGTTAACAGAACTTCTGCAGATTTTTTTTTCCTTTAAACTCCTTCAGCTTCTTCAAACAGTATTAGGAATGAAAATGGAAATGGACAAAATTAAATTCCAGTTTTATGTAAGGAAAGAAAACACTTTGTGGCCACAATTCAACAACAGCATTCCTTTAGTGAACACTTGATCATTTATAGCAAAGGGTGAATCTGCAGCTAAAAAAAACAACAAAAATCCTAATATCAAGGTGTGAAAAGTTTAGGCCTTTCTGCTGGGCTGATCATTATTACAGTGGATTAGTCAATTAATAATTGGACACTAAAAGGTGCTAAATAAGTTTGTTTTATTTTCTTTCCAGAATCTGAACCAGGTGAAGCTAAAACTGCCATTGGAGGAGTTCTGATAAAAACAGATTTACAGACAAAAAGATTTTCCAAAATGCAAAATGTTTGTATTTTTGACGAAATTACTGCTCTGACTGCGTTGTTCTTTCATTAAATTGCCTTGTTTTTTGAGTCAATATACTCTAATTAGGCGATTACTAAATAAGTTGACGAATATTCCAATCATCAATTCGTCACGATTGACCGATTAATTGTTGCTCTTTTGCAAGTATGATCACATCATGGCTCCTGCTTTTCTTACGTCGTCTTAAGCAAACGAACAAAACATCGAAGTAAACCCAGAGATTTGCAGGACAAAATGCTACATTATTATTAATAATAATAATAATAATCTTCACTGGAATGTACTCAGTTTAGGGTGTTTATATGGTGTAAATCTAAAACAAGAGCCGCATTAGGATGAGGATGTCAAATCAATGCAATCCAACTGAATCCAACCCAACTTATGCTTTCAATCTCTTATTTATTTAGTTGCTCTTGTTTCTTTAACTTCTGCACGGATTCAAGCTGAATCATCAAATTATCAGTAGTAATTCTAATCTTCTGCACACTGATTAGTTCACCAGACAATCAGCCTGACTGGCTGCTGCCTGAAGATCTGCTGGAATCCACAAGTTATCCGTCTGCCCTTCCTGCTTGCCCTAGAGTTCACGAGAGGGAGGGGAAAAAAAGTAACAAAATGTGTGTCGCGAAGAGGGCAAGCTGCACGGCAGAGGTTAGAACAAAAACAACCTACTGATGCGGAGTAACAAAAAAGCTACTTCGAATATTTTCTGCAAAGACCGCTCAGAGTCACCCGACAGCAGCTCTCGCTTCAGTAAGCCTGAACACACCGTTTTCATTGCGACTTTTCGGGAGAATTTGGTCGGAACCGGACGCTACACCCAGCCGTCCATCACCTCCAGAAGCTGAAGCACAGAAAGAACCGACTGCGTCGTAGTTCCTCCTCCACCTCATTTCGTTTTTTGCACTTTCTCCTCTGCTTTCAGCCGGAATGCCGAGCTGCTCTCAGATAGCGGCGGTTTTAACAACAACGCTATCACACGCCGAGGCACAGTGTTCTGGAGAGTCCACCGCCTCGTCGGAGGACCCGCGGCGGTCTGATAGCGCATGCAGGAAGTGGCCTTGGTCACAGCGGGGCGAAAGGTAATCGGGTGAAAGGGCTTCTGGGTAATTGCGCGCGGGCCAGTAGAGGCGACAGGGCTTAGGGGTCTCGAACTCCAGACCTCGAGGGCCGCAGTCCTGCAGTTTTTAGATGTGCCACAGCTACAAAACACTGGCATGAAATGACTTAACTACCTCCTCCTTGTGTAGATCAGTTCTCCAGAGCCTTAATGACCTAATTATTCTGTTCAGTTGTGGTGCAGCAGAGGCACATCTAAAAGTTGCAGGACTGTGGCCCTCGAGGACTGGAGTTTGAGACCCCTGAGTCCGCAGCTGGACACACGGAAGCGGAAACCCGGGTGGTTGTCCACGGGGAGATGCTGCTCAGGGTCGAGCCTCGGCTCCGTGAATCAAAGGGAAGTGTTTGTGTTATTGGACTGATAACTTCCTCAGAGTTACATCTGTGTTTTCATTCGGACGTGGTGACCAGGGCCACGACAGTGGAGGAGCTCTGTGCTGGTGTGAGCAGGACACAAACCTCCTCGGTGTTTTATTCGAACCAAACTAAAATAAGCCTGCCTTTCTATTGTATCCTGACAAAGTATCTTAATATCACTTTACATTTTATGGTCAAAGTTTTGGTTTGTTTAGAAAAAAAAATTCTCATAAGAAGCAAATATATATATATGTATATATATATTTAACAATTTCTCTCCTTTTTTAGGTCAGAAAACTAATTTTACTCGCAGGACAATTGTCCATGCATGTTTTGCCTGAGCAACAGTCGTCATCTTCTCTAGATTGTATTGGATACGTCTGCTTAAATATCTCTGGATATGAATTGAACCTGTCTGCCTTGCAAAATGTTTTACAATGATATTCACAAAAGTAAAATTACCATACTGGAATTCAATGCACCTGTAGCAGCCAGACGGTGAACCAGATTGGGTCAGAAAATGATCAATTTAAGCAGTCATATTAACACAAACTAATATTATTAATTGTAGTATTGGGCTATGAAAGTATCCAATGTGTTCATATTAAAAGTAATTTAATGTACATCTTATCAAAGCTCTTTGTCTATTTTTACAGAAGTTGGAAATGTAAGATTCCTAAATTCTGTTACTTGAATTTTCACCATAAAATGTATTTAAAAACAGCCTTTGTCTACATTTTTGCTCATTTTTTTCCTGTAAACGAAATGAGCTAGCTCATCAACCTAGTCTTCTAAGGAAAACAGTCAGATAAAGCAATCAAGTCTTCCATTCTGCATTGAGTTGACCAGTTTTTTTAAAGACCCACCCCAAACTATGAACTTGCAGGCTTGACTGTGACGCACACACAAACGAAGAAACGAGTGGAAGGCTCACCCAAGTAGATTCCCCGATCCCCACAGACGAACAGGAGGTCACTGAGGAGCTCGGAGCCGCAGCGCAGCCGGGCCCCCTCCGAGAACAGGGGCCAACCCGCCAGACACATGCTGCAGTAGAACACGCAGAACCGAACACACAACACCTGGAAGCACAGGGGGAACCTTTTAGGCCAGCGCTCCGTCACTGTGAAAGCAGAACATAAAGCCCCAGGCGTGAAGCTGCTGCTGGACAGCAGAGCTCCTTCAGTGACACACTGCTGCTCTCTAAACGCGCTCCGGAGCGCTACAGCAGATCGCAGACCAAGAATTCACATCCATGCTGGCATCTGCTCAGCTTTGCTCATTTCACAAACACTTCCTGCCTTTACTGTCACTTTTTTGCAAATAGTTTGTTGTCGGTTCTTAACGCTCGAACAAACGTAAATTCTTTTTTTAAATTAATCTGCCCAGTTGCGTATTCCTTTGGACTTAAGTACACTATTCTTAATAACTGCAGAGAAATGTTCCTCTTCCTGTACCGTCTACGCTCTTCTTATTCTTTTTTAATATATAGTTTATGTTTGTGTGAGTCTACGTTCCTAGATCGCCTGTCATTTTGCTGCTGTGGCATCAGAATTTCCACTCTGCAGAAGGAAAATGAGGACATTCCATTCTCAAAAAAGATTAAAAAGAATCACTTTAACAATGTTTTTAATAAAACTTTTGCTGCTTTGATTATACTGAAATAACAATAAAGCACAGTTTTATTCAGTTTGTCAAATCAAAGTCGCACACAGAAGATAAATAGCATCTTAAGATGTATAATAACGTTACTGCACACACACAGAGAGAGAGAAATGGACTTTAAAATTCTGTTAAAGGTAGAAACTAACTGGATCTACTGAACTGACTAAACTGAAGCTGATGTCTGAGGCAGCAAGATGGAAAAATAATGATATGGACAAAATATTTCTGCAGTATCTCATCTTAGTGACAATCTGAAATGTTGTCAATAAAATGACAGTCAGATGTTCGTTTCATTTTATATTTGGGATTAAATATAGCAAACAACAGCAGCATCTTCATTTAATCAAATTAAATCAAAGCGTTTCTCCAGCAATTCATCAGGACTCGTTGAATTTAAAAGCCTGGTTTAAAAACATAAACAAAACAGGCTTTCAGTAATAAAAATTAAATGAGGTGATGTATTCCTCATATGATCAAACAACCTCAAGCTGAAACAAATGTAATCCGTCTTTCTGTTTTGTGTAATCCTTCATAACTCATCTATCATTGAATGTTTCTGCAGTAATTTATGAGCCTTTACGCAGGTGAGGCTGATCCAGAAGCCGAACAGTGATCTGCCTCTGCTCCCATCTGAGCAGATTGCCTTATTTTTCCACCATATTATTGATTTAAACATTGATCTTCCTGCACCAAGCAGAGGTGATCATGTCCAGTAGAGAACCTGACTGGCTAGGTAGTGAATGAGCAGCAGAGTGGAGCGGCGGCTTACCTTGAGTGTGAGTGTTGGGGCAGAGTGGCGGCATGAGGGGTGCATCCTGTCTGGCTAGACGGACTTCAACCGACCTGCAGACTTATACAGAGAGAACCAGGGGGACGTCCTCCCTCTCTGCCTCCCTCCCTCCCTCACTCCTGACGTAGTTTCTTTCTCCGATCTCATCCCAAACCACAATCAGAGTATTTACTGGGCCATATCACCGTCATGTAACCGGTCTCAGAACGAGAACACAGAGGAGTCGGTCAGTTCTGTCCACCTTTAGGCAGGCTAAGTGTGCCGTTCATGAGTGTCTTCCAAAGAAGGAATTCAATCAGATTTCTCACTTCAACACAAAGGCTTTTAAGTCCTCAGTGTGAGGACGGGCTGCAAACTCATTTATCTAGTGATTCCAGCCACAAGCAGCCATTTTTAAAAGCCAAAAACAAACACAAAAGTAAAGTGCAACAGTCCTGTTTCCTTCCTGTAAATCAGATACTCAGATTTTCACTGAACACGAATAAAAGGATGCAGTGTAATGAAATATTTTGACAGACCTGAAAAACTCATTGTCAGAGCTTTTCATTGTACTGCTTCCTTTTACTCGTGTTCAGTGAAATTTCAGTCCTGGTTATTTTTAAAAGAACAGGTTTTGTTTAAGAAAGCCGAGTTTAAAATCATACAGACAGCAATTCCAGGGTTGAGTCTAAAACAAAACCCTAAAAAAAACCTAAACAGACAGGAAAATCATCAAAGCACCAATTCTCAAAGATGCGGTTTTATGTAAAATTGACTTTTTTTTTTTTATTTACATCATGTTATTCCCTCACGGAAAACATACCTGGAGTGTTGCCTTGATTCTTTCATGCATGTTTGAGAAATCCCTCACTCAGCTCCTTCAGACTAGCCAGCAGAAATTAGCCAGCAGGTGTTTGATGTTTCCTGAAGGGGGAGTCATCACAACAGTCCTGAAGAGCAGCAGGTTTTAAAGACACAGAGGTCCAATTTCAAGGCATTAAGTTACAAAGTCAAACTTCTTTTAAGTCAAATTTAATACATAGATATAGCTTTTTTTATAACAATTGTAGATAACATAGTTACCTGATTGTGCTATAAGAATTACACTCTGTGCCTGGAAAACTTGTGATACTGCCCCTTTAACAGGATCTTCAGTCACAGAAACCCAGGTTGTTTCAACAGCTGTGGCTGTAGACTTTCTAAAGATGAAACCATTTGGCAGAGAGAAAGTAGAATTTCAGGTCCAGCATAGTAGATAGCTGCCAACCTGGCATCCCATCCTCAATCTGAAGGATGGAACATCTCTCTGACTCTGCTCCCTCAGTCTGCTCAAATACTCCTCATGTGCTAGTGATGGACTGCTGGACTTGTCTTTGTTTCCTCACTTGTGTACTATCTGGCTCCATAACTGCAGAGACGTGTTAAAAAGGTTTAACAGAAAGAACAAGAGGGGGAAAAGAGAAAAAAAATGAATCAGATTCAGAAAACCCAAAGGGCTGGTGAGGAGCGCCTAAGGACTGGAAGTAGAGCGCAACATAAATTAAATAAATGTTAGAAACATAACCTGTGGACCAGATGGCCCACCAGTTTCTTAACGTCAGTACAGCAGCAGCTACACTTTATAGACATGAACAGAAGAACCAGAGATCTGTCAGCTTTTCTCTCTTCCACATCCTGCCGTCCAAACTGTGAGGCCGGCCTCACACTAAAAACTGTGACAGTGCACAGCTGCTGGATAAAGCCTTGTCTGCCCTCTCAAGTGATGCCATTTGACAGGGGAGAAATAACACTGACTCCCCCTGGTGGCTAAAACGTGTGAAACGGTTTAAGTTGAACCGCATTAGAAAATGTTTTTTAAACTCAGTGGTCACAACTTGTAACAGAAACCTTAAAACTGCATTATGTAACTTTTTTTTTTTTAACATTTGTGTTAAAACTGTCACCAGGTTGTGACACTATAAAACAGATAATCTGTGAAAAGATCAATCTCCTGCACCTCCTCCCTGAGCTGCTATTGCTGTCTGAAGAAACGCACCACTGCTGACCAAAAAAAACAATCATTAGGAGCCAGGAGGAGGGGCTTAATGCTGTCAATCACAGCTACAAATGTGCTAATGGCAGAGAAAATGACTTACAGTTACAGGAAAACCATTTATCCGACGCCAGTGGTGGTCATGCTAATTAGCTTGATAATTCATGACTGGCTATACTTGCTGCAGTGTAGTAGAAAACAAGGGAAAGCAGGAGAAGGGGTGTGAGCAGCATCAAAAGACAGTGATTGACAGCGCTAAGACCCACCTCCTGGCTCTGATCTTATTTCTAGTTAGCAAAGGGAGAAGGCAGAGCAGCTCAGTTTGATCACAGGTTATTCGTCACATACCTTACTGACACCACATAGTGACAGTTTCAACAAATATGAAATTTTTTCACTATTAATAAAAGCTGCATTCTGCCATTTTAATAATGGTGATTAAGGACTCAAGAGAAGGTTTAAATTGTCCAACTCATTTTATATAAAACATGTTCTTTTTTATTCTTTTCAACCCTCTGATGCTTGAGTGACTGACTGTACAGTCTTCTGTGACTGGGTCTTTTTTGACCCGGGTTACAATCAGTGTGTTTTTATGCTACTTTTGTCATTTTGATTCAAAATCATGTTTTTTTTATAATACTTTCTACTGTGTTTTATTTCACACAAGAGTTATTTCATGTTTGAAATATTTTTCATTTTTCAGGTTTTTAGAACAATTTGCAGAACATTTGTGACAATTTGTAGAACATTTTTAAGACAAAATGACAACAGCAATTTTACAACAGCAATGATGAAATGTCAATAATGGACAATGTCACCATCCATTATGTCTGTGTGTGTGTGTGTGTATGGGGAGAGGGTGCGAAAGAGCACGTTTCTTGAAACTAGCTAGCAAATTAAGCTAGCTAACATTACTGTCTGTATTCTTTGTATCACGCATGTGAGTGTATGTATGTGTGCATTTATTTATCCATCCATCCATCTTCTTCCACTTATCCGGGATTGGGTCGTGGGGTCAGCAGCCTAAGTAAGGAGGCCCAGACTTCCCTCTCCCCAGCCAGCTTGTACCACAGAGCAGCAAGCTACTGATAAAGTGTTCAGTGTTTAAACATTATTTACGTGAACTGGACGTTTGACTGAAATAAAACAAATATCTGAAGAGGTCAGTTTATCACAGTTTATTTATGCTCATTTCAAAAGATTCATACCACTAATTAATAATGTTTATTGATCTAAACATAAGAGTAGCTGTTACAGCATTAAATAAAGCGTTTGTCTTTGTAACGTTTCTATGGAGACATCCTCCAAGTCTGACTGTTGTGATCGTGTGCTTGAAACGAGTCCAGAATGAGCAGACGACCAGAGGCAAGAGTGTACACAAACAAATGCCATACCATCTAATTATTTCCTGTCTAGATGAGTTGATACAGGTGAGCTATCTCCTCCTCCCGCTCCAGCTCTTCATAGTCAGAATCTCTGGATGTGGAGGCGGCAGGGCCCCCAACGGGCTCCGCCCGTGTCCACCACTGGCTGCCACTGTGATCATCTTCCTGACTGTTCACCTGACTTCCATTCATGTGATTGGTCCAGACAGAAGCCTCTTCCTGGTCTCCTCCTGGACTGTTACTGTCTGCTCTGAGTGTGCTGTCAGAAGGCTGAGGGGCCAAGGACTCATCCCTGACCAAGGGAACGCCTTTTGTTTTCAGCACGGCCTTCTCACAGCGCTTCACTTTACCTGCATCGATTTTTACCTTCGGTCTGCGACCAATGAGCTCCTGCAAAACAGGCAAACAGAACATCAGCCTTAGATTGTGTTATAACAGGAAATGTTTCACAGTAAACTCCTCATTTTAACCTCTGCTTATTCTCTTCGATGTACAGTGTAGAAGTGAAGTAAGGAGAAGAATTCATGACACATTTACCTTCTCCAAAATGCACATCAAGATCCACCCAGCCTGGCTAAAATGTGCTGTTAAAAAGAAAAACTTAAAAAGGTTGTTCATCTCCATCCCATCTGCAAACTGTCTTTTCTGTCTAAGGTCCTGGAGAAAATGGTCCATATCCAGGAAAATTACATGTCTGTAAAGTTTCAATCTGGATTTCAGTGCTCTAGAGTGCGACCAATTTGGTCACTAATGCGACCAGATTTCTCAATAGCACATCTGGAAATAAATCTCAAGTCCCAAGAAAAAAAAAATACACTCCCTAAGGTTCACAAAAGGGACACACTGAGCCCATAAACTAATCAGAGATAGTAACGGGTGAGATCCCCCTCTGATTGGTCGTGGTTCAGCTCTTCATGAACCATTCAATGTCTGTTTCCTGTAGTCCGAGGGGAGTAGGCTAGACTAGGCTGGGCAGGCAAACAGAGAAAAGTTAAGATCAGATCTACCGGTATGACCTTAGGTTGGTGTGGGTTCCAGAGGTAACAATGAACCTTTCAGTTTTCATAGACAATACTTCCTGTTTTACTAAACTATTTACCCTGGTGTGGCTTGTAGATTGCTGGCCTGATGTTGAAGGCATGGCAGCCTGACATACCGGCTGCCGTTTCCGTGTCCTCCGAGTTCTCCTCTTGGCTTTCCTGATGCACAGATAAATTTGCCCTTTGTAGACGATGACAGCGTCATCATTGGCCAGCAGAGCTGAGTCCTGACTCAAAAGCTCTTCTTTGGACGAACGTCTTCCAGGGGAGATGTTCATGAGCACGTCCCTGGCTGCTCGGTTGGAGGAAACAAAAGACATTTTCAAAGGACTGGCTGGAACCTGCGTGCCTACGAACGAGAGCAAGTTGTCAGCCAAATGTCTTCCTGAGCCTGAGACAAAGTCCTGTCCTTTCCTTCTGACCACCGCTGGACAGATCCATGTCACATCTGTTGAGTCACTCTGCTTCCGGGCAGGGTCGCCCTCAAAGACGGGGGGGCCTATTTTTCTGATGACCGAGTTTGGTAAATTCTTCAGGGGAACGGTTTTCACCTCGGCCTCCACAGGAATGTTAATTTCCCAATCTCCACACCCTTCCATGTTTAGATTTATCTAGGAAGAAAAGAATAAATTATGACGAATCCACGTCTCATGTCAACTAAATCCTGACTCAGTCAACATGATTACTGCCTTCCATTGATTCAAGAAAAAATAAAACACACTTTTGTTTTAAGGTTTCTCCTGTGCCCAGGTGTAGGCTACAACAGGTTGCACAGACAGAAACACTACTCGACGAAGAAGACTTGAAATTAACATTTATTTTTGCATCAGTGGGGGAGTTTTACAACACAGCTCCTGAAGGTAACGTTTATAAAAGTTTAAATAAATATAATAACAGGTTTTAAATATTGAACAGGTGAAAGGGAAATAACGTTTTGAAACGCCTTCAGTGTTTAACCCGGAAAAGTAAGTGTGAACACGGATGTTAGCTGGTTATCGCCCTCTGCTGTTCCCACCCAGCAGAGGGCGTCAGAAAATACATCAGAAAATATGTCTGAATTAACTTTTTGATAAAGCGAACATACCTACGACTCCTTCTGACTAAAAGCATTGAGTATTTTCTGTTAGCTCAATTTAATAAGCCAGACAATCTTCTTCGCAATAAAACGTTACATTGAGATAACAGGAGGGCTCCTCGTCGAACCAATATTAGCTGCTATAAAGCTAAATATTACTGAAAAGCTCTTCTCACAAGAACCATTTCGACCTTTTCCACCTACCTTGATGAGGGCGGCAGCGGACGAGTGCAGTTAAACCGTCACACGTTCACGATAGTCCATTTTCGATTTGCTAAGGAGAAAAGACAAACTTCCGGGGCAGACCTTTTCAGAATAAAAGCGCATAAAACCTGCAGCTCCGAAGCCGGAAGTTGAATCCGGAGTCATTGCATTTGCAAGTTGGTAAATCCGGTGTTAATAAATATAGATATGATAAAAAATGCGGGTTAGTTTTTAAGTTTTATGGAATAATCGCGTTGAATTCCCATAACACTACAGAATGACAAAAAAAATACCAGACTTATTATTTTTTTTTTTTAACATTTATTCTTCTTGTCATTAGTTTGGACAACATATGCGCTTTAAAAATATATTCAATCTAAAAAGAACTGGAATATTGTATAAAAGTGCCATAATTCTTATATACGAGAATATATATCGATATATATATCGGTTCTTATATACAGATTCGTCACACTAAGGGAAAATAAATTAAGATTGAACTTCTGTGCATTTTTAATGAGTGTGTCTTACAAGTAAAAGATTTAAAAAAAAATAATCAGACAATTAAAATATTACATTGGACCAATCAAAAACGAATGTTTTAAGCACAAATGTCAGGCTTCAAAACTGTCATTTCTATTCTCTCTACTTTGTTGCGCCTACTCTTGCATGAATTACTGCATCGATGCAGGGAGCCCAGATTGTTTTGATCAGCCTTCATCTGCCTTGTTGCTTTTGGTGTTTCTCATCTTCCTCTTGACAACAGCCCAGAAATTTTCTGTGGGGTGTTGCATGACTTAATGCATCACTGTGGCAATGAATTTCATATTGTATTGAAAATGTTTAGAGGTCTGATGTAATATTCCGATCATAATATAAGAATATTATTCCTAACAATATTCAAAAACAGCAACACCATGGTCACTGTAGCCCCTCTTTGTGAATCTTCCCCAAAATCTGAAATTGAATTTCTCTGACAATCTTCCGAAGGCTTCTCCCTGTTGCGCCTATTCTTACCACACTTCTTCCTTCCACTTGGTTTTCTATTATTAAGCTTGGGCACAGAACTCTGTGAACAACCAGTTTCGTCAGCAATGAGCCTTTGTGTTTTCACCTCCTTGCGAAGGGTGTCTAGCCAGCAATCTTCCCCATGATTGTGTCCTGCTAACCCAGACTGAAACAGTTTAAAGGCTCAAGAAACCTGGGGGTTTGAGTCAACTAATTCATTAGGGTGTGACACCATAAGTTTCCATTAATTACCTTTTTCACAGTATTCTAATTTTCTGAGAAATGCGAATTTTGGTTTTTCAGTATCTAGAAACAAAGGCTTGGTATATAAGGTTTCACTTTTTTGGTGTACTAGTGCGCATATGTATAACGGGTTAGCAGGACATATACAGTATATATACAGTATATATATATATATAAATATATGAAATTCTAATTCTGGATTAGAATTTCAGATTAAAAGCACCTTCTGAAAATAAAGTATTAAATTGTTTAAAGGACTGAGCTAACATTGTAATCTTAAATGTTTTTTCATCAGCTGGACGCAATCACTAACATAAATAAAGGCTTACAAACATTAGTCTTTAGCCATATAATGTGTTTCACTTAGTATGGTAATTGAGTTTCTGGAAAAAAAAATCTAATCAAATTACTTTAATAAGTATGTACATGGGCTTGGGAATATTTAGGCTGTACTCAGAGGAAATTAGACCAATGAAAACATCTTAATGTAGAAATGTGGGCTAAATGAAAGTAGATGAATATTTTGTGCATGAAACTTTTTGGTGTCTAGTATTTTTCACAAACTCTTTCACTTTGGCTTTGCCACTTAAATGGAATAGACTCGCACTACCGTAGGAACATTAAAACAATGAATTCACAAAGAGTGTGCTTTCCTTTAAGCATTAATGTAAATTAAAATGACAGCATTTGCACTTTAATAGTTGTTAGAAAAAAGTTAGAACAAAAACAGTTAACTTTGTAGATCCAGTACAGACAGACTAGATGGGCAATCTGATGTTACAACAGAGGTAGACTGTCAGATTTCTTTACTGACAAATTAGATGCAGCAGAAACTTTTCTGGCACACATAACCACATCAGAAAGCACTTTGGGTGGAGCTTTAATCCATAGGACCAGAACCAACTGGTAAAATATTAATGCATTATGCATCAGTACAGATCCGCGCCACTTTCTCCGTAATGCGCAACTCTAAGAACCTGAAGACTTCCACATTCCCTTAGAAAAGCAGTGTTTAGGGCTGTGATTGAGGCGTCTTGTTGGCCACACTACATCTCTGAGGTTAGTAAGTGTTGCATGACTCCTAAATAGTCTCCGACTAACAATTAGAGGAAATAAGAAACCAATAATAAACTCAAACTCTAGACCTACATTAACAGTAAAATACTAGCATTGTCTTATTAGAAACCCTTTAGTGCAGCTACGTGTAGAGTCATGTTCATATACAACCAAGTTTATAAAAACATGTTGCATATTTCAGAAGAGTGTTTAGAAACGGAGCAAAGATGTTACAAGACTGACTATTGCTCCAGCTAGGTGGAACGTGAAGCTCCTGTCTGTCCCTGTGTAGTGTTGCAGTGTTTCAGCATTGGTACGGGTCATTTGGGTAGCTTCTTCGCCTGATGTTCATTGTGTTTCTTGATCTGTTCGTGTCTTTTCAACCCCTCAGGGACAGTGGAGGGGTCACTGCCGGCTGGAGGCTTGTGTACCCTACAGTTGGGGTGGCTGATCCTCGTGGAGGTTTTCCTCGCAGCCTTCGTTCGCCCTACTCGTTTATTCGCCGGCTCTATCGCCGACATCCACATCTCCAACTCTTCCAACCTGGTGCCGGATTTGATAACGGGAAGCAGAGTAGGGGGGACACAGCACAGACACATGGTGCGTTTCCTTGTCCGGCCCATTCTCCTAGTGTTCGCGGTGACTTCCACACATGTCTGCGTCTGAGGATGGACAGGCGTGTCCTGTAACTGGGGAAGGTCGTTTTCGTCGGGGAAGTCCTCGTCAATGGGTTCAACGTAGCCGAACACAGGCTTGGCTTGAGGTGAAAAGGAACAGCAGTTCTCCTTTGAGACACACGGACTTCTCAGAGTTCTGGAGTGAGGCGACAGTGAGTGCTCCCGTTCAGTCCGGACGTTATCGTCCAGTTTATCTGGACTGGGAAAGTCCTGCAGAGAAACCTCTTTGGCTTTTAGAACATCTCTCGACGGGTCACTCCCGTCCACTGGACCTCGGGACTTTGTTTGTACCACGCTTGCTGAGACACACCAATGTGGCATTTCATCAATCTTTTGAAGGCAAATTTTTACATCAGCTGTAATCCCAAATATGTTCCTGAGCTGGTGGTCGGACTTTTGACAAGGTTCTGGTGCTGATGAAGATGTCCCCGCAGGAACAGGAAGTTCAGAGTTCTGCTGGTTAGAAAAAACAAAACAATTATTCAACAAGGCATCGGTTATGAACTGCTAACATATCCAAAATATCATTGAATATTCTTTCTGCCTTTTCTTTTAAGTCATTCTATCAGACATTTCCCTGAGCAGAGATATTACCAAACTAACAAATGAAAATAAGACAAACACACAGGAAAAAAAGACTTAAAGGGGAAATCTGCTGGGCTGGATAGAGAAAAACAGAGATGAATATGTAAAATCCTTCTTTGCATATTAATCTCCAGAGGTGACATCAACATGTCATGTTACTGTCAAAATCAAGTCATAATTCAAGCCCCTCACACTAAATGTAGTATTTAAGCTACATTTATTTTTATATAAAAGCTAAGCTTCGCATGCTAAATGGAGAATGTCAAGATGCTGGTGATAGCCCACATCCTACTGTTGGTGTCAACATGCTACTCAATCTATATGCTAGAGACAACATGCTAACATTCGCCCCGTGAAAGCCACCATGTAAACATTAGCTTAAATAAGCATTTTAGCTAATTTATGTGTTTGCTACGTTTAGCATACTGAATGGATTATGTCCATGTTAAGCAAGATGTTTGTGACTTTTGGTAAACCTGTTGCTAGTTGTCAGCATCTAGTCACAGGTCACCTCAGGATGCTGGACTCCAGCCGACAGGCGCACTTTGGCAGGCCCCTTTTAAATTTTTTTCAGAAATTTTCTAGTTTATTATTATTTTCTTTCCGAATGGTATTTAAAAAAAAAAAAAAAGTCTGAAATATTTAATGGCTCCCCTTTAACATCAAACAGGCTCGGAGTAATCCACGATCAGAGAAACAGGATGCTGCCTAGGGACTACATCAGTTAGAAATTTGTAGAAATATATACAAAGATTTTAGGATTCAAATTCAAAACATGATTTCAGTAACGCTCTCTAACTTTCTTCAGTCACTATCAATGGTTCTGTTTATGGGCGGCAGGAATCCCCTATAGCAGTCATTACAATATCAGTTCTCAAAGCCTCCAGCTGAAGACATTCTGTTACAGTTTGAAGGTCTTTGTCTCACAGATCAGATGCTCAGGGTTTTACATGATGTTCCTCATGCAGAATCCTTCTTTGCAGAGGGGATTGTGCTATAAAATGCCACTATATGCCCGGAAAATGCATAACACTGTCCTTTTAAGACTCAGTCCACACAGAGACCAGATTAGATGTACAGTACAGACCAAAAGTTTGGACACACCTTTTAATTCAATGAGTTTCCTTTATTTTCATGACTATTGACATTGTAGATTCACACTGAAGGCATCAAAACTATGAATAACACATGTGGAAATATGCACTAAATAAAAAAGTGTAAAACAACTGAAAATAGCCCTTATATTCTAGTTTCTTCAAAGTAGCAACCTGTTGCTGTGATTACTGCTTTGCACACACTCTGCATTTTCTTGATGAGCTTCAAGAGGTCGTCACCTGAAATGGTTTTCACTTAATAGGTGTTGCCCTGTCAGGTTAATAAGTGGGATTTCTTGCCTTATAAATAGTCATGAAAATAAAGAAAACCCATTGAATTAGAAGGTGTGTCCAAACTTTTGGTCTGTACTGTAGCTGCAAAAATACTTTGTAATTTAGACTGCGTGTCTAAATAATCGTTTGTGTTTTGGGAGACCTCAAACAATTGCTTTTGAAAATGGAACCCAGAGTGGAAACATCTCAAAACGTCAATTTCATGTTTGAGTTTGTACATACGAGTTGTGTTTTAAATTTTTTTAAAACAATGACAATGTAGCTCCAAACTCTCTCACACAAATGACAAACGTTTTGTATCTCTGTATTTGGTATTTTTTGCGTGGTTGTGTGGCAGGATTACACCACCAGTGTCCAGGGACGCTGCATCCTCTCATGTGGACGCCTATTTTTTCTAATGTCTTACAAAAATGCACACTGCTGGCTACTTTTAAAATAACCCAAATAAATGATATTACTTAAATTATCTCTGTTTTAACAAGGTGAAAAATATTCATTACCTTACGTACCGTGTAGAGATTTTAGTCAACTTCCACATGATGAAGTGGCCTGAGTATTACTATTTACCAAAATATCAACAACCTCTTTTTGGTGCTTTGTTGAAGCACCAAAAACAGAGATCTAACCTGCCGAGAGGTAAAAGTTTAAAACAAGACGTGTCATCATCTGGGATATTTGAAAACAAGAGAAAACTGCCTCTGGAAGCACAAGCCAGGACTTGTTACAAGTCTTGCTGAGGCTCTGATTAATTACTCGTCTTTCTGGTATGAATGGTCTGGTTGGTGATCAGGTTTTCACAGGAACACTTGAAACCAATGTTCCTAATTCAATATGGCCGCCCCGGGCATCTAATCCTGATTTTGTTTCTTCCTGAACAGCAGCCCGAAAGCAAAGCTTATTACAGGATTATCGCAAGATTTCTACTCTGGTTCACATCAACCGAAGCAGCGCTGGCCGAGAACAGTCCAGCTCAGGATCATCGGTATGCCAACAGCAGGAACATTTCAGGGAATTAGTAACCCTATAGTCGATCAGCCATTTTCCCCTTAATGAGGTTCCCAAGTAATCAACACTATATTAAATCAGGCAGCATGCTCTGTGATGCCTTTGAGCTCAGCAAACATCAGACATTTGCTTAAGGATAACTGCTTTTATGCATGAATTAGGAAGAATCTTGTATCGCCTTAGCGTTACAAGATTCAATCCAGAAACTTCTGCTGATTGGGGTTCAATCTACTGGTTGGATCGCAAAGACAACCTGAAACTGGTACCGGGTTGCTTAATAACCTATATTTATTTCCGTATTGTTGCCATTTGTGTTTATCTTAAAACCTAAAAATAGTTGCTCTTTCATAACACATTTTCTGTAGTAGATATTTATCAGAAACTATAAGAATATTTGTGGCTCTAAGTCTATTTTATTTAGCTGAACTAATGGGGGAAAATGGCTCTTTGGATTGTAATGGTTGCGGACCCCTGATCTGGCCCCATAAGGCTGAAGTTGATTTCTGACTCAGGAAACGGCATAAGAAAAATTCCACCTAAGGTTTTGGTACCTTGAGAGTCTATAATCTGCTCTTCAGTACAAAGCATTGTGATTTCTGAGATGTACCGTCTCTAATGCAGAAACGCACCAATGTGGCCCTTTATTGAACTCTCACACATTAAATAAAGGTTTCACAAACTACAAACTGGGTTTCCACGATTTTGTTACTAGTGTAGAATAAAGTAGTCTAAGTGTAAAGAGTCTAAGTTTTGTCGTTTTTAGACTAGAGCAGATTAAAGACTCTTAAGGCAGCGATAAATGAGGTGGAATAGCCCTTTACCTGCGTCTTGAATCAGAACCCATCTTCTAAGCCCCTACTCTAAACTGAAGACAACAAATGCAGCGAACCACTATCAGGTCAGTATTTCCAAATGTTTTCTGGATCCGTAAAGGATCCACTGGGATAAGGCAGCGCTCCAAGACAAGCTGCGTGATCAGAAGTGACCTCACCTGTACTGTTGCAGGATGTTCTTCCTTGCTGGGACTCCGTGAGCTTCCCGCCTCAGTGTCCATCTCCAGATTATCTGGACACTGCTTAGTGGTTCCTATCAGACACTTTGGGTTTAAACTCTCAACTATGACCCCCTCTGCTGGACCGGAACCATTGAGGCTGATGGAGGGGCTCTGGACCTGACCTGTGTCTCTTCCAGCCGTAGCATTAGTCCTGCTGCTGGAGCTTCCACTGCCCAACCCATCCTTCAGGCCAGAGCCAGACTTGGACTTGGGTGGAACATAAGACACAAAGATCACATGGTCTTCCTCTTCACAGTAAACGGAGGACATGTTAGAGGACGGAGAGCAGTCGTCGTCACAAAGATCAATCACTTCGTTTGTTAGCGATCCCGCTGACCCGACTGGCTGTTGTAAAGATGAAAATGAAGATGGAGGAAGCGACTGTGTGGCTGTGGGGGGCTTAGAAGACGAGCGGCCCGCTTTGGTTCCATAAAACATCCTTCCATCATACACCACCCAAGGATTTGGATTTTCCGGCAAGGTTTGATTGGGAACGTCTTGCTTCTTGGAGAAGTGGGCAGATTCAGAAGGCGGCGGCTTTATGGAGGGGCCTTTGGCTAAACAGCTACCTATCTCCTCTATGACCCACCGTGTTGGACTGCAAGGTCTCCCCGACGCCTTTGGAATCAGTTTTAACTTGGGGGCTGGTCCTTTCTTTAAAGGTGCGTCACAGGTGAACGGTTCTGATCCTGCACTCTTGCACAGCGAATCACAAGTGTTTACCATCACCGCCAGTTCTCTCAGCCTGTCAGCCGCAGAGCCGAGGGCCACCTCTGGGTTCTCTGTGCTGTCTGGTGACAAGTAGATCACAATGGGGGAACTGCGTTTGGCAGAGAAGCTTGCCGAGGGAGAAAAGGTCTGATCCTTGACAACTGGCTGATGCTTGGACGAGTAAACACTCGGGACATGTGCTTCAGTAGGGAAATTTGGGACTTCTGACTTACGGAGTGCTGGAGATGTCTCTGATGCTGGAATCTCACTGGAGCTTCCTACTGAAGGGGATTCGGTCTGGGGAATCCTGGCCTTGGTCTGCTGCTGAAGACTTTGGGTTTTTAAGGAGTCCATTTTACCAGCCAACACATTCAGCGGAGAAACAAACGGTGGAGAGGCGCTCTGAAGCAGGGGCTTAAACACTGTAAAGACTTTCTGAGGAACCGCAGTCAGGTAGGACTGTCCATCGGTCCTCTGGAAAGGCATCTGCATCGGGGCGGACTGTCCATTAATTATCTGGACAGGTGTCTGGATGGGGAAAGACTGGACAGGGGTCTGAGTCGGGAAGAACTGTGCACTGAGTAACTGAACAGGCACCAGGGTCGGGTGAGACAGTCCGTTGGTCCTCAGGATGGGCGTCTGAGTGGGGAACGACTGATCACTGATTACCTGGGCACGTGTCTGAGTCAAGTAGGACTGTCCTAGTAACTGTCCGTTACTCCTTTGGACGTCCTGCTGGGCCGAGGGAGGCTGCCTGTTGCTCCGTTGGACAGGAATCAGCTTCATAATACCCCTCCCATCGGCTCCAACAGCAGGCGTTACCTGGTAGAGGACACTGCAAAAAATAGCAAAAAAAAAAAAAAAAAAGCACGGACACATGAGGAAAACCAACAGAAATATCAAAACTACACATTTTAATCTCCAAGAAACATTCTACTGTTCAGCAGTTATTGCTGCTTCACTAATCAGCGGATCAACTAAAAAGCATGGTTGTAAATGTAAACTGCAGCCAAAGGAGAAGATTTTGAGCTTTAGAAAATCTCACAGAGCTTCAGTGATTAAATACAGGTGGAAATTAATTTATTAGCTTCTCTGGCCGATGTGGGATTTCTGAGAAACCTTCAGGCTCTGTTGCTCTTGTTGCAGAGTTCTCGAGAACATCTCAAGACCTGTGAGGCACCTTGCATGCTGCACATGCTGCGGTGACGCAAGACGGTGTTGCACATTCATACAATTCATTCCATTGAAATAATTCCGTATAGATTGTAACATGAATGACGGCTAGTTATTTCATGCTAAATGAAGATTCAACAGAAACAATTTCAAAATACTCACTTCAAGTTGTCCTTAATATTTTAGCACTTTATTAGAGAAGCAGCCCTTAATCAAGTTTAAATAAGCCTGAGTGGCATTTTAATGATGTAAAGGAGCGAATCAATGCTCCTTCCTACCATTTCGTTTCTGTTATTTTATTTTCCCCTGAACAGCAAAAAGAGTTGTCTCCAACATACCTGTCCATGTCGCTCTCCTAAATAGATTTAAAAAAAAACAACCTGGTTTACAATGAAGGGGAAGGAAGAAACAAGTCTCAAGGAACAGGCTAATTCCTGCTTTCCGGTTGGTGCGGGTCACAGGTCAGCACATCTAATGACGGTATCCATCACTGACGTATCGAAATTACCCGTTCGTCGACACTTTACAGCTTATATCTGGATAAACAGCGCTGGCTTTTCTTCCAAAACACATTGTTAATTGGAGTGTTGAGGGCCTTCCTTCTTCTTCTGCGACTGTAACCAGGCGAGCAGATGTTTGCCTGGCGCGCTGCTGCCACCTGCAGGCTGGAGTGTTAGGATGATTTGTTTTGCGTTTTAGGTTTTCCTTTTTTTTTTTTTTTTTGTTACATGAACTGAATGAAGAATTTCCACCTTTCGTTTCATTCGAATTCGGGACTGAAATACATTATTATTTATAATTTAATTAAATTGAGAAATGGCATTGTTTTTTTATTTTATTTCAAGCATGTATTTTGTCTTTAGAATTAAAGACCAGAAAGCCATTTTAATGACTTTTTTTTTTTAAGCCCTCGGGGTAAAAACAAAATCTAATTCTATCATGTTATAATTTTTACTTTAACTTCTGTTGGAATAATTGCTTGGACATCTATAGAAGTTTTCAAACTTTCACACAAAAAAAGGTACACCTGCAGACTAGTATTTTATAAATAAAATTTCATGGAACTTTTACATCTTTTAAAAGAAATACTTGATGAACGTTTGCCTCACCACAGCATTTCTGCAGGTGACATAAATACTCAGGTTGAAATGTTCAGAACTTTACATTAGCCTGTGTCCACTTAGACTGCACATCTATAAATCCACTGGATATTAGTGTGATCGATAGTATATTCAAACTTTTACTGGAATGTCTATGATGATTATTGGGTGTTACTATAGTGACAAATACCTCAATGTGCTGAGAAACACATTCCATTTATTTGCTCGTAGAGAATATTTTTTTTTAATCAAGTGACTGCGAGGTGGTAAAGGAAAAGAATGTGCATCACATTGCTAAGTAGATCATTTGTAAAACAGACTTACTTATTTACCTAATAATTACAAAGTAATATAATTTAAGCAGCCAGGTATTCACCAACATTGACACTGCCGGCATCGTTTAGCAGGACCTCTGTTCAGTGAGGTCAGTCACTTTAAAGGGGTGAATATTTATGAAAATGTTTATGCACCGAATGGATAATGTCTCACTAAAGTTTACACATAATGCAATGGTACGATTAGTGTGTCATTAAGTAATGGGACTCGTAAGCAGTAAGTCATGAACTGTAGCAAGTGATAACTGATAAAATAACTGATAACTAGTTTAAAATCTAACAACAATGTGTCTGTCTGAAGGGTGGATTCTGTCACAGACACATTGCAAATGAAATTTTAGTCACGTTATCCCAGGCTTGGTGAAACCGGCAGGGCATAATTTTGTCCATTGTCCCAGTCCTGTTCTCCTTCACACTGCCTCAACACCAACAACACACACAAGTACAAAGGAGCATTTTCCTGTGTCTGAGCTGGATGGCTGTTGGGTAAAATAGATTGTACTCTTTTCAATATTCTACGTTTACCTGTTTTTAGAGCAGAAAGTATTCCGGAGATGTCACCAAATAGGTAAGAGCAACACCATATGTTCACGTTTCACCACACACGCTGCTTCTAAAATGAAACAAATGTTCACAATTCTGAATATTAACCCAGCATGAACAAATGAATACATGCACAGAAATATGTCACGAATATTAACATGCATGGCAATAAACAGTTGTGTTAGGATCTTGGGTTGTTTTAGGGTTTGATTTATTGATTCTTCTTTCATTTTTTATTCTGTGTTCCTTAGTCTCTTTCTTTGAATAGATCAGCCGTGTTTCTGCTTTTCTTTACTTCAATCCTTCTTAGTGGTTCTAGTTTATAATGTTTATTCCTTGTATCTAGAACTCTAATTTTAATATGTTCCTTATGTCTAGTTATTCTTGTGTTAGATTCATTTCCTAGTCCCTTAGGTTTGCTCCCTCGCCCCCTGTGCCATTTTCTCTCTCTCCTCAGACTGCCGTCTGCTCTCTCCCTTCTCATCTGCATCCCATTTCTAATCAGCCATCTGTTCCTTCTTCTAGTAATCAAGATCCTCAGTCACTCCTCACTAGTTCCTCCTGTTATCTCTCTGCTTCCCCCCCCCATTGAGTCCTTGCTGTTCTTTTACCCTGGTTGCCTGTGGTTTTGTGATTTTTATTTGTTTTTCTTTTTTGTTGTTCTTAATTTTTTATGAAATATTAAAAACTTCATCACCTTGCCTCGCTGCATTTGGGTCCACTTTAAAACCAACAATTACGACAGCTTTAGTCTTTGCGTTCGGTGTCACTATTGAAACATTTGGAAATTCATAATCAATGAGCGGCTGGACAACACTGAAATGTGAGATTTTATTTTGGATTTTTCAGATTGTAAAAGACATGTCAATCCAAAACTGCCACTGAGACGCGGGACGAGAAGGTCGGAAAGATAAAATCGTTTAAAGAACAAGGCACGTTTTAACAAAAAAGTTCCGTTTTGTGCGTTATTGGCTGCGTTTGATGATGGAGGTCTTCACTCGGGCTCTTCGATAGTGGTCATCCTTTCATTCAAAAACAGCATTAATTCTATTTAAAAAAAACACAGAGCAGCTGCAGTAGCGATACAAGCAACAAATGTCTACTGTCTACCCGTCCATCATGGATGTGTTTGGAAGTTAGATTAGCCGAGCAACAAAGTACTAAAAGAATCTTACCCTAAATTCACAGTATAGATCATTTTTCTGTAGCTCTTTTTGACTTCAGACAGAAATGAGTATATTAACCAAATTAAATTTGTGTGTGTGTGTGTGTGTGTGTGTGTGTGTGTGTGTGTGTGTGTGTGTGTGTGTGTGTGTGTGTGTGTGTGTGTGTGTGTGTGTGTGTGTGCGTGTGTGTGTGTGTGTGTGTGCCTTGAGTCAGAACTCTGGACTACAAGTCAGACGAGTTCCCCTTGAGTCTGAACACTGATGTCTGAATATTCAGCCATGTTTTCCCAGCAGATCATCCAAGAGGCTCTCACACATGTACAGGCAGCGAGGTACGTGGAAGAAGCCTGGAGAAGAGACAACACACAGATTATAATGTGAAAGAAAATGTTCCTAACTGGTTTAAAAAATTAAAAATGAAACCAGTTTGGTTTTCTAGAATCAGAGATCCGGTTTGAAACAACATCACCCATGGTACACCGGGCAACACAGAGAATGCATGGAGCGGCAATGCCTAAGATTTATGCATTGCCTTAAGACACTTCTAATTTCCACTTTCAAGGGAGCTGTGTTTTTTTTTCTGTAAAAATGGTTGGGTTTCTATATTGTAGTTTGTCCTCCCCCGTGAGTTCCTGTCCACACAATGACATAATCCCAAGTAAAAAAGCAAAGCGATATTGAATGTGGCACAGGCTGCTGTTGTAACTCCGATCTATTTTTTTCAAGGTGTAGGAGCCCTAAAATCAAACACGGTACATAATAATCTTGTATTTCTCTGCTTTTAGCATAACCCCCGTGTCTAGAGGCGACCTGTAATAAAATCAAAACGTGAGAAGATGGTGACAGGAAGTTGAAAAGCTTCTGCAGTTTTGTTTTGAGTAAAGACTGTAAAGACTAGAGTAAAGACTTCCTGTGCCAGGAAGGGCCACAACTCCTTTAAGAAACCTGTATGAAACGAGTTACAATAACGTTTCATTTCTCTGGACTAATACATTTTTTTAAGTAAATTGATGGGAATTGAAATAGATTTTTACTCACCAAGTAACAGGTTATGCTCTCAGGTTATTGGGCTATAATTTGCCGGATCCATAACTACCACTATGCAAATGTGAGGTGTGATGCCAACTACCTGCACATTAATACAATCTTAAATTAAAGTGGCAGCAAACCCGAGCCCATGACCACTGTGTTCAATACATGTTCAGAATTATACAGTCTTGTCTGACTGATCGCTCGGTATTTTAAGCAGCACGTGCGACTTTGAATGTCGCGGGTTTTCTGCTTACCCTTAAACGGTCCTCCTTTAAAATCCAACGCTACTTTCCCTTCTTGGGTCAGATAGCCAAACCACTCGCCGCTCTCGGAGTCAGGAAACTGGACAAAGACAGAAACACCCCAGTGGATGGAGAGTCACAGAGCTTGTTGCGCATTCAAGAATCAAAGTTTCAAAACAGGTTCAGAGGTTGTAAGAAAAAAAACAAAACAATGAACTGATTCACAATTAGAAGATAAGCTGTGATAGTTTCTACAGTTGTGGAGTTTTAAGGATTGGTTTTGGAATTTATCTGCTAACCCAACATGATTGGATAGTAAAGGTGAAAGAAAATCTCAATGCAGCAAAGGCTATAGTATGCTATTGATGATCCTTACTCTTAGAACTATTGGGTAAAATTAAGCTTCATACTTAGTATCATCAGTATGCAGTTCGGGAGATCAGATTACAATTTTCTGGCTAAAGTGTATAATAAAACTTTAAATATAATCATCCAAACTTGGTAATACAGAATGAAGCCTATAAGACTGTTGTAAAAACTATGATATTTTTGTATTATAGCCAGGATCAGCAGGACGTTTTCTAAAGCCATATTGAACTGCAATAGACTTGGAATTTGTCTGTATGATTGAATTAAGTTAAAAACATATTTCTGTACATAAATTAGGTGCCTTAGAAGTGATTTGAAGCAACATTCATTGTGAATTGGAGTTGAACTGAATTTTTTTTGTTTTCTAAATAAATGTAACTTTAGTTTATCACAATAAGAATAGTAACAATATCTCATGTTCTCTAATGTGGGGAGTTCATAATCATATATCTCTACAAGCACTGCTTATCAGCCACAATTAATTTCACTGGCCATCAAATCAGCTTGTTTATCTAAGCCCTACAGCTAAATGTGTTATTTTCCACATTTGAACCACATGGTGGCGCTGTTGTCTCTATTATAAAGTCTTACTCTGATCTGTGACTACAGATAATTTGGTTTGGATTTGAGTTTTTTGTGCAAACTTTAACAGCAAGCAGCTAAAAAACGACGAGTTTCTAATAAGAATTGGTCAAACAGTTCTTTTTGTTTTCTAAACACCATCCCAAATGATGATGCGTGATCCAGAAAACTGCCTCTGACAATAAGCATCAAAGTCAACATGGACCAGCCGTCTATAAAGAGACAGTTTTATTCCAGGATTTTTAGAGGACAAACCCTGCAGAAGGGAAACTAGCTGTATCTTTACATGTTTTTACACAAAATGGTTTAAAACAAGTGGAAGAAAAGGGAATCTAACGGAGAAAGCTGATCAGATTCCACGTCTTCTACCTCACTGCTCTAAATATCACAAGACCACTGCAGATCCACGGCACTATAGGCTTCAGCTGCTCATCTTAAATATTCCTGCATAAGTAAATCTATTGCAGTGCAGTGTGCAATTTGTTGGTATTTAGAATACTTTATAAGAAGATCTGTTTCAGTTTGTTTTCATTATTTGATGGTTTTTGTGAAGGCTTTATTCGGCGAGCTTCACTATTTGTTTCCAAAGCCCACCGGCCAAACAGTCGCGCTCTTGTCCTCATGTTAGCAAAGAGAAAACGTACTTTAAAAGTCGACATAAAACATCTAACATCTAAGAAGAAGAAAAAAAGTACGCTTCAGATTCTTTAAAGTGGAAAAAAAAAAAAAAGTTTTGTGGGTCGTATCATCTAGAAATTCCTAAAATATAAAAGTCCACTTTGGTTCTAAAGATGGTGATAGAGTCCTTTAGGTCTGACATGGCTTGCAGAATTAGAAATAAAAGCGTTTTGTTGCTGCGGCTGCTTCGCCTGCGGGGTTCACTCACGTGGCTAAAGGTGTACTCGTAGACCCTGAAGAAGTTCTCCAGCAGCTCAGGGTTCTTGGTCTGACTGTAGGCCATGAGGAAGGCGACGAGCGCCTCGCTGTGAGGCCACCACAGCTTCATGCTCCACTCCAGCTGCTCACACAAACACAAGGTCCAACCTGGCGCCTTTACGGACACGGAAAGGCAAAGCGAAGCGCAGCAGTTTCTGCGTGCACACTGACCTGAGTGGGGCAGTGACCGTCCACGTCCAGGAAGTAGAAGAGGCCACCGTGGGCTTTGTCCCAGCCACTCTCGAAGGGAAGCTCCACAAACTTTTCAATAGCAGTTCTCTGGATCTCCTTGTTATCGTTGTCGGCGGCGTACCGCAGCAGGAACCAGCCGGCTTCCAGGGCGTGGCCTGAGTCAGCACACGAGACACGGCAGAGGAGACCGCTGAGCAAGCAGCTGGGAACCAGGAAACGTATTTATTTCAAACTGACAAAAAGTAAAAACAGAAAAAAAATTTAAAAAATGATTGTGCCCACTGCATGCAATTTTACATAATTTGTTTGAAAAGGAGCAGGCAGAAGACACAAGACCTTGTGATTTGCTGCCCCTCTCATACTCATCAACCTACAGACATTTCAGTCTCTCCACTCCAGATAAACTCTTAAATTATTCCCACACTTTATGACACTTGGACCTCACATTCTCCTCCATACATGTGCAATTATTTATATGTTTTTAGTATCAACAATTGGATTTTTGGTCTTTGAGACACCCATCCCATGCAACATATTCCCAATAAGTTCCTTTTTGAACAGTTTTTTAAGCTGGCTTGTATTTGTACTTTGTTTAAGCTCATCATTTAATCCATTCCATAAATCAACGCCACACACTGATATACAAAAACTCATTTTGGTTGTTGTAATACATTGTTTTGTTTTTTTTGTTGTTTTTTTGTTTTAAATCCGACTCCTTTTATATTACAACGCCCTTAATTACTAACCTTATGCTTCAACATTCACTAACACTGAGTGTCACCTGGGTTCTGCAGCCGGCCCAGACATCCAGGCAGCTCTGCTCCGGTCGCAGACACGTTCTCTAGGATCGCTGTGCCGTCTCTCTGTGCCAGATTACACACAACAGAACAACTCAAGGCTTCAACCATATTCTAATCCAGAATGAATAACAATTAACCTAAAGCAAAATAAAAAGCACACTCTCGTGTGCAAAGTCAGTCGACCCTCCTTTCTTTTCCCAAGCAGCCAGATTTTACTGTCGTCTGTAAACCGTCAGGCTTTCTGCAGAGCTTTCCTTTAACTCCAGCTGATTCCTCCCACTTTCAGTCTGGTCCGTGTATAAAACAACTTTTAGGCAACGCTTTTACTTCTTTGTTTTGTTTTTAAAGAAATGATTCTTGCTCATACTTGCAAGAATCAACAATCATATTATATATTTTATTAGAATAATCTCAAAGCAAATGATTAAGCACATATAACTCTTCATTTGTTATTTGACCAACAGACCTGAATTCAACATGAAGGTTTTACGCAAACCTCATTTTTATAAAGCAATTATGTATCTGCCTGTAGCCATGATTTAGACCTATATGTCTTCATAGATTTAGACTAAGAAAAAAAAAAACACTTGAGGTCCAAAAAACAGTAAGCTATTTTAAAGTGCAAGAAAGCATAAACAGAAACAGATTCATTTGATCAAACATGAACAAATATTATATTATCTCATTTATTTTATACATTTATTTTTCCAGTTGTGGTAAAGCAGTAATATCATCAAAACATGGATTAATCATCTAAATGTCTATGTGGCAAAAATTGAAAAAATGATGGTAAATATTCTAAGATATTATTTTTTTACTAGAAGTACATAAGTAGATAAGCTTGTAAAATTGCTTAGAACAGTAAATAAGATGCCGATTTAAAAAAAAAAAAAAGTAAATTCTGAAAGAGGTCTATAAGTAGACCTTTAATAAATGTTGAAAATGGTCCCTTTTTAGCAATTAAGACACCAGAATTAGCCTACATCTATATGTTAATTTTGAAATGTTTGCATGAAAACCTTGTGTTCACTGGACACACACCTGGACATGTTGCTGAATCTCACTCACACACCAACTTCCCAGTTCTGAGTACTTTCCCCCAGTCTCCGGCCGGCCGTCGGACAGCTGCTGGACCAGGCACAGCAGCATCATGGGAACTGCCATGCTGTTAGTCGGAACGTCCCCTGGGAGCTGGGGCCTTCCCAGACCCGACGCGTCCTCCCGGACCCAGTAGATCAGCTGCTCCATCATCTGCTCGGCCTCCAGCTGAAACGCGCCGCACACACACACACACACACACACACACACACACACACACACACACACACACACACACACACACACACACACAGTGTGAGAACCATCAGGAATGTGCCTCCGAATAAATGGTGTTTGGAGGCGCCATATTGTTTTAACTACTTGAACGTGACATCAGCTAATAAACACTAAAGTTACAGTAAAGTTGGCCAGTTTACTTCAGCAGCCAGCAGCAGGGGCGCCCTCTGGTGGCTTGAGGAACCCAAGCAGCTGCTGACTGTGTGTGTCTCCGGGACTAATGGATCTACAGTTAAACCCGGAATTACGCTTCCGGAAGATTCACATTTACAATTATTCTTATACAACCAACGTTTTTATTGCTGACTGGAAATGGGATGGGAGTTCTCAAAAGATGGCACAACAATGTAGAAGGCGTGCCAGTTTTTTTTTTTTTTAAAGACATTTTATTTAAAAAAGAAATTTCTCAATTATTAATGGCAAAAATTTCATTGGCATAACAGCAGAATTTTAAAGATTTTTTTTTTTTTACATTTCCTGTTATGTAAACAGCGATGAAGAATCATTTAGCTACGGACTTAGAAATTTAAGACAAAACACAAATAAGTCAAAGTTCATCAGTAATCCAGGTTTATTCCTACCTCCATTTCCTTGTCGCCAGTGACCCTGCTCAGTTCGTCCATGGCCATTATATAGAAACACTCGCTGAATATGGTCCTCTGAACTTTGACAGCCTTGCCATCTCTTGTTAAGCAAAAGGCACATTTCCACTGATTTCCGTTAGTGGACACACGTGCAAACTTTCTGAGGAATTCTCCCCCTACGGAGCAAACAGATCAGTGTGATTTATGTTTTGACGCACCAAAACGCCCTTTTCATTTAGTTTTGCATTTGTAAAATGCATAAAGTGAATTCAAAACAGATTGGTTACGCTCTGACATTATCAATGTCTTACGAAAAGAGGACGTATGCTGTTGTTGAATTGAGAGCTTGGACAAAGGAGGCAATCTGATTCTGGCCAATAATTGGCTGAGGCACATGACAGATAACTGCTCACTGTCGGACTGTAAAATCCTACCATCTTCGTCCTGCGGGAGGCTATCAGAAAGCAGCTCAGAGCAAACAAAACCCCTGCCCTGAACTAGACTGATCACGGCTGAAAACGGGACAAAAAGCTTCATCACACCAAGGCGTGTGTGTGTGTGTGTGTGTGTGTGTTTATCCTAACATCAGAACAAACTGCCAAATTTAGTTTTAACGTTTCGAATGTTTCGACTCACAGGAGCCTTAAACGTACCGGCCTTTGCTGCTGCCAGGATGTCAGGCCTGCGGAAGCGATCCATGCTACGATACAGACGGCAGTACATCCACACCTAGAACAAATCAATAAAAAAATCCAGATGTTAAGTCTGGAAGAAAGTTCACCGAGAGAAGAATATATTGAAACATCCATTGCAGAGACTGACCTGTCTTCCCTGCAGCCACACATACTTCAGCTCATCATAAACATTCCCCTCCCTCCCAATGCAAGTGAAGAAGCCTCTGAAACAGGAAGTGAGACACGTTTGTCACGGAAACCATAGCTGAATGCACCATGACCAGTAGTGGAGCAGATGTGCAGCTATACGGTACCCGTGTACTGTGTCGTGGGAATATTTGAGCCAGAATTCCACGACAGCGTCCAGCTGCGCCCGGATCTGCTGCCGGCACTCTTCAAGCTTCCCAACAGACATGCTTCCTATCAAACGGCATGGCGAGATCAACAACCAGGACCAACTGCATGCTGACTCTACAGCTGCAGCTGCGCTTCATTCGTCATCCTACGTTTTTATTACATTCAGAAGAACAAAAGTGTGAAAATGGTCACTTCTAACTATTAAAGCTTGTCTGTAGATGCCAATAAGTTTGAGCTGAATAACAAAAAATTAGGGGCGCACCGATTTATCGGCCAGCCGATTTTCTTAATTTTGGGAGATCGGTGATCGGCCGATTTTACATATGAAGCCGATCTTATCCACTGATCTTATCTAACTTGGCAAACGTGTAAGAATCAGCCTCTGTCCTCTTTTGCTCTCCGGTGATAAAGGTTTGGCTGACAGACCGGCCCACCAAGTCATGTCTGCAAGTTTACAATTAACAATACTGACCCCACTGTTGCCAACTCGGCAATTTTCTTGCTCTATTGAGCAACAATTCAGACAAAAAAAAAAAATCGGTATCGGCCAAAATCGGAATGGGCAGGTTAAGCTTTTTAAAAGATGGGTTAGAAAACTGCAATCGGTGCACCCCTAGATTTACCACAGTTCTGCTTTCTCGCATTTATTTTTTCTCCATTTTTTTTCTTTAGGCACTTGACTCTGAATCCTTTTAATGTTCGAATGATTCTAAGTTAGAATTAAAGGACTTGGCCAACAAAAATATTCACCTAATCAACATTCGGGTAATAAAAATCGAGTGAGAACGAGTAAGAGAGCTGCTTGATTTGTGCAAAATATAACCAACAGAGTAGCCTGACAGACATAACGTTAGGTTTTGCCGATTCTTAGGAGCTGCAAGCTTCAATCTTGGCTCTGCTTCTTCTCCGCCTTCTTGTCTTGGTAAATTTTCCCAAACGTTGAAGGATAACCAGCCATGATTCACAGCTCACAGGTGAAGCAGCCAAAACAAAACACAATCTGTGCATTTTGCCTCTATGTCCAACATCAGTGTCTGTCCCCAAAAATGCACTTCTAGAAGAGCAGTCAAATTCCCTAGAAGAGCTGATGTTGTTGCAGCTAATGCCTTAATGAATCCTATAAGTGACACACAGTCACGCGCGCACACAATTAAAATGACGCCTTCTAACCTAAAAACTGCTGACATCTCATTCCAGATTTTGCTGAGCCTGCATGTTCATTCTAATGTTGCAGACTTATTACAACCTCCTAAAAGCGATGCTGTCAAAGATTAAATGTTTTATTTATTCACCGTCTTCAGTTCTATTTTAAACGTAAAGTTCTAAGAATTAAAAACCGATCGACTGATATGGGATTTGAAGCCTAATGATAACCTGATCGCTGTCCAGTGAGTCTTCCGCCGCTCGAAGCGCGAACAGAAAACTCTGCCTAATCCTAATCCGTCCTAGAGAATAAATAAGTGAGATAGATGTTGTGTCTCTCTGCGTTTCTGTCCAGCCGGTTGCGGCAGCTTGGTTAAAGGACAGCGTTTACCTGCAGGTCCAGCAGCGGTCCGCCTGTCGGCTCTGGATCAGCTCCGCTACTTGTGTTGGTCACATGATGCAGCAGGAAGGGAAAAATTAACAGCCAATCAGAGCCGAGCAGGTCCAACCGACTCCGCGGATTCAGAACTATTTAGATTTGGTTTACTGAATGCTAGCAGCTCTTTGCGGAGCTCAGAAGTTATGTGTTCGTCGTTAGTTTGTTTAAGCCAACAACAGTTACAAACTACCATGGACATCAGGGCGACTCCACAGCGCCCCCTGCTTATGATGATACTTTATGAACAGAAGGACACTCCTGATCCAGTTTGGTGTGTGACTCCTTTTTGTCCCATTCCTGATATAAGTCAGGGATACTCAGCTGTAAATCTTGAAAGTCCACAATGACACTTTTCAAATAGTCCGTTTACTATAAACAGTCAACCCATATATATATATATATATATATATATATATATATATATATATATATATATATATATATATATATATATATATATATATATATATATATATATATATATATATATATATATATATATATTCGACAGAATGTTGATGGACAAATGTTTATAAGTCAGATATTGTATAAAAATAGAAACCACATTCTGTCTTTAACAAGAAAAGCACAAGAAGGCACCGATGACTAAACAAAGGGTCAAAATAGGCATTACAATTAATAAAGCTGTGAATCAACCAATGAATCATGAAGGGGGGAAAAAACAGGACAATTAGTTGTTTTGTTTTTTTGTTTGTTTTTTGTTTTAAATAGATAATAGATCGTTCAAAATAAGAAAAAACATCAGATTAGTAAAAGTTCTAATTAGCTCATTAATTTTATCTCTGATAAGGCGGATATAAATTCGGGGCATCTCTCAGACATTCGCCTCTGACACGCTGCCCTCGGTGCTAACACAGATTGCGCAGCAGGGCGCCTCCCTTCCTCTTCTGGGTCCCTCAGCAATGAGCGAGATGAATGAAAGCAAGACAGTAACACATTCAGTCATGTGGCGACTCAGACGGAGACAATCAATACAACCACATTTCGATACCGCCGAGTTTCTAATCATGTCCTGCTGCTGTTGCTGCAGAGGAACCTTCTTGCCATTTACTCTCTGGGCTTCACCTGGCAGCGGCAGCATCAGGACTGGCGGCTGGCAGCGTTCGGCCTTCCTGCGACGCAGTGACGGTGTGATTCTGATGCAACGGAGGAATCTCCTCGTTTGCAGGTTCTCTTCTTCAGTGTTGCAACGGAACACTCTGGTGAGGAGTTGAGACATGTTGTCAGTGAAGACAGTGTTACTCGGTCTAGCAGACGTCAAGCCGCCGCCTGCCATCTCTGTAGTAAGCATCTTCCTATAGTTCTAGACGGGAACTTTAATCCGAGCAACTTTAGATTCTGTTTAGCACAATGGCAGGTACGTTTCGGGGGAACTGTCTGTGCGGCGTTGTCGGTGCAGGCGTGTGTATAGCAGGTAAGCGCTGTAAAGATCTTGGGGGTGGAAAAAAACGGAGCAACATGATGCACTGACAAGAACTCCTGTCTGGTGTTTAGGATGCGCCTTCCTCATTCTAGCTGCGCTCCCCGTTGTTCAGATTGCTTTGGGTAAGTCAGACATTGTTTTCTTTTCAAGTTTGTACTTTGTGTTTGCTTCAAACACATTTCTCCTGCCCTGGATGTGTGTGTGTGTGTGTGCGTGTGTGTGTGTGTGTGTGCGTGTGTGTGTGTGTGTGTGTGTGTGTGTGTGTGTGTGTGTGTGTGTGTGTGTGTGTGTGTGTGTGTGTGTGTGTGTGTGTGTGTGTGTGTGTGTTTTTAATCAACTTATTACTGATGGATATGTCTGCATAATGTGCTATTCTTCGGGCATATCACTTTCGTCACACCCAGACCGGGTCACTTTTCTGTCGCATCTAATATGAAGAGACAAACAGTGCCGGTTAAAATATTGCACTGCGAAGTGAAATCTTTACACAACCAAAGATCGTGTAAAGATCTTTGGTTGTAGATCGTGTTGCTGTGAAACATTACTTTCCATTCTTGGTAGGGAAAAAAAAAATCACTTTTCATATTTTTTTTCCCGAGCAGTGGTTGCATTAGTGCTCAGCATGTGTTTGTGAATGAACAGGAACATGATGTAAAGGTGGAAAACCTTTCTTTTGTAGCCAATTTTTCCACAAAATCCTCTGAAGCCACCAGTCGGTTTTGCAATCTTTAAAAAACTCCTCGATTAAGAGTTTCCATTTCAAAGCTGTTCTTGATCATCGGCTGCTTTCCACTCGGTATGATTCTGTCAGTGATTATGATGTAATTTAGATATGATTCTAAAAAATATAATTTAACTATTTCTACTTCATATACACAGTGTCACAGAGTTAGACAAGTCCTTGACGGTTGCAGTTTATGATGAAATTTAACATCAGTATTTTTCTAACAGGTGCAGTTTACATACATGACTGTCCAGCGGGACCAGTTGTTCCAGTTTATATGATGGTGTTTGGGATCTTGGTCCTGCTGATGATGGCCCTGTTCGCACTGCCGAAGCTCCTCTCTCCAGCAGCACAGAGTCACAGCGCCTGGGTCGTCTCCTTCACCATCCTGTTATTCTTGTCTTCCGTTTGGCTTCTAGTCGGTCAGTCCCAGCTGAGAACCGATCTCCAGGCTTGTCTGTGACGCCGCGTTTTGTTTGACAGCAAACCATGTCCCGTTTCTTGCTAAGATGAACATGAATCAATTGTGTGTCTGTCTGCCAACTCTCTCTGCGCCCTCACAGGCAGCTACCACGTTTATTCCATATACCCACCCGACTACGAGAAGAACACCACGGATTCCGACAGCTCCACCAGGAGGATCGGCGTTCCTGACCCCCTGACCTCAGAGAACCAGAGCCTTCACAGCCGCAACCGCAGCCAGAACTTGTGGGAGACGATTCAAATCCTCAACAGCACAAACAGAGGGACCAACAGAAACCCGACTGGCGCCCAACAACAGCCACAACAAGTGGCGTCTGTGTCACCATACTGCAACAGGACCGTGTACTTGTTTGCTTTCTGGACCACTACACTGGTGCTAGTGATCGTGGGAAACGCCCTGCTGCTCATCATCTGTCTGTATGGGTTCATGAAATGCATAGATGTGTTTGTACATTATCTCTACTGAACTGACTGCTGAACGACAGATAGAGCCATTGCTCTGCAGAAGGAAAGAAGCAGAGGGACAGCTGTCCTGTATGGCGTACTGAAACTGTCTAAGTCAATCAGCAAATCAGCATTGGAACATTATGGGCTACCAGGAGCCTGTTAGTTAGATATTCACAAAACACAAGTTTTCACTGTGAGAACTTGTGTTCTTTCAGTCACTATTTGGCTGTCTAAATATTTTTTTAATATATAGAATTAGGACATAAAGCTCCACCAAACAGGTCACCGAGCTTAGCGCTTGTTCTGGAGGCAAGTTAAGCTAGCTGTGAAAGGCTAAATGATCAAGCAGCTACTCTTTTGCCTTGGCATATTTCATTATTGATCTTAAATCTGAAGTTCCAAGATGGAGAAAATTAACTGAAGTGTCCACTAATACCTAATTTGGAAATCAAAGCTGTCCCGTAAGAGCAGTCATACTTTTGGGGGCAGCTTTTTTTCTCTCACAGCACGGTAAATGGTCTTAGCTGCAAAAAATATATATCTGTGTAGTTGGTAGATAAAAAGTGTAAGAAAGCACAATTTAAAAAAAAAAAAAAAAAAAAGGAAAATTATTTATAAAAATGAATTGGAAAAGGGAAACAAAAAATAATGTCCTCCAAAATCGAATACAAAGCACAACATATTTTAATGTTGGGTCCAATGGTATCATGTCAGTAAAAAGTTAGAACTAATAAAATAGCGAGGGAGTGAGGGAGGTCAGTTGTGCTAGCTTGGTTTTGACGACTTTAACATGTAGATGTGCAGCGGGATTTGGTCGTCTTAAGCAGTAGCGCCTGCAGCTCTATGGTTGTAGGCTCTGGGTCAGGTGGCCAGAACCTGGAGGTTCTGGGCACAGGTTCCTGTGTAAAAATGATGCGTAGTTCCCCTCCAACTCCAGAGGCACATGGTTACTGTACATGTCTGTCTTTTTCACTCATAAACTTTTCATAACCGCAAAATAACGCACTGAATTTTTCCACCTATAATCTTTAGTAAATTGTTAGGTTAGGGGATCATATGTGTTCCCAACATTAAATCACTTTCTATATATTATATAGGGAGGAGTGTTTAAATGTGGCTCCCAATGCAATGAAAAAAAATATATCTATTTGACACCATTTTAGATACTTGTCTTTTAGGTTTTATTCCATTTCCATTAGTCATAAAATGTCTTCATAATTACTTTTATCTTGTTTAGCCGTGTCTGAAAGAAGCATTGCACTTTGAAGTCAAGTGGAGCCACAAAGATTAAAATCTTGTACTTTTATATTCAGATATAATCCCAGGGTTACTAGATAAATATAGTTTAATCACTCTGAAGGTGCTGAGGATTCACTGAAGAGAAAATGTATCCACAAAAAGTAGCTAAGAACGTCCAACTTTTATTTACAGAACTGAAGTATTTCTGGTGCAAAAAATAAATAATATTTAAAAAAAAATAATAGATATTTATTTTATCTCTATGGATAAAATGACGAAAGTGAGAAAAAAAATGGAGGAATTTTCAAACAGTGGAAAGTACAACACCAAAGAAAAACAAGAGTTAGAGAGAAAAAAAAACCATGCATATTATTTCATTTTCTAGAACTAGAAATCAAAAGGTTTTAAAGTTGAACTCAGGTTGAATGTGTTCAAAATTTCTTTGAAATACCGAAGCAAGTATGTGATTCGCTTTTATTTTTTAGCATATTTAATGAAATAGAGAGGTGAGCTACAAAACATCTCAATACATTCGCTGTCCAGTTGCTATGACAACAGGTGACAGATTATAAGGCAGAAACACTGAAACGCAGTGAAGCTGCTTGTAAAGGAAGTGACTCCATTGAAGGATCTGGAACTGCTGACCTTCAGCAGGACCTCCACTGGGTAATGGTCGCTCACATTTA
Source organism: Xiphophorus maculatus (assembly GCF_002775205.1). Taxonomy (NCBI): domain Eukaryota; kingdom Metazoa; phylum Chordata; class Actinopteri; order Cyprinodontiformes; family Poeciliidae; genus Xiphophorus; species Xiphophorus maculatus. The sequence goes on along the minus strand of NC_036443.1, from coordinate 5,910,577 downwards.
GCGCCTGAATGAAAAAGAGGAGAAACAGAGCAAACACCCATAGTTTTTAAATTTGTGTTGACGGAAACGTTTTAGTGTAGAGGCTCGGCCTTTTTTTTTAGAACTTTCTATATACTGCTCAAAACATTCTGCTGTATATACAATCGATGCATAATCAAGATTAGAGCTAATCAAGATATATAGATTTGCTATTTTGTTTGTGGATGTAAAGCCAGGATGATATATTTACATAAAAAAATAAAAAAAAACTCCACACCTGTTCTTCTGTTAGTCTGTACTCCTGTTGGAAGTTAAATGGCTGGGCTGAGGAAGGGACAACTGCTCCGTTAAACTTTTCTCCGTGGATGACAATCCTGTTGGAAAATCATAAGTGGACAGAAGAGGAATGATCAGATATGCTTTATAGTAATCTAGATTTTCTGTGCACAAAATGAAATGCTTGCTAATCGATGTGGATTGTAAATTGTGTAGAATTTCAGCGAGCAGAAAACTCAACGCAATGTGTCCAAACAGACGGATATGTCATCATTCTAGGTGATATATAATAATGTTTTGTTTATTCTGACCTAAAAACGTAAAACGATTAGTTTTATTACGTGAGCAGATTAAACCTGCAGGATCACACCCGAGCTCACCTGTCGTAGGAGCAGGACGTGCTGTGTTTCACGGTGGTGTCGCTGTCCTCTCCTATCAGCCAATGGAGGCTCCTGTCTGTAATCAGACGCACTTTGTCCCGGTTCTTCTTTGCCAAGTAACCGCAGTCGGCGTTGAAGTCCCCGAGAAGCATCACGTTCTGCTCGCGCAACATTCAGAACCACGCGAGATTTATCCATTGATTGATTTAAACCGTTCTTCGGCAATGATCGGCATTAGCCTTTACCTCAGTTCTCCACATCCTTCTCACGTTCTGCAGGACGTCATACAGGGCATCCAGCTCTTTAGTGGCGTTGGTCGGAGTGGTGTGTTGAGGGATGAGAACAAACTCCTGTATAGCTGGAAACAGGCAGAAGGGAAAATAAGGAAGGATGGAGAAAAGAAAAGGTATATGGTAATAAATGTCTAAAAAAAACCAACAAAAAAACCTCACAGGTCTTTGGGGCTTTGAAGCGAACAACAAAAGGTTCTCTGGAGAAAGCGTCTTCATCTCCTGGCATATTATCTGGGTACTGATACCGATCAGTAACCTTCACAGTGTTGGTCCTACATGCATTCAGATAAAGAAAGGAGCGATGTTTCTGTTTACAACAAGTTGCAGTACATTGGTGCATGAAGCAGCGCAGCTTACCTGTAGACGAACACGTACTGCTCCTGGTATGACCCCTTCCTGCCCAGCCTCTCACTGGCCAAAAGGTCATACTGGTTCCTCGTGTCATACCTGAATAACCAACAGATAAAGTAGATCCAACTATTATTACTCATATTATTAGTAAGAAAATAAGCCAGTCGGCTGGTTCACTAACCTTCTGATCGTTTGAAGCAGCTTTGATACGGCTGTTCCTTTACGGTCTCTGACCTCCTGAAGCAAACACACGTCACAGCGAGTAATGATCTGAAACGGACGGGAAACAGAGGAGTTACAGGGTGGTGTGGACACCCACAGGGTGAATGCTGTCCATCGCCACGCCCTGCCCACGCCACCCATCCGCCGGAGGCAGAGGCAGTCAAATTCACAGGGTCTAACCTCGCCGAAATATACCTACAGAAAAAATTAAATACATTATGCTGCGGGAGAAACTACAAACACTGCAAAAAGATCTCAAGTGGGTCTTTTTGCATCTAAATTGGTGTTCAGAAGTAAAGAAAACCTCCTTACCTGGAGATAGTTACTTCTCAATCAGTGAACACTTGGCCTACTGACCTTGAAGCCGGTGTCAACAAGTTTTGACTATTTCTGTTATATCAGTTCGATTTTATAGCATATCACTTTCAATTACGAAGCCAAGCTAATAAGAGGATCATTAGACGTCAAGATTCTTTGTGTTGAAAAATTACAGAGCATGTAAGGGTGACACAAACCGTTGTTCTTCAAAGCTCTAAAAACGCTCCATGTTTGTCTCTGCGAAAACATTTTTATAATAAACAGATTTTCCATTTGAATCCAGTGAAGTTTATAAAAGCAAACTGCATCCAATTTAACTGGACCTCAATGTCGAGCTACAGTAAAACTGTAAGATCAGTATTATCTTTTATTTTCAAGCACCTTAGATCTTCTTGAAATGACATGACGTAGACACTTTGAGTAGAAATATTACGCCATCACAACAATATCGCAACAGCACGACCGAGTCCTCACCCTGGCCAGAGTTATCATGATCTCGTTCTTGTTAGATTTGGATTCCCCGAAATGATGAAGATTGAAGGCACAGATTCTGAACTCTGACCCTCCTCGAACATCAGCCACACCCAGCAGGAGGGACAGCAGGAGGGACACGGACGTCATAGCTGGAGAAACACAGCGTTTGGTTTACAAGTACATCATAACAAATAGAAACTAAGACATGACCACATACTGTCTTTGCTTTCAGGGTGTTTAGAAAGAAAGGGAAAGATGAACCATATTCACATTCTTACATATTATCTAGCAGCCTGACCCTGCATGGATAAGCAGGTACAGATGGATGTGAAATCTAACACCTACACCTAAGTTGTCCATTTTTAAAAGGTTAATCTGACAAATGAGCCTCAACAGGATGCATGTTCTGATTTATTAAATAGGACTGGAGCTGCTCCTGTTGGCAGAGCTTTTCTTATCGTCGCTCCACTGAGGTGCTTTCATGGTCTGTCAGAAATATTGTGTCCTTCCAGATGCCATCATGCAGCTTCCTCCTACAGGTTTTTAGAGAATTTTAAAAACTATGATTTTTCCACCAGTAAACACCACATAAGAAGAAGACTAAAATTAAAGTCTCAAATATCGGCTGATCTACAGCTGAGAGGTTCTGGATCAGTGAAGTGTTGGGTGGAAACATCAACTGTGGTGAAAAGTTTGCAGTTTTCTGGGTAACTTCGTGTTTTCTGTGTGACTCAGAGCTTCTGTCAGAATTTCATGTTTCTTTGTTTCCATGTTCGAGACGATTTCGTAGCAAACATATTTCTGAATTCAACTTCAGGTTACAGCTGTGCAACAAGTTTTGTCCAAATTAATATGATCCTGTTAAAAGCTTGGCAAGCAATCTCTTACCTGTTCTTGCTTCTTGTGTCGCAGGAACTGGAAGGAGATAAGATGAATATTAGGGGGGTAAAAAACAGGAAACGCTCAAAAGGAAAACCAAACAGAAACTCACCCAGTCCTGCACAGCGAACTGAGATTTAATAAGTCCATCCCAAGCCAGAAATAGTTGCTTTTTTCTTTTTTTTTTACATTTTCAGCTTTACGCTAATAAAACAAGCAGCTGCATTCACCAAGCTTGTGCGCACAAGCAATTCATTTCTTTTGTTCAGTTTTGTTCTCAATAAAGACATGTAAAAACCAAAGTTTTTTTCTGTCTTGTAAAGATAGACAAACAGATCTCTTTCCAATGGACGACGCTGAAGTGGTATCAGTAAAATATTTGTGGTATCTGGGCCTCTGTGGACGCTCATCACACAGACAGCCTGGAGGTTAGAAACCATCTCTGAAGTGGTTGGTATTTGCAGACAACGCTGTGACATGCTGACCTAGAGGTAAAAGTCTTGTGTCCAGGTCCAGGATGTGTGGGGTCTGCAGAGATGCTAGTTGCCCATCTCCTGAAGAAAACAGAACAGGGGTGCCCAAACTTTTTGAGACCAAGATCTACTTTTTCTCTCACCAGCCGGTTGAGATCTGCCTCATGACACGAAGATATAAAAATTGTAAATGAAACTCTATTGACTTATTTTATTTGCAAATACACATCAGTTATAGCAGAAATATTAAAGTGATAGAAAACCTAATGCAGTTTCTTCCTCAGTGAGATTCGGACACTGGGAGGAGGTTACTGGTTTCTCTGTCAGAAGCTAAAGATTGGGCCAGCAGGTATCAATCAGTTATGGTAGATCTGAAATTTGGTTTGATGACCTCAACATAAGAAATCGCGATTAACCACAGAACACTGTTAAGATAAAAGCACATCTTCTGAAGTTGGGATATTTTTCCTCCAACACGTTACAGAGGAGTCAGCTCAAACCAGATGTTGGACTGGAATTTATTTCAGTGTCATTTGTGAATTTTAGCTCCTCACTTTCAACAGTGGACATATAAAGGTTGAAAAAGGTTGTCATTTTGGAGAAAATCTCTTCAACACCAATATTTCCACTACAGAAGACATGAAAATAATTAGCACGTTTGATAGAGGAAAAGCCTTTCAGACTCTGAGCTCAAAGCAAGATGCCAGAGAGCACCAAACTAATTATATATATAATTATCGCGGTATTATTTGTTAAATACTTCAAGAAATATATTTGATATATTTGTCCTATTTGATATTTATTGTGAAGAGAGAGCTGAGCCAAAAATCGAAGCTCTCGATTTACCGGTCGATCTACGTTCCCACCCTCATCTATGGTCATGAACTTTGGGTCATGACCGAAAGAACGAGATCGCGGATACAAGTGCGAAATGGGTTTTCTCCGCAGGGTGTCTGGACTCTCCCTTAGAGATAGGGTGAGAAGCTCAGTCATCCGGGAGGGACTCAGAGTAGAGCCGCTGCTCCTTCACATCGAGAGGAGCCAGTTGAGGTGGCTCGGGCATCTGGTCAGGATGCATCCTGGATGCCTCCCTGGTGAGGTGTTCCGGGCACGTCCCACCGAGAGGAGGCCCCGGGGAAGACCCAGGACACGCTGGAGGGACTATGTCTCTCGGCTGGCCTGGGAACGCCTCAGGATTCCCCCGGAAGAGCTGGAACAAGTGGCTGGGGAGAGGGAAGTCTGGGCCTCCCTTCTGAAGCTGCTACCCCCGCGACCCGACCCCGGATAAAGCGGAAGAAAATGGATGGCTGGATGGATGGATGGATGGATGGATATTTATTGTTACCTATACTCGCAAACACACGAGGTAATAAGTCCAAGTTTGTCGTTTATTGAACGTTCCGAAACTACAGCGGCTGTAATGAGCCACGGCAAAGGTAAACAAAGGTAAAATAACCCGAACAGGTGATCAACTCAAAACCACTTACCTATTTACTCTCTTTCTCTCTCTTTGTCGCTTAAGTACACCCGTTGCCGTGGCAACCGCCCACGCCCCGCAAGCCAAGCAGAGATTAGCCTACGTTAAAAACATAACGTTCAGTTCGGTATGATATTAGTTTTTTTTTTTTGCGACCTACTGCCCAGATCGACTCAAAACCTTCCCACGATCGACTGGTAGATCGCGATCGACTGGTAGATCGCGATCGACTGGTAGATCGCGATCGACTGGTAGATCGCGATCGACGTATTCGATACGCCGATACGCTTAACGTAAAATACTAAGAAAAAGTTAGTAATATGCAACATTACATCATTCCAAAGGTTTGCGATACTTTTTAGGAATTTATCGTAAACCGCATTTGCACATTCAGTTTAGCAAAAGTTTGTGTTAAACTTACAGAACTCTGATAAATGGGACCCAGACTTCATCTAAAGCTCTTGCCAAATTCTAAATGTACCAAAGTGCTAAACTCCTCCGCTTCTTATAACTTTTAGCATTTCTCTCTGATGAGTGAAGAATCCCAGTCAGATGTTCAAAGCGTGTGATATTGTTTTAGAACCTAACCTGTCTGCTGTGTTCCTTGTTCTCCATTATGCTGTTTGCTCATTTACAAACATCTGACAAACAACCACTTCTGTGTGACTTTGGATTTCAAAGAGCTCCAGTGGATTCTGTTTAGCGTAAAAGAGGATGTAAACAAACGCACTCCTTTTTTTCTTTTTTGATTTCACTACTTTAAAAAGTGTGCAAAGTGTAAATCATTTTGCTTTCACTTTGCAATAATGCACTGCTTAGTGTTGGTCTGCTACATAAAACCACTGTAAACTTTAAGTTAGTGTTTGCAAAGTAAAACAAGAAGAGAAAAAGATGATCTGAACAGTTTCGGAAGGTGCTGCCAGTGGATTTCTCCCAACCATAAAAGAAGCCAACAACAGAAGTTCCTGTTGTTGGTCAGGACTCGATCAAAACATACCATTAACACTCAGCAGCTGGACTTGGAGTTACACTTCTGTTTTCCAAAACAGTGTGTAGAGTTAACTCTGGAGCATTCACTGTATGGAGGGGTGTGTGTGTGCGTGTGTGTGTTTTCTGAAGGAAAAACATCTCTATCGTCAGAATGTCATTCCTGTGAACTATAGGTGAGTGGAACAGACCTGCTCAGAGTTCTGTCCCAGAACAAAACAGACCTATAAATGTGTTTGCCTTCTCATCTTTCATGAAGACGTTCTATTGTGGATTTCAGTGTCCACAGTAGAACATATCTGACAGAACGTGCACTCTCTTTTCCTCCCTCCTGCTCTGTTTTCCAGTTGCAATCAGGAATATTCTCCCAGTGATTCAGGGACCTGGTTAATCACCAGGTTCTCCTAGAAGTTCCCCTGCCCCAAACTTCAGCAGAATGAAGATTTACTCAAAGCAAAGCATCAGAAAGGTAACTTACCGGCGCTAGCCTTGTTTTCTCTCCGTCTTCTCTCTGCTGAAACTCAAAACTAGGGCGGCCTTCTTTGTTTCCTGGGGGTGGGACTAAAACATGGTCCACATTTACAGCTGCTGCTGGTTATTTTCAGCTAGAGAACGGTCAAAGAAAACTCACTCACTATCTAATTAACTGACCTCATCCTGGTGAAATATGACAAGACAGAAAATACTGATTTGAATTTAGCCACTGGATCTTGTCAGACAGGCTTCATTTGCTTAGGTTTTACTTTTTATTTTAGGCATAAGAAAGTCACATTTCCTTATTTCACTCCTTGTGACGCATATTCTGTAGACTCAAGTGTCCACAAGTGTCCCTAGAAAATCATGAGACTTTCTTTTTTTGGTATATATATATACACATATAATTAAAAATTAGAAGTTGACATACATTATTGTCTCGCTGTCTTAAGTTAATTCAGACCAAACGTCTCTTGTTTGTGTCAGGCAGATTTACTGACATTATTTCTATTAGGTAAATGTCACCACACTGAGAGACAGAATATGTCAGAGATATATTCACCATTGTCTACAAAATCAGAAGTTTGCATGCAAAATAATTACTATTTCTTTAAACATTGGGGGGGGGAAAAACCCAAATGATGATGTCATGGTTTCAGAAGCTTCTGATAGGCTACCTGATACCTAATTGGAGGCTCACCTGTGGATTTATTTTAAGGCCACACCTGGAACTCTCTGATTTCTGGTTTGACAAGATGAGAAAATTAAAAGAAATCAGCCAAGACATCAGGATGAGAATCGGGAGCAGCACCATTCTGGTTCAGTTCTGGGAACAATTTTCAGGTGATTTAACACCTTTTGCTCCCTCGAGTCTCTTGGAACCAATGCCCCTACATATGGGGGGAATAGCTGGTGAGACAGAGTCACAATCCACAGTGAAATGTCCTGATATGGGCTGAAAGGTCACTCAGTGAGGAAGAAGCCTTTACTTTAACAGAAACATAGAAGGCAGACTGCAGATGCACATAGGGACAAAAATCTTCATTTCTGGAGACATGTCCTGTGGTCTGACGGAACTAAAGTGGAACAGTTGACCACTTCATAACTGTGAAGCATGGTGGCAGCATCATGTTGTGGGGCTTTTTTGCTGCAGGAGGAACTGGTGCACTTCATAAAATAGACGGAGTCACCAGGAAGGATCATGAGAATCTTACATGTAGTCCCGTCAACAGACTCCCCGGCTGAGCCGTGCATCTCTGCGGCTCCAGTCACCACAGACCCAACCGCCTTTAGAATCAAACTTGGTTGAAACTCTCTGACTACCTCCTCTCTGACCTGAGCTGGGTTCCTGTGTTTTTATGATGCTGTTTGTTCACAGCAAACCTCAGAGGCCAGGAGTACATCTGGAGCTGTGCTGATATGACAAACAGATGGACTCTACTCGAACTTCTGAAGGCAACCCAAGCTAGCAATAATTTAAAAAAACAACATATAAGCCGACCTAGACCAGCAGCACAAATCAACCTGATTCGTCGCCACTGATTGGCTTCACTACGATTGCAAAGATCTTCAGAGTCTCTAGAAATGAATGAAATGTAAACTAGATCCTGTGATGGAAAGAAAAACATTTTATTCATTTAATATCTTATTGTAGTGAAGATTTTTGTCATTTACTGCATTACATTTTGAATGCTTAAAACCATCCCATCTTATTCTGCCATGTAATATATGGTGGAGGCATATTTGGACCTTTAGATGATCCATTTACATGTTTTTAGAAAGGCATCTTAAAAATAAAACTACCTTTAACAGGCTAGAGGAAAATGTGGAGCCTAAAGACTTCAGTGACTTCCTTAAAAGATCTTATTTCTCCAATGCAAAAACAGAAATGCTTCTCAAGTCTTATGTAACCTCACCATGCCTTGTTTCACAAAACCACAACAATGAAGCAAGTGCAAGTTTTTAAGAGAAATTTTTACTGAAAATTCTCCACAAAATGTGGAATTAGTTGTTTTTAATTCATCTGATTCCCACTGCCGTTTCTACTCTTGTTCACTGGGTTCCAGTTGAGCCTTGAGGAAAAAGAACCTGTTAGGCTGTGGACACTAGAATCATTTGAGTTCCTGTAAAACTACAGTAGCTCGTCTTTGTGATGGCTACTGCTTTAACGTAGATCTTAATCTAGAATATCTGCACAGCAGTATTTTACTCTGCTCTGGACAACCTGTCTCTACTTACTACTTCAGTTTACATTGCTAATTTTTATACAATATTCTGTGAAATTTGACTCATAACAGCCTAGAGATCTGGTGTATTTATGTGCACACAGTTAAATACTTCAACTGAGCGAGGCACAAGTTAACAAGATTAACAAGTTTGGTTTCATTTGCACCAGTGAAATCTGTTCTATAATTCTGGATTTCGCTTTAGAAATAATAAAAAAAAAAGAACCACAACATTCATTTTGTAGTCAAATGCATTTATTGATTTCCGGCGCACAGGAAGTGTGCAGGAGGATTAAATGGCATGAAGGGACCTCCAGTGGGACAGGGGCCCTCTGCTGGGGATGTACTTCACCCCGCAGCCGTCAGGGATCAGGCGTTTCTCGGCCATCATGTCGTCGAAGTCGCAGGCGTTGAACTTGGTGAAGCCGTACTTCTTGGAAATGTGGATCTGCAGATCAGAGTGACGATGTGTTATTACAGCTCAACGGCGAAATTAGGCAGGAAAAACGACGACGTTTTTGTCTCAGTGGTCCCTTAAAGCACTCAGCACCTCCCAGCTGAGGACATACACAACCAGAGAGTTGCTGTCTGCAGCCTTTGCACACCAGAACCACACAGCAGAGGAACCGGTCGGCTTAATAAGCTGCAGAGTTAAAATTTTCCCCTGATTCCAGTTTTCTTTCCTATTTACCTTTTGGCGTCCGGGGAACTTGAACTTGGCTCTGCGCAGAGCCTCCACCACATGCTCCTTGTTCTGAGCCTTGGTCCTCACAGACATGATGACCTGGCCGATATGAACCCGGGCCACGGTGCCCTGCGGTTTACCGAACGCACCACGCATTCCGGTCTGGAGCCTGGGAACAACAGCAACCGTCAGACTGGAATCCTCCACACACTGAGCACAAATAAAGTGTGTGTGTGTGTGTGTGATCACCTATCAGCTCCGGCACAGGACAACATTTTGTTGATGCGGATGACGTGGAAGGGATGCAGGCGCATGCGGATGTGGAAGCCATCTTTACCGCAGGTCTTCACCATGTACTTGTTAGCACAGATACGAGCCGCCTCCAGAGCTAGAGGACAGGACAGGATGGTTAATGGGCTGGGGCGCCATGACGACCAAATGGAAGTCCTATTGGGTGGCTGTTTCAGTGGAGGGACGATGTTCTACAACTTATACCCAGACAGGACCTGCGCCTTAACTATAGTTCACTGAAACATTTCAGACACTGAAGAGAAGTTCTGAATATATCCATCGATGTTTCCACATATGCAACTTTCACTATTAGTGGACTGATGACAAGCTGGTCCGGTTTGTAGGAATGCCACCATAAGCCTTTAAAAAGCTGAAGCTGCGGATTCAGAAGGTTTCTCAGTGGACTGGAGGAACTAAAATGGAGCTTGTGGTTGTAAACTAACAGGCTGATTAACTTCAGTTCTGATGAAACCTACATTGAATCATTCTGCACTGACTACGGATCCAATTGTTCAACGTTTGTCTCTAAACTCATTAGCCTTCCTTCACTTTCACGATCAGCAGCTTAAGAAGGAAAAAAACCAAACTATTTTTACATTCAATTCCAAAGTTGCAAGACATTCACCACAAATTCGCAGCTGAACCTAGAACCAGTTCTTAAATGGAGTTAATATTTTTAGTTTGATCCACTTTTAGCAGCTTTAGTATAAAAAATAACCTCAACTTTGATACAATTTGTATTTCATTTTATTTCAGCTTGCAGTCATTGGACCGTGGCTCCTTCTGAATGAGTCAAACAACTTCACTGACATCTCCAGCACCCCCAGAATATTCCGCACGTTTAACTTTAAAAACGCATCACCATACATCAATCATTTACACACTTGATAACATCCCAGGAGGAAGTTTTTTCAGGTTCTGCTGGAACCAAACAGGAGGGTGACCTCTGAGGACGAGAGCGGGCTAATGAAACAACTCTGCTCTGAACACAACAGACTTAAGTATATTTAGTACCAATGCTGTCATTTAAAAAATAAAAAACTTAATCAGGAGAAACTACAAGAACATTCTTACCTTCTGAGGACAGCTGCTCATACTCATCAGACACCATGTGGGCGCAGAGAGGAAACTCGTCCACCTTGGCCTTCTTCCTGCCCAGGTCAAAGATCCTGATCTTAGGGTCTGCAAAAAGAGAGAAAAGAAGATGAAGAGCAGATCTGGGGGCGAGCCGATTTACTCCACACAGGACAGAACTGTCTCAGTGGTCCCTTAAAGCACTCAGCACCTCCCAGCTGAGGACATACACAACCAGAGAGTCGCTGTCTGCAGCCTTTGCACACCAGAACCACACAGCAGAGGAACCGGTCGGCTTAATAAGCTGCAGAACCAGCAGTGGAACGCATTGTGGTGCCACTGCAAACTGATTCTAAGGATTTCTGCACAAACTCTGCTTGAGGCAATGTTTATGGGATTCAGACACTGCCTTCACATTTTCATCCATATTCTATATAGTGCGTGATAAATTTGCACCTTATGACAGATACAAGTATTGCTTCAAATGATTCCTGATGTTATATTATGTGCCTAAAAAGACAGAAATTTAGGAAAACTGAAAAACTAATCAGACATCTTTAAATGAAGAACTTCCTGATTTAACCTGATCAAGTTTGCTCCACACTGAGCAGATGCTAGCTGTTACTCCCTGAAGCACAACTAACTGGTTGAGTATCTATAATCTAAGTTTTAATCTAAAAATGAAGATTTTCCTTTATTAAGGGAAACCACTCTTGATCTTTTCAGTTTACGTAAAGCTAAACCTTTTAGCTGAAACTATTAGCATCTTCTCACTCATTTAACTCAACCGAGTGAAAAACTATCAGTTCCACATCATCAGGGATTTAAAATGTTAATGGGATTGTACAGTTGTGGCATCGCAACATGTTTAAAAACTGGACGGTCAACCTGCAAAGCAAAGCAGAACCTCAGTCATGGAGAACGCCCATTAGCATGGAGCGTTCTGCTAATGATGCAGAACGGTTCTCAGATGAAAACAGTAAAGAGAAGGTTTAAGGCTGAGCAGCAGGTCCTGAAACATTCTGAAGAGGAACATTAAATGTTCGTTCTCACCAGGAACACCTCTGCAGAAGCGAGACTTGGGGTAAGGCTTGTTCTTGCAGTAGCGGTAGCTGGAAGAGAGGAAACAGGTTTCTCATCAGACCTACTGTATCAGTTCAAACATATTCATTTTACTTATCCGAGCGGCTGAGCTCCTTCAAGAGGAGAATGTCAACAGAGATTTTTTTTTAAAAATCCACACAAACTAGGCAGTACTTGTTTTACTATTAGCTAAAATACATATTTTTAAACCCATCCCTAACAAATCATTCACATGTACAACTGATGCAGATTAATATTATTAATGCTAATAAAACGAAACATCTGGAGGATCACACACACAGATTTTCCCAGACTGTTGGCTCTGAAAACAAAAATTAGGTCAAACTGGCCTAAATAAACTTTAAAACCTTAACCAACCCGATTCATTTACTTTAAGTCAATATTTGCTTCCTCACTTTGGGAAGTTAGATTTAGGAAAGAAAAGTTTTCTCATAAAATACATTATTACATCAGAACCACTGCAACAAATGCTGTGTCACCTGATAAAATGCAGCTTCACGAACCGCATTTACCAACTTCTACAGGAACCTCAGTTTAGCATCAGTGCTAATGCTAGTATACTGATAGCTAACGTTAGCGCAAGCATACAGTATAATTTAATATAATGAATGAGAGCATTAAAGCGACTCAGACGGGCGCCAAATGTTCCAAAAAGCTTTCAGGAGGCGTCCAGTATTTTTATCTAGGGACTAGCAGCGTGTACCGAGGCCTGCCGGTGCCCGGCTCCGTGCACATGGAGCGGACTCGGAGCAGCTGCCATTTTCCTCCGACTGACGCTGAAATCGGCCTGACGCAAGAGAAAAAAAAACCCCACAAGACTTACCAGCGAGCAGGTCGGCGGCCCATGGTTACAATCTGTGAAATAGTAAATAAAATCGAGTTACTTCGGTTCAATCCAGGTTAACTTTAGAGATAAATAACTTTAAAATGTGTTTTTAAACGAGCAGACCCAGAAAACGCGCTGCCACCACTCACTCACCTAATGGAGGAAAGGAAGGAGAACCCACTTCCGCTGCGTCATGAGGACGGAGGTCAGAAGGGGCGAATTTTAAAAAAAAATATATATTAACAAGATAGTTTTTGTAGTAATGTGTTTCTTGGCTTAAATGTATTGTAAGTAACAGATTAATATAATTTTTATTTTTTAAAAAAACCCGTAAATGTATGAAAAAGAATGCTGGGAAATGTAGTTTTTCAGTGGGCGGGGGGGGGGGGGGGGGTTCCGAATAGCTTCTTAAAGGGCCCTTGTCACATCAATTTGGCATTTGGCAATTTGGCATCTTTTACCAAATATTGTTTTCTACTCTTACCTAAGTAAATTCTTGGATGTCTACTTCTTATTTTGACTTGACTAACTTTTTTTGGAGTAGCACTATTCACACTTGAGAACACTTTTAGGGTGCTGATTAATCCTGTCTTTAGAAATGGGTCCGCTGAGATTTGTAGAATTGAGCTGCGCTATTGATTGAGTGTGATGTGTGTGTCTTACAAAGACAGAAGGAGGAAGAAAAGCAACACAATTAAAATGATGGACAAATAAGCGGCATAAACATTGGGGGTAATCTTCACCCATGCTAGGTGCCCGTTCTCTGAGTTGTTTTTCCCCTGTCATCACGAGTTTTGTCCGGATCCATGTGTCCTTAAAAGTCCCTTGAATTTGTATGTGTTTTATGAATAAACTAAATTAAACTGAATAAGAAATGTCTTACTCACTCGGGGATAAAACATTTAGACCGTCGATCACGGAAGGTAAATAAAAGCATCACCCACTGGCCAGTACTAGAGTTTAATGGTTCTAAGAAGTGCTTCTCAAACGTTCCCAGTAGGGGGCAGCATTGAACCAGATATGAAAGCCTCTGTCGTTGGCTGCTGCTTCGGTAATTCCTAAAAGGGAGCAATGAGCTCACATCCTTCACGTCCAGTAAATGAAAAGCAAATGCTGTTTAGAAATGTGAGGAATCATTTGCTTCTCATTTTAAAAAGTCCTCTGACGTCATCCTAACACACAATAACTACACATTTTACAGCTGAAGGATGTGTCTCATCATTTTTAGGGTCTTTTCATGACTTTGGACTTTTCTCCTGTCAGCAGAGGTTGATAAGAGCAGGGCGACGCAGGGCAACTTGTGAGAGACTCAAACCCAAAGCAGATTGCTCAGTCAGGAGAGGCATTTGAACTTTGACCTCCATTCCTGCGCAGCATCATGTGAAGGTCAGCTGTCAGCTCCTTATCTTCTCTGCCCTGCTGTTTTGACTGAGTCTTCACAAATCCTTTCCTGTCTCGGGGCCCTGAAGGCCAGCAATGACGGCGACACGATGGGACAAGAACAGGGACCAAAAAAGGTCAGAGTCTCTTTCTGGTGCCTGATGACGGAGGTGCTCTGATAGCGAATGGTGAATGTCTCCATGAAATCTCATGTGCTTGTTTCTGGCAATTGTTCTTAGATCATATTTTGAAAGGATGTTTAGTTCTTTAGTCTTCACATCATTTTCAGCAGTTTTTGTTACAAAAATGAACACAAGACATCCACTAAATACAGGCTGTAATTTAGCTGCAGCAGAAACAATAGGATGGGTATTTAGTACCGACTGAGAATTTTGTTTCCGTTGGTTTTTCACGCCGGGTCGACCATTTTGTGACTCATGTTTAGAGATGTTTTGTTTTGGTGACTGCACTGTTACCGACAGGAGTTGTAAACACAGCGGTCAGAGCAACAAGCAACAATATTATGATTCGGATCTCAGAGCAATGACTGTTCATGCTGCTTAAACCTTAACCCGAAAACAGAAACACGAGGCTCATCGTGCCAACCACACCCTCACACATACACACTCCTGAGCTGTCGCTGCAGAGCATGCTGCCTCGACTTGTGCTCATCACTTCCTGACTGATGCTCACACTAACCACAACTTCTGTGAACCAAAAGCTTCAACTTTATCATTTTAGTACTTTAATCATTTACGCAGCCTCCTCTTGTTTCTCTTCCCCAATAGTCAGGGGGATTGTTCAATTACATTTATAATGCAGTTACACACTCTCAAACACACATTGACATTATCACTCATCTGTCTCTGGACAGTTTTTATGATGCAGAAGGGTGTGTTAGCTAACACCCAGCGACCCGCCGACAGAACGGAAGTGTGTCTGGGAGGAGCATGCTGTCCAAAAGAGAGGTCAAGACCAGCTTCTCATCGCTCCAGTCACTGTAATAAATTCTCTCATCTTTCATATTTTGAAGATGACGAGCTGCTCAAACGATAAGCAGGGTTGCATGCAATGGAAAAAGTTAATTTATTATGTGAGGCAGATATTTAAATATAGTAATCATCAGTGTTATATGTATTTTAATGAAAAGAGGTGTAGGTTTAAAAAAAAAAAAAGCAGTAGATTTGACTGCGGAAAACAGAGAACAGCCCTGACTAAGGCTTAGTCTCTGTTTACATTTTAGTCATTGCATCGTCCAAACAATCCCGCTTCCTTAGTTACCGTACTTAACGGCACAACTCTGACAGGGCCAGGTTGGAGTGGTTGTTGCTATTATAGGCAGATCCACAATGGTGATCAAGTGAAGTTGAAGGAATATAAAACCTGAAACTTTTTTATTCATATTTTGGATTTCAAGATTTGGATTAAGACGAAAAATAAGTGAGGTGGCGAGTTTTTAACTTTTCAATCAGGAAATGTCCCTATTGCGTCAGTGTAAATAGATGGAATAAATACATCATAAATAAGTTTAAATTAAAGTTTATGCTTTTATGTTCAAGATTATGACATTTTATTCTACACAGCATTACATGTTAAAAGTGTTACATTTATTGCCATTGCTGGATCACTCTGTCTGAGCTGTTGAATTGCTCAGGTTTTACAGTAGGAACTGACAGTAACCACTAGTACCCAATAAGTCAGTTTGATGGTCAGAAACGGACCAGCAACTGGTACACAGCAACATCACTTCTCCACTGAGTGTCATGTTTTCTGAGTCAATACCTTGGAGTGAGCATGGTTAAAGATTATTAGCCAGTATGACAGAAAACTGACATGAGAACAGAACAAAACACAGAGTAATGGAAGGAAGGCGAATAAAGAACACAGAGCTGAGCTACACACAAAGGAAACAACAACAGCAGGGTGAAAAGAGACTACTATTGATTTAAGAGAATATACTAAAATAAAAGAACAGAACACAAATTATAACTAAGAAACTAAACATAAAGGAATAATATTTTGAACACAGCAAGACCATTCTATCAATAATGAACAACTCTGAAGTAGGCGTGGGGACAAGGAAACGGCAGTAGTGAGACAGGTGGTGATGGAGGAGGATGGAGCTGTGGCTGAGGCTCTGACCTGATGCTCACTGTGGCAAAGGAAGAGCAGGGCGGCACATACAGGTTATGGGGGGCAAGGCGGGACCCCTGGTGGGGGGGTTAACCTGAAGAGCTGTTTGGCCCGAGGAGGAGAATGTCTACTGGTAGATATTTAGACCGTACCTGTGCGGAACCAACACCAGCTTTGTTCCCCAGATGACTTACTCTCAATCCATGTCCTCCAGCAGCAATGGAGAAGCACTATCTGCTGATAAACTAATGCAATGTTCTCCGGCACTGGCATGTGCAACATTTCTGTTCAGTTCTAGAGTGTTTGTCTCTTTCATCAGACAGCCAAGCTTCAGGAAAATGTATTCGTCTAATCGACTGAATGTTTTCCAGAAACATAAAAAGAAAAAAACAATCTGGAGCCATTTTCATGTAAACTGACTGTTGTCCTTCTGTAAAAGTTCCCACAACGTCATCAATGTCAAGTCTACCGATTGTAATAGTTACTGATGAGGTTTCTCACAAACCGAGCAGGTATAAAGTCTTTCCAGCCTTGCCTGGTTTTCAAGGTTTCCACAACTGGAATATTTCTTCCTTCTCATCTAATTATTTTTCTTTTGAATAGTAGCACACTATTCTTTTTGAATGGTGTGCTACTACTTTTGAATAGTAGCACACTAAATGTATGTGTACTAGTTTGTACTTCAGAATAATGCAACCTTTCCCTCTGCCTGGGCTACAATGTTTGGAAACTATGGTGGCCAGCTGGTACATCAGGAAACAATGGCTGTTAAGTATTTTGGGACAGGAAATGAAGTCATTCAGAGACACAAACAGAAAATAAATAAAAAAATAGAGTAATAAGAATGGTGGATGTTTTCCAAGTAAGAGCACATTTCCTGGAAGACGCATGATGGCACACAGCTCTCTCTTCAGGAGCTCCGTCGGATTGTGTAACATCAGGACTGGATTTGCTGACTTAGGCCTTCTGTGTCCAAACTGTTGTCTGGGAAGTGAAATCGACGTATCGCCATGGAGACCGAGCTCCAGAAAAACAAAACACTCCAATCTGACTCATCCCTTCTTGGCATCATACTTATCATTTATCTGTTTGCTCTGTTGACATTCCTGTTCCTTTGTTCAATAAATCGACCTCCGGTATCAGTGAAATCTGAAAGGAAGGAACGGCTTGAGGACAGGCCGAGTCCATGTGAAATGACTGCCTTGCCTTTTTCTGCATGTTTAGCAATATTTCCAGGCAATCTGCGGAGCCTAAAGTTGCTTCAGGAGGTAAACGCCACAGTCAGCTGTGGCGTTTCGTTGTGCTCATCAGCCTTTCACACACATACTTTGCGTCTGGATAAACAGACTCAGTAAAGTTCTGAAACAAAGAGAATAAAAACAGCCATAAAAAGATTAAAGAAGTTATCAAAACTTGTTCTTTCAATACGTTTTTGTACGAAATGAATCTGCAAATATTGCACTTTTTGTTTTTTCACTTTTACTGCTCCGAGTCTTTTAAATATCTAATAAATCTCATAACTGCGCCGCTTGCCATGCCTGTATCTTTGCTCGTCTTGTCTCTGCAGGTCTGTCTGTCAGACTCAAATGCTTCAGTGATGAGATCATATGATGTCATGCAGTTCACCCAGGAGCAGCCTGGCTTAAGCCCCATGTGGGGATGAGTGTGAATGTGTGTGCAGATCAAAACCTGCAATTAAAATCGGCTCGTTTCAGGATTGTATCTTGCAGACCTTCACAAAAAATTCCTAAAGGAAATATGGGTCAAAAGTATGTAAAAACCATTGATTATTTCCTGCTTTGAAACTCTAAATAGGATACAGCAATTACTTTCAAAAGTTACATGACCAAATGTGTGCAATGCAAGTGTTATCATTTCCACTAGAATCAAAATGTACATTTTCAAAGCTGTAAAAATGCAATGGACTGCCTCTCTGAACCCAACATGCCCGAGGTTATTCAGCAGAGTTAACCTCAGGACCCATAATTGCCAGAGAGCAACCCCAGCTGCAGATATGTACAAGCACTTTTGCGCATTTCAATCCCAGTACATCAGTCAAACACGTAGAACTGCCCAACCTCTATTAATAAGCAGGTTGTTGCAGATCCTCATTGCATCCAATACGAGGTGAAACGGTAAGATGAGCTCTGGTTTTCAAGCTTGCATCTTGAACAGAGTTGTTAAATAAAGTGCAGGATAAGCAAAGGACCAAACATGATTAAATGACGGAGCAGCAAAAGCGTTCCCAAGCAGAAGTCCAGTTTACGGTTGGAGTAATAATAAGTTTCAGACTGCTGAAGCTCAGAGACGACAATAAGGGTGTTAATCAGGCGAGTACCAAAATGGCAAAACGTAACCTCGAGAAAACCTCAAAGCTCCAAAGCACAGATAACGGTTTAGAGGATGACTTGAACTCTATGGGCTCCCCCTCTCTCGTGCCTTGTTCTAGGGGCTTAGATTATCCTGATCTATCTCTGTAGTAATGCTGCTATAGACTTCGACTGCTGGAACACAAACTGACCACTTTTCCTTACATTCTTTTTTGCTATTCTCCAATTTGCATTGTTATTATTATTTTCTCTCCATAGATACACCTGGTCTGGCGTTCCGTTTGACTGTGATTTCTTCCTGGAGGAAGACATCGGCTGATATAATGCTTCTAACTACTAAACTTCTCCTGCTATTAAGTTTCTACTTTTCATTAACGTAGAAGGTACTCCTGGATCGGTTCTTCTGGGTTTTTTTTTTTGTTTTATTTTGGGGTTTTTTTGTATGTCTCTGCCCTGTCTTTTCAATCTCCAGTCGGTTGTTGCAGGCAACCGCATGTACTGAGCAGGTTCTGGTTCTGCTGGAGGTTTCTTCCAATATGCATGCTTTGTATGAGGGATTGCTGTAAAGTTAAGGACACAATTCCAGTGATTGTCTACTGGTGCTGCGTTGTTCAGGAGGAGAGAATGCTGCACGTCAATGACTTGATGCTCTGCTGGGTTTCCTTGGATACAGAAATATTTAACCCCTTAACCGTCACCCCTAAAATGGTGCATGCCAGACAATAGTTCTGACATGAAAGCATTTGAATAGTGAGTTATGAGGACACTGTTATGTGTCCTTATAACAGTTAAGAGCTGCTATGTTGAATGTAAACTTGGATGAATTGGAATGTCTGAGTGATTGAACTGAAATGATTGTTTTTTTTATATATATAAAGTGCCTCGAGATGACATGGTGTGAATTTCAAACTGAACTGAAATAAACCAAATAAAATGCTGGACTTTAAAAAATACATCAATACGAGGACAAAAGAGGAAATCGATTATGGGATCAGGAGATGCTCCTGAAATATGTCACCATTACTGTTTCCATGTGGGTCAGGAGATAAAGATTTGTTTACGGCTCTAATCTGATGAGAATTGCAATAAACAATTTGTCCCACAAGGAAAACGCAATTGTGTTGTAAATCATTTTCACTGTGAAGTGTGGGAGTGGCAGAATGATGTAGGGGGGACAAGAACCAATATTGACAACCTGAACCAGAAACCCTGAAAATGGTAAATACAGGCAATTTGTGATAAAACTGCTCTAGTCCTTCACAAACACAAGGTTTGTTTAGAAACAGCAATGAACCAGATGATCCTTCAAAAATCAATCTGTCTGAGGAAATACGAGCTAGTCTTACATGTGTGTCATGCAAACACATTATTGTTTTAAAAGAAACAGTGTTATTCGCTCAAAGCCAAAATTTACACAGTGCAGAGGTGAGTATCCAGAGATAACCCGAGTCCTTGAAGCAGCCCTGCATTTTTTAGATATTTCTCAGCTCTAACACACAGGAATACATTATCGGTGAGCTTGCCATCATGGGAGTGTTTTGATCACCAAACAGTTTTATATTTAGTGTATATTTATTTAATATTTAGTGTATCTCCTGTCCTTATTTCCCCCAATTCAACAACGACTACATCTGTATTTAAAAGTGATCACAAGCGAGGGGCGAACCAATGCTTGAGTTGTCAACTACTCGGAGACAGGGAGGTGCTAGCATTATAAAAACAGGGTTAAAAGCTGACAGGAAAGCTAAGCAACAAATAGAAGTTTGTGGTGTGTAGAGGACCTCCAGGACCTTACACGGTCTGGCTTTGTCCTCCCAAACTTAAAATGGCTTCAGATTTCAAACACCCCAGCACACGGACAAGGAATGCATCATTTTTGAAATACTTTCAGCCGCAGAGCATCTTGGTTGATGTCACTATTTGTTTCTTCAGACATCTGTTTTCACTGAATCCGGTCGAGACGGAGCAGGAGAGGACGGCTGTCATCGATTGTTTCACGAGACGAGTCTGAACGGTGAGAAGAAAGATTGCACAGGTGTGTGTGTGTGTGTGTGTGTGTGTATGCTGGCTTTTTCATCAGCATTGACGCGTTGCCATGATGAACTGTAAGTCAGCCGGGTGAGCAACAGCAGCATTAGACACTCAACTAAACACTGACGAGGCAGTGAGCCAATGCTGGGTTTGGATCAGCTCCCAAAACACGACTGCGTCTGACCTTGAAGTGACTGTAGGAGAGTTTCCGGGAGTGCGACCTTACCGATATGTGGATCCACACTTCACAGAGCTTTTGTGCGTATGCATGAAATGACATCGGTGAAAAAACAAAACAAAAACAAAACAAACAAAAAAAACTCAGAGCATTTAACACAAGAGAGAAAAAAAGATGGTAGATAGTGGGAGGAAGGGAGGGAGAATGGAAGATCAGTCAGTCAGAGCAAGAAAATTCCTCCCTCCTTATATGGACAAGACAATCTGAGCCCATTTTTACTTTACACAGAGACATAGTTCACCAAACTCTTATGCCTCTGATCAGAGTGTAGGAATCGCTAGAATTGTTCAATTAGATGTGCTTGTAGCAGTTAAAGCTCCGCCTGACCCAACCAGAACCCATCTCGCTCTGAATCCTGTAAGCCTCTGTTTGTTTGCTCTTTCCCTTCCTTTGCTTTGTTTGGCCTGGTCATCATTTCTTGCAGAAGTCGACTCAGTTTAAACGAAGGGAAAAGAAAACCTGACAGGAACTCTGGTCGCAAGGGAATTCAGCAGTTCGCAGTCAGAGCAACAGAAAAACTAAGGAGGGTACGGGTACTGGGGGTTGTGGTGTGGGGGTGTTAGTAGAGGTCTGAAGGGTGGGAAGGGGGTGAGGAGGGGGGAGGCAAAGGCAGTCTGAACTAGAGAAACAATGTTGAAGAGAGGAGGCAAAGAAAGAGAAGCCAGGAAGGCAGAGGAAGGGAGAGCTTACCTTAAAAGGCTGTGTTTGGAGATGGAGAAGGGCGTGAGAGTGTTTAAATGTGTGTGTGCGCGTGCGAGTGTGTGTTACTAGGTTGTTAAATGTCCCCGTGCTGGAGTGGATTTGGGAGGTTTATTGTGGACAAAACTGCATGGGGGTTCAGTTTCATGGGTGATATAGGGTGCAAGATTGTAAGGTGTGTGTGTGTGTGTGTGTGCGCGCGTATCTGCGTGTGTGTGTGTGTCAAAATGGTCAGCAGAGTGAAGGATGTTGCTGCAGCCTGCACCTAGATCTAACATCCTTGTGGGATGCACAAAGCGCAAACATTTAGCACAAAAACTGACAGAATGGTGGTCGCCCTGTAACTGAGCCGATTACAGGAACACACACACAGACACACTCGGCCTCCTGTTCTCATTAGCCAACAGGAACTGAAGGTCTGGGAAGAGAGCCAGGTCTCCCTGAATCTTTCCTTCTCCGTGTGTCAGCCCTGCTCTGCTGCCGCCTGACTGACTTTCTTAATATGGCCAGACGAGGAGCGTGAGGAGACAGACGGGGCTGGATGTTGGACAGCAAATTGTCCCCGAGCTCATTGGTCCTCAACTCCCCACTGCGCTGGTCAAATGAGTTGTAAAGTGAGTGTTTGTTTAAAATAAGCAAGAACCAAGGAGGAGGGCTGGCACCAAGAAAAGAGGCTGAAAGGTTTACATAATTAAAGGTTTATTTTAATTTGGTAAAACCCAAACTACTGCGGGGTTTTCTGCCCAGACTGAAGCTCTCTGCAACAGGCTAGAGTTGTAACCTTCTGGATTGTAATGCTTGTTTTTGAATGGCCTATGTTTCTCCAATTATTTATTAAATGAATGCATAAATATCATCATGAAATTGTTATTACCATCACCCAACACAAAATATGGCATGTGTAATAATTAGTGCCCTTAAGCCAGATGCAGTGCTTTTAGGTGTCATGAGATCTCTTTGCTGCCTGAACTCCATAATCATTTTATGGGACAAACTGTGAAGAACTAGAATAACACAGAAATATCCCCTGTTGTTCCTCAGAGAGGAAATTCAGGTGTAGCAGCAGCAAAGTGACAGGCAATCCAAGCATACAGAGCTACATTAAAATAAATAAATAAATAAAAAAGCAGAAGTAAGAATGGCCCACTGTGCAGAAAAGGCTAATTTATGTAAAAAAAATACATAGATTACAGATACATGAAATAAAATACTCTAATCCAAAAGAAATGTGGGACTGAGAAGGATCATTTTAAAATTGTACAAAATGTGCAAGTGTGTTGGTGCAATAAAAAAAAAAACACCAACAACTAATTTCATTGAAAATAAAATTTTGCAACAAACAACAGATACCAGCAGGGATGTAAACTCTTGAGTTTGTTGGAGCAGTGATGGTTACAGAATCGGCTGGGAGGAAGGACCTGAGGCAACGTCCCAGTGTGCAGCTGGTTTGCAGGGGACGGGAGACAGATTTGTTCTTTTTATTCAAAAAAAAAAATACAAATAAATATCTTCAGAAACATTGTTTTTGGGGACTGTGTAGAATTCTGAACTCCAAGAGAGGAACAGGCAAACATCCAACATTCAATAACCTCCCTGGGCAGACAGCATCCCTGAGAGCCGCTGCTGGCGAGCCTGAGATGAAGACGAAGCAGAAGCCCGAGTGGTTCTGAGAAGGTAAACAGCCTCTGACCCAAAGTGAAGGTACTCCCTGTCCTCTCATGTGATAAGGCTGTTTTTCTGGCACCCAACATTCAGCCATTCCTCTATTGGGTCCCCACTGAATGCGGACTGTGAATTCGGTCAAGCTTTCCTTTAGAAATCCAAATTTTGCAGCTTTCACGAGAGGGATAACAAGAGAGAGAGTGAGCGGGGGGGAGGAGAGAGAGAGAGAAATGGAGAACGTTTATCTTTAAACATAAACACAAACTGAATACCAAACCTTTAAAATTCCCTTTGACTGGATTTTGTCTGGGCTGCACAGTGGCGCAGTTGGTAGAGCTGTTGCCTTGAAGGTACTGGGTTCGATTCCCGGCCCGGGGTCTTTCTGCATGGAGTTTGCATGTTCTCCCTGTGCATGCGTGGGTTCTCTCTGGGTTCTCCGGCTTCCTCTTACAGTCCTAAAACATGACTGTCAGGTTAATTGGTCTCTCTAAATTCTCCCTAGGTGTGAGTGTGTGTGTGTGTACATGGTTGTGTGTCTCTGTCTGTCTCTGTGTTGCCCTGCGACAGACCGGCGACCTGTCCAGGGTGACCCGCCTCTCGTGGGAGCTGGAGATCCACACCAGCACCTCCTGACCCCACTAGGGACAAAGGGTGTTAGAAAATGGATGGATGGTTCATATCTGTTCCTGTCCTCTTATTTGTTACATAACTGTAATTATTAATATGCTTTAATAATTACATTTTAGTGACTAGATCCACTGAGATAGGCTGAGAATGGCTGTGATTTTGAGAATCCAATATTTTTTCATAAAATACTATATTTTCTTATTCTTTTTCATGCAATTTATGCTCCCTGAAAAAGAACATATAGCTCACAAAGAAATAAGTCTTTGATAGACATAGAATACCACATATATACAGTGATATATATATAGGTTATTCAATAAGTCTGATATAATTTGCGGCTGCATTCTGTGAATTTTTCATCGTTCTTGTTTTAATCACACAAAGTGTTTCTGTACGGATGCTAATAATCTTCTCATCATATCTGAGATTATAAGAAAGGTGTTTCTGTCTTTTAACAAAATCAGACTTCTGTGTTTTGCATCTCATTAACTAATACAAATAAAATCTGCATCGACAAGCTGTCCTCTGGAAGGAAACTGCACTACTTATTGGTCTTTTAAAAACAAAGCGTCAAACATTCGGGGAAAACGATGGGCTTTCTGATTGATTCAAGGTTAAGCTTTTACCAGTTAACATTAAATAATTTATGTTACACATTATAACCAACCAAGATGGGAAAGTTTCTTCTTTTTTTTTACTTTTTGGGTGAAATGTTTGACAGATTAATACATAAATGTAGGCTTAATGAAAAGCATGTTTAATACCTGTTTAAAGGTTGTTACTTAAAAAGAGTATTTCTGTTTGACAAAAAGCCTAATCAAGACATATTCTGATTTATTGAATATTATCTCATTACTGGATGTTAACACATTCAAAAGTCAGATTTTGTCAATGTTTTATGATCAAAATAATGTCCTGATATAATTTCCAAACAACTAGATATAAAAGAGCAAATGTGCCATCAGTAATGCAGTCAGACAGATTACATTCTCAAATGTCTTTGGAATCCAAACATCTTTGTGGACTGATGAGCTGCTGCAGCCGGGAGCCTGAACTCCTGCAGCTCCAGCACAGCAGCAGATACGTCTCTCAGCAGAGAGATAACAGAAACAAACCTGACAGCAGTCTAATGTGAACATTTAGATGATTTATTTTACTAATATAGTCACACTTCTGTCAGCCACCTTAGGACTTCAGTCATCACTTTGTAACTTTGTTATGGTTTGGTGGTTAATATACTGAGGCAGTTTAATTTAGTTTCACGTAGTTTCTGTATCTTGGTTTCTTTGTCACCTTTTGGTTTGGTATTTTTACTCTGCCTGACTCTGTGTTGGATTTTGTTTGCCTCCTACAGTTTTCTGGTTGATGTGTGTTAGTTTCGGTGCAACTCACCACCCGAGTTTTCTGCCCTCGGTTCTTCCTTGTCCTCAGCGGCAGAAACGCACCGTTGGTTCAGCTCACTGATCCTGGTGCCAGTAATAACCGTCTTCGGCTTTATAATAGTGATGATTTGAGACACACAAGATCAGGGGACTTAACAACCGTGTCTGCTGAGGGATCATAAGCCACAGGATGAGTAAAACCAATTAAAACCATGTGAAACCAAAGTCACATGGGCAGCAGGTTGAAGGGGTGGGTTCCAGGTTTGACCTGCGTGGTGAGAGGTGGAGGAGTGGCTGGGTCAGGGGGGCTCGGCACCCTGCGTCTCTGCCTCTGTCTCTTTGACGTGGGCGGCCTTCCGTTCTCTCTCCCATAGTTCATCCAAAGCCAAGCAGTCGATATGTTGTTATGTGGTTGAAATTCAAACACACCTTCCTCCAAAACATGGCGCAGACAACTTGGGAGACGCCCTCCCACTCTAGAATGCGTCACCCCCCCTACCAGCCAGAGTCCACGATCCCTGCCTGCATCCTCTGTTTTCCTTTTGCAAACGGTCGTGGGGGGAGCGCCACACCTTTCTGCAGACGGCCTCCTCCTTGGACAACGGCGTTGCAGTTTCCATCCTGGAGTTTTTAGCCATTGGACAGCCTCAAGTTCACCGTTTCATTCTCATATATGTCAAAAAAGTATATGTACTTTTTTCATATGCCCACTCAGGGTTAACATAATCACTTCTATGCATACAATCATCCATTCACACACACACACACACGCCGACATGTATATACACCAAATGAAGTTCATGTAAGCCCAGATTAATATTACATCACCGTGCCTAGCTTGGTTCTGAATGCAGTCTTGATTTTAATAAAGTCAGTTATTCCATCTTCAGATCTTTTTTTTGTACAGTAAATCTGCCTTGGCACATCTAGGCAAACATCTTCTCCACAATATGCCTAAAAAGCAAAGACACATGGGCTATGTTTCAGTTCCACTCCTCTATAAAGTGAAAGTCATGCAATTTAAAATGTTCTTCGTTTCTATGATAAATGAATTTGATTTGGACAGCGGTCCAGCAGCTTCTTTCAGCCAAAGAGAAAACGATGCAGTCAGATGTAAGAGCTGCGAAGCCCAACATGGAGATCTGCCTCCTACACCTGACGTCCATCCAGAGATAGCACATTTTCCATGGGATATATCACACACACACCCAGGTCTGAAGCCAACATGACTCGTACAACACACACAGTGTTAGTTCGAACGTCTCAAAGGGGAATAACTCATCTTGTGGCCGACATCAGTCAGCTGCTGCCTGAGTCAGTCTGATTAATGCGTTTTCTGACTCCAGAACTATGCAGCAGTTCACTGCACTTGTGGTAAGAGCTACTGGGTTATTAAAGGAGTGTGTGTTGCAGGTGCAAAGAGGTCGAGGTGTAAATGGTGGCTCGAGGTGTAAATCTGTTACCTACGCAGAACAATGCCCAAGTGTTTCTTTGTTTTTTTCTCAAATTCCGTTTTGCAGTCCATTCTGTATTGTTTCAACTAATTTCCTTGTTCAACAAGTTGTTTTACGGTACTCCATTAATGTCAAAAAGTTGTGTGGTTTTTTTTGGTTGACCTAAGATGCTCAATAAAACTATTGAAAAAAAAAAACCATCTCTCAGAGTTCTTTTCTACTGAGCAGTGACTCACATACTACAACTGGACCTATTGGGCTTAAACTATCATGTGGCCATCAATGTGTTGGCCACAATTACCTTAGCATCAGTCTCGTCAAACCCTGTAGGATCTGGATTTCCGCCCCTAAAATGTACAACTCTGGCAGTGATTTTTGAAGGATAAAAATTGAGACGAAGCAAGTCGTATTTTGCAGCACGTCTTATTAAGATCTTTTAAGCTGGGCATTTCCACAACACTGACAGGAGGCGTGTTTTTGGTGACATATTTTATTACTGCATCTGTGATTTCCCTCCAGCTCATCCTTTTACTGTCAGATGGCTTTGGCAAACAAAGACCGCTTCCCTGCTGGTTTATTTCACGTTTTCTTTGATGTGTGGGGAGACGTTTACAGCAGCCTTTGTTGTCTAGAGGGATTGCTTTTCAGGTGGTTGAATAAATTTGAGGTACTGCTACCTTTTGCAGCAAAAGGTTTTAAACAGGTGTTGCAAATTGCTGCATTTTGTGTCACGTCCCTCTTGTGAAATCCAAACCGCTTTCAGATTGTCGATCCAGTGCTGTTTCTCTTAGGAGCTAGCTTGTCTAGGCCCTCTTCAGTTAAAGCTGCAGTACGTAACTTTTACAAAAATATGTTTGTTTGGGTTTTTTTTCATAATGGTATAAAGTGGTCAACATGTTGTGACGGTGTGGAATAACACAGATAATCTCTGAAAAAAATAAAAAAATATATATATACTGTATATACAGTATATATATCAAGCTCCTCCACATCCAATAGTGCTACTATTGCTATCTGAGAATACGCACCGCTCAAAAACAGCCAGAGTGAGGCTCTTAACATTTTCAATCATGCTCATGTTTGTGCTGCTTAACTGTCACTGGACATACTTTGCTTTGTAGGCTTCATATGAAAAAATTATTTTGAAAAGCGTTTCTCCTGCTTAAATTTGGTATTTGGTAAATATGTTCTTTAATTTTAATATCTTTTTATTATTATTATTATTTTCAGTCCTCAAAATGCCAAACTTTGCACAAAATGTTGTATTTTTGACATCATTTGAAATAATTAAATCCGACCTCGTGCTTACAGTCACATGAGTAGCCTTTTTAAGCAAATACTTTATATTTTACTGTTAGTTGGGTGAAAATGTGTTGAAGTCGCGCTACTTTTCCCTCGGATCAGGTCCCGGCTTCGCACAGATCCTCCTGGAAAGATTATGACAAAAAGGTTAGAACAGGTCTGGTGTCTTTGTGTTGAGATTACAGCAGGCAGGTCAGTTTATAAAGATATTTTAAGAGCTTCCTGTTGTGATCTCTCTTTCTTTAGCTTTGTTCACCCACCAACGCCCCTTTATCCCCCATCTAGATTGATCAACTGTACAAAAAAAAGGGGGGGGGGGGGCATCTTGAGGCTGAGCATTCTTTTTCCCTGATCCAATGCTCAGATGGAGAGCAGCCTTCCTTCACACAAGCCCATGTTGAGTCACAGCAGAGGGACACACACAGCTCCCCACTTTCTGTCTGAACCACAGGCGATGACAGGAAAGAGACCGGGGCTGCAGAGAGATGAGGGGATCTGCTCATGCACACACACCCCGGGGTACAGTAAAGATGGGGTAGATGGTAGATGACATCATACCTTGAAAATCCCGGAGGCGCGGTCATTACATCACCTTGTGAAAAAAAAAAGAGAGAGAGAGAGAGAGAGACAGTAAAAGAGAGACGGAGTTAGAGACACCCCCACCTCCTCTGATCTTTCACCCGTTTACCAATTAAGGCTCTCACGGTGGAACCCAGAGAGAGAGAGGGAGGGAGAGAGATCGACAGAGAGGCGGAGGTAGAAAAGAGCAAAGGAGCGGACGGACTATCTCTTTCTCTTCCGTTACACCAACAGTTCAGACCGTTTCCCCAATCAGGACTGCGCGTGGGGAGGAGGTCCGGGACCCCCACGCACACGCACACACACACCCTGTGTGACCGCAGTGACTGCAGCGCGCCCTGACTGAGCGGACAGCGGAGAGACCCACGCAGATCAACACGCAGGTGAACGGTCCACAGGTGAGTCTGGCGCTTCCACGCGCGCCGGGATCTGCTGCTCCCCGGCTGCTCTGATGGAGGTGTATGTGTGTGTGTGTGTGTGTCGCTGCGTCTGGATCAGTTCTACCCGAGGTTCTGCTGGTCCCAAGCACGGGGCAGCTGGAGCGGTCAGGCTCCATCTCCAACTATCTCTTGTTATTTATTAACTGGTTGATTGGGGTTTTCATGTGCTGCTACGCACTGCAGTTTCCCCCGGAGTCAGAATTAGGGGCTCCGCACCAAATAAGGAAACACCGTCCCTCACTCCTGTGTTAAAGGAGGGCTTCCAAGTAGTGGTCACTTGCGCCCTCCGCCGCTGGGAGCGGGCCCTACACGGAGCAGGAGGGCCACCTGGTGCCTGTTCGGGAGGAACGGTGAAGGCTCCAGGAACCAAGCCATTCTAAAGCCCCTGCTTCGAAATAAGGATGTTTTTATCCATTATTATTATTATTATTATTATTATTATTATTATTATTATTATTATTATTATTATTATTATTATTTGGTCCATCTGACAGCTAATTAATTGGAGTCACAATGCAACTAATGTTCTTTTAGGAAACATAAGTAAAAGAACATTCTTAGCAGTTACACTCATTCAGTATGACTTTAACCAATTACCAGTCCAATCTAAAAATACTCCATTACAGGCAGTCTTGTTTATTTCTATTTTAACACGTGTCTCTTAAAGTTGTTCATCGTTTGTCTTCTTCATTTCTCCACTCTGGTCAGTGTCAGCTAACGCCATTTTAGGACAGTTAATTTATACATGAAATTGTGCGCCTTGTTTAACAGAGTCCAAACGAGACTGAGGGCTTTCTGTGTGAAGTGTTCATCTTAGATTAGCTACTCCAGAAAAGCCAAACAAAGCATGTTAGATGAAGTGGTGGGGGTGTGTGTGTCTCTGTGTGTGTGTGGGGGGGGGGTGAAGGATTGTCTATCCCTGTGTTTCCCAACCCTGGTCCTCAAGGCACACTGTCCTACATGTTTTAGAGGTTTCCCTGCTTTAACTTGCCTGAATCAACTGATTGCAGTTCAACAAACGCCTGTTGATCAGTCATCAGTTGAAATCAGCTGGACTGAAGCAAGGAAATACCTGAAACATGCAGGGCAGTGAGTCTGGAGGACCAGGGTTGGGAAACACTGGTCTATCCTGTGTGTGTTTGTGTTGGGCCTGGAGTTAAATCCCAGTCTGTTCAGGGTTTACTCCTCCTCTCACCCACTGGCTACTAGAGATACAGGCAAAAAACCCCACAAAACCTTGAACAGGAGTAATAAGGCTCAGACATGCAGAAGCAATGGATGGATGGGTGGATGCAATACAAATCGACAAACCAAATGCCCTGCATTCATAACTAATAGTTGTTCCATCAACAGATTCTCCTACCTGAGCCATGGGTGTCTGCAGATCCCCCAGAGTTACACTGGGCCTCTTGGTTGCTTCTTTTATAGTTGTTTTTATTGCATCTTGTCAGCGTATTTGTACTGGCAGGTTTTGGTAGGTCTGCAGGTGTCATGTTCTCTCCGTTTCTTAGATGATAATGAATGAAATATTTTGAATTTTGTTGTTGCTATATGACAAAATTTGAAACAGTTCAAAGTAGGAAACAGTTTAGGGTTCAGTAAATCATTTATAGATGATAAAACAAACAATGCCATCCCAAATTTTCAATTTCAGTACTACAGTAACAATTTGAAATAATTTCAACCAAAGTTTGAATCTCATGTGACAAAAAGTATAAAGAGCAAATCTCACTCTTCTCCATTGTCAGCTTTATGTCTCCCCCAAATATATGTTTTATTGCATTTTTAAATTTTTTTATATTTTGGTTTTATTTTAAGCCTTGAGTCAAACTATGCAATTCCAAAACTAAAACAAAACTGAACACAATGCTCCACACACAAATAATTATGCAGATTTTTTTTTTATTGATCTTTCCCAAGCTGCAGATTTTTTTATTTATTTTTTGCTATTTTCATCTTTACATGTATTTTTAACGTTTGTGGCTTACGATTACCCCTAGAAATGGGTACAATACTAATAGTGATCCGTATTTCTGTATCCCTTGGTGCTTTCAATTACCAGTTTAAAAAGCAGTTAGGCTAGCTATGCAAAGCTAGGGCAGCTAGGTTGGACTAACCTAGCTTGTTCTAAACATTTTTGACGTGCTATAAATGTGATAAAACAACCTGTAGTTCAACCAGTTTGAGTAAATTCCTCTGGACCTTTCAAACCCTGAAAGCTCAACTCATCTATCTAAAGAAAGTGCAAGAATTGATTAACTTGTCTCTGATTAATCATATATTTTAACACTGTGATAATGCTAATACACCAGACTGGCTAGGAACAACATGTGTTCATTTAACTTTACTTGGAATGACATGGCTTTGGATGGTTTTGCTTTGTGTTTCACACTTTTTGCATTTCTTGTACTTTGTGTTTCGGTTTTCCAGATTTAGAAGATCAACCTCTTTGAATCATTCTCACCTGGTCTCCAGTCTGCTAACCCCCCTCATAATTACCAAAAACCTCTAATGCTAGTGTAGCTAGCGCTGTCAGTTTGAGACCCGTGCATTCCCTAGTTTGGGCTTTTGAAGTTTTTAGTGAAGGGATTTTGCATTTAAACCTCCCTGTCCACAAATGGGCCCGAACTTTAAAATCTAAAATGTTGTCACTTTGTTTACTTTTTTTAAGAGGCATCCAGTCTTGACATTTCAGGCATACTGGAAATAGCTGGTTGCTTCCATACATGCAGGCCACAATGGTGGAACAGGAACGTGTGATTGTCTTTGTGTAGAAGTAAGTGCGTTTGTGCTGGAAGGGTGTCTGTGACTAATTTTGTCTGCTGGATGTGCAAGGTTGTTAGAATGGTTAGAGGGTAGAAAGCTTGTGACGCTCAGCACCCAAGAGCAGCAAAGTGCAGGTAGTCATGGCTCCTGAGGTTGCCCTGGCAACCGTGGGATGGCCAGACATAAGGTGCTAACCAGCAGCACCCCAGTTCAAAGAGGCACTGGAAGAGAACCCCCAACCTAGCTCTGCTGCCATAGGCCCCGGTTCTGGCAGGCGATCAAAACTAAGATGGACCAAGGGAGGGAGGGTACCAGAGACCCCCAGGCCGACCCCAGACCTCCAGCCTCCACTCTGGCCTGGCGGGTTTGTTTTGCAAATCAGTGAACAAAACAGTGAATACAGAGAAACAAAATCTGCGGTAAAGCTGAAGGAAGAGGCGGCTGGCACAGGATGTGTGAGATGTAAACAGATGAAACTTGTCCTTATTTGACACGCCATTGTCTGGCTGCATGCAGTTGATGCCACCGCCGCCAAGTCTGCAGAAAGTAAAGGGAAAAACCAACTTAGCTCTAATCTGTGCCTCTGACTGGCTGTCTCCACACCGCCATGTGTCATGTGGTTAGCGGTGTTGTCGTGTCTTGTGTCTAACTTCCTGTTCTGACATCTGCAGCATTCAGTTTCTGACTGATAGGGTGTGGTAAGCTGTTCAGATGTTGGCATTGCAGACATCTGCTTTGAGATCAAGTTTGTTAATATTTAGCATTTTGTCTCACATCTGATTGATTATATTCAACTTTGTTTTCTGCACCTTCCCTCTTAAATTTGCACACCATCCCAAGTTGTCGTGTAATTTTGTTGATCAAGGAGATAATACTAATATAGAAGTTGTGTTCTGTCCAGTCTTTGACTAAAGGCCATGATGTGTAAGGTATGTGGTGAAATATTCACTGAGTTAGCTAATCTTTAGATATATCTCTTCAATTTCTTCTTTCAGTGTTTTTGTTTTATTACAGTGGGTCACTAATGTCTGTGTAGAATAGAAAGCTTTATTGTAGATTGATGATTCGCCGATACTTATCCACCGATCTTATCAAATTCAGCAAAGTTCTAAAAATCAGCCACTGTCCTCTTCTCTGCTGTGAGACAGGTTGGACCGTTCGACCGGTCCACCAGGACATGTCTGCACGTTTTAAGTTAACAATAGTCACCCCACTGTTACCAACTGAGCAACTTTCTTGCTATATTTAGCAACATTTTAGACAAAACAATTTATATCAGCCAAAACTGGAATTGGCTGGTCAGGCTTTTTAAAGATTGACCAGCAATCGATCAGAAAACTGCTACCTGTGCCGCCCTACTTCCTGATTACCTTATCTGTTATCTTCTCTTTCTGAGGCAGCTTTTGGGAAAGGGTGCACAAACCCTCCGGCAGAGCTGGCTGCCACGCTAACGTTCACGTCTCAAAGTTGAAAAATTTGAGTTTAAATATCACAGATACAGGAGAGTAAACAGCAGACAGACGTGTCTGAAGGGTCGTCAGACGGTTTTACCCACCCTGACTCTGCTGAGAGGTTGTTTGTTACAGAAAATAAAGAAAAGCTTTTTCTTCCCAATGTCACCAAGTGTTGCAACCATAAAACTGCATTGTACTTATCCAGCATATATACGGGTGATTGTAGAAGTTAATCCCTGATGTTTTCCCAGAGACATCAAGTTACAAACATTAGTTCTTCTTCTTCTAATTGCTTTAAAGTTTGGCAGCTGATGGCTCAATAATCAATAATTGATAATTACACACTTTAGACACCAGATCCAAAGTAAATGCACAATTGTTTAAAGAGGAATTCCAAACTATGTCGAATTTTCAATAACTCAAATTGCAAGACTTCACCATGATAAATGAAATGTACACATTGTAATGGGACATACTTTTAGTTTCTTTCCTTCTCTGTAATGTTAATCCTACTTATATATATATATATATATATATATATATATATATATATATATATATATATATATATATATATATATATAAGAGGACAGGAACAGATATGAACCATCCATCCATCCATTTTCGTTCCGGGCGAGAGGCGGGTTCACCCTGGACAGGTTGCCAGTCTGTCGCAGGGCAACACAGAGACAGACAGACACACAACCATGCACACACACACACACTCACACCTAGGGAGAATTTAGAGAGACCAATTAACCTGACAGTCATGTTTTTGGACATTTCCAAAAGTTAGTTTTAATTGAGAAACCAGCCTCAACAGAAGGCATACTCTAATTTACTAAATACGAATGTGGTTAGTAGTGGAGCCAGGGGAGCAAGGTAGAAAACACAGGACCATGTTTGGCCGCTAGATGGAGCCAGACAACGTTCCAGTTCTCCCTCTCCATCCAGGCCTGTGGCAGTGTTCTTAGTCATACCTCCTCACTCCGCCCGCTGCTCTCTCCTGTTTGTTCCCCAGATTCCTCTGAAACAATGGAACAGTTCACCAGCTTCCTCAGCTCTCACTAACTACCAGCCATGAATTTGATTTGAAGTTCAGCAAGAGTAGAAACCAGAAACTGTCCAAACATCTTTGACTAATGCCTCAATTTATCCTTTCCTGTTTAATGAAAGGATAAATGTTTAATGAAGCTTAATTTGCGTTGCCTGTTGTTCGACCACTGCCGTCATAAACCGAGCATTTTAATAAAGCCTGTATATTATTTTGACAAGGTAATTTGTGATGAAAATTGCAAATTTACACACCAACAGGGAGCAGAGCTCGACTGCCTGAAACGGGCTAACGCCATTGTTCTATTGTTTTAAATGGAGTAGTGAATATGGAGGAATGCTGGTGCCACGCTGTGTGTTACAATAACAGGACTATTTTATTGGGTGGGGGGGGGGGTTATTTGGGATGTGGGCTCCAGGGTTGCTATGGGGTTGAGGAGCATTCCTCAGATTCTCCTTCACCAAACAAACACACACACACGCACACACACACATGAACCGAAACATTTTTCATGGCCCCAGGCCACACTGTGGCTCCTGGCACAGATCTCCTTATTTAGTCAAAAATGGCTGTGGTTCCATTTCTCCTTCCACCACAGTTAAAGAAAGGAAAATATCTAAACGTGATTAGGATGTTGTTATGATAGATTCCTATTAATAAAACATTCTAAGACAGATCAGTATTTAATCTGTACCACTGGATTTTTTTTTTTATTATTTGTTATTAGGTAATCACAATCCATCCTTACACTGTAGCAAATATTTGAACGCTCCACCCCGACTCATGATGAGGTGGATGACCATCAGAGTCTGAGCTGGCGCCTGTAGCTGGGCCTCGTCCTTCAGCAAATATGCTTTGTGTAGATGTTTTGTATACAGATGTTTTATTTATGTGGGCATAAAGAAAACCTATGGGATGTTTTGTAATTGGACGAGCATCAAAATCAATTTCAGTGCATCAAGGAAATGTTTTCTGGCACTTTTTTCCCTGGATGCTGATCTCTTGGCTCGGACCATTTAGCCCTTTATTTATTTGAATTTTTGCTCTCCCTGCTTCATGTTGCAGGCATCAAAGTAAGCTCCAGTTATGTTGACACAATCAGGCCTGCATGTCACCATAAAAACTTTCTGCTGGACGATAAATTGTCCCAGTAATTATTGCGATAAATGACAATATTGATGTTTTGAGACCATTTTCAACCACTGTGTTGGGAATGGCATAATAAAGCAAGCTGGCTTTCTTAAAGATGAATAAACTTTAACTTCTGTACAGAAAATTTAACACTGGACCTGCAAGATATGCTTTTAAACATCCAAAGTAAAACGCAACAACTAAAAACAATCAATAAAACGGAAATAAAAATGCTTTACACAACAACAAAGTGTCTTCAGTGAGAGGCTCATTCAGATAATCTGTAATACTGACTGCTGCAGGAGACTTGCTGGTGGCTACAGGCTATCAGCAAGTCTTTGTTTAGTCCCAGGAGGTCATAGGGCACGAGGCGGGGTTACATCCTCAACAGGTCAAAGCGGAGGGACACATGCATGCAGAATTTTAGCGTGCTTTGAGGAGAGCATGTAAACAACATGCAGAAAACTTCAAGCCGGGATCCCGACTCAACATCCTGCAACATGAAAACAAAAAGAGTGACATTTCAAATATTGCTAACGCCTGACAAAAAAAAAAAAGATCTAATAAGACAGCTTTGAGCATAAAGGGAAGATTAACAATAATATTGTACTGCTGCTTTGTGAAACAGTCAGAAGTATCATTATGACATCACCTCATAATTTACTGGTGTGAGAGGAAATCAGGCGTCTAGACTGAGCAACTGGCTGATCGTCACTGCAACCTCTTTAACAACACACACTCGTTTTATAGCCAACATTTGGCTTGTGTTCAGCAAATGTAACTGATACTCCCCGTGGATATCTGCTATTTATTATGCCTTGGACCCTCGAGCGCTTATGAACTCATATCCTCACAGGGACCATGAGGAAAGGCCTGTTTTTGGTGTTTCTGCTACAACGTCTTGGTTTATGTGCTTTTTCCTTCCATCCCAGTAAGGCAGTATAAAGATCTCAGTGGAGCTTCCAGATAATCAGGGGGAAATCTGAAAACACCACAATCTGCCTTTTTTTTCACCACATCAAGAGATCGCTACAGTTCTTTCTTTTTGAAAAGACAAAATCATAAAGTCTCTTATCATGACTTGTCCACTTTTCAGCTTTACTCAAAGTGGGAAAACAATCTCAGCAGGCCGTTTGATTTTCAAGCAGCCTAATGTCTAGAATGGGGATCGGAGAGAGGAGCGGTATCGTTGGATGAGCAATGTATTACAGGATGTTGCCAAATCATCCGACGGTTCAGACACAAGAGAGGACGGGCAGTCAGATTGTGCAACGCCCAGGATTAGAGATTAGGGTTAACCAAGAGGTATCTGAGGGTACTGCTGTGTCAGAATATGGTGAGTTATAATCAGAAGGCTGCTGGGATACTGTTCAATACAGTTAAAGGTCTGATCACACACAACATGACCACCATCACACTCCATCAAGCTGCCTACTGACTCAAAGAGCCATTCTCTGTGACTGCTGGCCTTCATTCTGGCCAGTGACTGTCGGATGCTCTGGAAACTGTCTGGAACTTGGTCATGTTCTCATTAAACCTACACTTAGAGCCTGTCATGCTCATTCTGGATGTGGCACTAACTTCAAAATTAAATGACGAGATCGATGTTTGTTCTGATATGGACCAAATTACACCCAAAGTGAGTCATCCTTCTGGGAAGACTCCTTCTGGCTGTTTGTTGGTGAGTGTATTTCCGGATAGCTCCAGATCTAACCAACTGGGGAAATGCCTGTACTTCTGCATAAACAGATGACATCACAGGACTGATGAAAGAGATCTGTTAAATGTTTGATCTGCTTCTGTCTCAGTTTATCAATTATCACAAAAAAACCCCTCACACTTAATTGTTAAAATACAGCCAATAAAGCCAGTGTTATACCTGGTTACTTCTGGGAGGTTAAAATAATAATAAGATTATTTTTTTTTACCTTAATAACTAAAAAGGAACTTTAGATATTTTAGATTCATTTAAATTATTTTACATGTTCTCATTCTACAAAGTCAAAATCTTGAAATGAAAGTCAAAAAATCTGCACATTTAAAAAACATAAAAAAATAACAACCTAACAGCGTTAACGTTTTTCAATCCAGAATAATCTTTCTGAATATAAATTCAAAACATACAAGTTTAGAGCAACAGCAAATGAGCTGATTATTGAGGTGATAGTTTCCCAGCTGCATTTATTAGTGACCAGAACAAAACAAGTTTCTGGACAAAGAAGATCTTCCCCTATAGCAGCAGACGACCCTTGCTAGTTAATCATGGCTAACAAGCGCTCTCATTGTTTCTTTCATGAAGGTTTCTAGTTTAGAACCAGAATCACAAAGAAATGTGCCTTTCTGGAATCTATCCTAACCTACAGCTAAGCTCACTGGATGCCTCGGGCTTAGAAAGCTTTGCTTGCAAGCCAGTTTGAAATTAGCATAGCATTGCCAAAGATGGACAAACATGTCATTGTTGCTTTGACA
The DNA here is from genome assembly GCF_002775205.1 of Xiphophorus maculatus. Classification (NCBI taxonomy): domain Eukaryota; kingdom Metazoa; phylum Chordata; class Actinopteri; order Cyprinodontiformes; family Poeciliidae; genus Xiphophorus; species Xiphophorus maculatus. The sequence continues at coordinate 5,872,658 of NC_036443.1, read as the reverse complement.
TGTAATATTTCTCAAGCACAAGTGTTTTGATCCCTATCCAACATGTTCCTATGAGCCCTGACGCCTTGCATGAATTACACTGCTAACTGCTAGCAGTGGATTACTGCATGCATAGATTACTGCAGCAGTAATCCATATGTATAAGCCATGACAGTTTGCTTTGAAATAAATAATCAGCGAAAAGATCAATCTCCTCCGCCTCCTCCCAGTGCTACTGTTGCTGTCTAAAGAAATGCAGCACTCTGGACCAAAAACAACCAATCAGAGCCAGGAGGAGGCTCTTAGTGCTGTCAATCATCCTCGTGAATGCACTGCTCAATATGGCAATGGTGGAGAAACAACTTAACATTACAGGGAAACTATTATCTGCCGTCATCGGTGGCCATGCTAACTACCCTGAGCCAAGCTAACTAGCCTGAGCATTCATGTCAGGCTAGACGTGGGGAACTAGCTGTAGCTTAGCAGAGAGAAAGGGGGAGGATGAGGGCAGCGCACACACGGCATGATTGACAGTGACCAGGATGTCATGCTTTAAGAAATTATTGTCAGCCACAAAAGGAGAAACTTACACTTATTACTTGTTCCTTTTGAAATGTTTAATTATTCCGCAACTTCTTTCAGCACATCTTGATTTTGAAATAGTACTAGTTCTACTTGCTTTTTTCCAGTAGCTTTTTTCCACTTTTTAAGCTTTTTTCACTTAAAAAAATAAACAAACAAAAAAAAACATTTTTTCTTATGCTAAGTGTAAAAATCTGGCACTGGAACTCTTGCTTTTTAATCAATATTAAAAAGTTATTGACTTTAAAAAAAGTTCCTATATCTGTCTGAAAGATGATTTGTAAGTTAGTTTGTTTTATTTCAAGTGCACTGAGATATTTGCGCCAGAAACTAGATTTTGTGTTTTTCCAGTGTTTGTAAAAGAATTTGCCTTTCATGGGTAGGACACCAAAACTGGCTCCAGCCCAAGGGCCACACACTTGCAGCTCCGGCCCTGCGTAAAGCCATAGTTTTAGGATATTCAAACTATTAAACTTCGAGATTTTTCCCTTCAGTACCAATAACACAAAAGATTTATCCTCTCATGTATTCACTCTGATGTTGGTTATAGACAAATCTACACCGTTTTCTGTATAATTGAGCATTTTCCAATGATTTTTGATTTAATATATTGCCGTTTTTGTAAGGTTTTGCGCAACTTATTTAAGAAGCAAAGACGGGAACATAATGAGCCTCCGGGGTCTCCAGTCCAGCTCCCGTCCTGGAAAGTTACTGCCCTGCAACATTTACATGCGTCCCTGTTCCAAGACGCCTGAATCAAACGAATGGCTCACCAGACCCCTGTCTTACTGCTGAAGAGTTAATTCAACATTGGATTCAGCTGTGCTGAAAGAGGGACGCATGTAAACGTAACAGGCCGGTAGTTTTCGAGGACTGGAGTAGAACAGACTCGCCCAAACTACTCTTGAGAGTTGTCTATCTGCATTCTATAAATCAGCCTCTAATGCTGATTTCTTTCTCTCTCTCTCTCTTTTTTTTTTTTTTTTTTTTTTGCCTCTCTCTCGCACAGATCAGCCGCAAAGTAAACCAGAGAAAGTGAGAAGGCGGGAGCAGCCGAACAGACTCCACCCAGATCCAGCCAGCGAACCAAGGCGCAGCGGAGACCATAAAAATGAGCGGCTCCCACCCCCGCCTCCATCAGAGCGCCGCGCCCGCTCCCAACGACAAGGACGCAGAAATGCCCGCCACGGAGAAGGACCTGGCCGAGGATGCCCCGTGGAAGAAGATCCAGCAGAACACGTTCACCCGCTGGTGCAACGAGCACCTGAAATGCGTCAACAAGCGGATCGGCAACCTGCAGACGGACCTGAGCGACGGGCTGCGGCTCATCGGGCTCCTGGAGGTTCTGTCCCAGAAGAAAATGTTCCGCAAGTACAACCAGAGGCCCACCTTCCGCCAGATGCAGCTGGAGAACGTGTCGGTGGCGCTGGAGTTCCTGGACAGGGAGAACATCAAGCTGGTGTCTATAGGTGGGTGTGATCATGAATGAGGAGCCAGCTGCTCCGGCTGAATGGAGAAGGTGTGAACTTCACTGGCTGTGTGGAGAGGAATGCACGGTGCAGCGCATTGCCGCAGCTGGAAACGGCAACACGTTCTGTCCTTTTAAAGGGTTAAAACATCCAGAGCATTAACGCGACAGACAGAACGTTCCCTCAGCGTCCAGGAGTTGCTGTGCTTTGTTCAGATTGGAGGCTGCTTAGGGAGGAGGAGGAGGGGCTCGGTCTGAATGTTCAGAGTGGGGCCCTGAGTTTTTCTCTCCTCCTGCTGCCTGAGCTGAGCTGAGCTGAACTGGGTCAGCTGTGCGGCTGGATGTTGCTCTGGCCTGGAAGGAGAGACAAACAGAGAAACAACACAGGACTATTGTCTGCACTCATGTCTTGCTGTGGGTTGGGTCTATGACGCGCAGCTTGACTTGACGAGCTTTGTCTGCGTGCAGCTGCTTGCCTCCTCTCCTGGTTTGCTGTAGCTGTTGTTTTTACTCGGTGAATTGAAAGCTCCAGCAACACTTGAGGTGCTAAGAAGTGACTTTTATAAAGTGGTTTCTTGGCGCCTCAAGTCTTCCTGGAGTCTTCTCCCCTTTTACTGTGTCCATGCACTTTGGGGAAGTTGTAAATGGAAATGTTCTGGATGACTCTCTGAATTAAGCTTCCTGCTCTGATGTGCATCGCATCTAGGCCTGTCATAACAAAATTTGCTGGATGATGAATTGTCCCAGTGATTATCGCGATGAACGATAACATTGTTTTGAGACCACTTTCAAGTGATATATTGATAACGGTACCGTGATGCGAGTTTGCCCTCTCAAATGTCAATAACCCATAATTTTGCAAATGAGGCAGCACTCTGGAACTGGCAGATGTTTTAAATATCCAAAATAAAATGCAGCCAAAAACGATGGATAAAAACTACAGAACCAAAACCATGAATTAAATGGATTATGTCGTCTCAGGAAAAACCCATTACCTTTCACAAAATATTAACCATCAGAATGGAGATTATTAAGCTCAGAACCCTTGGCTGTCCTGGCGACACCAGTGTCCTCATGGGCCAATTGTAGGAGTGTGCAGATAAATCAGCCAGCCAATAAATCGGCCCTGGATACCATAAGTTTGGGAGATTGACAATTGGTTTATACTTTCACGTGAAGCTGATTTTATCCTCTGATCAGCAAAGGTCTAAAAATCAGACACTGTCCTTTATTTCTCTGCCATAAGAGAGTTTTGACTGTTAGCCCCGCCCACCAGTTCATGTCTGCATGTTTGCAGTTAATGGTCATCCCACTGTTGTCATCTTTGTGAGTTTCTTGCCACATTTAGCAACAAAATAAATCTGTATGGGCAGGTCAGGCTTTAAAAAAAAAAAAAAAAAAAAAAAAAGACAATGGCGGACAGTCATTGAGGTAACGGACAGTTAAGGGGTTAATTTATCATGCTAATAATTGTTTATTGCAACAGGCTGAATCATATCTCACCTCAGCTGCGTTCCAGCCCTCTCAAACGGCCCGTAATAAACTTGGTCTGTGCTATAACGGCATTTTCATGCCACAAATGAGCAGTTTTATTGCCGCCTGAGCGGAGAACCACCTGGAGCCCGGAGAGGCAGCCTGCAGACGCTCGGAGGAAGAGGTCTGTGTGAATCAGAAATGACTGAGTCCTGCTCATCCTCAGGGAATGTCTGGCCCATTTCAGGGTTTCCACATGCATGTTCAGAACCAGTGGGCGGAGCTACTGTGGGTCTTGCTTAATCTGTGGTTTGAGGCTAGTAATGTGGCATTGGTGGGGCTGGAAGAATATGTATGTGTTTTTTTTTTGTTTGTTTTGTTTTGTTTTACATGTATCACTTTGAATCTTGATGCCAGCTTGGAGTATTTGTTGAGCCAAGCCGTACCAGGCTCCAGTGATCCTCCCCTGCAGGACTGCGTGTTCCTGCTGCTGACTCACCCTCATGTCCAGCTGTCATCTAAAACTCCCTTTATCTGAAGATGAGGGCAGCCCGCTTTCTTCTTTCACTTCCTCCTTTCGTAGCAGAAAAAATGGCCACACCCAGGCTGCAATACTCACCACAAAATTACTAAACTGCCATCTCAGCAACAAGATGCGTACAGTCTCGGCCTGTTGCTTTGCTCTGAGCCTCCTTGTGGATTCCCTTTAATGTTAGGTTTATCTCAGTTTCTGAGTCCCTGCCCCTAAATGCAGAGTCTCAGATGTCCACACCTTTTCACTTCTCATTTGAGTACCAGTTGAACTGTTGCTAAAAACCAACGTGGATGGATATGCAACAATGACCAGCGTTGACACTGCCATTAAGGGTTACTCAAGAGCAACCAGTAATTTGCTCCACCCTGACGGCAACAGAAGCAACGCTAGGAACTGGACAGAAAACAGTTATTAGTCTGAAAAGGTCTGAAGGTCGCGTGTTGCGAATTGATCAGAATGCTCGCATCCTAACCTGACACGCGTGTCCAGGCGCACTTGGAGCATGTTGCCCCACCCTAACACGCTTACTGTACTAATGGACTAATGGGAAGAAACAAAACTCTTTTAAAAACTTCACCAAAACCAATCATCAACTCAAGACAAATGTTGATGGGAAAAGTTTTGTTAAATGTATGAGACTACAATAAAAAGTCAGAATAATTGGCTTAAGCACTGGAAATGTGAGCCAGCAGCTTTATCATAGTTTTGAGGATAACGGATTCCCTCACAGAAGCGCTAAGCACCAAAACCGTCTTTGTCTTCATTTCAAACTGTTTCAAACAGCATGGGTGACTTTCACACGACGGTGGCCGTTGCTATTTGGGGTGTTATTACATGTGAACCCCCTAATCACCCATGTACACAACAGGTGCACAGATTGCAGTTTTCTGCCTGATCACCGATCTATAAAAAGCCTGACCTGCCATCTCTGATTCTAGCCGCTAACGATGTGTTTTAGTCTGAAATGTTGCTAAATATAGCAAGAAAGTCACTGAGTTGATAACAGTGGACTGACTGTTAACCGTGTGCAGGTGTTGGCGTTCTCTCATGGCAGAGTTTATGTGGACAGCAGCTGATTTTTATTTATTAATTTTTTTCAGACCTTTCCCGGTGTCAGTTTTTCTCATGCAAGTATTGGCCGACGTTCAGTCTCTCAAAATTAGGGATTTTCATCACTCATCTGATTTATCGGTGCACCCCTAATGCACACTCATTAAAAACGCCTAATGTGCATTTGCTAAGATTCGATATTTGTAGACGCGAGATTAACTCATCAGTTAATCTTTGGTATAAAACATATTGTAACCAGTTAACCTGGAACCATTGTTGGAAGGATTCCATCATTCTAAGCGTGCTTAGATGCCTAGAGTACGTTATCCGTAATGCTGTTTGTTAAAAACTAAGAAACGGAGATCTGTGACAATTAACCCACATTTTGTTGACAATTATTTTATTCTAATCACACAGTAACCCACCACTCTTAATGTATCAACCATTTTTTAGGAACTAAATCAGGTGAACACGTGAAGAGCAATTAGTCCAGCAAACAGGCCATTGTCAATATACAGAGACTGAATGACATTTAAAATGCATCTTGCTAAATATTGCAAGAATTGACTGAGATATTGAGCAGATTGTCATAAATTGTGCTGCTCCAATATTTACCCCAGCTTCACGATGCTGCACTCCCGACGGCTTGAGTATAAGATGAGAGGCTTAAAGGCATGGTGTGACGCCTCCAAAAGAATGGTTCTGAGTTGTTTGTGTTGCTCTATGGCTTAAAGCATTAGACACTGCCGTGTTGCACTGGTTCTTGTCTGTAGGTTGCTATTGAAGGTGGGTCTGCTGATTCCAAAGTGAATTTTTCCAATAATATGTCGACAAAACCTTTATAAAATCCTGTCCCGTTTCCACAATCCTTGGCTCAAATCCCAGTGATCACTGCAACCAAAGTTTCTTTCCAATATGGATGAACTTGTCTTTCTACAGTTTTCAAAGCCACAATAGACCAGGAGAAAACTTGTCCATTAAGGATGCAGTTTAAGCGCCTTGCAGCTTTTGGAGTGACATCGGCCGCTGCATAAGACATAATCTGTTGGTAATCTAGCTTTTTTGCTCGTTTCATTCAGTAGTACTTTAAATGTCCAACAGTGTGACGTTAGTTTTGCGTGCATGTCGGAGATGAGTTTTGTACTGCACAGAATTCAACTTGTCTATCTTCACATCATCCTGGACTTTTCCCATTTAAACAAAGGGCCGTTTATGTAAAGATCTCATTCTAATCAGCAGCATCTTTTCCTCAGCAGCAGAGTCCTGATTTTAAAGCCCTTCAGGAACGCTTCTCAACCTGTGCTCGCCTGCCTGCTGTTCGCAGAAACATCAGGATTGCAGCCAGTAAACTCTTCCATGAACGCTGCATGTGCAGAAAACAGACTGATGGGGTAACTTTGTTCCTGGCGGCTCTCCTGTCTTTCCTCGGGAGGAGAGATGTGCAGGTTGGGGCACATGCGTGTGTGGCAACAAGCAGTTGTCTCCTCCTGGAAGGATATTGCTTCATAATGCAGTAAATGTTTTACGTATTACTAACGAAAGAATGAGGTAAATATAATTAACAGCGAGCATTGCTAGGATTCAATGGTCTGTGAGCTCAGTGGAGCACAAACAGGCTTTGGTGCTCTGGTGGTTTGAACCAAAGCACATGTTTGTGCAAACAAAAGCAGAGCTAGCTATTGAAACATGAACATGGGGGGTGTTCAGGACTGATTGGGGGCTGGTGTGGGTCCTGCTCCCTTGACCTCCATGGTGCCTCACCCATTCCTTTGGATTTTCTACTTCCTAGATGTATTTAGTATGTCAATCCCATTGGCTTGGGGTTTTTGGGGGTTATTTTTCCTCAATGCTCAAAGCCCCTGGCCTCTGCTGCCATGGGCTTGTGCAGCTGCTAGCATGTCTGGGTTGATCGCCATGTGGTGGTGTGGTTGGGTACCTTCTCTGCTCTGGGGTCTGCTGCCCTTGTGCTTCACTGACAACATGCCTCCATGTCCAGCCTATAGCTACTTTTTGGGGGTTTGCCTGTTGTCTGCTACAGCCTCTGAGATCCAAGGCTACCTTAAGACCAAGTACTGAAACGCTACTACTCTTAATGTTGCATCCTGGCAATTTGCATATCACCAAGAACTGAGTGGATTCCTTAAGTGTTAGCCAGTTATTGAAGTACTATGCATTCAGTCTTTCTGTGCCCGAAACACATTTAACGCTTGTTTTAATGCATCATAAAGATTTTAGGGAGTAAGCAGGTGGTTGGCACAGTAATGTCATTCAGAAAGTACTGTTGCCAGAACTCTCCTTGAGATTTAAAAAAAAAAAAAACCTACTCACATCTCTTAATCCTTGTTTTATGGCTGATGGGGGTTGAAGGCTGTAAAGGATAAAACAGATCACATCTGCTGTACTTCTGTCCGCCTTCCTGTTATCCCCTAAAAGTCTGCTACTCCCCTATTTTCCTCCAGCCTGAATGAACGACAGACATGCTGCAGAATGTCTGTCTAAACGTCTCTCCACATCTCTGCTACTTCAGACTGCATTTTGACTTTGCTGATACAGAAAATAGCCAATTTTAAGCCTCCTTTAGTCCGTAATTCTGTTAACACTCGTCAGTGTGTCCTACTCATGACCACAGCCCATTTCTGACCAGCTCTAAAATTAAATTTCCACGTGTCTATGTGTTCCCACTATGTCTTCAAAGTTATCAAGCATAGAGTCCAAAATTATTTGCTAAATCTCAACAGTACCTTAAACCAAAGTACTAATGGATAATCATTTAATTTGCCAGTCCTGCATATGGAAATATCACAGGTTTTGCTGAGGTATGACTGACTTGGAGCAAACGAGAAGGAACAAGTTAATGCTTCAAAAGCAGCACTGTGGACATTCATGTATTCAAAACAATATCTCAAGTGCTTTCCCAACAGTAAACCTGGAATACAACTTGCAGGAGGGACAAAAGAGGATAATCTCTAAATATTTTAAGCTCTACAGGCCTGAGCTGGAAAAAAAAAAAAGAAAACTTAAAACTAAAATATCCTAAGTGCTCCATTAAACACAACTTTTCTGTAGTTGAAATGAACAATTTCAATAAAGAACTGCCTGAACGGGACAGACGTCCTGCTAAAGTTGGAATTGCCTTCATAAAGAAAAGTTGATGCTCAACCAAAAGTGAGATAAATGTTGGGTGAAAATGCGTCTCCTTTTGCCAGTGTGTTGACGATGCAAGCATAAGCTCCATAAGCTAAAGAGGACCGGTCAAGAGAATGCTGCAGTGTCTGCATTCCCATGGAGTACAGTGGTATTCCAGCTATTGTGTTACATCATAGTTGGAAAGCTGCCCCCAAAACCCAACGTCCAGTGTTCAGCCTGAACAAGGAGACCCGGAGAAAGCATGTGAACAGCAGCGACAGAATGGAATATGTGGCTAGTTTCAGAAAGCTGTGCAGGCCTTTAGGAGTTTCTGTTCAGTGCTGGTTCTTACTCTGTTACAAGATCTTTTTTTTCCAGATCAGAATTTTTATTTTATTTTATTTTTTGTTTCCTTTGCCATGCTGAGAAGCACGTGGTTGCGTGGAAACCAAGATCCTTCTGTCAGACTTGAAGATGGTTCTCAGATGTTTTCAGGAAGAAAACAGTTGTTGAAAGCTGCATGCTGTGTATCAAAACTCATTAATCATGTTTGCCTGAGTCCTCCTCTGGCCTCCTGTCCTGCCCTTCCGCCCCAACCCTTCATCTCCTCCTGCTTTCCTTTCATTTTCCGATGCCTGCCTTACTCTTTTCTCAGATGGATAGAAAATATCCCATTTTCAGTTGGGTAAATTGTCAGGCTGGAGTTAAAAATGTTCTATGCTCAAGCACTTCCCTTTTCTTTTTTTTCTTTCCTTGGGCCTTCCACCTCCCTTCCCCTCCTCCATGTCCTTCCCGCCCTCCTCCCTCCCTCCCGGTCTGAAACCAGAGCCTGAGGAATGGGAGGCCTGCCAAGATCCAGTTTGCTTTGCCCTTTTAAGGCAAAAAAACCAGGGGGAAGTTTTTTCTTTTTTCAAGCAGAGGCAGAAAAGAAAATGAAGGGAGGGAGGAAAAGAGGGGATGTGTGGAAGGAGCAGAAAGGAAGAGCAGGAAGTGTAGTAGCTTAATTGTGGCTCATTTTCTATAACTTGGAGGGACGGAAGGAGCAGAGAAACGATCCGGTTTTGGATGTTTGAGGGAGCTGTAGTTGCATCACACAGCATTAAAGCTAATTTAACTCAGGCCATCATCTTAATGTCCATGAGGTCAATGAGCAATCGAAGACATTTCCTGAAGTATCGTTTTTTTTTTTTCTTGTCAGAATATTGAAGAGATTCATGCTTTCTGTGCATTTTGCTGCTATATTTGGCATCCATAAATTCTTTGTTTTTTTCGTGCTGAAGTATTTGCTTCATGTCTTTATCGCGCAGTGAGAAGTGATAGATGAAATTTTTTTACACATAAAAATTGTGGGAAACAGAGAATCCATAGATTGTTACACATTGCATTTTACTCAAGGTGAAAATTCCCTAAAACCTAAATTGGAAAGATGGAGTTGCTTGGTTAGAAAACGTGAATTCGGTTGTCCACAATCACAAATAAGAAATTGCCATATTAAATCTGTGATCATTCCCAGGGGCAGGAAACGCCGACTGTGTTTTCGTCGTTGGTTTTCATTTCAAGGTTGATGGAAACGGCAAAATTTGAAAACTTAATCAAAACTCAAGTTTGTATACTCACTTGAAGTACTTCCCGGCTTTTCCAAAAAGTTATTGCGCCTTAGGGTAAATGGAAACACATTTGCCAAATAAGTTCTGACATAGTGTGCACCCCCTTCTATTGGTGGGTCTGGGTCGCACCAAAGACTCAAAACCCCCAGCTCGGAGGGAAGGACCCCCATTTTCTGAGATGTGAAGTTTATTCTAGTTTGAAACATCTACTTCCTGTTTATTACAGCCATGTGACGCGTCAGAATCTGATGAAATTATGCGTTGCATAGTCTGGTTGATTTACTCCAAACCAGTAGATGGAAACACGACTAATTAGCATTTTCTTTGATAGTTTTAAAATTCGCTCAAAATTTTCATGACAATTGGATAAAAACAGAGCTACTGTATTTCATGATTTGTAGTGATAAAAGATGTACACTGATTGTTGCCATGTGGTTATTTTTCTTCAAAGTCCTGATGCTTGTAAAGGTAATTAATTTTTCTATCCATCACCACACCTGCTGATTCAAGATGCGGTAATGTGGAGAGAAACCCACAGATCCCTCACCACAGTTTCTTTGACTAAACTCATCACCGCCAAATCTGAGACTGTTGTCTAGAGCCAGAAAAGCGCAGAGCGGTCAAGGAGAATTAGTGCGGCGTACGTAGTGACGCAAGTTCTCTACTGGTCTATCGTGGTGAAGAGCAAGCCGAGCCAAAAGGAAAACTCCATCAGTTTACTAGTCATTACGTTACTACATTCATCTATGGTCATGAACTTTAGGTAGTGACTGAAAGTACATGATTACACAAGAAGCGGCCAAAAACTAGTTTTCTGAATTGGGTGTCTGGGTTCCCCTTTAGAGATGGAAACGTTGATCCTCTGCGAGAGGCTCAGAGTAGATTTTTGGCCTCCTTCCAGTCAGACCTGAACCACCTCATGACCCTTAATTTGTAGGGTTGGTGGTTCTTCTGGGTTTTTTCCCCCAGTGACTGAGTTCTTTACCCTGTTTCTAGAAGCAGCCCAGTCACCACAAAAGCTGTTAATTTCAGTTGCTTATATCAGGAGTTTTGTTGTTTTTTTTTTCGTTAGAAGGTTGGTATGTGAATGGACCAGTAAATTGAGAGTTCAGATCAATCTACACCACAACAGACCATATCTGTGATGCACCAGTGGCAATAAAGCCAGAGTCCATCTACACATTTCTTGGTCTGTCCTACAATCCTTTTTGAACAAGTCATCAAAATGGAACTCCTTCAATTTACCCAGATGGATATCCTCGACCCAGAGGAAGAACGTCATAATTATCCGGTTATAACTTTGGTGTCCGACTTGACATCAGATCCTCTGGGTTTCAGCGCACCTGTAATCTTGGCCAGCGAGTTCAGTACCTCCTTAGCCGTGCAGCGTGAACTGTGTGGAGGAAAGCATTGACATGCTGATTTGAGTTGGGATATGGAATGAATGTGATGCGTTCAAGTGGCTTCATCTAAAAGTGTGTGTTCACATTTTTTAAAATTGAATAAACGTTTTAAAGCGAGAGCTTATCTCCTCGCTGGTCATACTTCTCGGTCGAGGGGCCAGGATAAAGACAAGCTGTGAGTTGGGGACTGGGATGATGTCTCTGGTGTGTCATGGGTTGGTTGGTGGGAGGTCCTTGCTGCTTTGAGACTGTGCCGAATGGATGAGTCATGGGAATTTTGGGGACAAGAGGAAGATCAGACCTTTAAAAAGATTGGAGGGAAGACTTGTGAGTCAGCAAAAGGGAGGCGGGGGGGTTTGTGGCAGGCTTTGTCCGTATATGGGCTCCAGTAGGCTTGTGGTCTGCTGGGAATACTGCCAGATTCCTTGGATGTTTAGGAGCTATTGAGAGGAGGAGAATACACACACATGTACTGACGTTATCAGAATGTGTTTGCAGAGGTTTGTCGTAACACTTTTGACAACAGCTTTCTCATCGGACTAAAATACCTTTTTAAAAGTCATTCAGAGTTCTTTGGAAACACCACAAGTGGGAGTTTGTCGCTGGCTTTTAGTGTCTTGACTGAAAATTCAACACGGTGCAAAATCTGACTTCCTCAGCTCTTGTTTTGGTAACATTAGGGGTCCTGTTTGAGCTGGTGTACCTGACAGCTATGTGACACACCCTTGCTGCAGCTGATCTGCATTCCTCCAGCAAGCAACAACCTGTGATGCACACCCAGCTCAAACCCACCCATTGGTCCAAAAGATGGTAATTTTATCTCTGTCCTTAGGCAGCCTTTTCTGACTCTCCTTTATTGCCTCCATTTTCTTGTCTCTCCTTTTGCTTCCATTTGTGGTTGGACAAAGTTCTCCATTTGTACCCACGGGCAGAGAGGTTCTGGTGTTCTCATGATGACTGACCTCGTAAGCATCACTGGGTCCTGAGCTCATGCGGGGTTTATTTGTCCACTGGGAGCCAATACAATGTCATGTTTGACAGCACTAGAAAACAACTTGTTATAAGCGGCGTTTCCATTGACGATGGCATTTTGCAATTTGACATTTCGAAAAAGAAATTTGCTAAATGGGAGCATAGCAGGTTTGAAAAAAATCTTTTTTTAAAATAAAGCTTTGTTGCTTTTTTGTTGGCAAAACTGCAGTGGAAACGCTTTGCATTAAACAAGTCACATGATCAATAGCGGGATGTTGCCGTTGGTGCAAACCACGAAGAGGACGACGACAGGAAGTGGCAGGAGTATCACGGCGTGGCGCGTTTTTTACCGTTTTATCGCATGAACAAACTTATTCAGGTGTGATTTCTATTTGCCTTATTTAGTAGAAACGACATAATTGCGAAATTGTGTTTCTATTTGACACTGGCAGAATATTGAGAAAGCTTTGCAGACATTTGAAGTGGAAAGGCAGCTAGTGGGACATTTCCCTGTCAAACTGGGTCAAACTGTAATAATGAAAATATTTAAGTAGATCTGTGCCTTGCACTTGCATTGTGTTTTTACAGCTTGTCTGGCTCGCCTCGTTGCTCTGCATCCAGTCCGACCTCATCCCCAAACTCTTGTTGTGGTGCCAGGCCCAAGTTTTCCGGCCTGTAATACACAGTAACCTCCGCAACTGAAGCAGTTTCCTCAATGAAACCACTAAAAATTAGTCTGGATTCAATAGACGCCCTGTTGAATCAAGAATCCGATCTGGGCCACTGAGGCTCAGTGGATACATTTTATCATAGCAGTCAGCACAGTGCTTTGCTTCCTTACAAAACACTGACACTCTTACCCAATTTTCCCCCCTCCTAGACAATGTTCTGATCGGTGAGAGGACACGCTGACACATTGCCCCACCCTTCCCTTCAGGCTGGACCTCTGCAATCATCCCTTCAATAAACCACCTTATGCAACAAGAGTGCTGGATTTGCTGGGGGTAGGGGTTGTTGTGCGAGTCGTGCCCAGACTGGCTTCCACCTTGCATCACTTTTTCCTCTACAGCTGGTGGTTATAAGCCGAGAGGAAGACCTCATATCAAATAGCCACATGGTGGGGTGTATGCGCCGCTTTATTATGATGCATGTTGATGTGACTATCAATGAGTTCAAATATATACTGAAAAGTTAGTTTTTTGGGGGTTTTTTTTGTAATTCTCCAACAGTCACAGTTTATCACGTTGCCTCTTTGCAGTTGGCCAATCACAATGTACAGATGAGATCTGGAACAAAGCGGTTTGTGTTTTGTTTTGTCATGCTTGGTCAGGATGAAGGATTGCTGGAAAGTCAACTACCCAAAGCAATCTGCTGGGCTTGCCTTACTATCTTTTTACTAGTTGGCTTTATGAACTGAATTTGATGGTTTTGTGTTGTGATGAAATTATGATGGAATCTGTTTCATTTAACTGTTGGACTGATTTTTATCTGGATTTGAGTTGGACCCATTGGTTGTGGAACGCGTTTCACTTATTTCCCTGTAAAACAGAATCTCCATGACAAACTACATAATTTCAATAGAAAATTTAATTTTTAAGAATATCCACTGTTGTAAATTTAAGTTGTATAGAAAAGTGAAATAAGTGGTAAATGATAAAGTGGGGTTTGATTATAAGTGAAATGGTTTTCCCTTATTTGACTAAAATGTCTCCAACCATTACAATGTTCTGGAAACATGGTTTTGTTTTTACAGAAGTCAACCCATTTCATAGAAGATTTGAAATCTTTTCATTAATAAAGCAAAGAGCTGAGCCCTGGGCTGATATGGGGAGTACCATATCTGTAGGAGTGATATTTAAGTTTCTTATGAAATGTTCAACACTTCCGAAAACCAATAACAGACATTACATTTTGTCATTAAAATCATCAATACACAAATATGTTCCATTTATTATGGTCCAAAAGCAACTCTTAAACCGGAGGGTTTTGGACTCGATGTGCAGTTTCCTGGATAGAGGCTAAATGCTGCTTCTCCGTGTTTGGTTCTGGTTCTGGGGATGCAGAGCAGAACCAGAATCAGAACAGCTTTGGTGCCAAGTACTTGCTCCGCCAAGTACTTGTGGAAGTGAGAACACAAGCAGCAGCTGTATGAATAAAGGTTGAATAATAATAAAAAAAATGTATCATTTGAACATATCAATGTTTTGGGGTTTTTTTGTCAATCTGGTGACTATAGGCATGTCATGCTGGGACTTTTCCAGTATGACTACCTTAAAATGCCACCATGTCATCCATCTACACAATACTAACAATCAATCCATTTATTTAAAGCAAAGGGCTATTCATATGAATGCTTAAATATTTCTATTACAGTCTGTAAAAAAAATTAACTAATGCAAAAATGTAACTACATACTAAATTGAAGTGTATGTTTGGATTAGCCTTAAAATTATAGGCTTGTTTTTCAGCTCAACAGACCAACACAAGTATAACAAGCTGATGTAAGATTAAAAGTTATAGTTAAATTTGTTTGTAAAAGATGAGGTACAATCTTAGTAAAATAGAAACTCCGATTGGAAGATCTTGGTATACATTGATTCTGTTAACCTGTTGTCCCTTAGTGGTTTCTTTCAGCTGGTGATGTTTGGTATATTTACTCTAAACTGACCCTCAGATGAGAATAGTTTAACCCTTTTCTCTGTAATTTCAGTGCCTCTATGTGGTCAGATTAAAATCTGCACAAAAGCGGCACAGAAAATGTAAACTCTCCCATCTCTTCCAGGGCTAAACATGCTAGCTGGTGTGTTGATATACAACTGACTACTCCCTAAAAATGTTGCCATACATTAGCTGATAAGAGAGGGAAATATGATTTTCAAATATCATCTTTTCTTTGCATACTTTTATTTATACAAGTATAAATAAAGTTTGTCAATCTTTGCATATTTATATACATGTTTCTATGCGTTTCATTTTTTTTTTATAGCAGTTTGTCCTTAAACTCTTGTCCTCTTGGCCTTCAGACTCTAAAGCCATTGTGGATGGGAACCTGAAGCTGATCCTGGGTCTGATCTGGACCCTCATCCTGCACTACTCCATCTCCATGCCGATGTGGGATGAGGAGGAAGAGGCAGATGACGGCAAGCAGAAGACTCCCAAGCAGAGGCTGCTGGGATGGATCCAGAACAAACTTCCCGAGCTTCCCATCACTAACTTCAACAGGGACTGGCAGACTGGCCGGGCCCTGGGAGCCCTGGTGGACAGCTGCGCCCCAGGTGAGAGGAAGTTGGGATGTTTGTCTCTTATTAAAGTGGTGTGCAGACATGTTCTGTTTGTACCACAGCATGTGGTTTTGATGTGGGACTGTTGTGTGCTTCAGGGGGACTTTTATCCAATTCTTCAATTGAAAGGTGATGCTAGAGTTAAAAAAAAGGGAGCAGAAAGGAGGGAACATGTCAGACATGGGCAGGATTTTTCACATCATCAGCTTTAAATTGCCTGCTGATTGCTAACAGACTGAAATCAAAAGAGTTTAAAAAAAAAAACTTGTCAAATGATCTTAAAAGCTGCTTAGCATGTGTGAAACTATCCAGCTGATAAGTTTGCTTCAGTAAAGCCTGGTCATATCTGATCATTCTGGTTGGTTTAAAGATCAGCTTGATCAGGAACTAGAAACATTAACTGTATGCAACTAAAACTGCAGATTTACTTCATAAAGGAACTGTAATTGATACTCATCTAAATCGGAAGGGTTCAAACTTGAAGTAATCACGCTTATTTAGATAGGAAATCAAAGTCAGCAGAAATCATTGGTTTTAGAAAAAGTCCCATAACATTCAGGTGCTGTACTGATAAATCTGCCTCAATTTCCTTAATTTTGGATTATCTGTGATTGGCTGATCCATTGATAAGAAACCGATCTTATTGGTCTGAAAATGATCCACTGTCCTCTTTTGCTCTGCTGTGAGAGAGGACTGACTGACGGACCCACCAGGTTATGTATACAGTTAACAAAAGTCGCCCCACTGTTTCTGACATTTTTCTCTATTTAGTGACTTCTTAGACAAAAAAAAAAGAAATTGATTTTGGCCCATCGTGATCGGCCAGAAAACTCTAATTGGTTCACCACTAATGAAGATCTCTGGAGGAAATATAACCTGAAGGCTTTTCTTATCGCTTTAAACCCTGAAGTTGACACACTGATTTTATTCAGAATGCTTCATCACTTGCTTTATCTGCAGTTGACAAAAGTCACCCTATCTGAAGCATGCCAGCAGTTTTTTCTTTGTGTCAAATTATGGTGCATAGCTAGTGTAGGGGGGTGGGCAGTAAAGCACCATCAGTATACTTGAAAATTGCTTTTTACTATTTAACCTAATAGTTTTAGTCTGTTTCTATGATAAAGTTGTGGTGCTGTTTGAAACCCAGCTGAGCTGTTTCTCTCCTCCAGGTCTGTGTCCTGACTGGGATCAGTGGGATCAGACCAAACCAGTGGATAACGCCCGTGAGGCCATGCAGCAAGCTGATGATTGGCTGGGCATCCCTCAGGTAGGAGACGAGTCAGAAAGTACATCTGCACACACGAGCACTTAACTATCTAAATAACAAAACTTCCTTGCGACTGTCAATTAAGGGATTTTTTTTTTGTGCTTGTTGAGATTTAAATTTAGAATTAAGACGGGGATTTCCAACTCATAGTGACTGCTATTGATGTCAGGAGGTTCAAAATAAAAACCATGCGTTTATTTTTATTACCTCATAATTTCCTGTGAAGGTGGACCAGGATGGGTTTTTTTAAATCCATGTCTAACAATAGTACAAATGATGCTCTAACACTTTTAGATGCTGACCCGTTTAACATTTTGTAGAAAAGTGGATTGTAATACATTTTTGTGTTGGTCTTTGTTGAAATAAATGTTTCCTAATAGATCATCTGATTTTTACAAATGGAGGTGCAAAATCTTCATAGATCAGTTTTTTAGGACATAGGATGCTCACATTTAGTTAATCCTCATCTTTAGAAATTTTGTTGAAAAATCCGCCTCCGTCCACATTATCTCATTAATAATGCTGACGATCACAAGAGTAAACCATCGGTGCCTAGTAGGTTGTAAGGATCTCTTGACACCAACATTTATTCTTTGGCTGTATTCAGCATTTGAGTCATTTCTAGACGTTAATGGCATTGGCTGGATTCGTGCCAAACAGAAGAGTGTTGGCATGGTGTAGCGTGCTGACAGTTGGCTCTGTGGTCACCACTGTTTCCGTCGTCTTCTGTTTCTTCTAAGAAGTGAGCATAATGTCTTTCCCCTCGCCATGTCTGTGGGTTGTAAAACCAGAAAGCGAGAGTCTGTATGAGTGGCTGCTGCAGGTTTGCATGCGAATCTGGATCAGGTACATTCTGAGCTGAGGTGGAGGACTGGCACAGTGCTTTCATCACCAAATTAGTACCTAGTTTACTTCTGTGGGTAGTGGGTTCCATGGCAACTAATAAAGAAAGCCGTTGCTGGTTGCACGTGTGGTATGCCCTTGATTGGGTAAAGGCAAACGAGCATCATAGACCTTAAATATAAAAACATGTATTCCGTTTTGTCTATTTTTATCAGGTTATCACCCCAGAAGAGATCGTAGACCCCAACGTGGACGAGCATTCAGTCATGACCTACCTGTCCCAGTTCCCCAAAGCCAAGCTGAAGCCTGGGGCTCCTCTCCGGCCCAAACTCAACCCCAAGAAGGCCCGCGCCTACGGCCCAGGTAGGCACACAGCTCTGATTGAGGACTCCATGTAACCTGCTGTGACAAACTGTCCATCCTGCTAGCTTTTTGGAAATACTGAACAGTATTTAACCAGGGCTTGAGATGGTAAATGCATTTCAAAAAACAAGACCTGCTGCACAGTTGTTGGTTTTACAAAAACATTAAATACAGAAGCAGCATAGGGATAAACCAACTTCACTCTTGTTGTGTCTATAGAAACTAGAGGTTGTGGTTGGAGGTGCTGAAGAGGAGTTAAACATAGATTTTGGTACTTTGGTGTTTTGGCTGTACTGTGCATAAGGTCAAGAGAGAAAAGCATCAGCAGAACCCTGAGAGAATCCACTGGAGCTGCCCGTCCATCTGGGAGGGTCATGGAGCTGAGTCTGCGCAGCGCAATCTAAAGTCCTTCATGACACAGAGAAACCCTCTAAGATCTCGCCATTCAACAAAAACCCAAGAGCTCCACCTCAGGCTCTTCATGCCTTGGTTAACATGAGGATGTGTGACAAGACCGTTGGAAAAGGCTATGATTCTTGTGGCAGGCTGCAGGAAAAAAGTAGTTTCTTCGCCATTCAAATGAACCACAGATCTTCAGGCACAATGTCCTAAGACCAAACTAGGCATCTTTGCATTCAATACTTATCACAGTGGTTGTTGAAAATCTGAAGCATGGTGGTGGAGGGATGTTGTTGTGGGCCTATTTTATAACCCCAGAACCTGGGCAGCTGAAAGTTGGTGTCCATGAACTCCTCTGTAACTGTTCTAGAGTTGAATGTTAAGGTTCTCCAATGCTACATCCAAAGCAGAACAGTCAATGCATGGTCCCGTGATTGAAGGACATTCGTTTTCACACGCACACACACACACACACAACGTGGACCACCTGGGGAACAACCGTCCTGGTTCTGTTTACGTCACGCCACATATAGTTAACGAAACTGTAACGGAGAGACTGCAATGCCTTTCTGTGATGACCTCCTCTGTGGAAAATAACTTTGCAGTTTGAGTTTTTATCCATTTGATAATCTTTGTAGGTGTTTTATGACCAATCGAGAGAGGACAGACATTTGTGTAATGTGTTCTCAGAAGTATTCGTGTCGCCTGCCGATACAAAAACCAGACAGTTGAAGCAAAATATTGACGTTGCTGTCTGAGTGATTTTTTTTTTTCACATACATCCCAAGAAACTTCAGATCAATCACTCAATAAATTGCACACAGCTCTGTGTAAAACAGTTTGACCCGGGCCTGGTGTCCAAGGGATGGCAGACGCCTTCCTGCTAACAAAATGACGCAATATTTGACACACAACTATGTCAATAAGACCTGTTTTTGACACTTTGGATGAAGTATTGGGAGAGCCTGAAGGCTGTCCAACAGCTGAAGCTTGGCCCAACCTGCGTCATAAACCGGATGACAGAATTGTGGTGGTACAATGTTCCAGTCAAAATCCAGATTGAAATTCTATAGTGGGACCTTTTATTCAGCGATGCACAGATCTACGACTGTAACCTCAATCCAATGAAGAAACATTAGTAAGGGTGAACTAAGAAGTCGTCAAGCATGCAAGGGAGTGTAAATGATTACTAGGAGTTGTTGCTAGGAAATCTGGTTCTGCAAGATATTAATCTATAAGCTGGGCGTCTTCCATATTGCTTTAGGGTTCATTTTGCATAATGATGTAGCGGAATATGTGATGTGTAGTTTATCTGAGGCTGAAGTCTCCCAGTCTCTAAAACATCAAATCTGTATCTAGCTGCATTCCTGCATCTGCTGCATGTTGATGTGTGTGTCTTGTCTCTGAAGGGATTGAGCCGGTGGGAAATGTCGTGATGAAGAAGGCAATGTTTACCGTCGAGACCATCAGTGCGGGGATGGGAGAGGTGCTGGTTTACGTAGAGGATCCTGCAGGACACAGAGAGGAGGTTTGTCAATCTTTGGGAATGTAGCCTGTTTGAACTAAAGCTTTTTAAAAGCTGATGTTTTTGTAAACTGTTGTCCAATTGTCCTTTAGGCCAAAGTGACGGCGAACAACGACAAGAACCGCACCTACTCTGTTGTCTACACCCCCAAAGTGATGGGCATGCACAAGGTAAACTGACCATACTTCTAATGCACAATGAATGTGTGAGGGATTGCTTAGTCACACAAATGTTAATATTAAGGGGCAAAAAGTTGTCTTTAGATTATGAGAACAGGGGAAGAAGAGCATGCCGAGACTAAACAAGTGACAAACTGCTGCTTTCAGTACCAAACTATTGTCTACCAAAAAACCTGCTGCGTATTTTTACCCTTACATCACACCCCGTTTTAAAAATATCCACACTTTCCACCTCAAAGACGAGAAATCTGACCAAAAAGACTGACTGGACCAAGTGTTTCATAAAAACGTGTGTTTGTGTGGGGATGTATACTGAAGTGTTTTTTGTGTATACAACCCAGAGTAGCTCAGGAACTTTCATGTGAAAATTGCAGAAGGTTTTGTGTTGACTGGATTAAGTACAGAACCTGCTACATTCTCATGCAGTGTTAATTATATGAATGCATAGGGAGAAAGATGTACACCAGATTGGTTATTCTGTTTCATTTTTTTTCAGTTTGATTCATAGGTTACAGAAAAATACTTTCTGGGACAAAATTCAACAACTTGGCAAGGACTTGGTTTTAAGTCTAATCTTTAGTGTCTTTGTTGAATCTAACAATGATTGAGAAAATGGTTTCAGTTGAGAAAAATGATTTTGGCTTCAACAAGGTGAGACCTGAAGAACAGAACACTTGGAAGGTTTTGCCGTGGTCTCTCATTAAGAACTGGAGTAAATAAATGGGGAAAACGAGAAGAGTGAATGTTTTTGTTTTTCCCCCTCTGTTTTCCAGGTGACTGTTTTGTTTGCGGGGCAGCATATTTCAAAGAGTCCCTTCGAGGTGGACATCGGCATGGCTCAGGGCAACTCCAGCAAGGTGACGGCCCAGGGCCCTGGCCTGGAGCCGTCGGGCAACATCGCCAACAAAGCCACCTACTTTGATGTCTACACAGCAGGTAGTGTTTAAGGGGGATGCGGTCCGTTTGCCATCGAATCAAGTAGGAAATAAATTAAGACAGGATTCCAATGTTTGATTTGCTCTTGCTGAAAGGTGCCGGTGTCGGAGAAGTGGAGGTTGAGGTCATGGATCCTGCGGGAAAGAAGAACACTGTGCCCTGCACCATCGAGGACAAGGGCAACAGCAGCTACCGCTGCACCTACAAGCCCACCCAGGAGGGCCAGCACACCATCTTCATCACCTTCGCTGGCGGCCAGATCAGCAAGAGTCCCTTCACAGTCGACGTGGGAGAAGGTGAGAGCCTGAATCTTGTGACGTCACACCAGTTGTTGTTCCAACATGTTGACTGTAACAGTTTTCCTTGTGAACCTTCAGCGTTAATCATTTCAAGCTGGTTTCTAATTGTGCTCTGTCTCCTCCTGCTGCTGTGCTGGATATCAGATCTTCTGTCCGTCTCTCCTCCCAGTCTTCTCTTTGATAGCGTCCCACTGGCATCTGTCCACTCCTGAGAACGGCCTCTTCCTTCTGCTGTCATTTCCTGTTTCCTGGCGTCTCTCTTGGGTACC
The DNA here is from genome assembly GCF_002775205.1 of Xiphophorus maculatus. Classification (NCBI taxonomy): domain Eukaryota; kingdom Metazoa; phylum Chordata; class Actinopteri; order Cyprinodontiformes; family Poeciliidae; genus Xiphophorus; species Xiphophorus maculatus. The sequence goes on along the minus strand of NC_036443.1, from coordinate 5,851,102 downwards.
CACTGTGTGTCAGAGATTGGATGCATGAGAGCTTGTGGCTTGTGATCATGTACTCAACATTTCTGACTGGACTATTTCATCCTGGAAATTATTCATTAGTTTAAGGAATTCCCTACTAATGACTAATTTTCCCAGTTTAGACTTCACATCATGAATTCAGAATGAATCAAGCTTCCAGTGTAAAGTTTCCTTCTTAGGATCAATCAACAGAAAAGTATTTTCTTCCTTTTTTTCATAATTGTATGGAATTATTAAGCCTTACTGCTTTATCAAGCAGTAAGGCTTAATAAACTGTGGCATAAGGATGCTAAGCATCTTTTTAGAGATATTTTGGGTCACCATGATATTGACATTTTAAGTTTTCTTTAGCATCTTTTGTTATTAATTGACCTGGTTAGTGCAGCTGGGATTGCTAACGTACCAGTCTCAGATTCCAGTGACCGTTGGATCTTACCTTAACTAAGCCAACATTCCTAAATCCAATATGTTTCATGACAGATGGCTGAAAGCTCAAAAAGAGAACATGGAGCAATTTTTGCTGTTATCTGTTTAGCCTTCCTGTTATTAGATAAAAGTCTTGCACTCATTCTGGTGCTACCGAATGAACTGCAGACTGTCTTGACATCGTAGAAAACGTTAATGTTTAAACTATCTTCTCACTTCTCTGTTCTCTCTTTGAATACATTTAGGCATGATACCAAATGGCCACCTTTCATTCTTATACACTAACCTTTAGGTCCAATGCGTTCACTAATCGAATAGCGAAGCCATGCTGGGGTCTGGTCGGGACAGACTGAGCTGAACAGTCAGAATCTGATCAACTGATTAATTTTTGCAGTTTGTACTTTCCATGATATCATTTTTAATTTTCCTGGGTTCTGCTGCGCAGATGTTTACCACGAGACCACAGCATGGTCTTTGGATGACTTTAATAAATGAGCTAAATATCGGGCGGCTTTTTTTATATTGGTCAAGGAATAATGACCGAAGACAATCAAAAATGTTTCTTTTCTAAAGGTAGTTGGTCCCAGGAGGAAGACAAATGCTAAAATCCTCTTTAAATGCCCATTAGGGCTACAGTGCTGCATATTTGTTAAAATGCTTTGTGGTAATGCATTAAAATGTACTAAATGGCAATCTATGCTGCCTGTGAAATAAAATTAGTGATATTAGTAATGCATATTGATTTGCACAGCAGTAACTTTAGTTTCACTTTATCAGCAGTATCCGTTTGTCTTTTTTAACAGGTTTTGCCAAATTCTGGTGAATCTGTGCAAAATGTGGCCAGTTTATTCTTATGAGTGAAGATCTTTAGTTTTGTAGTGACTTAAAATGTTTGCCGTCAATCTGAAACCAACACTTCTGTTTGTTAATGACACACACAAATGTCCTAAATTAGCTCTAAACATTTTTGCTGCATTAATGATTGAGATCAAGTAAAAAATTTGGCAGGCCTAATTTTATATCTTATCATTAGTTGCCTTAGTTAGTTGTGTTTTCTGCTCTTTGTTTGCTTCCTGTTGACCAGGCAGCTCTGACTGCAGCTCCTTCTTTATTTAGAAGATAAGGGCAACTCTCTACTTCAGAAACTTCCTTTACTGCGTCAGCAGCGAACTCACTTTGTGGGATAAGATAAATGTTGAGGCACCAGAAGTTTAGCGGAAGGAGAGGGAAACCTTTCCAGAAACTGTAGTGCGAAGGCTGGACCTTTAACGCGAAGGCTTCATTCCTCCTGCACCTCATCCAACGTCCACCTCTCACGTTGCCTGTGCTTATAAAGTTGAATTGAAAAAGCTCTGTGGTGTTTTCTTGGGCTGCTTCTCTCTAACCTTCTCCTGTGTGTTCACAGCATGCAACCCCAGCCTGTGCAGAGCGAAAGGTCGCGGCCTGCAGCCAAAGGGCCTGAGGGTGAAGGAGACGGCAGACTTTAAGGTTTACACCAAAGGAGCCGGCACCGGGGAGCTGAAAGTCACCATCAAGGGCCCCAGTAAGTTCGCAGCTCATTATCCATAGAACTCCAGTGAAAGCACTCACGACTATTTAAAACACAGACTTTCACTTCAGTGCTGTGGCATTGGGTCTGTTTCACTGGAATCGGTTCTGGTTTCATACGGCAAACGATAACATGTTCCAATGACCAACTCTGACTGAAACTGGAGTCAGTAGCGTTTTGCATAATTTGACATCTGTGCAGCTGATTTATCCAACTGACTGCTTAGATGGATCTCAAATTTAAAGAAACAATTCTTCTAGAGCCTCATTCCAATTCAGTCCTGCTCTCTTCAGGTGTTTCTGGTGCCTAATTCGGCTGTCACTAAGATTTAATGTCTACATTAAGACCAAACCAGGTGTTTTCCACCCTAGCTGTTCCTGGTCTTGTTAAATATGGCACTTTCTTGGGGTCAGATGTGTCCAGTGGAGGGGAGATGGACTGAAGAGGCTGCTGATTTGTAGGCACACAGCATGTTCTTTAGCCAAACCTGTCCAGGGTGAACCTCAACCATCACAGGACTGACCCAAACAACCAGGCACACATACTTTCCGAACGGAGGACAATTTAGCTCGTTTTCATATCTGATAGTCTGGTGGACTCTGTTTGATTGAGAACCAAACTCGCAACATTAGGTTAGTGACATTGTTCTATTTTCAGCTGCTGCACTTCTTTCAAACAAACCAAACCTTTTGAAGAACATGTCTGCCTCCTGGCCAGTGGTGGCGCTGGACCAAGAACCACTGAAACGACCCAAAAAAACACTGAAGAAGAAACTGAGCGCAACATCCCGCTTCGCGAAATGTAAACAAAAATAGAATGTTGTCAGATTTTAGAGGATTTCTCTTTTGTCTTCGGTAAATGGCCGTGAGCCGTTTTTCCCACTAGTGTGGCGCATTAGTTTTGGTTGCGTTTACCCAGAATGCCCTGGGCTGCAGTCCGGTTAGGTACGCATTCAAACCGCACTGCTAGAGTTTACTTCAACCGAACCAAGACCTTTAGGTGGACCAGAGTTTATTTTTTTAATTTTTTGGCGTTCACATCGCAAAAAAACGAACCAAACTTTCACCTAACGTGGGTATTTCTGGCTGTGAAAGCTGAAGGCAAATAGGAGGCTCTTGGCTTTTCTGTCCACTTGCAACAGCAATGTATTTACTAAAATCTTTACAAAACTGACCTTAGGCTTTAAAACCTTGCTTTGTGGATAGAAGGCCTACACAGCATGTTCACTACAGAAAAACATTTTCCAATTCCTCTTTGGGTTCAGTTAAACTAAGATATAACAGGACTTGAATTGAGCCAACAGTACTTTGAAGGGCTTTAGGTCTGGCTAGGAAACCTTAAAGGTTTTCTAAATGCTGCATGAGTAAAACGTTCTGTTGTAAATCAAGTCCTGTATTTGCAGAGGGAATTGAGGAGCCATGCAAAAGGAAAGACCTTGGAGACTGCGTGTACGGGTTTGAGTATTACCCCACCACTCCTGGAACTTACAGCATCACCATCACCTGGGGAGGACAGCACATTCCCCGCAGGTATTGAACCACCACTGTAACTGGAGCTGGTAGCTGGGCTTCACAATGACTGACCCCTGCTTCTCCTCTTTAGTCCCATTGAGGTTAAGATTGGTTCTGAGGCCGGTCAGCAGCTAGTGAGAGCCTGGGGCCCCGGGCTGGAGGGAGGGATTGTTGGTAAATCTGCAGACTTTGTGGTGGAGGCTGTTGGCCAGAACGCCGGTACCCTGGGTGAGTAAGTGGAGACGAAGGGGAAGGAAAATCCATCCCATGTCTGTCGGGCTTAAGTTTCTCCTGCCTACACTGTGTCTCCAAGAGCACTAACCCATGTCCTCTTGCTCAGGTTTCTCTGTGGAAGGTCCATCGCAGGCCAAGATTGAATGTGACGATAAGGGCGATGGCTCATGTGACGTGCGCTACTGGCCCACAGAGCCAGGCGAGTATGCCGTCCATGTGCTGTGCAACAACGAGGACATCCAGTACTCGCCCTTCATGGCTGAGATTGTCAACGCTCCGGGGAAAGACTTCTACCCCGACAAAGTAAGACCACACCCAGGGACACGGGCTGGAACAAAGAACTGTGTCCTTGACTGTTTTTTAAAGCTCGACGGCCGTTTCAGGTTAAGGCTTATGGTCCTGGCCTCCAGAGCAGTGGTCTGGCTGTTGGAAAGCCCACAGAGTTCACAGTGGACACCAAACAAGGAGGAAGCGCTCCTCTCAAGATTGTTGCTCAGGTAGTTTCTTTTGTTGTGGTCCAAAATGTTCACTTACTGCAAAGATCTATTTGTTTTGTGCTTTATAGTTATATTCCACTTAAATATTTTATACTCTTGTAAAAGACCAAGATTAAGTTTTTATTAAACAGATCTAGCCGTTACATTTGTGCTCGTCATTAAAATCCTTCCATACCAGCATGTCCTAACTGAATTTTACACACTTATCTGAGAACTATTGTTTACTGCGTAGGATGGAGAGGGCAACCCTGTGGATGTCCAGGTTAAAGACAACGGTAACGGCACATACACCTGTACTTACACACCCCGGAAACCAGTGAAGCACACTGTCATGGTGTCCTGGGGGGGTGTCAACATCCCCGAGAGTCCATTCAGGGTGAGGTTCTAAAATCTGGATTTTGGTTTGGTTTTATGCTTCTGCAGCCCCAGAGGTCTCTTAAGCTCTCGTCTCTGTGTGTCTCTGACTCCAGATGAATATTGGTGCTGGCTGTCACCCGAACAAGGTGAAGGTCTCTGGACCTGGCGTAGCAAAGACCGGCCTGAAGGCCTTTGAACCAACATACTTTACTGTTGACTGCTCAGAGGCTGGTCAAGGTAAGATGACTTGAAGAAAACAGTCCAGTTTTCTGCATCTCCAACTGAGATCCTGTAAAACATATTGGTGTTTTTAACATGCAAGTAGTAAGGGTGGATACTTACCATATTGTTTATCAAATATTGTGATAAATCTCTCATAAGAATTTTGATTTATTGTTATGATAAATTCCAATTACGTAATGATGTTTGAAATCCCCCAAAACTGTCTGTATTGTCATGATTGGTAGTTTTACTATTTTCTCCATTATTTGTTCAATGAGAGAATCAATAAATATACATACATTTTAAAAATATGATTAAATGCAGTTTAGTGACATTTTTATATGGATGTCCTAACGAAGTATATTACAATTTTTTTTTTTTTTGATAGCAGTATTTTTGTTTATGGGGTGTGATTGCTGGTCCATCTCGCTATAGCCATACAGTTAGCTAAAACAGGAGCAACAAATGGTTCTTAGTCACAACTTTTACCACAATATTAACACGAAATTACATGATAAAACTTTTAAGTCCATATCACAAATGGAAAAGTGTATTCATATCGTCTCTTGGCCCCAGGTGACATCAGCATAGGAATTAAGTGTGCTCCCGGTGTGGTGGGACCAGCGGAGGCAGACATAGACTTTGACATCATCAGGAACGACAACGACACATTCACTGTTAAATACACTCCTCCTGGAGCTGGCAGCTACACCATCATGGTGCTGTTTGCTGAACACGTGAGTTTGAGCCATACGCGATTAGCCAGAATGTATCAAAAGGTTGGCACATATGTGCTATAATGCTTCTGTTTCCTGTTTAGGCCATTCCCATGTCACCGATTAGAGTGAAGGTGGATCCGTCTCATGATGCCAGCAAAGTTAAGGCGGAGGGACCAGGACTCAGCCGCAGCGGTATGAGCGCTGCACAAAACACTGACCAGTCATTACAGACTGTTATGCAAAATACAAACCTAATTGGACTTGGTGTCGAATTTTCGAAGGAATTGGAAATAAAACAAATTGAGATAATTGGAAATAAACAAATTATTTCTGTAACATATTTTTAAGTTGTTTTACATCAAACTGCTTATAATCTAACCAAAAAAAATGTAGACATGTCCTTCTCAAACTTAAATAATTGCGTTATTTTAGGTTTGATTTGAAATGGTCAGATTGACTGGGTCCAACTGTTCTTGTCTGGTTTCGAGTCTGGACCTGGGAATGTTCTGTAGAAGCTGGTTAGGGGATTTGTTGTGTGACGGTACACATTTCAGGCAAATATGATTCAAAATCTTAAAGAACCTACAAAAATGAAAACTAGATCTTTCAAGTTCATATAATTTATCTAGATAAATTTGGCTTTTGTTGTTTGCTTTAAAGGTCATTTACTACTTGTTCAAGCATCAAATTTGCTTCATCTTCTTGCACTAAGAATAAAATAGTGCAAGAAATCATTTCACAGATGATTCAAATTGTTTTTGTTTTTTTTTATATTTACAGTTAAAATAAATCTAATCTCATAGCATGTAACGGGTCTAATAATTTTTTTTTTAAATCATTTAAATTCATGCCAGTTGGTTAATTCAGATTAATTTCCCACAAGGACCCTCCTTAAGGGATCAATGTTTTTATGCTTTGGTCTTTTCTCCCTCCAGGAGTTGAACTGAACAAACCCACTCACTTCACTGTGAACACCAAGGGAGCTGGAAAGGCCAGCCTGGACTGCAGCTTCAGTGGGCCGACCAAAGCAGAGGCCGTTAAGGACTTTGAAGTCATAAACAACCATGACAACACACACACTGTCAAATACACTCCTGTGCAGCAGGTGAGACGGCGGAAGCTCTCTTGCCGATTAAATGTCGGACACGATTTCTGCGCCGCACTTGGAAGCTGGGAATCTGAGTTGCGTGTTTAGGGGATGGTGAAGTAAATTTCATCATCTTTGCTCTTGTCTCTCCATCAGGGTCCTCTGGGAGTTGCTGTGACTTACGGTGGAGATCATATTCCCAAGAGTCCCTTCAATGTTGCTGTGGCTCCGACTCTGGACCTGAGCAAGGTCAACGTCACTGGACTAGGAGACAGTACGTTCAAACCTTCGGTCATGTTTGTGTTGCATAATCCAGTGCCTCCAGGGCGGCGCTAGAGGGCCTCAGAAGGTTGGAAGGAAAATGAAGAAAGAAATTATGACTAATTAAATATATATATCATACACTTTAATGTGTTTTTCTGTCATTATTACAAAATGTCAAAATTTGTAACATGTTAAAATAATTTCTTGAAATGTTAATTGATAAATGTGGCTGCCTGTCAAGCTACTTCGCTCCTCAGGCTAGTTTAGCAAGTGCAAAATGGGCAAGTTTCCAATGAGTAAAAAAACTCATTGCCAATTAAATTCTGAAAGTGTGAGGCAGCACTTGTGCTAAATGAATGTAGAAATAATTAAACTTTGAATAAAGGTGAGAAATGTTTTTTTAAAATTTGAATTTTTGCCTGCCTTGGTTATCAGATTTCAGAACCAAATTAACACCTACTGTTGCCACACTCCCTTCCCTGCATTTTACCTGACCCAAGAATACTTTTTGTGTCACTACAGAAATGACCGTCGGCAAAGACCAGGAGGTGACTGTCAAATCGAAGGGTGCTGGCGGTCAGGGCAAAGTTGCCGCCAAGGTTACCGGGCCTTCAGGAAAACCGGTCACTTGTAAGGTCAGTTTGACTTTAGACTTTTTCTTTTTTTTTCTACTCCAAAATCTCTGAATTCTACACGGTCAATCTCTTAAAAACTACAGTACTGAAATACTTTTTTTTTTTTTCTTTTTCTTTCATTTTGTTCCAGGTTGAGCCAGGGTTGAGCCCAGAGACCAGTCAGGTGAAGTTCATCCCTCGTGAGGCAGGGCCATACCAGGTGGAACTGACCTACGACGGAGTGCCCATCCCTGGATCACCCTACACTCCTACAGCCTACCCTCCTACTGACCCGTCCAAGGTCAGCAGAGTCACCCTCCCTTCTCCTGGGCCTTCATGGATCTTATCAGCATTATTTCATTTCCTTATAAAGAATCAGTCATTTAACTCTGCCTCCTTCTCCGTCTAGGTGCGCTGCTCTGGCCCAGGACTGGAGCGGGCCAAGGTCGGTGAGACCGGAGAGTTTGTAGTGGACTGCACCAATGCTGGTCCGGCTGAGCTCACCATCGAGATCATCTCGGACAGCGGCACAGAGGCCGAGGTTCACATCCAGGACAACGGAGATGGAACCTACACCATCACTTACATCCCACTCTACCCAGGCTCCTACACGCTCACCATACGCTACGGAGGCCAGGATGTGCCAAACTTTCCCGCCCGCCTTACCGTGGAGCCGGCCATCGATGCCAGTGGAGTCCGTGTGTTTGGACCAGGAGTGGAAGGCAAAGGTAACCTAGCCATCCACTTGAACAATCAACTTCCAGGAGACGGATATATATAGTAGGGATACACTGATATGAATTTGTGGCAATATTAATTCTGCTCTTATGGCCAATAACAAATATTTATAGATATTTTTTATATTGTATATATATTTCAAAAATGGCCACCCTGCTTCTCTGCTTCTGTTAAACCGCACAAAATCGAGCATTGCATCACTATCACCGTCACATGACCAAACACACACATCCCCATTTTTACATGTCAGATACTGATTTGTTAAATCATACTTTAAATGAGCTACATCTGCACATGCTATGACAACTGTATGTTGTGTGATTTTTAGGAGTATTCCGTGACGCAACCACAGACTTCACCGTGGATGCTCGTGCTCTCACACAGAACGGAGGCGACCACATCAAAACTCGGATCAGCAGTCCATCCGGCAGCTGCCCGGATGCCGTGATCACAGACCACGGCGATGGCATGTACGCCGTAGAGTACACTCCCTACGAGGAGGGTGGGTTTAAACATCGCGACACGAACATTAGCAGGGGGGCGGTACCTACTGGCTGGTTAGGATTGTAACTCTGTGTGTGTGTGTTCAGGCCCTCACAGTGTGGAGGTCTGCTACGATGGCTCTCCAGTGCCCAAAAGTCCATTCCGTGTGGCGGTCACCGAGGGCTGCGATCCGGCTCGTGTCCGTGTTCACGGTCCTGGCCTGAAGAGCGGCATCACCAACAAGCCAAACAAGTTCATGGTTGAAACCCGGTACGGAAAAAGTTCAGGTTGGCTCATCCGGCGGAGTGGCTCCGTCTCTTCGTTTTTATAATGCCATGTTCCTTCTGCAGAGGAGCGGGAACTGGAGGTCTTGGTCTGGCAATGGAAGGTCCATCAGAGGCCAAAATGTCCTGCACTGACAACAAAGATGGCAGCTGCAGTGTGGAGTACATTCCCTATGAGCCTGGAACATACAACCTCAACATCACCTATGGAGGGCAGCCAGTCAAAGGTGACTCACAACTACAACACCTTCTGGAGGAGTTTGTCTCCAACACCTTGAGATTGAATACATGAGAATCAAAAGCAAATACTAATCTGCTCAACTTTAGCATTTACTAATGTTTTTCTACATTTAAAAAATAAACTTTGTAACTTTTTCTGTTTTTTTTTCTTTTTTTTGTCTGAGCAGGAAGCCCCTTCTCCGTTCCAGTCAGCGACACTGTGGACAGCACTAAGGTGAAGTGTCAGGGTCCTGGCCTCGGCAGCAACGTCAGAGCCAACATCCCTCAGGAGTTCACAGTGGACGCCTCCAAAGCTGGAGTGGCCCCTCTGCAGGTCCGCGTTCAAGGACCCAAAGGTGACGAGTGTTCTTGATTGTTGAGATGTACCTCAACGGGATCCACGATTAGTTGCAGCAAAAGACTTTATCTGGGGAAATATTCCATTGACGTTTCACAAAATGTAGAAACGATGAGCTCATCGCTGTTTCTTGCAGGAGTCGTGGAGCCTGTCGAGGTCGTGGATAATGGAGACCAGACTCACACAGTCAACTATGTTCCCACCAGAGAGGGACCCTACTCCATCAATGTCTTGTATGCTGATGAGGAAATCCCACGCAGGTAAAACTCAATGCATCATTTGCCTCCAGCAGTAACTATTATTGGTAGGCATTTATTGTGTTATCATTTATCGTGATAATTTTCTGGTCATGAGAATTTAGATTTAGTAATTAAAAATCACACTTTGTGACTGGGGTCCCAAAAAAGCACATTATAAGTAAGTATTTTAACAGTATTTGTGGAGCTATGAATATCATGTGGAGCAGTCACAGCCTACATAGTCACAGTTCAATAAGAAAATGGCTTAATAGTTCTTATCGTCACGTTTTTATCGTCATCACAATAGCACAATAAAATATAACACTTTCAGTCCATATCGACCACCTTGAGTAACTATACTGTAGAGGACTTTGTATTTATATTTACTGCATATGGAAACATCGTAATTTAAGCTTGAAATAATCAAACTTGATTGTTGAAACACAAGTCATACAATTCCACCATATCATCTGAAAATATTCATATTCCTTGGACCTTTGCAGTTTTGTTACTTCGTGTGATCAACACATGATCAACAGATTCTTCCACCTGAGCTGTGGATCACTGCAGCTCACCCACAGACATCAGAAACTGCTTGGCTGCTTGGTTTTCTCTTTACCAGGCCTTGTGGGGTCTGGAACCTGTGGAAGCTGCTCAGACCCTGCGGTGTCTCTTAATGACTTTGGCCAAAAATGATTAATAACTGAGATGTGGAGGGAATTCATTGTTGTTTTTGCAGTTTTGTTTGTTGTGTTATCATGACCTATTGTGAAAGCATTGTCCAACAGAATGAGGCTAATTTTGGAAGAATCTTTTAGTTTTAACATTTTGTTCACTTTTTGATATTTTATTTTGATATTTTCATACCATGTGTTCATTTCATTTCTAATTTAGTATATTTGTCTTTTTTTAAAGCCTAACAATAGGTTCTATTGTCAGGTTCTTAATTTCTAAAGAGTTAGTCTGATGTTCTCTAACAAACCTCGGAGACCTTCATAGAGAATAAATTACAGGCCAGTTGATTTTTTTATTTTTATATTTTTTACTAATTAGGGGATTTATGAAGAAATTGTCGTTTTATCTAATTTGCGATACAAAATAAATTGTACTTTTTCATTTCAGGGTCCCTGGAAAAATATCCTGTTGTTCATGTTAAAATAAAACATCTATGAAAAATTGCTCTCAATTTCTGCCCAACCTTTCAGTGGTGATTCTTGGTTGCTGTTCAAACTGCACTTCCTGTCTGCCTCTTGCAGCCCTTACAAGGTGAAGGTCCTGCCGACCCACGACGCCAGCAAGGTGCGTGCCAGCGGACCCGGCCTCAACACCACCGGCGTGCCCGCCTCTCTGCCTGTCGAGTTCACCATTGATGCCAAAGATGCGGGCGAGGGACTGCTGGCGGTGCAGATCACGGTGAGTGCTCACGTTGAGGTCAGAGATCGGAAGCCTGACCTCTGGTTCTTTTAAAGCTCTGACATACACCTGGATTTCTCAAAAATGAATCCTGCATAATGTAATTTAAATAATTTATGGCGAAAAAGACAATGCCAAACAATGATGAAGGTAGGTATTAAAATTAGACGGACGATAAGAGTGGCCCAGCAGGGAGTATGTAAGGTCACCATTACTTAAAGAGACGAGAAGACTGTGTGAACTTTATTTGCAATATTTTTGGGTTGTACTCGAGCAAATTTGATTATTTGAAAACTGATTAGATATTTGAGTCTCCAATCTTTGCCTGTTTTATGCAGTCAGATAGAAAGCATGAAAACTGATCATTTGGTGCAATTTTTGAGCGTTTAAGTCCTTGTGTTTCTACAGGACCCAGAGGGGAAGCCTAAAAAGGCAAAGATCCGCGACAACCATGATGGGACCTACCTGGTGTCGTATGTACCAGACATGACGGGCAGATACACCATCCTAATCAAATACGGAGGGGATGAGATTCCTTATTCACCGTACCGCATCAGAGCTCTCCCCACCGGAGACGCCAGCAAGTGCACCGTCACAGGTTAGCTTCTTTACGCTCACACTCTGATTTATAGAAACTTTGTATTCTAGAGTTAGAATCAAAGTTCTTTTGTTTTAGTTTGCTCCATATTTACTGAAGGTCAAATGACCTTTTTTTGTTTTGTTTTTTTTGTGGCAAAAGAAAGTAGAGATCAGAATCTCAGCAATTATGGACACATTCATCTCAGTCATTTCTTGCTGCATTTAACTGCAAATTGGGTTCTTTGAATACAGAGAGCCCAGTGGTTTCAAAGTTTTTAAAGTCTTAGACTTAAAAAATATATATATTTTCATTGCTTTTTACTTGACTGAAAATGTCTTTGACACCATTTTTCAAAAGTATAAAAACGTATTGATTTCAAACGTAAATCATTTGTACGGTAGAGAAGTTCCTGCTATCTAAAAGTGTACAAATACATGAAACACAAGCAAATCAAGAAAACTTCAAATTGTTTTAAAAACTTATAGATAATTTTCCCCCCAAAAAAATCAACTGTAAATATAATGCAGTCATCTGACTGTCCCGCAAATATTCACAAGTCATTATTTGCACTGACAGCAGTGTGACTGCAGAGTGGCCACTATGTGGTCTGATGTTTTGAATCTGACAGATGAATGAACTTCACGTGTCAATTTGCTTGTGTTTGTGTGATTGCCTTTGTTTTCTCCAGCTGCATTGCACTGAGCTCTCCCTTTCAACATGTCCCATCAGTTTTTATTTGCTGCTCAGGTCTCATTTTTCTGTGCATTGGTATGTCATGTTGCTCACGCTGTGCTCCTCAGTTGCACCTCACCTACACTCCCCCTCCCCCCAGACACACACATGCATTTCACCACCACCGTTCTTCAGCCAACTGTCTGGAGCACAGTTAATGCCACCCAGCACCCCCACATCCTTATCTGACTGTCTTTTATTTGTCACCTTTTTTCTTTTATCTTGCTCCCCTGCTTCTCACCGTTCCTTTTATCAGTCTCAATCGGCGGTCACGGTTTAGGTAAGCCCTGTGAAAGATTCGTAACAGAAGAATTGCTCTCTCTCTCCTTTTTTTTTTTTTTTTTGTTTTTCTTTTCTTTTCGCATGGAGAATTAGTGGTTCCAAACCTTTCCAGAGTATCCCATCCTGTGCTTTATTTATTTATTTTTTTCTTTCAAACTCATTTACTTCTCTCATAACACTTCCTGACTCATGTTTTTATTGGACGGACTAAAGGACTAACAGCATCAATAGGACGGCATGGTGGAATGGCTCTTTTAGCTAATCTATTTATAGTTGTAGATTAAATTGAAACTTTTTAATAACAGATGACTAGTTGGCTACAAGTTACATGAGACTTGAATAACATGACTAGATCTGACCCAACTTTAACCTGGTCTCATGGTTGTGGAATGTGCATGCATTGTGTTTTTACGAAGGTAAACTTGGGAAGCCGTATGGAGGAATGAACCTGCCAAAACTAAAAATGCTCATCAAAATAAAGATGTCTTAACTATGTAACGTGTGGGGAATGAGTTGCATAAAGTATTCACATATTTTAGTCCTATCTTACAATTTTATTTAAAAATATTTTTTTGTAGTGTATGTTCAAGATTACATTTTTTTTTTCTCCAATGTTTTATTTGGCCAAATGTTTGTTTTGGGTTTTTTTCATTTTTACAATTTACCACCTTTGACAAAATTGCATTTTAACTTTAGTGAATTTATCTTTACCTTTTAAAGAACAATATCTCAGTGAATTTGGGTGTTTATCATAGTTCTTTGTTTTGTACTTATCACAAAAAAATTGTTTTTCTTTTTTGTAAGATGGCTTTACATTATTCCAAGTGCACATTCTGAACAAACTCGCTTATTCACTTGGAAAATGTATGGAAATGCAAAGAAAATAAGATAAAAATGAATGAAGCCCATTAATCCAAAATGTGAACTCAGAAATGGATCCAGCTAATTTAAGAGCCAAAAGGACAAAATAGTTTCAGTCTATATTTGGATGCATTAAATGATGTATTAAGAAATGCAATCCACTTAAACTGGCTTGATTTTGGGTATTTGGCATGTTCAGTCTTCCATACTTTTCTACACATCAGACTGTAACAACCAATCACATTATGTATGCTTTTGTTCTCCTAAGGCGCTGGTGTTGGTCCAACTATTCAGATCGGTGAACAGACAGTCATTACAGTTGATGCCAAGGCTGCTGGGAAAGGCAAGGTGACGTGCAGCGTGTGCACGCCCGAAGGGGCGGAGCTCGACGTGGACGTCGTCGAAAATGAGGACGGCACCTTTGACATCTTCTACACTGCACCCCAACCCGGAGAGTATGTAATATGTGTCCGTTTCGGAGGGGAGCACATTCCCAACAGTCCGTTCCAAGTTACGGTGAGTTGCTTAAACTGCAGACGCACAGGTCTGCTATTCTTAAATGTTTGGCTCAAGATTGCTAAAGAAAGACGAGTTGATTTTAAAATGACAAGAACCAAAATGAAACTGGAGAATTTTACATGTTTAAAACCTCTTATCGCATAATTGTAGACACAAATCTTTGGGCTCTCGAGCTGGCTTTACTTCATTTTCTTCAGAATAGATTAGCATAAAGTTTCCATTTGAAGTATTTCTGCTTTTGCTCCAGATATCCCAGGTTCTTCAGCAGAACAAAGCAATGATGCTTCTGCCTTTCCTTACGAAGTCATTATTTAGAAAATCTTCTGGCAGTATGAGTGTTCCCTAAATCATTTTGTTTCACACTTTCAATCCTTCATCTTTTGTGCCTTCTCTTCACCACCTCCCTACCCTCCCAGGCTCTGGAAGGACCATCAGACCAGCTCATGCAGCAGAGACAAATGCCCCAATACTACGCTCAACAGCCCTGGGTACCTAACAAACATCAAGCTGGTCTTGAGCTCCATTTGTGTTTAGCTGCCTTATTTTATTTATTTTTTTGCCCCAGTTGTCATGCTTCCATGTCATTGTTTTCATCCCACAATGCCTCACTTCATCAGACTCCATCAGTGTCTGTCTCTCTTTGCAGGTGTTTCATTCATACTGATGCCTTTTTCTTATCCCTTCGTTCCCTTCATGTGAAAAACTGAGTCCCTCCTCCAACACATGAACAGTGCAGCTGAGCTTTACAATATCACATCCCCATTGTGGGAGAGATTTACATTTCCCTCAGAATTTTTCTATTAAATAATTGTGCAGCTCTGTTGTTAACTGCTTCATGTGGGAATCGCTTAAGAAACAAAGCGATTTTTCATGAGAACCGTCTTCCTCTCGTCTCTGACCCACTGGTTTTGTTCTCGCAGTTTGTGCTGGCGTCGTCGTCTTGACCATAATCCTCATTTGTCATTTCATTCCATGTCGTCTCATCCCTGCATTGGTGTTTGGAAGCTTTACCTCTCTTGTCTTGCGTTGTGCTGATGGTGTGCAACATGGCTTAGCAGAGAAGCGCACCATAAAGTCCGCAATCCTTTAATTTCTGTTCTGTCTTTCAGGCAACAGACAGACCAGTTGGGATGAATGGCCTGGATGTGACAGGACTTAGACCTTTTGACCTGGTCATCCCATTCACCATTCAGAAGGGAGAGATCACAGGTAATGCATAAAGTTTAAATCTCGTCGTTACGATGTCCTAAGGACCGGCTACAAGTGATAGTCGAGACCACCTAACCCAAGACCAAATCAGTACCAGACTCTATTGAGGCAGAGACGGAACCAAGACTGTTGAGGGACTGAAACGAAGCCCACATCACATGATACAATAAAATATGAAGCACTACATTTGCTTGCGTCCTTCAATATGTTAATTATATTAGGTGACGTTAGCTTATGCATCATGTTAGGAGGCAAACAGCTGACAAACAGAAACTGGCGCCCTAAAACACATAGTGAATACACTACACAGGTAGCTAACTAATACGTGTAGCTAATGACTAAATCTTTGTGCGAGTTGCAGGCAAGTAATTTTGGTACAGAGGTAGGTTGCTAACATTAGCTAGCTAGCTTTGCTAACAGCACTTTCGTAGAGTTTACCCTTCTTTGTGCTTCCTCGCTGATGATTGGTTGGAACTAGTCCCCACCGTCTCTGAAAACAAAGCACTGTATAGTTTGAGTTGCTCTATGCTGTCTTCTGCGTATCTTCAGCAATACAATTCGACGACATAAATCCCAAAGAATATATTGGATTGTTGACTGCAGTAACAAAATACATATTTTGGAAGGAGTTATGTTGTTGATGGATTTGAATCCGAGTGTTTTACAGCCAATGAAAGCAAGAATGTTAAATAAAACTGGCAATATTCTGGCTATTTAGTGATATTTCCACAGTTGTGGTCTTGAGAAAATCCAGAGCCCTCAATGTCCAAGACCCAGACAAGATGGGGTACAAGATGAGACAAACTATCAAAGTAGTTTAGAGTACTAAACCACTAGTTACAACATATGCCTCCATTTTGTTTTTGAAGGTGAAGTCCGAATGCCATCAGGCAAGGTGGCCAAGCCCGACATCACCGACAACAAGGACGGCACCGTAACCGTGAAGTACGGTCCCACAGAGGCCGGTCTGCATGAGATGGATATTAAATATGATGGCATCCACATCCCAGGTACATCAGAGTTCTGCAATACCTGCAGCTACTACAGCACATCAAAACGGCACATCTAAATGACTGTTTTTTCATGCCTTTTTTCTGTTTTCCATCAACAGGAAGCCCCCTGCAGTTCTTTGTGGACTACATGAACAGCGGGAATGTCAGTGCCTACGGCCCTGGTCTTATCCATGGAACCGTGAACAAGCCTGCCGTCTTCACTGTTGACACTAAAGACGCTGGAGAGGGTATGCAGAAAGGACACCAACTTCTGTGTTCACACAAACGTTAAATTCAAGCTGATCATGTATTTTTATTACATGTGTATGTAAAAACTACACATACATGTACATACCTTTTTTTTTCCTCCACAGTGTACGTAACTGTCTGCACATAGACTGCAGGTGGAACTGAAGTCAAATTCTTTGCTTTTGTGCAGAAACCTGACAAATAGTCCAGATTTTGATTGTGTTTGAGAATGAATCTTGCAGAAACAAAAATACGACTTTGTGCTTTGCTGTATATAAACGCAGGTGGCCTTTCTCTGGCCATCGAGGGGCCATCCAAAGCAGACATCAGCTGCATGGACAACCAGGACGGGACCTGCACAGTGTCCTACCTCCCTGTCCTGCCAGGGGACTACAGCATCCTGGTCAAATATAACGACAAGCACATCCCTGGAAGCCCCTTCTCTGCCAGAATCACTGGTAAGGCTGCGTTTTCGACCCGGCAGTCAAGTTAGCAGACGTGCGACCTTTCAGATCGCACGTCATGACTGCTGACATTTGGTAGGAGCATTTAACAAATTAGTGTTTTAGTCCTTTTTATCTTTGCAATCATCCTCCTTCAGGGATATTTCTTTAACAAGAGTTCTTAGGGGACTTTATGAAGACAGTTTCTGAACACATGTCAATGTTTGCTTTATCTTAATTTCCAGGTTTTGTACTGCAAATTATGCTGCATATTTTTGTAAGCAATCAGTTTTTGTGAGATCTTCAATGAAAGTGTAGGCGTTTGAAAGTTGTTTTTGTTTGTTTTGCATGAGTGCTGTGAATAGTTGTCTACTTGAATGAGTCATAGGTCAGAGTTAAATGGCTTACTGACCTATAAACTAGTGAAAAGAGAAGAGTCCAGATGCTGGACTGGAAGGAAACGATTCTCTTCTTTATTGCCAAATCTCAGAAAAACAAGAACCGGAAAGAAAACCTTCAGATTATTAAAGTTTTTTGCAAATTAAAAGAAAACAGGAATTTTTTTTCCTCCAAATATCCGAAATCTTAGATCATAGTTTGTCAAAATGTTTATTTTTATCTTGCATTTATTCTGTGGTTTATTTGCTTCATTGCACAGTAAAATGATTTTAATAAGTTGCTGCACAATGATATTTTACTGGTCATCCTGCCCTGGAAGTCTTTTCCAGAATAAACATCTTAACTGGTTTATTAGCCCCGCCCACTGACGCTGGTTTTGAGGATAATGGATCACATGAATTCATGAACCATGGCAACAGGAATGGGAACAATGTGTAAAAAAAGACTTTCTACATACTGCTGACAAATATATGCATTTATTACTCTATGATGGCCAGTAGTGGACGTCCACACATGTAGAGTTTGTTCTAATCAGCCTGTCCTCGTCTCCAGGGGACGACTCCATGCGGATGTCCCACCTGAAGGTGGGGTCGGCTGCTGACATCCCTCTGGACATCGGCGAGCTGGACATCAGCCAGCTGACCGCCTCCCTCACCACGCCCTCGGGTCGCGAGGAACCCTGCCTGCTGAAGATCTTGAGGAACGGCCACGTCGGTGAGTCCGCCGCCGATCGGTAACCTCTTTGGAGGAATGCGATCGGTGCTTTAACCGCCGCCGCTTCCATCAGGCGTCTCGTTCGTGCCGAAAGAGATTGGCGAGCACCTGGTGAACATCAAGAAGAACGGACGCCACATCGCCAACAGCCCCATCTCTGTGATGATCAGCCAATCGGAGATCGGCGACGCCAGCCGTGTGCGTGTGAGCGGGCAGGGCCTGAGTGAAGCAAGGACCTTCGAGCCAGCAGAGTTCATCATCGACACTCGCGATGCGGGTAAACGCCAGGAGGAGATTTTGACAAAATTATTCCATCTGAACAAAACAAGGGAATTGAATATTAACATATGCCTGTTGTTGCCAGGATACGGTGGCTTGAGCCTTTCCATTGAGGGACCCAGCAAAGTGGACATCAACACCGAGGATCAAGAGGATGGCACCTGCAAGGTCACCTACTGCCCCACAGAACCAGGAAATTACATCATCAACATCAAATTTGCTGACCAACATGTGCCAGGTGCTTACCATTAAACGGTCAGGGGTTAAAGGTCAGGAATACGGGGGTTTTGGCTTACTGAACCAAGGGATTGTGCACACAGGGAGCGCCTTCACGGTGAAGGTGACTGGGGAGGGCAGGATGAAGGAGAGCATCACCAGGAAGAAGAGAGCCGCTTCTGTCGCCAACGTGGGCAGCCAGTGTGACCTCAGCCTCAAGATCCCAGGTGACCCAAACAGGAAGTTGGGAAATCACAAGACCCAAACGTCTACTTGTTCTGTTGGCGATCTGACCTCCTCCTTCCCCCCCAACCCCTCTTCCTTCAGAAATCAGCATAGCGGACATGACGGCCCAGGTGACCAGCCCCTCAGGTCAGGTCCACAAAGCCGACATCATGGAGGGAGAGAACAACACCTACTGCATCCGCTTCGTCCCCACAGAGACGGGCGTGCACACGGTCTGCGTCAAGTACAACGGCATGCACGTGCCCGGCAGCCCCTTCCAATTTACCGTCGGGCCCCTGGGTGAGGGCGGAGCCCACAAAGTTCGCGCCGGGGGGCCGGGCTTGGAGAGGGCCGAGGCTGGAGTACCAGGTCGGTGCGATCGGGGTGTGTGTGTGTGTGTGAGCAGCGTGTGTTTTCCCACTGTGAAACTGACTCCTCTGTGCTGCTCCTTAGCCGAGTTCAGCATCTGGACCAGAGAGGCCGGGGCCGGGGGCCTCAGCATCGCCGTGGAGGGGCCAAGCAAGGCAGAGATCACCTTCGAGGACCGCAAGGACGGCTCCAGTGGAGTGTCTTACATTGTTCAGGAGCCGGGTGAGAGGAGACGCACTGAGCATGTGCAACAAATCAAATGGTTTTCATGCACAGGAGTTAAACATGGAGCTCTGTTTATAAGGCACAGAGTTATAAACAGAACTCTAAATACAACCATCTAATGATAATTGTATCAATTTCTCTTTCAGAAACTATAAAAAAAAGCCTTTTGTGAATAAATTAAATTGTCTGAACGATGAAACACAGCTAGAAAGAATTAGAATATCTCCTTTACGACTCTGAGTATGGTCTCAAACCTTTTCCTATTTACAAATTTTGCGATGTGGGGCAAATATTTTTTCTTTCTTTTTTTTTTTTTTTTTAAATAAAGTCCAACAGATAAGAAAAAAGCTCCGACTTATTTGTTTGGTGATTGCTAAATAATTTGTTGCTGAAAATGACAAAAATCAAATACTGAGATTATAAATGGAAAGAAACCCAAATATCAAGGGTTGCACCACTAAATCGGCCAGCTGTTAAAGATCCGTAATTCTGGGAGATCGGATTTATCGGCCGATATGTACTTATGAAACCGATCTAATCCTCCGCCACAAACATCTGAAAATCAGCCACTGGCCCCCTCTGCTCTGCTGTGAGAGAGGACTGACGGACCCAACTTGACGGCAGGTCACCTCTGCATGTAGATGACCGTCACCCTACTGTTGCCGACTGGGAGACTCTATCGTCATATTTTGCTTTTTCTTCTCGGATAAAAAAAAAAAACAACAACAAAAAACACAGTATCTGCCAAAATCAGAGTAGTTCATGCTTTTCAAGTAATCTTGTACTCCTACAAATACTTCCCATGAGTGACTGACTGCTCCCCGTCGACCAGCTTCAGTGACTCTGACCGTTGTGTCGTCCTGCAGGCGACTATGAGGTGTCGATCCGTTTCAACGACGAGCACATCCCCGACAGCCCCTTCATCGTCCCCGTGGCCTCGCCGTCGGACGACGCCCGCCGCCTCACTGTTGCCAGTCTTCAGGTGAGGCTCTGAGACACGCACACATCCGTGTGCATGCAGACCAGGCCGCAGTGCACCGCCCGCCATGCAGCAGCAGCTTGAAGCTCGATCCATCTGGGTATCAAACCAGAGAAGATGCCGGGGGGAAGTTGAGCAGTTTTAGTTTTGGGGCCTTAAACGACCTAATCAGACATGTCAGTTGATAAGTAGAAAAGGAGAGAACAGTGAGTAGATGCTGTGAGACTAGAGTGGACAGGTGAAACTGTACGATGAGCTGATGCTGCATGGGGGGGCAGTTCAGGGGCTTCTGGGAAACTCGAGGACTGTGTGTGTTTCTCGTGCCTCATTCTAAAGGCTCCCAACAGCCTTCCCGCTCTGAAGCTGTGACAGGGCGCTAAAGGGTTAAAGAGGTCGGAAACGGGCTGTTTTATTTTCCCTTCCTGTCTCCTTGATCTCACACACACACACACACACACACCCATTACCAAACCTCACATTCCATTGATTTCCAAAAGAATCCTAGAAAATCTAGAGTTGGGTTCTACAGATGCGTTTCTATGGGTTCTCCTTTGCTCTCACACACTCCTTCACACCGCTGAAGAACTAAAATTCAGAACCAGATCCACAGATTCTCTCGGGTCCATTCCACCTTCTGTTTCTTCACTACACAGCCTTCCTCTTTAGCCCTCTTAGCGACCTCCAGGTAAGATAAATATGAAACTTCTGTGAGCAGCTGTAAACTGGAATGGTAATCTCAGCTTGTGACTCAGTGTTGGAGTTTATTTGTTGTCGAGCAGGAGTCAGGGTTGAAGGTAAACCAGCCGGCATCGTTTGCCGTCAGCCTCAATGGCGCCAAAGGTGTGATCGACGCAAAGGTCCACAGTCCCTCCGGCGCGCTGGAGCAGTGCTGCGTCACGGAGATCGATCAAGGTAACGGAGGAGAATCACTTCAGAGAGCCAGCAGGGCTGTAGGAGTCTCTGTGTGACTTGGCTCTGCTGTCCCCCTTGTCCAGACAAATACGCAGTCCGGTTCATCCCCAGAGAGAACGGCCTCTATCTGATCGACGTCAAGTTTAATGGAAGTCACATTCCAGGAAGTCCGTTTAAAATCCGCGTCGGGGAGACGGGCCAGGCTGGCGATCCGGGCATGGTGTCCGCCTACGGACCGGGACTGGAGGGAGGCACCACAGGTAGCGCGCCGCCATCATGTACATCGTCTTTGCAGAGTGTGCAGCTAGTTTTTATCCAGCTTAGTATAAGTATTCTGTTATAGGTTCTATAACAATGATTCTTCAATAGCATCTGGGTAAATTCCAGTTTTTCCAAGCACTGCTGTCATTAGTTATTTTAAAATAGCGTTGCAGCAGGATTTGGATCGTTGCAAACAATTGGCACTCTCTAAATATGCGTTCAAGAGGAAAGTTCCAAGTTTGTAGCTGCACTAATAAATTGCGAGGTAAATGTTAAACCGAGTCCCACCAACATCGGCCCAAGTAACACCAGTGGTTTGTGACCCATAGTTAGAGATGGGGGAAAAAAATAAGGATCAAAGGGGAAAAGTGTGAAACGTTTGGTTCCTCCATCAAAACCAACAAAAATCCAGAAGCAAATGTTACAAAAAAACTGCAGTGATACAAATTGTCCGATATTTCTCTGTGCTGATAATCCACTGTGGCCAGTGTAGAGGCAGTAATATACCATCTCAAGATGTTTTAGCCATTTCCAGCTGCTTGTGCAGCTGAGGGGTTCAAGCTCTAGACCCAGAAATGTTGCAGACTACATTCCTACACCCTCCCTCGTGTTTTCTGGGGAGCTCAGGACAAGACCTCATTGAACCTTTGTTCATTTTTTTTAAAATATGTTTTGCCCCCTACTTGCCACTTTAAGGCATCTAGTTTATGGCAGTGGCTTCATTTCTCAGAACTGAACATTAGAAACCCTTTTTATCTGTAGTTTGTCATGTTGCCATATCATCAAGTTGCATCAGAAATGCACCTAAAATCTGCACAAAAAGACCCAATCAGTTGATATTTCTGATGCGACTTGATGTCATAAGTTGCATCATACTTGCATCTGATGACGTGTAATACGTACATAGTTGGAAGTTTCTGCATGGTGAAAAGGGTCCGGTAGCTTTTGCTGGAGTTCTTAAAGTAACTGTGTGCAGCTTTGTGTTTTCTTACCCTGTTTATTGTCACGCTCACTTTGGTCCTGACTGCTTTTAGGAACTGCGTGTGAGTTTGTGGTAAACACGAGCACTGCAGGCCCCGGGGCCCTCGCCGTGACCATCGACGGGCCCTCCAAAGTGAAGATGGATTGTGTGGAGTGTCCAGAGGGTTACAAGGTTACTTACACCCCAATGGCCCCTGGAAACTATCTCATCTCCATAAAATATGGCGGCCCTTACCACATTGTGGGAAGCCCCTTTAAGGCAAAGATTACAGGTGAAGCAAGGTCTTTGCTTTTGGTTTGAAAATGTAAAGTGAGACGCAGCCGCCCCTGACTCGCTCTGTTCTCCAGGTTCCAAGCTTGTGTCCAGCCACAGCATGCATGAAACCTCCTCGGTCATGGTCGACCCCGTGACCCGCGCCATCAGCGGTTCTCAGCAGGCCACTCCCACTCATTCAGATGCCAGCAAGGTGACGGCTAAGGGCCCCGGCCTGACCAAGGCGTTCGTTGGCCAGAAGAACAACTTCTGTGTCGACTGCAGCAAAGCAGGCAAGTCTTTATGTTTCGTGTATAGAATGTGGGCACTTAAGTTTTGACCAAAGATGATTTGACAATCTGAATTTATAGTAATTATACTATATATATTTCAAACTCTGTTTGAAAAAACCCCCCAATCCCACCTTAAAATCCAAACTTTGGTTTGAAAAGATGGAGGCTGGTAAAGCTTGACCACTGACCTGCTTGTGATTCACTTCGTCAGACGGTTGATGAATGCTGTCCAGTGATTCTGTTTTTAGACTGAGACTTTGAGGCCACCTGTATGACTAAGACCCACACCAATAGTTTTCCTAGTGGAAACCGATCTCTGAATCATTTTTTCCCCTGCTCCTTTACATTTGCAGAACAAGATTAGTACACGTGTAACTATCAATCTGTTCCTCAATGCTAAATAAACAATGCATAGTTCCGTCACAACTTAATCATCACCTTCAAACTGCTGACTACAACCCTGAGGGGACTTGGATGATTTAGTAGCTCTGCTTTATTGTGGTGTACCTCAGGGATCAGTCATTAGACTGTTTATTTCCCACTTTGTTAGTCAGCAGATTACATGGTGTACATCTCCACTTCATCAGAACTGTTATTGATTAACCTTCATCAGTTCGCCAAATTCTCCTGATGCTGCAAGCTCAGCAGAACCTAAAGACACAGAAACACTCCCATTCTTGCCTTCATTTTAGACATTTTCAGACATTGTGTTGAATGCTCTGAGATTGTGTTGAGATTAATCAACTATTTATTCCACAAGGGAAGTGAAATGTTACAACTGGTATCAGCGCATTTTCAAGATTTGTTGGTCAGTAAGGATCGTTGGTAGCAGTCAGTCCTGCAACGAATCTCAATTTGTTGCAAGACTGACAGTTGGTCAATTTTCCAGTGCTTATGGTTCAAAAGTAACTCTGAAGAGGTGGGCTTCTAGTCTAGATTTAAAGAAACTCAGTGTTTCAGCTGTTTTGCAGTTTTATGGAAGTCTGTTCCAGATTTGTGGTGCTTAGAAGCTAAATGCTTCTTCTGTCTTTGGTTCTGCTTCTGGGACTGCAGAGCAGATCAGAACCAGAGGTCTGCTCTGACTCAAATGACTCATGATGCTCAGGTTTTTTTTGTTGTTTTTTTAACCACAGAGATCCAGGACCGAACTATTGAAACCTTTTCATTCTGCAGGTCGTAACATGCTGTTGGTCGGTGTGGACGGTCCGAAGGTCCCCTGCGAGGAGATCCTGGTGAAGCACATGGGCAGCCGCGTGTACAACGTCAGCTACCAGCTCAAAGAGAAGGGCGAGTACATCCTGGTGGTGAAGTGGGGCGACGAGCACATCCCCGGCAGTCCCTACCACCTCACCGTCTAACGGCCACCGCAGCGACCCGGAGGTCCCGTCCAGCTGGTGGCTGCTCACGGCTCCAAAGTCTTCCCATTGTTGCAAATTAAGATTCCCTGTGTGGTAGCAGTTTAACTCATGTGAGCCAGTTTGCTTGTTATTCTTCACTGCAATCCAGTCTAAAGAGCAACGCAGTGAATGCTTGTTTCCTTCAGAAATGGGGGGGCGAAGGCGCCCCTTTTGATCACTGTAAACTATCACAATATTTAACACTTTCAGCCACGTGTTGACTTTAAATTAGTGCAGAATGCCAGAATATTGTAGTAACAGGTTTTGGTCCCCAGATTTAGATGGAAGGTTACTGTTTACACTGGAGGAGCTCTTACAGACATGAAAAATGGGTTTTGGAGCTTCTAGATGAGCAATCACAGGACAAAGGCTTATAAGTGACCCTTTTTTTTTTTTACAGTGACATTACTTTGACCTGTGTCTGTATAAAACTCAGCTTGTCTGTTACGGCGTTGCCCATCCAAAGCTCACCCTTGCTCGGCTTTTACGATCATCCGCCATCGATTTCATCTGCTGCTAGTGTGATCCAGTTTTACGCCCTGCTGTCCTTTAGTAGTCAGGAAATCAAAGGGTGTGCTAACACGCATTTAGCTTTCTCTGAACACGGCTGCTGGAAGGCGTTGCTTTGTGTGGCCACGTTAGACACCGGCGTGTCCTTTAAGATTGGGGAAACTCTTTGGTGTAGAAAAGGTTCTGAGTCGATGACCAACGGGTCGAAAAAGGGAAGTTTTCAAACTTGTCGAAAGGGTTAAAGGCGAGGCTGCGGTTTAAGTCTGTGTTTTGCATTCCCATTAGAGCTTAACTCTGCTTTGTGCCTTTATCTGTATTTTGAAGCTAAATAACTGAATTTTGTCCAAAATTTAAAAAAAAAGGCTTTTAAAGTGATTGTAAGACAGTATTTTGATACACAATAAAGTATTTTTCTCAATCGAACAGAAATTAGTTGGGTTTTTTTACACCCTGCTGACAACACATTTTTATGAAACACTTTTAACTCGTACTGATTCACTCTGCCACCAGAGGGAGCCGCTGCACAGAGCTCAGGCGTGAATGACGATTATGTTGTAGACCTTCAAATCGCATGTCTCTTTGAAATGAGCGAGTCGTTTGTATTTTCAAAAACAAATGATTGTAGGCAGGAATCATTCAAGTCCAAGATGTGACGATGAATTCACATGTTGGACATCGTCGTCCAAGAACGGCTCGGTATCGTCAGGAGTGGGCCAGGTCAGCATGTCGACATGGAAAACTACAGGAAGAAGAAAATGCCAAAGTATGAAGAGTTCACGATCTCAACACGATCTCTGCGTACAAGAACAAAACTGGGAGCACAAGGGTCTCTTCAGCTGACTGTTCACTTTGTGTTTTATGGCTGTATGTCAAGTGTGAAGGGGGAAAATGCACAATTCTTATTCTAATTCAAAAATACTTTAAATAAAGTGACTTACTATAGGGAGAGGAAATGGAGAGGCATTTCAAAACAAAATGTAAATTCGATTCAAAAACCTATTTCGATCCCAAAAGTGAAATTAAAGGCAACTTTGAACCAAGAACAATCTCTGCAGAGCTCCGAGTCGCCTGATGAGCGTCAGACGGCGCTTCCACGCAGGAAAATGTTCATATTTCAGCTCATCTGTAACTGAAGATGAGAGCCAAATTCTTGCAGGCTGGTAGGGGTCTCCATGGCAACCACGAGACCCCTTCCACCTGCCTACCAGCTGTTTGGCAAACATGCCAGGAAAAGGACTATTCTCTCCTACCATCACAAATGTAAACATGCAGTTGGCTAAAATGAGCTTCACCTGGAACCGTGTGCTTAGGTCAGACTGAGGGTGAGCTTTTTGGCAACAAGAACTGCAGGTATGTTTGGTATGAAGAACAGAGGAATGTGCACCGACCGTTTAGTATGATGGAGGATCTTTGATGCACTGGACGAGTTTTCTACTGAAGGTACTGGAAACATCATTAAATACTAAATATGAGTAAGTCTATAGTGAAAATGAAAACTGCTCACCACTGGGTATTTCAAGAGTCTGAAATTCAACCTTCCATAAAATTCAACCGTCTCAGTGCCTCGACCTAGATCCACAGAACGGCTGTACTCAGTTTATTCTGGTTTAGTTTAAGACATTTTCAAAAGGCCTGACAAGTTCTTCCACACCTGTTCGCTTTGCAGCAACATAAGTGAAGTAAAACGAAGAAGCAAAGCATGAAAAACACCTAATGCTGATCTAATCGAATGTTTCCTACTATATCCTCTCTTCCCACGCCGTGCATATCTATGTATGGATATCTAGGCAGCCATCTGACGTTTCTTTTCTCTGGAAAAACTATTTTTAAATTCCTCTTGCTGCATCAAAATGTTGCAACGAACTCCTCAGACGAGCATAGCTTCAGGTGTCTGTGTAATTATGTTTGTGTGCAGAGGAGGAAGTGACACGCGTCGGGTTCTGGTGAGTCCAGATTGTCAGCTTGTGTCCTCGGGGCTTTCTTCTGTGTTTGTGCCAAACTTCTCTAGAATCAATGCACAAAATGAAAGCAGAGGCTTCTTTCAGTTTGACTTACTGAGAGCAAAGATATTGTTAGTCTGAAAGTATAAACACACACACACACACACACACACCTGTTTGTAGCATACCTGAAAAAATATTTCAGTGCTTCATTCATATGGACAAAAAAAAGAAACAACCTTCAAGCTTTGCAAAGACTAGATGAACAGAACAAGAAAGAGCACACCACACTATGACCGAATAATAGTTGAATAAAAAGAAAAAAACACTCAATGAAAATGAAAACTAAAGTGTGAAACATTTAAAATAAAATTTTTAAAAAATGCCATAAACATTTATGGCACATTCTGCCTTTTGCTTCGGTCAGCGTTGTAGAATGAGGACCAGAACCGAGTCGTCTCACCTGGTTGAATGAAGGTTCAGAATCAGAATCAGAATCAGAATCAACCCGCCCAGGCTGAATGTTGCTCCTGCTGCCTGCAGATTCAGCCTCGTCTCAGGTTTTAAATGTTCAGCAGCTTTTTTATCACCTTTACCTGGAAACCTCTCAGTTACAAACCGAATCAAAAGATATTTTGTCCTTTGACTGCTTCTTACTTCTGTCACATCATGTCTGCTGCATTATAAATAAATATACCTTATTAGTAATGTGTTTGTAACATGTAACTTTCCAAAAAACAAAATGCAACCTCAGCTAAAAAGCAACATCAGCCCTGAAGCCCCTGGACAATATAGGATAATACAGGAGAACACATTAATGTTAAAAATATAGAGAGATCTTTTATTAAATACGACTGTAAGCATTTTGATATTTTTATAAGTACCTCTTCCAATAATTTGGAGCTGCTGAGCTCCAAATTATTGGAATTTGGAGCTCAAACCAGGGAAACCTTTCAGGTTTCAACCAGGGATTGAAACCTGAAAGCTTTTCAATCCGTGGTTAATTATTCTATATTATGATTTTCACTCAGTGATGAAGTTCCATAAAACAAGTGGACTTGTCGGTAATCCTCTAATCTACTGATTGGGTCTTTTTGTGCAGGTTTTAAGTGATTATGTTACAGAGAATCCCATTTCATCCCTTGTGAAAATTAAAATGATTGACACAGTGACGCCCAGTTCACCTTCCCGCTGCACCAGTTCCAACCCTCCACCTGTTCTGCTGCACCAGTTCCAACCTCCACCTGTTCTGCTGCACCCGGCCGCTGACTGCTGACAGGTGAGCACCTTCCTCCAGCTCTTCAGGTCACGACGTGTTTTCGGTCGCACCAAAAATGATGGAAATACAACTTTTGAGACGTGCTTGTCGCTCGATCATTTTTGTGATGGATTGATTTTTTTTTTTTCCCCCGGCTGTTTCTGCTCGTTCAGCCCGCTCTCCTGTCGGCTCACTGTCGGATCCGGACCCCGCACCTCGCCATGATCCCGCTCAGCAAGAAAAGCGATGCCCAGATCAGCGATCTACTGACAGACTACGGCATCAAGCACGGACCAGTAGTGAGTAGGTATCAAACTGGGAGGCTCCGACTGGTGGCAGTAATTCTTCCTCTGTCTGTTCAACCATCAGCAGCTGTTCTTTGGCAAAACGATTCAACGTCATCTAACCTTAGATAGAAAACCTTTTAACCAATTCATAAAATAAAACTGATGTATTGTTACACAACTAGGATCAAATAGAATGGAGGTACTTTACTTTTATTTACTTTTTTTTTTTTGTAAAGTGCCCTGAGACACGAGTTGTGAATTGAAAAAATTACATTATACATTACATTACACCGCTGTTATTCAGTTACTTATTCAGAACCTGCAGATGATGATTCTACATAAATAGCTCTGCTTTTGATGGGGAATCTTTTATTTTTGTTGTTGTAGTTTGTTTGTTTTTTTTTACAATGTTTGCCAGTCAACAACAGGTACAGTGCTTGGTAAAGTTCTCACTTTTATTCAAAATATGGCTACAAGAGCCAATGAAGCTGCTTCACAAAAAGCTTGTTTATTGTTTAAAGGTGTAAAATGATCACTTAAAGGTGAAATGTTTAATTAGTATGAGGTAAACTGAGTTGTTTGATTAGTACAAGTATTACATGGTTATTACAGTTTATAGTGGGTTTTTTAAAAAGCACGATATAATTTATTAGGTTATTGACAAAAAAAGAAATGCATCACATGATTGTTATTTTTACACTAGCTTAGGTATTAGCTGTCATTATTTTATCACTGGTTTCCGTAAAGGTTTGACGCGAATCGTGTGTTTTGTGACGTTGTGAACCTTTCGCCCACAGACTCCACTCGAGGTCTGTATGAGAGGAAGCTGAAGGAGGCCATGGCCAGCGACCGGACCTTCTACAGAGAAGAAGGTAGCGTGTTTCACTCAGACGAAACCGTAAAGTTCATCTGTTACTTGGGTCAAGTTTGATAAAACTGCTGCATTTTGGTTTTGCGTCAAATTCCTGGAATTTGCACCCATTTCAGTGCATGCAGCGGTTTGTCCCCTAATCATCCAAATCCCAAATATTCCTAAGCAAAAGAGATAAGCAAATAAAAGCTGGTCTGTTATTTGGTTTTTTGTTTAGTGTTTTTTAATGCCTTGCGTAAAGCGTCACCTTGACGACTTCTGGAAGTTGTACGTTCTGGTTGAATAGTAAAAAGAGGAGCTCAGACCAGCCTGTTAGCTAAAACAGGGTAGATCTCTGATTTATTTACTGCTAACAAACCTGTAGTGGACGTCTGGATATAAACAATGTTTAAACTTTCTTTTCATTTTCCCACTTAGTCAGATTTTAGACAACCAAGCAGAACCCAACCCGTGCATGCGCAGAAAACACAGTGAGATCTTTAAAGCCTTTCCTCTGTTGTTGTTGTGGTTCTTTATCTGATCTCCAGCTCTTACGAAATGCACCTGAATATTTGTGCGAGCCTCCGCTTTCATTTCCCCCCCGAGGGTTTAACTACGAAGGAACGTTAATTATGGAGGAAGGATCCATCTCATCCAACTGATCCGCCAAATAGTTTCCCTTTAAGTCTGCAGCCGTGGCTTTTCCCCTTCCCTTCCTCGTTGCTCAGAGAGAAGATGAATGATGGAGATCAGCTCATTTTGACCCTTTAAGCCGCTTTATGCCACCTACTGCTCTGTGACACAAAGGAGGAAACAGGAGCACATTGGTAAAGAAAAGAACATAATCTCTTCAGTCAGATAACTCAGTTCTTCCCTCTTGTTTTGTTTTGTTTTTTTTTGGCCAACTACACAATCTGCGTTTTTCAAATGAAAGCTGGATGACGCCACCTGATATTTAAACTATCTAAACTCTGTGGATACTTCACTTACTCGCTGTTACGGAGTACGGAGCCCTCTAGGGGACATGGGGAATTTTTTTTTCTTTTGCGTTCCCATGCAATACTTTTGCGTTCCCTCGCAAAACCTTTGCGTTCCCTCGCAAAACTTTTGCGTTCCCTCGCAACTGGTCAGTTATGCAGCATAATTGAACACTGCCAGCCTTTCTTACGGTGGGCGCCGTACTTTCTGCTTTAATATAAGGTTATGTGAGGTTTTTCCATGAATGTTAGTATCTTTTTGTGAAATATCTGAAGTTTTATATCTTTCTTTAGGATAGAAAGGCACCACGAACCTACGATATAAACAGAAACTTTCCGTAAGTAGGAAAGAAATAAAAATGGTTTAAAGAGCTGCTTTCAGTGCCGCTCCATCTCAGCCTTAACAGACATAAACATGCAGGAAATAAATCGATTTTCAACCAGTGTTTTGCACCAACCAGTTTTTACTATTAACAAGTTTTTATTATTAAAAACACAACAAACTAATGATGGTAAAGGGCCGCACTGGGTTAACTCGGGGAATCTCATCTGTCTGTGTATCAATCAACTCCAAACCTTTTCTTTGTTCTGTCACAATTATCGATTTATTCCATTTTGATGATTATGCTCCAAACTTTGCCAGGACTGACCGCCCCGCTCACCGCTTCCTAATACACACAAAGCCAGTATCCTTCCCATTCATACCTGGTGACGTCACTCCCACGTTGACACACCTAAGTGTCGAAGCCTCCTGCTCCTGTTATATCAATAATTACTTATTTCATTCATATGGCTCTTACAGAGCCTCAGTGAAAACTAGTTTATTATTATTAACTGTTTGGTGCAAAACACTGATTGAAAATTGATTTTTTTTTTTTTACTGCATCTTTATGTCTGTTTAGGCTAAAACGGAGCGGCACTGAAAGCAGCTCTTTAAACCATTCAGACTACGAACACAACAGAGACACAATCAAAACTGTCAGATGATTTATTACCTGCGATAATAACTCAGAAATATAGTTTGGATGTATTTTTATTTCTTTCCTACTTACGGAAAGTTTCTGTTTATATCGTAGGTTCGTGGTGCCTTTCTATCCTAAAGAAATATATAAAACTTCAGATATTTCACAAAAAGATACTAACATTCATGGAAAAACCTCACATAACCTTATATTAAAGCATAAAGTACGGCGGCCACCGTAAGAAAGGCTTGCAGTGTTCAATTATGCTGCATAACTGACCAGTACAGTATTGCGAGGGAACGCGAAAGTTTTGCGAGGGAACGCAAAAGAAAAAAATTCCCCATGTCCCCTAGAGGGCTCCGTACGCTGTATTTTATCCTGACAACGTAAATCAGATAGTTTGTGTATACGAGTTCAGAAGTGTAAGAATGTCTGTCGTTGCCATGCAGAGGAGGAAATCACGTACATCGTATGTCGCCAACCGGTGAGTCCTGATTTTAAAAACGTGTCTTTTTTTTTTTCTTTTGTGCCAAGTATAAATATTTCTTCTCCCGAAGCCACTGACATTCTAATAATCTCAACGATGTCTTTTTCATTTTGACAGAAAAGAAACAAGACGTCGGCCGATCCGTCAGCGCAGCTGAACGGAGGTCAGCCACCGGACCGAGCCGAAGCGTGAGTGTTGCTTTTTGAGCCTGACCATCAAGCAGACACGTCAGACGTGAGACGGAGCGAGAATATTGACGGCGGAACTGAAGAAGCCGTTTTGGATGGGAGGTGAAGCAATCGAAGAAGTCCGGTTGTCTTCTTCCCAATCAGATAGTCGTGTCCTGGATGACCCCAGGGTACTGTGGCTTGTTGAGGTCAAAGGTCACTTTTCCATGTCACCACCATCACGCGGAGAGTCACGTGGTGCTCGTCAGGAGCGTCCACTGCCAACTCTCAGCTGCCTTCAGAATCCGACGCAGTGGAAATAATCAGTTCTTTATTGAAAACCAAACTAAGGTTTGGACCGGCTGAACGGCCACGAAGAAACTGTTTCAACTGGTCTGGTTTTGAAATTAAACTTTGTTGCAACGTTCGCTCAGCGTGTTTATTTAAATTTGATGCTTTTTATGAAAAGGTGAATCTTGTGCCTCCTTTTCTATGTCCAGGATTCCTTCGTCAGGGTTCGACCAAAGCAGCGGCGCTGATCCGTCTGATGATCCGAAACCGGAACAGCAGCTCACACGGTGAGTGTTGGGTTGTTTTGTGAAACGCAGAGGCTGCTTCCTTTCCTTTACATTCCCACCACTTCTCTTGAAGCTTACGTTTTTCTAAACAATAAGTGAGATGGATATTAGATTCATAATAAAAGAATCAAAAAAAATCTAAATGCTTACCAATCTGATGTAAGGAATAGAAAGTGCATTAACTACGGACACCAGTCTCACATTCTAGAGGATGAAATGACAGGAATACGTTCACGCAAAACTTGATTTAAGTCTAGGTTTGATATAATAAATTTGTGTTTAAATTTCAATTTATATCATTGATCTTCAACATTGCAAATCTTCCAAATGATGTCTGGACAGAAATCTCTAAATCTAAATCTTCCTCTGTCTCAGTGCGTCTGTGAAGGCGAGTCACACAACAACCGATCCCAGCGGACTGGAAGTCAAAGGGCCAATCGGATGGCAGGCGGCAGGAAAAACACGGGTGGTGGTCCCAGCGGTGCTGGCGCTGACGGCGTTGGCAGCTGGATGCTACTACACCCTCCCCACTGTGATGTGACGTCGGATTCCTGGCTTTGTATTTCTTATTTGTGTTTGGGTTTTTTTTTTTCTTCTCTTGAAATGTAATGTTTTATCCAACTAGTCAGATCAGAAAGCTTTAAAGGTCTGAAGTTCACACTCCATTTCACCACAGTGTCTGCTGAAACAGAAACATTAAGAATCGGTCATTCTGCTTGGCAGCAACAAGCCCGACCATGCTCCTTTATTATGACTATGATTGATTCTACTTCCCTACTAAGCTACACCTGCCTGCCTTTACATCTGTGTACTCTTTCGTCTTTACTGTGAGCGTACTGCTGGACCATCGCGTCCGTGTTTGTGCTCCTGCTCCATCTTCTGAACCCTAACTGGATCACAGAGCATGGTGGCCTCTCACACTAAGTCTGGTTCTGCTTGAGGCTACTTCCTGTTGGAAGCGAGTCATTCCTTCCCCCTGTTGCCATGTGCTTGATCAGAGCAGAGCAATCAGTCCCTTAGATGGATAACTTCTTCCAATTTGCATTAGCATCTGCATCTGAGTGAACTGGATTATGAATAAGATAGAACTGAATTTATGTGCCTGTAAGTGAATCTGTGTGTGACAAAACCAAAAAAAAAAAAAAAAACTGGATTGAGTTCAGTTTTGGCGTTTGTTGTATTTTTTTTTTTTAATGAAATGATTTTTTTTTTCAGTACTGAACTGTTTTTTTTCCATATTTGTTTTGTCAATAAAGCGTCATTGTTTGTATTTTTAAACCCACAATCAAAGACTGAAGACTGTTTTATATTTTAGAATAAAAAGTACCCCCCCCACCCCCCCCAAAAAAACAAAAATGTTTGTAAAACATAAGAAAAACAGGCATTACATTTATGATTCAAAAATATGGGGAAGAACAGTTTGCATATATATTTAAAACAAAAAATAATGTTAAATAAGAACGTGAGGGGTCGTAGTTTCCTGTAGGGCCCGGGTTTTAGTCAGGTTAACAGGCAAAGGAGGCAGCTGAGGTTCTAAAGGGATGACAGGTGCGCTGTGAAGACAGAGGGGGGGGGGGACATTAAAAATAGAAAACAAAGCGTCATTATAAGTTATGATAGGTGTTGGTGTGTGACTGCGTGTGTGTGTGTGTGTGTGGGAGGGAGGGGGGGGGGGGTTGCTGTGGCCCACCTCATCGACTGGCCCTGGAACCCGAGCGCGGCGATGAAGATGTTGATGAGAACCGTGAAGAAGACGAACACCGTGGCCATGTTGTTCATCGTCTCCAGCTTGGTTCGTTTCCGTTCGTCATTCAGATTATACTTCACTGCTGGCACAAAACAAAACTGCGTGAACGTCATGAAACTTTAAACCTCGCGTGATGTTGAGACTGAAGGGTAGAAGCTTTAGCTAAAAAAAAAAATAATAAAATAAAATAAACTGTGGAAAGCGTGAGAGTGTCTCTATCGCCCCCTGGTGGCTGTTTAGTAGTGAACGCTACATCTGTGGACCTACAGGTCAGAGGTCAGAGAGCATGAGATCCAAAATATAATCAAGTCTAACATTTCAAAGAAATATCTCTCTTTTTTTTTTACACTTTTTTTTTCTTCATGTTTAAACAGTCAAAATGTAGATTTTCAGACAACCGAGTTGTTAAATAATGTATAAATCCAAACTGTTATTTATTTCTGTATTTTTACCAAAATATTTGTGAACATAAAACACATTGAAACAGAAAGAGAGCTTTGGTTTCTCTATCAGATTACTACAGTGGAACATCAGGGTCATTGCAGACAGAAAAAGATGGAGTACACTTTTGCCAAAAAAAAAAAACAAGAAAAAAACTCAAAAACTTTTAACTTCATCTCAGAAATTTTCGAGAAAAACAAGGACATTTTCTGATTTGCAAAAGTGAGAAGTTTATGTAAAAAAAAGGCCAAAATTTTATGATAATTTTTTTTAGAAATTTACTCCACCTAAAATGGTCCTGACACACTGTAAATAAATAACTGATCATATTCACGTTACAAAGAAAGTGAAGTTTTAAAGAATTAGCTCATCAATCAATCAGTCAAGTTTACTTGTATTGCTTAGTATTTGCAACGAGGCAGTTCAAAGGTCTTTAAATCGTAAAACATAAATCTAACGTTATTTTACACCTTGATTTTCATACCATCCTCCCTGACAGACAGACTGGCAGAGTCAGTATGGCCCCTACTCAGCTCTGTGTTGAGCTCTTCACGCTGTACACACACGATTGTGTTTCAGTCCGTTAATGTAGCATCCTTGCTAAATTTGCAGAAAGCACAACTGTAGTGGGTCTCATCTCAGGGGGAATGAGTCTGTCTACAGGAATGAGGTGGAGCGACTGACAGCGTGATGCACAGACAACCTGATCCTGAACACAGCCAAGAACAAGGAGCTCATGGATTTTAGCAGTAAAGGAGAAATTCAACCACTATACATCTGTAGAGATCAGGTTGATAGAGTGTCAAACTTCAGTTTCCTGGGAGTTCATAACCTGATCTGGGATGTAAACACAGCAGAACTGGCAGAGAAAGTCCAACAGAGACTCTATTTCCTGAGAGTCCTCAGAAAAAAACAATATTTCTCAAAAACTGGTGTCCTTCCATCGATGCTCTATTGTCTCTGTGTGGTTCTCCAGCTGCACAGCAGCAGAGAGGAAGACTCTCCAGAGAATCACACAATCTGCCCAGAGGACCATCAGCTGCTCTCTGCTTTCTCTTGAAGATCTCCACAGATCCCACTGCCTCAGGAAACCAGGAAGGTTTTAAAAGACTCCTCACTCCCTGATCACAATTTGTTCCAACTGCTGCCATCTGGCTGCAGAAACAGGAGCATAAAAGCAACGACAAACAGACCGAAGAGCAGTTTATACCCGGTAGCCATAAGGGCATTAAATGCTCTCTGGTTCTATTTATCACCCAGTTTCATTGTCGTCCAAGTAATTTTATTACATGGTTTCCATAATGGCAATAAAAATGATTGATTATTATTAAATGCATAAACTGAGAAGAATAAAGACAATGGATTCATTTCATATGAAGAAGAAAAATGTCCAGAGTTTTGTTGGATGTTTCAGTTCGATGTTTTCACTCAGCCCTCCCAACTGTTCAGTCTCTCTGAGGCAGACAAAGCTAGATTTTTAGTTTATGTATGTAGCGGCTAAAATCCTATATTTTAGGCTACTGGTTGCTTTTTCATGAAAGGCGTTGGTTTTACGTGCGCTCAGTAGAGGTTTATCATGCCGATCTTTAGTTTGACTTATAATAAAGTCATTTATTATACAGAACACTGTCCATTGTTTTGCTATTTCCATTTATACACACATTAAATCGACATTAATCCGAACCAAACACAGTAGAAAACTGTTGCCTCTTCCCATTAACAGCGCCTGAACAGAATCATGGTTGACCTTAAATAACCCCGACCCCATCAGACACTCAGAACTCAAAATGAAAAACGAATCACTTGCCAATAAAGACGAGCAGCAGTCCCACCACCACCTGCAGCGTGATGGACAGAGCGAGCAGAACGATGAGAGGGACGTAGAAGCGGTACTCTGGGCCCACATGCAGGATGGTCTTCAGCTGGGACGAGTTGGCCATCAGCAGAGCAACGTCCAGCATGCTCTGAGCTGCACTCTTCTTAGTGGCATAGTGGTTCATGTCAAAGGAGTAAAGCCTTTTACCAGACTGACCCTGAAAGGCAAAGACAACATTCACTCTCACCAACATGTCACAGGATAAGAAGATTTGGAGATCTTCTTTCTGTGTCTCTATGATTTTTATTTTTTATTTTTTCCAAACACCGCCATGTTTTCACATGTTACCCGTCTCTGCATTTGGGTGTGGCAGCATGAAGAACGCGAGAGTGTCGCTGCGACAGGTGATGGCTGACCTGAGCCGGAGGAACAGGCCAGAGAACCCAGCATGTGCTGCGTTCTCCTCCCGGGTTTCATGAGCTACAACATGCATGTCCTGCATGTCCTCCCTCCACTGCTCTGAGCGAAGCCGACTGGCTTCCATAATGAAACAAGCTAGAAACGGAGTTAAATATTATTTCATTCATTAAATTCAAAGTTCAAATTGTTATGAACTTTAGTTGTATATGAAAGCTTTTTTTTTTTTTTTTTTAGCTTTCCTTAAGAAAAATTGCATCTGATCTGATTCAAGTAGTAAACTCATTCCTCTCGTCAGGTGTTTTCCTTCAGTAGTTACCAGAAATATTGATAAAAACACATCAATCTGGACAAATCACTTCTGTAAGGTTTTTGAGATTACAGGCTAATCTCAAATCTTAAAAAAAAAAACAAAAAAAAAACTGTTTCAACAGTTATACAGTTTTTTAACAATGATCAACCACTCTGACATATTTCTGTCTGATTTCCATGGTTACCACAGCGCTCAGACTGCCCTCATCAAACTGTTCAATGACAGACACCATGAATTACTGAAACCACTGGAGCGCTGGGTCAGACTCTTTGGTACTGGACTGGGTCCGGAAGCTGCATTCGGTTTAATCTAGAACCAACTCTCAAAAAACTGCAAAAACGCTGAAACTCTATAAATCAAGATAACTTTGATTATTAATAACTGTAGCACTGATTAATTATAGTC
Source organism: Xiphophorus maculatus (assembly GCF_002775205.1). NCBI lineage: Eukaryota > Metazoa > Chordata > Actinopteri > Cyprinodontiformes > Poeciliidae > Xiphophorus > Xiphophorus maculatus. The sequence continues at coordinate 5,813,345 of NC_036443.1, read as the reverse complement.
TGAATTCTAATGTTTCCATTTTGTTTCGTTTGGTATTATTTGTTTTATGTTTTCATCACAAAGTAAACTGAACTGTCTTGCTGATTAAATTTGCAAAGCCAATTTAATAAACTTGATTTGTAAAAGCAAAAGTGGTCTCCCTTTAAAAAGCCACTTTGGAATATTTTTTGATACATCTTTAGCAATTCTCATATCCTAGATTCCCATTTAAGCTCAATGTGCAAAGAACTAAGGAATAACATGCAATAACTTTAACTTAGTTACTATTACTAAAAAGTAATTTAATTTCAATAGCTCAATTCACTAAACATAAACACATTTTATGGACTGTGACTGATGTTTTAAAGGCTACTTCTGTTAATTATAATTTTGCTCTTGCAGCTGTGAAGAACAAAAAAATGACGCTTAATATTTAAATATAACGTCACACAAATAGGACATATTCTAATAAAGAAATGTGGGATTAATGAAAAGCAAAGGTTATTGTTCCCAACGGTAAACGTGACCCAATGGACATAATCTGGAACTGAAAGACAAACATCCCTGGAAGACAAATAGAAAGTCTGCTGCAGTCTCATGAGCTCTAATCTTGTTGCTAAAGCAATCAGGGTTGGTAAAAATAATTAAATTGTGAATGTGAAGAGTACATTTTAAGTTCAGCAGATACATTTTAGCACAGCTGTCTGCTTTCGGCGTCTGCTTCGACTTTCACTGATGGGAACTTACAATTAAAACACAACGACAGGGCGAAGGCGTGCAGCTCTGCCCAGTCACGCACATGGCTGGACGATAAGTCACTTGGGTGCCACTCTCACTGCAACGCTTTCATTCACCTCAACACAATGCTTTCAAGTGCGACGGTAATCACCACAGTTATGAATAGACATGTTGTTTTTTTTCCTGTGAAGATTCTGGGAGATATGATTCATTAAAAAAGATCCATTAAATAAACATGTAAGATCCTTTTGAAAACAGAGCCCTGGATTTTCTGCAGGAAAAGTGAATCTAGGAGTTGTAACACAGGTTTGGTCAAATTCCAACGCCCCTTTCTTGGAGTCCAGGCGGATGTGACTCTTTTCAGTCAGTGGGTTATTCACAGATTAACCGGTAAATTTATCAAAGCCTGTTGTGATTGCTCTTGTGCCGTTGATTTTGTCTGTGGTATATCAAACCCCAAATTTATTCAGTAGTCAAACTACTGAAAATATCATTTATCTAAATATTTATCTGGGTTTTCCATTAACAATCTCCTTAGTGTTTTGTTTGACATGAACTTATTTCATTAACAGAAGTAAAGTTATATTAGCTTCGATCCTGTGTTATGTAGTGAGATTGGGATGAAGAAGCCCACTTACCTCATAGTCCCCCACTGCATTTAGAGGCAGCTCCTCTCTGTTCATCCTGTGGTCTGAGGATCAGCTTTGCTCTCCGATAGCTCTGTGTCTGGGCTCAGACCGCCCTGCTGCAGCTGCGAGGAGCTGCGGAAACCTGATGTGTGTTGATAAAACCCAACAAGTCCGGCGACTCCACCTGTGTTTCAGCAGCATTTCCATGCTCCTCCCACCAACTTTTCACCTCCAAAATCATCTTCCTGTTTTTCTCTCATCCTGACCTTTGCAAACACTGGATCAATTAGCACTATAAATGACATAAAGTCACTTAAAGCATCACTGAGAGCATTTAAAACATGACCAATCGTGTTAAAGGCTGAGATGGAGCCAGTTTTGCTTGCATTCTGGACAGAAAAGGGCAAGACGCTGGAGTTTATTTAGGACGGGGCTGGAAAATAACTAGCTGCTCTCATTACTGTAATTAAGTACAATGTGTTTGTACTTTAAGCTGTTTACAAAAATTGAACTTTTACTTCTTCTTGAGCTTGTTTTACATTTTACTCAGCTACATTTGAAATCATACATGTGTGACCATAAAAATAAAATAAGATTTTAAAATAGGAGCAGAAAAAACCCAGCATTGATCTTGCCAATGGGTCAGTCATCAGCATCAAAGGTGTTTCATCAATTGGAAGACAGAGGAGCCGGAAAAACCAATTAAGCAGGAATCAGTTTAACTACAGGTATAACGGCAAAAGTTTTTATCACACAGAATAAACTTATTTTGGCTTATGTTCATGACTGTGACTATGTAACCATTCTGAATAATATTTTGGGGTTAGGGTGCGAATTTTGTACCACATCCAAGAAACCGTGAGCTAGCATGACAATAAAAACCCCTGAATCCTTCAACAACAAATATAAATAATGTCAGTTTTATCTGGTGCTGCTGATTCTTATTTGTAATAGCTAAAGCTAAAAACAGGATCACATGCTTAGTTTGGACTCAGTTATTTGACATCGTTAGGTAGGAGGGATGGGTAATGTACTGGACAATGGACGGGACGAAGATCAGAACTGCCAGGTTCAGAGGAAGAGGAGAGCCAGACAGAAGCTTCACAGACGGAGTGAAGGATGCAGAGATGATCGGCTGTAGCGAATCTTAAGGACAGCAGCCGACTGGAGGTACTGAAAATGCATGTCTCTTTAAAATGACACATAGCACCTCCCAAATATCCATGGGAACGCAACGCAACCCAGGGCTGCCTGGAGCCTTAGGCAGAAGGTCAAAGGTCAACATCAACAAGCAGTGGAAAGCAACTAAGGTGAACAGAACAGAAACAAAACTGAAGTTATTATTTTTGGACCTAAAGAGGAACGATCTAGAGTCAATGCACAGCTTCAGTTATTACAACTAAAAACCAGCGATCAGCCCGAAACCTGGGAGTAGTGATGGACTCTGACCTGAACCTCCAGAGCCACATAAAGACAGTCACAAAGTCGGCCTTCTATCATCTGAAGAACATTTCCAGGATTAAAGGACTAATGTCTCAGCCAGATCTAGAGAAACTCATCCATGCGTTCATCTTCAGTCGTATTGATTATTGCAACAGCGTTTTCACAGGTCTGTCCAACAAATCAATCAAACAGCTGCAGCTGATCCAGAATGCTGCTGCTCGCGTTCTCACTAAAACCAGGAAGATAGAACACATAACACCAGTTTTAAAGTCCCTCCACTGGTTCCTGTAGCTCAAAGAATAGACTTTAAAATACTGTTGTTAGTTTATAAATCACTGAATGGCTTAACACCACAATATATCAAAGATCTGCTGTTGTTGTATCAACCTTCCAGACCTCTCAGGTCTTCTGGTTCTGCTCTGCATCCCCAGAACCAGAACCAAACGAGGAGAAGCAGCTTTCAGCATCTATGCACCACGAATTTGGAACAAACTTCCATAAAACTGTAAAACAGCTGAAACACTGACTTCTTTTAAATCTCAACTGAAAACCCACCTGTTTAGAATTGTATTTGAAATGTAATCAATTACACATTTATTGATGGAACTTGACTTAATGATTGATTCTATATTGCATTGTGATTCTGTGTTTGTTATGATGTAAAGCACTTTGAAATGCCTTGCTGCTGAAATGTGCTATACAAATAAAATTTGATTGATTGATTGATTGAACGCTGAGCTGCACCTGCAGTGCCTTGCAACCCTCTCCCCCCACTTTTTCATATCTTAAGATTACAGTTTTTAATTTATCATATTATAACATGTTTTATTTTGTGTTGATTTTGTTTTATTATTATTAAAAGTGCTCCTTAAATTAAAAAGAGTTTGAGACTGTTGTGCTTGATTCATTTCCCCCCTCTGAGCACCACCCAGGAACCAGTCTCAGGAACCCGACCAGAACCCCTCAGTGTTGTTACATCGAGAAATCATGAGATTTGGTGAAGTATAAAACAGGCTTTTATGCTGAAAATGATCAAATGTTACGAGCTATACAAGTCATACAGATGGAACAGATGCAGAATTACATTCACCGTAATAAATAAAGGTTAATATAGAGCCACAACAGCCTTTAAAAAATTGGGGGTGTGGAGTTTTAAAGGATTTTTGATTTATTTATTTTGAACCCGTCTTTATTCAGGGTGAAATAGTGACACAAAGTGTAACTGGAGAACATTTTTAAAATAAGAAGTGTGTCCAGAGGTTTGAATCCTATAAACACACACGTGGGATCAAATATTTATTTATTTTGTCTTGATGAAGATTGCGCTTCCAAAAGAGACAAATGTTCCCCATATCCTTTCATGTTTAATGTTTAGTAGTCTTCCAACACTTGGGTTACATTCAGCACAACTAAATATAGGAAAGGAGGATATTTATTGATTTACAAAACCAAAAACAAAACGTAGTTCCTTGTTAGAACATTGGTGATAAAGAGAAATAAAGAGGACTCCGGTCCAGCAGGTGGCGGTAATTAACCTGCTGCATCCAACAGCCAGCTAACTTGTCAATCGGTTCCTGCTGCATGTCCAAGATGTCGCTTGGCCTGCTGACCCTCAGGGCGCTCAGAGGAGCTCCAGGTCTCTGCCGCCGGACTCCGGCCGCCACCGGCGGACTCCGGGCGGCTTCCTCCGCCGCTCCACGGGACAAGAGAGCCGTTATAACGGAGTCCACGGAAGAATACAAGTTCGTGGAACGACTCATACCGCCAACACGGATCCCCGACCCGCCGAAACACGTCGGAGCCGCTCCGTCGGGCTGGACCCCCCCAGCCGAGTCCCCGCCGCCTCTGCCCTACATGATCCGCCGCTCCCGCATGCACAACATCCCCGTGTACAGCGACCTGACCCACGGGAACCGCAGGATGACGCTGGTACGGAAGGTGGAAGGGGACATCTGGGCTTTGGAGAAGGACGTGAGGGAGTACCTGAGACAGGTGACCGGGAAGGAGTTGCCCACGCAGGTGAATGAGGTGACGATGACTCTGAAGGTGAAAGGTCACTTTGAGCAGGAGCTGAAGGACTGGCTGGCCAGCAAAGGCTTCTGATCGAGGAAGAGGAGGATGCAGCTGAAGGACAACTTCATCAGTTATCTTTAAAGGACTGCTGTCAGCTTCCGGCCTACCAGAAGACTCTTCCTGTCAATAAACACGTTTTATTCTATTCTGTTAAACCTTTAAAGCGAGATTAAAGAGAAAAGCATCACAAACTGTGTTGTGTTCATTGCAGCAGGGAAACATGAACGACTTCAGATTCTTCTGCTTTTGTCCGGTCGATGTGTGAATGTGTTTGAGGTCAACGCCAGGACTGTTGTTATGTGACAGGATTGCACCGATCGCAGTTTTCTAGCCGATCACCGATCTTTAAAAAGCCTGATCTAGTGATACCAATTTTATTTTTTATAACTGACACTGTGAGGTTTTAAAAGGTTATAATACGCTCTCAATGTTCCAGTCCTAGTTTAGTGAAAAACAGCAAACCAGCAAAACAATACAAGCTTGTTTTACCTACACATGATTTAGTGTTTATTAGGATCTCTATTAACCTTTGTCATGACAATGGCTACTCTTCCTGGAGTCCACAGAAAGAGTAGTAACACGTTACTAACATGTTGGTAACATAACATGTTAAGTGTATAATTTAATAAATGCTCTCAAATATAAATAAAACGTTTGGAGCAATGCTGGCTAATCCACAAAATAAAAAAATCTGTTTAATTTTTCACTCAATAAGTGCAGTAAGATGAGTTTTTTTGGTGTTGCCATATAGAAGGATCCAATAACAAAAGAAGTCGCTAGATTTGTCGCTAGTCTCCTAAAAAAAAAAAAAAAAGTTGCTAACTTGGCAGCAGCAGGGTGACTTCATTCCACACGTGCAACTCTAGATTTATAGGTGAAGGTTTTATAGCCATCAGAATTACAACAGCACTTATTTCAGTTTCATCCATGGATGTATATTTTATCTGCGTAAAATAAAATAAAAAATAGGAACCCGACATCAAAAATGATGGGAGTTCATGGAATGAACTGGGGACAAAAAGTAATGTTCAGTATCTGATCTCTTTCCATCACGAGCTTCACTGTGAAACCCAGTGAACTGATTTAAAGTGCTGGATTAAGCAGCACTTTTTTTTTTTTTGTTCACAATTATTTTAAAACAAATCTGCACGAGCTACAGCTCAAACTTCAAATCTTTATTTTCACATAGTGATCTGTACAGTTATTTACAAGTTGCAGAGTCCCGGGTTTTTAAAATTGTCACCAGTCTGGTCATATTCCTCACACTGCATGGCTTCAGACTGAGCAGCTGATCCTGATCAGGGTTTTAGGATCTGTTCCATGTCAGAGCTGTGATGATGATGATGATGATGATGATGATGATGATGATGATGATGATGATGATGATGATGATGATGATGGTCAGGTGTGGCGCTGTGAGGCCATGTTCTCAACCCGCTGGCTGATCTCCTCCAGTTGGTCCGCTGAGGAACACAACGGTGGACATTAAACCAGGAGCAGCAAACTGCAGCTATTAATAATCACATTCATCTTTACTGGTTTGATGCAACACGGCGGTCGACATACGGAGCGTGCGTTTCTCTCCTCCGCTCCAGTAGCGAGGTTGTGTCTGCAGACCTTTCACCTCCTCACTCACACGCCCTGAAGCTTCACATATTTCCTTCTGCATTTCCAGCTCCTGAATAATAACAACAGAGATGGGACGAACGGATTATGTTTGGTTTGGGCTCATGGTTCTTATGCTGTTATGTCTTTTCTGTTTAACTTAAAAATTAGATGGTGTGACGGCCCTGCCGTGCGGTCCTGTGTGTGAGCTGTGTGGCGGGTTTGCAAGTATTTAATGACATTTTATAGCACAATCAAGTAACTCTGTTACCTCCAGTTGTTCAAATGCTATATATCAAATATGACTTCAAAGAAATCTGACTGATTTGTCTTACAACTCCTATACATGCTTTTTCTGTTCATAATTTAACACCTTAAAATTGGACTTCTGTCTCTTTAAAAACTCCTGCTTTCCGACACTCCGTCTTCAGGAAGTCATCACAGCATGTCTTTAAAGACTCTATCGAGTCTTTAACAACATTTTTACAAGCACTGTACTGAAAAGTAGCTCGTTATAATGAGCTCAGCAGATGCACAGCTACACCAGGCGTTTGCTAATTGCTGCTGGCTAGTCTGTAGGAACTGAGTGAGGGAGTAATGAGGGAGGGAGGGCTGCTCTGTGAAGCAGAAGATCAGGAGCTTGGAAGCTTAGAAACTGCAGCTGGGGCGGCACTAGGTCCAGCTAGGCATTTTGCACAGCTGAATGGTTGCCATGGCAATTAAAGGATTTCTCAAACATGCGGGAATTAAGTCAACGCTCTTGGTATGACGTGATATAAAGCTCTAAAAAGTAGATCTATCATAGTACTGCCCCAGTTTAAAGCAGTGACACAAGAGTTTAGTACCGTGTTGCAGGCCAGCAGCTGCTGCTGCACCCTCTGGAAGAGGTCGGTCTCTGCGCTGAAGCTCGGTGGTTCTCTGCTGCAGTAGACCCTCAGGTCTGTCTCATACAGATGACTGAAGGTCATCATCTGCTGCTGGAGGTCGCCTGCTGCCAACCGCAGCGAGCTCGGCGAGACAGCAGCCGGGTTCTCCTCGGCGCCGTTCAGGAAGTCACACTGAGAACGACAACAACAGGCCGAGGTGAAAGTCTGAACCGCTGGCTGCTCATGCACAGCCGCCCAGTTGCAACTGGTTATTACTGCACACTGTAAATATGAACTGCAACCAGTTCATATGTGAAGCAATACTGGTACGTCACTGTCTTTGCTACAGTAACAATTCATTAATGCTTCAAACCAAGAAACATTAGTTGCACATGAATGCGTCACAAGATTTGTCAAAAATAAAGGAAATCAGAGTTAATGATCCAAAGATTGCAGTCTGACTGGAACGTTGAGGTGGACGCTGCCAACTGTGGTGAAAACAGTGAAGTTCATGCTTCAAACAAACTAAGCTGTCAGGATGCACCAAACTACTAACTTTTTTTAGTGGTGCACCAATTGCAGTTTTCTGTCCGATCATCAATCTTAAAAATAAATCTGATCAGCTGATTTTGTCCTTGGCCAATATCAATTTTTTTTGTCTGAAAAGTCACTAAATATAGTCACAAAATCACTAAGAGCAAAGGGGAACAGTGGCTGATTCTCAGACCCCTCAAACCAATTTTGTCTCATTTCTGTGCAGTTCTCTCTCTCGTCCAGCCAGAGTTCTCCTGCAGGTAGTTTCACCTTGGACTGCAGCTGCTCCAGTTGTGTCTGAGCGGACTGCAGAAGGCCAGAAACATCTGGAAACTCTTCTCCTGGTTTAGGAGTCGACTCTGGGGCTTCGTACAGAGCTCTGTGGGGATCAGAGGAAGGAAAAGAGCTGCTCTCACTGGAATAAACTGCAGTTTGTTAGATCACTTTTACTCTGATAAGAAGTAAAAATGATTACGAGTAAAACAGAATCCTTCTGAATGATGAATTTTAAATTTTTACTGGTTTGAAAATGACATTGTAAGCATTTACAGTCCTAATTTGATTGAATACACAGTGCTTGACTGTTTCAGGAAGCCGTTTTCAGGTCTTCATTTCACACCAGTTGCATTTATTGACTGGGATGGAACCAAACAGCCGGTTTGATCTGCTCTAATTGTCCTTAACGCAGCACAGCAGACGTACTCGATGTGAGCAGGCCAGGGATCCAGCGCCGGCTGGAGCATCTGTCTGAGGTGAGGCAGATTCTCTGCAGCAAAAACCTCACACAGCAGCGCCTCTACGTCGGTTCTGCGGCCAACAGAACCGGCAACAAGGGACAACAGTTGCTCCAGGAGGCCAAGCTGTCGCTGAGGGCTGGCTTTACCCTGGAAGGACAGCAGCCGCGTAGATGAGACGCAGAAGTTAACTCACAACACGCTGACTTTCATTAAACCTCGACTCGCCTTGATCAGATCCAAGTCGTCGGCTTTGCACAGCATCAGCTCCTGGCCCATCGCAGCCATTTCTGCTTGCACATAATAAACAGCAACAGCAAAGTGTTTAGATCAGCCTGAAACATTTTTTTCTTTTTAACGGAGTAAATTTCCATCCGACAGCCACGCTCACTTTTCTCTAAGCCGTCAGGATCCTTGGACTCTGCAGACATTGCTTCAGAAGTTCCAAACTTGGGGTTGATCCTGAAAAGTGAAATTATGACGAGGGACCACTGTGCATTTGTTAATGCCAATCAGCTTTCCAATAACTCGATGAGGAGTGAGGTGCATGTACCTGCGGCAGATCCATGTCAGGATGTCTGTGCGGAGCGCCGACGGGCGGCACAGCAGCTCCAGCATGCTCTCCTCCTCCTGCAGGTGCAGGTCCTGCACCAAGGGACACGACAAAGCCTCCACAACAAAACGTGTTCACAGATAAGTTCTCTTTATGCACTAAAGAGGGTAGCTGGTGAGTTTCACTTGTAAATTGATTGAATAATAATAGTAAATTGTGGACAGAATTGTGCATGAAGCACCCTGCGATTAATATTAGTTGAAATATTCATGATTACTAAAGATTTATCTTTTTCTTTAATCGTGAATTATGTTGAGAATATTTCTGGGCTATATTATCTGCAATAGTGGAGTTTCCATGAGGACCAAAAATGTTCTTGCCTGTAAACTATATACACAATATTTTTATTAAACAAGAACAGTTGTCTCTTTTCTTTTCTGGAGACAAAACACATTTATTACAGTACATCCCCCCTACAGTCCTATTGCCTTTATAAGGGGGTTGTGAACTCCAGATTACTTTAACTAATGTTAAAAGGAAACTTAAACAAGTCGCTGAACAACAAAGCGTGTCTTTCAGGACTAAAACGAATAGCATCCTTGAACTAACTTTAAAACCTTAAGAATATGTTCAGATTTCAAACGACGTTTCAAGTTTCTACAAACATACATCTGATCTCAGTTAAACGTGATTCAGATACAAATGAATTGGAAAAAACGGGGTGATCAAAAACTGATAACCAGTTTAAGAGAGAATCACAACATTAAACAATGAGAAACAATGTCTAACCGAAATTAACTTTATTTACCTGCAGTGAGTCATAAACACGGTGAGCAAACTGCTGCTCTGTCAAAACACCCGCCATTTTCTCACTGAATCGCCGTCAGTGAGCCTTCTTCTTCTTCTTGGGTTTAATGGCGCCTGACATCCAACATTTAGATGTTTTATCGCCATCTACTGTAGTGGAGTGTGGACCCGATTATTTTTTCTTATCTACTTAAACTAAATTCATATTTATGATCCAGTTTCCTATAAAAAATGTGTAAATTATTATTTATTTTGTCATGTTTAAGTAATACCTTAATACCACACTCTCTTGTGAGCTTCAGTGACATCCCATTCCTAATCCATAAGGTTAAATATGAAGTTGCTTTTGCATCTAGAACAGCTTCAACTCTTCTGGGAACGTTGTCCACAAGGTTCAGGTGAGTGTTTGTGGGGATTTGTGATCATTGTTCTTGAAGCGCAATTGTGAGGTTGCATACTGATGTTGAAGGAAAAAGCCCGGCTCTCAGTATCTGCTCTAATTCATCCCAAAAGTGTTCTGCACAAAAGTGAGGCCAGTCAAGTTCATCCACGGCAGACGCTGCCATCCATGTCTTTATGGACCTTGCTTTGTGCACTGTGCACAAAGCACGGCCATGTTGGAAAAGAAGAAGGCCCAGCTCCAAACTGTTCCCACAAAGTTGGAAGCATGAAATAGTCCAAAATGTCTTGGTGTGCTAAAACATTCGGTTATTTTCACTGAAACTAAGGGGCCAAGCCCAGCTCCTGAAAAACAACCCCACACCATAACCCCCCCTTAAGTAAACTTTACTTTTGGGACAATGCAGTCAGACAGTCTCCTCCTTGGGCTGCCACCTTATCGTGGTGGAGGGGTTTGAGTGCTCCAATGATCCTAGGAGCTATGCTGTCTGGGGCTTCAGGCCCCTGGTAGGGTCACCCAAGGCAGACAGGTCCTAGGTGAGGGACCAGACAAAGCGCAGCCCGAAGACCCCAATGACGAAGGAAAACCTTGGACTTGGTGTTCCCTCGCCCGGACGCGGGTCACCGGGGCCCCACTCTGGAGCCAGGCCTGGAGGGGGGGCACGATGGCGAGCGTCTGGTGGCCGGGCTTTTACCCATGGAGCCCGGCCGGGCTCAGCCCGAAGAGGAAACATGGGCCCCCCCTCCCATGGGCCCACCACCCGTGGGAGAGGCCAAAGGGGTCGGGTGCACTGTGTGATGGGTGGCGGCCAAGGGAGGGGACCCTGGCGGTCCGATCCTCGGTTGCAGAAACTGGCTCTTGGGACGTGGAATGTCACCTCTCTGGTGGGGAAGGAGCCGGAGCTAGTGTGTGAGGTCGAGAGGTTCCGGCTAGAAATAGTCGGTCTCACCTCGACGCACGGCTCTGGTTCTGGAACCAGTCTCCTTGAGAGGGGCTGGACATACTTCCACTCTGGAGTTGCCCAGGGTGAGAGACGTCGGGCAGGAGTGGGCATACTTGTTGCTCCCCATCTTGGCGCCTGTATGTTGGGGTTTACCCCGGTGAACGAGAGGGTAGCATCCCTCCGCCTATGGGTGGGGGGACGGGTTCTGACTGTCGTTTGTGCTTACGGGCCAAACGACAGTTCAGATTACCCACCCTTTTTGGAGTCCTTAGAGGGGGTACTGGAGAGTGCTCCTCCTGGGGACTCCCTTGTTCTGCTAGGGGACTTCAACGCTCACGTGGGCAACGACAGTGAGACCTGGAGGGGCGTGGTTGGGAGGAACGGCCCGCCCGACCTGAACTCGAGTGGTGTTCTGTTGCTGGACTTCTGTGCTCACCATGGATTGTCCATAACGAACACCATGTTCAAGCATAAGGGTGTCCATATGTGCACTTGGCACCAGGACACCCTAGGCCGCAGTTCGATGATCGACTTTGTCATCGTTTCATCGGATCTGCGGCCGTATGTCTTGGACACTCGGGTGAAGAGAGGTGCGGAGCTGTCCACTGACCACTACCTGGTGGTGAGTTGGCTCCAGTGGTGGGGGCGAAAGCCGGTCAGACCTGGCAGGCCCAAACGTGTTGTGAGGGTCTGCTGGGAACGTCTGGCGGAATCCCCTGTGAGACGGAGCTTTAACTCCCATCTCCAGCAAAACTTCGAACACGTCCCGGGGGAGGTGGGGGACATGGAGTCTGAGTGGACCATGTTCCGTGCCTCCATTGTCGAGGCGGCCGATCGGAGCTGTGGCCGCAAGGTTGTCGGTGCCTGTCGCGGCGGCAACCCTCGAACCCGTTGGTGGACACCTTCGGTGAGGGATGCCGTCAGGCTGAAGAAGGAGTCCTATCAGGCCTTTTTGGCCTGTGGGACTCCAGAAGCAGCTGATGGGTACCGGCGGGCGAAGCGGCATGCAGCTCGGGCGGTTGCTGAGGCAAAAACTCGGGCATGGGAGGAGTTTGGAGAGGCCATGGAGAAAGACTTCCGTACGGCTTCGAGGCAATTCTGGTCCACCATCCGGCGTCTCAGTTGGGGGAAGCGGTGCAGCACCAACACTGTTTATAGTGGGGATGGTGTGCTGCTGACCTCTACTCGGGACGTTGTGGGCCGGTGGGCAGAGTACTTCGAAGACCTCCTCAATCCCACCAACATGTCTTCCACTGAGGAAGCGGAGCCTGGGGACTCTGGGTTGGGCTCTCCAATCTCTGGGGACGAGGTCGCCGAGGTGGTTAAAAAGCTCCTCGGTGGCAAGGCCCCGGGGGTGGATGAGATCCACCCGGAGTTCCTTAAGGCTCTGGATGTTGTAGGGTTGTGTTGGTTGACGCGACTCTGCAATATCGCATGGACATCGGGGGCAGTTCCCCTGGATTGGCAGACTGGGGTGGTGGTCCCCCTGTTCAAAAAGGGGGACCGGAGGGTGTGCTCCAATTATAGAGGGGTCACACTCTTAAGCCTCCCTGGCAAGGTCTGTTCGGGGGTACTGGAGATATTAACATAACATTTATTCAAATACCAATACAAATAGTGTCAGACTTAGAAATTATTGGTGCTGAAGTATGGACAAATGAAGGGAGTATTAAAATAATTAATTTCTATAACCCGTGTAAGCAATTAGAAAAATCAAAACTTGTAGAAGTCCTAAAAAATTGGAGAGGGAAAATAGTGTGGTGTGGGGATTTTAATGCTTATAGCACATTAAGGGGAAGAAAGTCAGACGGTTCGTTCTCCAATGTGAGAAATCCCTTGAGGTAGTCAAGTTTCTTGTTTGTTCAGATCTTGTTAGTCAGTATGATTACTAATTAACGGTTGATTCTTTTGTGTCTAGATGCAATGTAATCATTCAATTCACAATTGAAGTTTTATTATCGGGATTCTGCAAAGTAAATATTTCATAGTATATTTCACTGATTCCTTTCATACAGTCTAAACTCCCTGAAAAGGAGAAATGACCTTTCAGAGAAATATAATTTTGATTGCTTTGAGTATAATGATATTTTACTTAATCTGACTGATATGATCTTCTTTAGCGCATACTGATGCTTCGCATTGATCATTTATAAGCTTATCAATTACAAGAGTTGTACTGTCTGTTAGTGAACATTAGTGAACAGCATCATTAGGACCAAGGAACAAAAGCTGCAGATCATTTTTAAGGTAACAAAACAATTCACCATTTTGTGAGCAACTCTTGGAGCATGGTTGTGTAGTGAGTATGTTTAATTTTTATTTTTAGGTAAAGTGTACCAATAGCAAACTTAGTCAATGTTATTATAAGTGGGGCTAGCTGTCAGAAGATGTAAGTAGGGAGTAAGTAGAGGGAGTATTTCAGAAAAAAATGCAAATTCACTGATTGAATTTTTGGCTGATAGCCAGCATATATTTAAATTTGTGCAGCAAACACCAAAAGAAAAAAAACGATATCAAACTGAATGGCCATTCAGTTTGATAAATATTTACACATTCAATAAATCAATAGAAATCCAAGGGCACACATTAAAACATCAAATCTAAATAAATAATATGAATTACATTAACTATTTTAATACAGACTGATGGTTCACATTGATCATTTAAAAGTTTTAGTAATGAAAAATTTCAACTGTAGGGAAAGCTGAAAGATACATATAAGTATCCTCACTGAGGCCTGTTTTGTCCCTGTCAGATATTCTTCAGAAATAAATTTACAGATGAGGAACTTTTACTAACATGTTTCACACTAGCAAGTGTTACAGAAAATAAAGAGTTTCAAATGTATTTAAACCAAGATTTACTATGTTGGAGAAAGCATGAAGCAGTGGGAAGATCAGTGTTGATTCAACAGCAAGAAAAAAACAAAACTGAACGAAATCATTCACAATGATGCCGGGCTAAATTCTGGAAAAGTCTGGACAAAATCTTTAACTGCGGAAAGATAAAAGTTAAATTTTAGTAGCCTCACATAGGCCTCTTTACTGTCTGTCACATGTTCTTAAGAAGTACATGTACAGATGAGGAACTTTTACTGACATGTATCACACTAGCAAGTGTTACAGAAAAAAATCTATAAGAGTTTAAAATTTAAGTGATGAAGGAAATCACAAACTCATAGTTAGCACTGACTAGTCATGCTACCATAAATAATACAGTAAAACAGTTAAACTGTAGGTTTTCTTTAGAGGTTTGTGTTTACTATTGCGCCTGGACACACACACGCCGACACACACCCCGCACGCATGCACACATACACACATGGCATGGATAAATCTAAACTTATCTAGGAAAGGTGACAATCTATGTATTAATCTTGATACTGATGATCACTTATTGTTTTTTGTGCTCTAATTGTACTGTGTTTTAATTTGCTCACAAGTGGTCACATGTGCCACTGGCACACAGATGGAGTGCTGCAGATCCTGAGAGCTGATAGCTGATAATCAATAAGCATGGTGACCAAAGCCCATCCAGAAGGTTGAGGTCTGTGAGCTGATGTTTTAAGTTGTACTGAAAATTTGTTTTCCGAAATTATTCTCAATTATTTAACACTTATTGTATTACTCTTAAAACTCATAATGTTTATTCATTCTTTAATTGTATTATTTTTAAAACACAGAGGTCAGAAGGTGAAGGAATATCGGATGGGGTTGGGGGGTGTAACAGGATGGGGGGAGGGGCATAATGTGACCGGAAATTAAAATCAATTAATGATTAGGGTCATTAATCACTCACCAATCAAACTCCGATTAAAATTTGACAGAAGGGGTCCTATATACCTCTCTATCAGGAATGATGCCAATGGAGAAGTGGTGGAAGAAATAACAGAAAACAATTGGTTTGCCCTAATAATGGAGAAGAGGATTAATATTAATATTAGGGCTGCACAGTGGCGCAGTTGGTAGCACTGTTGCCTTGCAGCAAGAAGGTCCTGGGTTCGATTCCCGGCTGGGGTCTTTCTGCATGGAGTTTGCATGTTCTCCCTGTGCATGCGTGGGTTCTCTCCAAAAACATTACTGTTAGGTTAATTGGTCTATCTAAATTCTCCCTAGGTGTGTGTGTGTGAATGGTTGTTTGTCCTGTATGTCTCTGTGTTGCCCTGCGACAGACTGGCGACCTGTCCAGGGTGAACCCTGCCTCCCGCCTGGAACGTAGCTGGAGATAGACACCAGCACCCCTCCTGACCCCATTAGGGACAAAGGGTGAACAGAAAATGAATGGATGGATGATTAATATTAGAAATGGATATGAATCAGCGTTAGATTTAACTTTAGTTTCAGAGAATTTTGCCGGGATTAGTAATAGGAAAATATTAAGAGATAGGAAGTGATCAATAACCTATACTTATTGAAATTCATTTAGAAATGGAAAAAAATTATAAAGTACAGAAAGATGGATATTTAGAAGTGATGATTGGGAAAAATATAAAATAATAAAGAAATGCAAAGGTTAATGTAGATTTGGATGTTGATAATGTAAATGTTTCTAGTTGTGAAGCCATTTTAGGTGCTGCATGTGAAATAATACAAAGGAATAGAGGAAAATATAGGAAGAAAATTGTAACATGGTGGACAAAGAAATGTGATGTTGCAATTAAATCTCGAAATAATACTTTTAGATTGTTAAAGAGAAATCAGAATTTTATTGAATATAAAAGGTTACAAGCTCTTGTTAAAAGAAATGGGAAAATGCAAAAAGGGTTAATTGGGGAAACTTTTGTAATTCGGTCGGCAGGGAAACGAAAATTTCACAAGTTTGGGGAAATGATAAAACGGATGAATGGAATTAGAAGTGAACATGGATATCCAGTTCTGAAAGATGGAAATGTTACTGCTGTGACTGGGGAGGAGAAGGCAAACATGTTGGTTTAAAAAGTTGTTAAAGTTCATAGTTGTAATAATTTAAGTGCAGAAGGAAAACTGAGAAGAGTTTGTACAATTAATGAAAATGTTAATTTATTAGAAGAAAACGTAAGATATAATGATTTATTAAATGGTCCTTATTCTGTTTTTGAATTAAACAATGCAATGCAAGTAAATCAAAAAATTCATCTCCAGGAAAAGATAATATACGTGGTGGTGAAGCGCGGAGACTGAGAAGATCTGGCTGTTGAAGGTGCTGAAAGGGTTGAAATCTGTTTGCAGAAAGAGGGACGTCCCTCCCCGCCCCTTCTCAGTTTGAGGTATATGCGCATATTGCTCGGGACATGTGCAGAGCTTTCTGACAGGTAGTGATGGCCAAATGAAGCCTCATGAAGCAATGAAGCTTCCCGGCCCATTGCTTTGCCCAAAGGTTCGTTACTCGGTGGTTCATTCATTTCTCACTAGTGACATCTGCTGTTCAAACTGGGACAACCTTGTCACTCAGACGGACATATTTAAAAATAATTGGTAAATGCAATAGTGTCACAAAGTTTTTCTCAAACTCAGGCTTAGTAACAGGAGTGTCAATTAAATCCTATTTAACTCATCTTGTTTAGTTATTAGAATTTGTAGCCAATCCTGGTATATGTTGACTGTCAGTGGCTGTTTTCTTTTGTCATCGACTGATTGGACAAAGACATTTGTTTTAGTGTACTCAGAGTGCAGTGCTTGTTGGGGCAGACAGTATTTGAGTTTTGATTTGCCTCCTAAAAACTACAATTCTTCAAAAGTTCTCTTTTTCTTGGATTTCTATTGGCTCTCTGATCTGATCCCTTATATTTTTACTCATCAGGCCAGAATTTTACTCTTCCAACAGCTTTAAGTTTGTTTCTGCTGTGCAAGACCGCTATATTTTTGCAGAATAAAAAAAAATAGTGGAAATTTCAAGAAGGTGAAAATTTTGGAGGTGAAGGGTTTAATTTTTATTTAAGAATCTTGTGAATGATCATCTCAAAATTTCCCAGATGTCAGATTTTTTTCTTCTTGCTGGCTCCTTTTCAATCAAGTTTATTTGTGTTGCACATTTCAGCAACATTGAGATTTCAAAGTGCTTCACATAATAAAAAAACACAAATATAAAGTCAAAAAATATAGCATAATTAACCATTGAGAAAACCAATAAACATTACATTTTGATGAGTGCCATTGTCCAAATCATTAACACACATGAACTATAAAAGGTTCCTTTTATTTCTGCCACTGCTGAAGACAAAACCCCTGATGCGATCAAATACAATAACCAATGACGCAGCGGCTCATCACGCTTTTATTTTGAAAACCGACACGCAAAATGAAGCAGTCACGTGACCCATGCAATGCGAGGCCTCGTTTGTTACCAGTCACGTGGTTTTCAACAAGACAACACAAGCCTCGAAACGGGGCTTCATCGGACACGCCCCCTTATTACTCGGTACAAGCCTCGAAGCCTGGCTTCAGGTAGCCCATCACTACAACATGCTGTACACGCTCTCATTTTAAGTATTGCTATTGTCATTACTATAATTATGATTTTTCTTTTCATTAGCCTGAATTTTTTTTTTTTTGCCCCCCTTTCCTCCCCCCAGGTTCTTGGTGTTCAGTGTAAATGACCTTACTAGTATTTTGTGTTTCCTCATGTAAATAAGGAGTATTTGTTGACATGACAGTCTATACTTTTATTGTGAAAGGGCTTGGAACGGAAGGTGACAAACTAGACAATTAACTGCTCGGTCATGGCGGAGAGAGAGAGCGCGCACGGGTCGGAGCGAAACGGAGTAATTCTAATTTAGGTGTAGACAATCAGTTAATAGGCGCTTGGCTGATGAGGGAACAATGTGAGTGTTTTGTTGTGTAAATATATGTTTAGTTTTCCTGCGGAACTTGTAGTTCGCTATTGAGTGTGACGGTTTTGTTTTGCCACTAGATGGTGCTAATATTCTTTGGTCAACGGTCAACAGTTGAAATACGTTGTATTTTATTTCATGACACAGGGATGTTAAGAGTTTAATAAATACGTGTATTGTAACACATAATTATAGCATGAAAAATTACATACATATTCATTGTTAAGGTAAAAGGTTAGAACAACACTGTTTGAGTTACTAATGGTATTTTATTTGTATATTTTGTAGCTCTTACTGTGTGTTCACACACAAAGGCTGTAAAATAAAGGACTGTGAACCATCAGTTTGAGAGACCATCCTTTCAACCGGGACGCTACATTCAGTGTGTGATCAAGGCAGGCAGGACAAAAAAAAAATACATTATGTTATACAATGTCAAGTTTTGATTGCATTTTTTTTTAACCCTTAATAACTTGGCCTTAGTGTTGTGGAGTTGGGTTGTTTCTGACAGCTGACAATCGTTCACTGGTGAAAGGCACCAGCCCTCCATGACCCTGGTAAAGATTAGCAGAGTGAAGAAAATAAAATGGCAATTTCAATTTTAGAGGGCGTCTGCTTCAGGTTTGATCTGCAGTTTTTAGCAGTTGTAGGAGTTGTGGGTTGGTTATTAGCAGATTATTTCTCTGAAATAAAGACTGATGTCAAATACAACTTATACATCAGTAATGTTTAATATATTTTACTTTGCTAAGTGTTCAGTACCAGAAATCAGTTCAGAATAAAATCACCTGCCGATATCAGACCAGGACAGAGTGAAGAAGAATAATAACTTTGGATGGTGCATTTCTGACAATGTACCGTATGTATGCTTCCTTTTCATGCAATTTAAGAAAATATTTTCAAGAGAACACTTTTTTTTTTTTAAAGAAAAAAGTCAATGGAAGGTCAAAAAGATTTGAAATGGACCATTACTGGTCCCATTAAGACTTGAATGTCACTGTCACTGAGTGCCAGCAGACATCTGGGAGTCATAAACACCGATTACTTTATGGGTTCAGGAACCATTGGTCTGATCTGTCACTACAGATTTATAAGGAACTGGTTGTGGGTCATCATGTCTTCTGTTGGTCTCCAACAATAGCTGCATTTCCACTGACCGTAAACATGTGGAATTACGAAAATAAAACAGGGTGAGGCGGTTCTTTTGGCCCTATCGAAATGATTGTCTTTTGCAAAACTGCAATGGAAACACATTTTCCACAGCACGAGGCACATGATCAACATGCGTGATTTTAGTTGCATTTCTTATTTACTTGAAAAAACGCAATTGTGAAATTGCATTTTGTAGACTTTAGTGGAATAGCAGTAAAGTTTTGTGCACATTGGTAAAGCAAACTATTGTTTAAGGAGAAGGAAACAGTTGTATTCTACTTAATAAAACACTTTGTATTTAATTATTGTTCTTTTGAAACAAGAAATAGACATAATTATAATCACCAATGAAGAACAGATGTGGAAAACAAGGCAGAATTAAAAGGAAACAACTAAGGAACACCAAAAGAATCTGAGGAGGATGCCGGCGGAACAGCAGCCTTGGAGGACACCGGCGGCTTAACAGTCTCCCGTTGGTCACTAGGAGGCCAACGGGACTCGCTAGGAAGCCCTGAAGGTCAGCCAGGAGACCAACGGGATTCACTAGGAAGCCCTGGTGGTCAGCCAGGAGACCAATGGTACTCGCTATGAAGCCCTGAAGGTCAGCCAGGAGATCAACGGGACTCACTATGAAGCCCTGCCTCTCCTGCCAACAACTTTCAAGCGTTAAGCTCTTCAGCCAAAGGCAGAACTAAATGGAAACAACTAAGGAACACCAAAAGAATCAGAGGAGGACACCCGCGGCGGAGCAGAAACCTTGGAGGATGCCGGCAGCAGAGTAGAAACCTTGGGGGACGCTGGAGGCAGAGTGGGAACCTTGGGGGATGCTGGCAGCGGAGCACGTAACTTGGTGGACGCTGGAGGCAGAGCGGGAACCTTGGGGGATGCTGGCAGCGGAGCACGTAACTTGGTGGACGCTGGAGGCAGAGCGGGAACCTTGGGGGAAGCTGGTAGAAGGGCAAGTACCTTGGTGGACGCTGGAGGCAGAGCGAGAACCTTGAGGGACGCTGGTAGAAGGGCAAGTACCTTGGTAGACGCTGGAGGTAGAGCGGGTACCTTGGGTATGTGTCCCATCCTGGCAGCCCTCCTGAGCATTGTCGGAGACAAACGGGCCTCACTATGAAGTCTTGGAGGTCAGCCAGGAGACCTACGGAACTCGCCACGAAGCCCTGAAGGTCAGCCAGGAGACTAACGGGACTCGCTAGGAAGCCCTGAACGTCAGCCAGGAGACCAACGGTACTCGCTAGGAATCCCTGAAAGTCAGCCAGGTGACCAACAGTACTCACTAGGAAGCCCTGAAGGTCAACCAGGAGACCAACAGGACTCGCTAGGAAGACCTGAAGGTCAACCAGGAGACCAACAGCACTCGCTAGGAAGCCCTGAAGGTCAGCCAGGAGAGCAACGGTACTCGCTAGGAAGCCCTGAAAGTCAGCCAGGAGACCAACAGTACTCACTAGGAAGCCCTGAAGGTCAGCCAGGAGACCAACTGGACTCGTTAGGAAGCCCTGAAGGTCAGCCAGGAGACCAACGGGACTCGCTATGAAGCCCAGAATGTCAGCCAGGAGACCAACGGTACTCGCTAGGAAGCCCTGAAGGTCAACCTGGAGACCAACAGGACTCGCTAGGAATCCCAGAAGGTCAGCCAGGAGACCAACGGGATTCACTAGGAAGCCCTGGAGGTCAGCCAGGAGACCAACGGTACTCGCTAGGAATCCCTGGAGGCCAGCCCGGAAACCAAAGAGCTTCGCCACGAAGCCCTGAAGGTCAGCCAGGAGACTAACGGGACTCGCTAGGAAGCCCTGAACGTCAGCCAGGTGACCAACAGTACTCACTAGGAAGACCTGAAGGTCAGCCAGGAGACCAACGGTACTCGCAAGGAATCCCAGAAGGTCAACCAGGAGACCAACAGGACTCGCTAGGAAGACCTGAAGGTCAGCCAAGAGACCAACTGGACTCGCTAGGAAGCCCTGAAAGTCAGCCAGGAGACCAACAGTACTCACTAGGAAGCCCTGAAGGTCAGCCAGGAGACCAACGGGACTCGCTATGAAGCCCTGAAGGTCAGCCAGGAGACTGACAGTACTCGCTATGAGTCTCTGAAGGTCCTAAGAGCCAGCGGCAGAGTAGAAACCTTGGGGGACACTGGAAGCGGAGCAAGTACCTTGGGGTACGCTGGGAGCGGAGCAAGAAACCTTGGTGGACGTCTTTAGGCAGAGTAGAAACCTTGGGGGACACTGGTAGTGGAGCAAGTACCTTGGGGTACACTGGGAGCGGAGCAAGAAACCGTGGTGGACGCTGGAGGCAGAATGGGAACCTTGGGGGACGCTGGCAATGGAGGAAGTACCTTGGTGGACGCTGGAGGCAGAGCGGGAACCTTGGGGGATGCTGGTAGAAGGGCAAGTACCTTGGCGGACGCTGGAGGCAGAGCGGGAACCTTGCGGGATGTTGGCCGCGGAGCAAGTACCTTGGTAGATGCTGGAGGAAGAGCAGGAACCTTGGGGATGTGTCCCATCCTGGCTGCCCTCCTGAGCCTTGTCGGAAACCAACGGGCCTCCTCACTATTAAGTCCTAGAGGTCAGCCAGGAGACCTACAGAACTCGCTAGGAAGCCCTGAAGGTCAGCCAGGAGACCAACGGGACTCGCTAGGAAGCCCTGAAGGTCAGCCAGGAGACCAACTGGACTCGCTAGGAAGCCCTGAATGTCTGCGAGGAGACCAACGGGACTCGCTATGAAGCCCTGAAGGTCAGCCAGGAGACCAACGGTACTCGCTATGAAGCCCTGAAGGTCAGCCAGGAGACCAACAGGACTTGCTAGGAAGCCCTGGAGGTCAGCCAGGAGACCATCTGGACTCGCTAGGAAGCCCTGAAAGTCAGCCAGGAGACCAACAGTACTCGCTAGGAAGCCCAGAAGGTCAGCCAGGAGACCAAAGGGATTCGCCAGGAAGCCCTGGAGGTCAGCCAGGAGACCTACGGAACTCGCCACGAAGCCCTGAAGGTCAGCCAGGAGACCAACAGGACTCGCTAGGAAGCCCTGGAGGTCAGCCAGGAGACAAACTGGACTCGCTAGGAAACCCTGAGGGTCAGCCAGGAGACCAACAGGACACGCTAGGAATCGCTGAAGGTCAGCCAGGAGACCAACAGGACACGCTAGGAATCGCTGAAGGTCAGCCAGGAGACCAACAGGACACGCTAGGAATCGCTGAAGGTCAGCCAGGAGACCAACAGGACTCGCTAGGAAGCCCTGAAGGTCAGCCAGGAGACCAACGGGATTCACTAGGAAGCCCTGGTGGTCAGCCAGGAGACCAATGGTACTCGCTATGAAGCCCTGAAGGTCAGCCAGGAGATCAACGGGACTCACTATGAAGCCCTGCCTCTCCTGCCAACAACTTTCAAGCGTTAAGCTCTTCAGCCAAAGGCAGAACTAAATGGAAACAACTAAGGAACACCAAAAGAATCAGAGGAGGACACCCGCGGCGGAGCAGAAACCTTGGAGGATGCCGGCAGCAGAGTAGAAACCTTGGGGGACGTTGGAGGCAGAGTGGGAACCTTGGGGGACGCTGGCGATGGAGGAAGTACCTTGGTGGACGCTGGAGGCAGAGCGGGAACCTTGGGGGATGCTGGCAGCGGAGCACGTAACTTGGTGGATGCTGGAGGCAGAGCGGGAACCTTGGGGGAAGCTGGTAGAAGGGCAAGTACCTTGGTGGACGCTGGAGGCAGAGCGAGAACCTTGAGGGACGCTGGTAGAAGGGCAAGTACCTTGGTGGACGCTGGAGGCAGAGCGGGAACCTTGGGGGGTGCTGGCAGCGGAGCAAGTACCTTGGTAGACGCTGGAGGTAGAGCGGGTACCTTGGGTATGTGTCCCATCCTGGCTGCCCTCCTGAGCATTGTCGGAGACCAACGGGCCTCACTATGAAGTCTTGGAGGTCAGCCAGGAGACCTACGGAACTCGCTACGAAGCCCTGAAGGTCAGCCAGGAGACTAACGGGACTCGCTAGGAAGCCCTGAACGTCAGCCAGGAGACCAACGGTACTCGCTAGGAAGCCCTGAAGGTCAACCAGGAGACCAACAGGACTCGCTATGAAGCCCAGAATGTCAGCCAGGAGACCAACGGTACTCGCTAGGAAGCCCTGAAGGTCAACCAGGAGACCAACAGGACTCGCTAGGAAGACCTGAAGGTCAACCAGGAGACCAACAGCACTCGCTAGGAAGCCCTGAAGGTCAGCCAGGAGACCAACAGTACTCGCTAGGAAGCCCAGAAGGTCAGCCAGGAGACCAACAGTACTCACTAGGAAGCCCTGAACGTCAGCCAGGAGACCAAAGGGATTCGCCAGGAAGCCCTGGAGGTCAGCCAGGAGACCTACGGAACTCGCCACGAAGCCCTGAGGGTCAGCCAGGAGACCAACAGTACTCACAAGAAGCCCTGAAGGTCAGCCAGGAGACCAACGGGACTCGCTATGAAGCCCAGAATGTCAGCCAGGAGAATGTCAGCCAGGAGACCAACGGTACTCGCTAGGAAGCCCTGAAGGTCAACCTGGAGACCAACAGGACTCGCTAGGAATCCCTGAAGGTCAACCAGGGGACCAACAGGACTCGCTAGGAAGCCCTGAAGGTCAGCCAGGAGACCAACAGTACTCGCTAGGAATCCCAGAAGGTCAGCCAGGAGACCAACGGGATTCACTAGGAAGCCCTGGAGGTCAGCCAGGAGACCAATGGGACTCACTAGGAAGCCCTGGAGGTCAGCCAGGAGACCAATGGGACTCACTAGGAAGCCCTGGAGGTCAGCCAGGAGACCAACGGTACTCGCTAGGAATCCCTGGAGGCCAGCCCGGAAACCAAAGAGCTTCGCTATGAAGCCCAGAATGTCAGCCAGGAGACCTACGGAACTCGCCACGAAGCCCTGAAGGTCAGCCAGGTGACTAACGGGACTCGCTAGGAAGACCTGAAGGTCAGCCAGGAGACCAACGGTACTCGCTAGGAAGCCCTGAAGGTCAGCCAGGAGACCAACTGGACTCGCTAGGAAGCCCTGAAAGTCAGCCAGGAGACCAACCGTACTCACTAGGAAGCCCCGAAGGTCAGCCAGGAGACCAATGGGACTCGCTATGAAGCCCTTAAGGTCAGCCAGAAAACCAACGGGACTTGCTAGGAAGCCCTGGAGGTCAGCCAGGAGACCAACAGTACTCGCTAGGAATCCTTGGAGGCCAGCCCGGAGACCAACGAGCCTCCCTATGAAGCCCTGCCTTTCCTGCCAACAACTTTCAAGCGTTAAGCTCTTCCGCCAATGGCCCCATGTGTCAAGCTCCTCTGACACCGCTGTCCTGTTGTCCTCAAGCTTTTTTGCCACCGATAATCAAACATGAAGCTTGGAGCCCTCATGACACTTCTTAATTTAGAAGTGCCATCTTTCAAGCCATTGCCTGAAAGTGCCTCTTTGGAACATATTCAGACGTCTATTGATCACACGTCTGAATACAGACGGCCGAATCTGTGGCTGGTCTGAAACCGACAGGCTGTTTTCATGGGTTTCCTGTTCAGATGGCTGCTGGTTCTGTTGTTCCTCTCTGTCCCTCAGCCTGTTGTTCAGCTGGTCCACTTCAGGTTGCAGGTTGGTGTTTTCCTCCTCCATGGCTGTGTTTATATGCTCCAGGGTGGTGCTTTTCAGCTTCAGGGTGGAGTTTTCCTGCTCCAGGGCGGTGTTTTTCTGCTCTAGGGTGGTGTTTTTCTGCTCTAGGGCTCCTTTTTCCTCCTCCAAGGCAGCGTATTTTTGCCGCAGGGCGGTGTTTTCTTCTGTTAGTGTATTGTTTTCCTCCTCTAAATCTGTGCTCGTCTTCTCCAGGACAATGCGTTTCACCTCCAGAGAAGTGACTGACAGCAACAGCTTGGTTTTTTCACGCTCCAGGGCCCTTCTTCTCTGATTCAAGTCGTCGATGTGCTGCTGCAGGTCGTTGTTCTCCATCTCAAAAATGATGTTGTCCCGTTGCAAATTTTGGTTTCTCTGGTCCAGGGCGCGATTTATCACCTCCAAAAAGGGGATTCTCTGCTGCAGAGTGGTGTTTTCGTGTACTAAGGTGTTCCAATTCTCCTGCAGGGCGGTGTAATCCTCTGCTAGGACGGTGAAATCCTGTTCCATGGCGGCATTTTCCTGTTCCACGGTGGTGATTCTCTGCTGCAGGATGGTGTTTCTCTTCTCCAAGGCAGTCTTTTCTTTCGCCAGTATCTTACTTTTCTCCTCCAGTGCGATGTTTTCCTGCTCCAGGGTGGTGTTTTTCTGACCCAAGGCAGCTTTTATCTTCTTCAGTGTTGTGTATTTCTGACCCAAGACTGTGTTTTTTTGCTCCAACGTATTGTTTCTCTGCTCCAACGTGTTGTTTCTCTGCTCCAACGTGTTGTTTTTCTGCTTCAGTGAGGTGTATTTCTGTTTCAGTGTTGTGTATTTGTGCTTCAGTGTGGTGTTTGTCTGCTTCAATGTGGTGTTTGTCTGCTTCAAGGAGGTGATTTCCTGGTCCAAGGCAGTGTTCATCTGTTTCAATGTAGTGTTATCCTCCTTTAAAGCTTTATTTTGATCAGACAGTTTTTTTAATTCACTGTCTTTCTCCTGAAGCAGCTTCTGTATGTCATGTGCAGCTTTTTGAATGTTTCTCGCTTGCATCTTCAGGTCCTCGTTTGCTTTTATCAGCGACTGTCTCTCTGCTGACATCATGCTGATATCTTTCAAGATGTCACGTAGCTTCTGTGTCTCTCTAGCAAGTTGGATGTTGTCATTGCAAGAATGAGAAGACGATGCCGTGTTGCTCTTACTCATTTTTGAATTTTTTTGTCTGGACAAATATAAAAACTGCTCAAACTTGTTAGGAGACAATCCTTCTGCTTGCTTGCTCTCTCTCTTCTGCAGTGGTTATGACATTTTGACGCAGCCTAGCTCAACAAGGAGAGTCACTCTTTGTGACGTCAGTGTGCATGATGTCACAAACTGATGTCACTACCTCAGCAGAAACACCAGAAAACTGCTCAAGTTTGAATAAAAATACTTTATGGCTGAAAGCAGCTCGGCTTAGCTGATGGCTATAGACCTTTTTCACGGCAACCGGAAGCTGCATCTCAAAGGACTGCGGCACTTCCGTTTTGGTGACCGTAATTCGAGTACCCTGAAAAATGTCTCTCCTCCTCCGGTCCTTTTCATCATCATTACTTAATTTGCCAGCACTTTCTTTCGCTGATGCGGAGGAAATCGCAGCGGCGAATTCGCCCACCAACAAACGTGTGAAAGGAAACAAGTTCTTCCACGAAGAATAAATCCACAGCTATCAAGGTAAGAAAAGACGTAGCTTAGCGAGCTAACCGCTAGCTACAAGATATGAACACAAACATCGTAATGAAGCCTAACTTAGTTTGCTAAATTACGTGGAATATTGGCGACAGACATAGTTTAAACTTTTCAAATATATTTTGACATTCTGAAATGTATTTGCCAGTACAGTTTGTGAAAAACAGGCACCAGGCCCAAAGAACCGCCAAATATAGCCATATATATATATATATACACAAACCAAAAGTTTGGACACACCTTTTAATTCAATGAGTTTCCTTTATTTTCATGACTATTGACATTGTAGATTCACACTGAAGGCATCAAAACTATGAATAACACATGTGGAAATATGCACTAAACAACTGAAAATAGCCCTTATATTCTAGTTTCTTCAAAGTAGCAACCTTTTGCTGTGATTACTGCTTTGCACACACTCTGCATTTTCTTGATGAGCTTCAAGAGGTCGTCACCTGAAATGGTTTTCACTTAATAGGTGTTGCCCTGTCAGGTTAATAAGTGGGATTTCTTGCCTTATAAATAGTCATGGAAATAAAGAAAACCCATTGAATTAGAAGGTGTGTCCAAACTTTTGGTCTGTACTGTATGTGTTGAAACATGAGATAATAAGGGTCAATGTAAATTAGAACCAAATGAAAAAAAAAAAACATGGGAAATATCTTGTTTTTTTGTTTTTTTTTACTCTTAGGATGGTCTTCCCTGTTCACTTGTACAAAACTTCTTTTATTTCTATCGAGCCAGTGGAGGAAACCTGCACGTGTGTATTTGAAACAAGGAAAACAAAAACAAAAGAAACCGAATCCATCTCCTGCTCTGACAACCAGCAGACGTTCAGATGAGGCACAGGACACGGCGTGCGTGAACGTGGACAGATTTCGTCAATACACGAACTGACGGAGCCGTGGAACCAAAAACTGAAGAAAAAAAACACAACCAACACGCGTCTTGGTCAGGAATGAGAATCTCTGGACCCGTCATACATGGAGGCATAAATCAATCTTAAGGCCACGTTTTCTACTGCAGCTCGATGTTGTCATGAGCGGCGCGTCATCGGTGAGCAGCGAGTTTCCACATCGCAGGCGCGCAGCAGAGAGACGCGGTTGAAACAAGAGACGCAGCTGATGGCCAATTTGTTCCCTGATGTCTTAGAGAAAACCTTCAGGACATCGTTCTTCCGTCTTTTTCATTCTTAAGAAGGAAAACGTTGCTCAGAGTCCGGTCGCGAGGCTAAATGAGTTGATTTGTTGAAAGTGTTTGAAGTGATCTGAAGTGAGTCACTTCAGATCAATGTTAGCAAAGGAGTATTTACATTAAAAACATTATTTGTATGTTATGACACAGAAATATAAGGACTGACGCGAGTCTGTATTTAATAAGGTTGAACACTTTCTAAATAAGCTGTGACTTACTGCCACCTGCTGGCCAAAATAACAGCAGGACTGTGACTGTTTCCTGTAGGTGAAGTAAAAGATTCCAAGCAAATGATCCAAGTACATAACTGATGTCACAGGGACTTTTTAGAGCTTTTTCTTACTTATTTTGTCCTTCTGTCAGTATTTTTCAGCAAATAAAAGCAGATGTTTATTATTATCAGTCTTTATCCAGCTGGACCAAAATTCATCAATGGAACATAAAGAGTATTTACCTTTATCTCTGGATGTTCTAGTCTCTTCATTGCTTTCCCAAATCTATCCAGATAAACAACATTTGGATTAAAAAAAAGAAAGAAGTACAAAAAAAAAACTATTGTCAAATTGAAAACTGATTTCTACTAAATAATGACAATGAAATAAACCAGTGAATCATAAAGTAAGTGCTTGAGTAAATATTAACATCACTGCCAGTCAGCATTTGGCTGCTGCCACAACAGGAAGTCTGTGTTGATCGTTCACAATCAGGCTGTGCATCCAGACTGCATCTTATTTCATTCCTTCTGCTAAAATATTCAGACTCTGTCAGGTTAGATGAGGATTGTGTAGCCCAGCCACAAATTCCCTATGAGACTGTGTTCTGGGCTTTGACTGGACCAATCCCGAACATCCATCTTGTTGTCTTCAAACCATTTCATGACTTTTTTTTAGTAAAGTAAAAGTCTTGAAAATACTTTTTTTTCCCGGACTTACATTGACCCTAACAGCTCTCGCATATTTAGTATTGATCTCCTGCATATTTTGTATTATTATTAGTAGTAATATTTGGAGTATTTACAGATATTCTGTGGAACGTACCTCCCAATTCTTAGCGGCAACTCTGCCAGACTTCTCTGTAGAGCATGAGAAAAATATCGAAAGAAAATGCAGCTTAGGAAGCTGAAATAAGCACAACTCTGCTTCACGCATTATTAGCTGGTGTTTGCAAAGCGAGGCCAGGAGTGCGATTCATTTTTCCGGCCCTGATTGGCTCAAGAGCGAAGACAAACAAGACCCTCAATGATACGTGTTGCGGTAGTAGTGAGACGTTGTTTCATTGCGTGTATTAATGCGTTTTAAAATATTTTCCTTGTTTGCGCTACTAAAAAGGGCAGTTGCTTTAGAGCGGTATTGCGTTGGCCACCAAAAGGTCACACCAGTCTTCAGAAGGTCAGTGACTGCAGCACAATAAATAATATGAACAAATAAACAAACTGACAGAAAAAAACATGTCAGACGCAAAGTTGTGCTGTTCAAATTGTGTAATTATAAAAACATTTCACATTTTTGAGTCATGCAATAAAAAAAAAAAAAATGTTCACAGCTTCCATTAAAAACAACATACTCCACAAAAACAAATGAATATGCAGTTTAACAAAAGGGTTTTATACATTTGATATTCTGAGCTAGGGGACAGAGAAAAGCACAGGTAAAAATGATTTACAGATATCGGGGGAAATAATTGTTCGCCATCAGCTGAAGGTTGTCAAGGTCACTCATAACATGAGGATGGAACACAGTAAGAATACAGATCAGCACAGCGGGTGGGATCTTACATCACAAACAGGAGAATGACAGCATAGAGTATCAGCACTTTTAACATTACACCGCTGATTTAAAAATTTAAGTGCAAGATATCATACATAAATTATTTGCATAAATATGTGGATACAAAATAAAGACCAACAGTTAATTTGCAAAGCTGCTTTGGCACGATTGCAGAGTTACAGTACTGAAATAATTAGGTCCAAACGTAAAATGCACTGTAGAATTTACTGTGTGTTACCAATGTGCCTCATCTCTTTCAGGACTAACACATCATTCAGTCAAACAAAACAATTTCCCTCATGAA
Source organism: Xiphophorus maculatus (assembly GCF_002775205.1). Lineage (NCBI taxonomy): Eukaryota > Metazoa > Chordata > Actinopteri > Cyprinodontiformes > Poeciliidae > Xiphophorus > Xiphophorus maculatus. The sequence goes on along the minus strand of NC_036443.1, from coordinate 5,783,500 downwards.
CTAAAAGATGGATATCTTGGGATTACTCAAACTGGATTTACTGGATTTTCATGTGTCTATCTGCCTACGTTTGGTAGGCAGATAGACAATAGTAGTATATATAATATATATATAAATATAAATAGTAGTATATATTTGATTGAATTTGGTTTCACTTAACCTACTGCTGAAGAGCAATCCTTTTGAGTTTTGAAATGAGCAAGGCTGTCAGACTAAATAACTGAACAGCCAAACACTGAAGCAAAATCCCATCATTCCATTTGGGGTCAGGTACTGAAGTGCAAATGTTTCACATCAGGTCAGCAGTTTGCTGCGGATAACTTTTAAAGAATCGCTTGCAACTTTACCGTGCTGAATGTCCAAGCTGGGGTTTAGAGTTATTGTGAAGATGTTTTATTATCAGATATTGTCTTATGTTTGGCTAAACACAATTATATAGAAAGTCATAGGAATTTTTTTTTACTAATTTGGGTTCAGAAAATATTGTATTTTTATTTCATTTGTTGCCCATAAAAATCTTTATATTGCTACAGAACCAACAAGCTAAGGATAGTTGAAAAAATCTGTAATTTTTTCCCCATAACCTTTTAGCTCCTACGTCTAAATAAATACAGTTTACTGAGAGTAAATCAGTTGTAGATAACAGGTTTAAAAAAATATATGCATGTTTTCATTTTATTTCATATAACATCGACCAGCATGTTAATATGCCTGTTAGATTTTGGGTTTATCCTTCCTATGGTGTTAGGGTCCCTACGGACCCGTTTTGAGTTTTAGCATGCATAAAAGTACTTCATACATTTGTTTTTTGCGTTGAAACTTTTTGACTTTGTCAGGGACTTCCATTTAAACAAAGTAAAATCAATTTATTTATTTTTTTACTAAATTATAAAGTACTCTGGTGAAAAAAATGACTTTTGTGGTGTTCGGGTTATTTGTGACCCGGTTAAAATTTTCGAATATAACACAATAAAAAATGCCAAAAATTAAATCATGAACACACAATCAAACAACAGCCTCTTCCTCCAACCACTTGAGCTTCATTTAGGGGCTTTTCTCTTTGCCTTTTTGCGAGAACAAACAAAGGGAGACATGTCCAGGCTTGTCAAGCCATTTGAGTGTAGAGGTGGTGACTTGCAGAGTACACATCTCCAATTCACAGGATGCAACAATGAGGAGAAGATTCACTGTAAATGAAGCTTTGGGTCACATCTTTGCTGCAAATGAGGCAGAGGACACACAGGATTTTAGCGATGGAGATGAGCAGGCCTCTGAGAACGAAGATGATGTGGAGTACCAATTGGAAGAAACAGACACAACTGATCAGTCTGAAGAGGAGGTCACTGGTGCTGAAGCTGCTCCTGCTGAATCATTCCAATCCAAACATGGCAACATCCGTTGGAGCACAGTTCCTCCTGATGTGCATGGAAGGACAGCTGCTGCAAACATCATCAAAATGACCCCTGGGGTCACGAGGTTTGCTGTGACAAGAGTAAGTGACATCAAGACGTGCTTTGATCTTTTTTTTTGCCATTGTCACTAAAAAAAGTCATAATTGCCATGACAAACCTTGAGGGGAAAAAAGTCCATGGCAACACGTGGAAAGACACTGATGAGACGTACCTGGATGCCTACATTGGTGTTCTCCTCCTTGCTGGAGTTTACAGATCCAGCAATGAGGCAACTGAGAGTCTCTGGGATGCATCAACGGGCAGAAATATTTTCCTGGCAACAATGTCTCTTCGGACCTTTCAGATGATCTCAAGAGTCCTCAGATTTGACAATCGAGACACCAGAGCAAAATCTGACAAGCTTGCTCCCATCAGGGATGTTTGGGAGAGATGGGTGCAACTCCTTCCACTGATGTTCAACCCAGGGCCAGAGGTGACAGTGGATGAATGTTTTCTCCCTTTCCGAGGAAAATGCCCGTTCCGGCAATACATGCCCAGCAAGCCAGGCAAATATGGCATAAAAATCTGGGCAGCCTGTGATGCTAAAACAAGCTATGCGTGAAACCTACAGATTTACACAGGCAAATCTGCAAACGGCATCCCTGAAAAAAACCAAGGAAAACGTGTAGTCCTCGATTTGACTACTGGACTGCAGGGTCACAACATCACTTGTGACAATTTTTTAACTGATTATTTTGTTGCCTTCTTCTCTTAAGGTTCATTTGACCACTTTTTAGACATTGAAAACGAGGGGTATGCTGTTAAAACAAAGGCCCAGGGGGCCACAAAAAAATATTAAAACCAATCTTTTCATGGATGAGGGAGCCCAACCAGCTAAACAAGAGTTAAGAAGAACATTGGATGATAAAAGATTGTTTTTAGGGTATTTTATGGCTGATTTAATACACGGGTCCAAAATGACCCGCTAACACCAGAGGAAGGTTAAACTGTATGCATACAGTTTAGGTACTTGCTATCGATACTCACACAGTAACTTTTGAAGACAAATTTATTTTATTTATAACAAAAGGCTGGCTGTTCTTCTCTGACTGTTTTATAAAAATCACAAATGGAGGCATACAGCTCGCTTAGCCTTCAAAAATGCTTTATCAAATTACTGGTTAAAAGATGCATTTTCACTAGAATTTAGATTTGTAGTCCGACCAGAAATCTGAACTATTTGCCTGATGGTGCCTCGAACTTCAAACTCGGTTTCTTTCCATATAAAATGTATGACACTTTAACAGAAACTACAGGCGTGTTTCTGTGTCTGGTGAATTTTTGGTTAAAACATGTTTGTTTTTCCTTCAGTGGGTAGAGAATCCAGAAATTTTACACAAGAGTAGCGAGACTTTATAATAAAATTACTCAAGTAAGAGCAAAAAGTACAGTGTAGTAAAAGTACTCCTAAAAGTACTTTTAAAAAAAAAAGGCCACTCAAGTAAATGTAGTTACTCCCAACCATGGAGGTGCATGCTCCTCCTCCGCAGGGTCCCGTCACCCAGCTCCTCTTCACGCTCCTTTCTGTCACCGCAGCTGCTCAGGTCGCGCCGAAGATACTGCCGTTTGCGGCTTCGTCTTGGAAATGAATATTTTCATAGCGCCAAAGGTGCATCTCTTTGGAATTTAGTGAGGTTACTAAGTTCCAACTTCACAGTCTGTCTGTAAGCAATTTGGGAAAACCGTCTAGCTGAAAGATGGAGGAAGATTTTTGCAGAACACAATGCAACCAAGATCCAAACCAGGGAATTAAACTCAACTCCAACGGGTGAAACGTTTGGTTTGTTCCAGCTGTTCACTTGCAGTCCGTTTCTTTGGTTCTCTTTGTCTCTTTTTGTAGTCTATCACATTTGAATTCAGGTGTAATATTTCTGCATAACTTGTTTTTCTTTTCAGAGTGTGTGTGCGTTCCAAAACATTGGGTCACAGTCTGGACCCGATGTAAACCTTGGCGGTCAGAGAGTTGTACTCCTAAATGGGCAAACAATTCAATCAGGGAACAGGCTGCACTGAAATGAAATTTTGTTGAGCTTCTGTACAATGACAGAAGTTCATTCTGATCAAATTTTACTAAATGTTTAATATTTTATTGCATCTTCTTGCCATTGCATTTTGGATAAACTCCACAGATCATAGGGCAGAATATTTCAGTATTCTGATTTATTCTGTCTGGGTCAGAGTACGGAAATATTTACATCTTTGCATTCCCATTCAGATTAAGTTTCGGTTTGTTACCTTTCTTAATGCTACAATCATTACAACATGCACATATCAATAGACACACACCAAAGTTTTGAGGTAAATAAACTTGTATTTAAGATTTCTATTTGCGACCCAAATGTTCAGATGAGGCCGATATTTCATCCCTTCTAATGTAAAATTCTTCTAAAATCAGCTGTGTTGACTCATCTGAAGAGTTTGCCAAGTTTTAGTCCAAATCGAAGGTTAAATCCTCATTAGTGACATAATTTAAGAACAAATCTGACCTACAAAGTTCACATGACATAAATGTGTCCTTAAAGTTTGAAATCAATAATTGAGTAATTTTCAGTTTATTCTGGATGACTAAATTTACGAAAACTTCTACCTGGAATGTAATCTGTACCATTTCTCACAAGAACTATACGAGATCAATAAGCAACCAGTACATTTTTAAATATATCTTAGAAATATTATTGATAGCCAAAGTTATATCTTTTACCCTGAATAGGGCTGAAGATTTTTTTTCAGATTTTCTAAAGGGGTATTAAAATAGACTTTTTTTGAGCTTTACTGGGCTACTTCTCAAATCAGCTCGTGTGTTTCGTTAACGGCTTTACTTCTGCACATTTTCACTGCACTGGATTGAATCCAGAGAGATCAAACTGATGAGATTGGTTTTTATTCCATGTTATAGAAAACATACGTGTTTTTGATGCTTTGACTCTTCCATACATGTTTGAGAAATCCCTTAATCTCCTGTGGCAACCATGCAGGTGTGCAAAACGCCTGGTGAAACCGAGCGCCACCTTGGCAGTTGTAACTTTCTGAAGCCAAAGCGCTGGAAAGAGCAGGACTTTCTTAAAGAGACAGAGGCCCAATTTAAAGGTGTTAAATTACAAAGCCAAATGTCTTTGAAGTCATATTTGATATATTGTACACAGAAAGTAACAAGTCACTTTAGCGCTATAAAATAATACAATGTGGCTGGAAAACATAACACTTCCCAATAACAATAATTCCTTCATATGTCGACTGTATTTAAATCTGAGCCTAGTTGCAGATAATTATAGCATGAGTCAAATAAGGTGACATTTTATTTACTTGTTTTAATGGATAAAAAAATATTTCTTTGGACATACAGTCAGTTCCTATTTGCGGAGCAAATAAGACATTAAAAAAAAACAGTGACCTCCAAATGATGCAAAATGGAGCAAGACAATGAGGTAAATGGCGAGATTTACACAGTTAGGCATGCCCCAGATTCACAACAACAATAACATAAATCAATACACCTAGAAGAAGAAATAAAAAAAAACATCACAAAATCTGCAACAACAAAAGAAACTTTTTTTTTTTACAAGACATGTTTTGTCAGTCTGGATTGCCCTGTGTTCTCTAGCCTCATTAGGCTTCTGTACACTCCAAAGCTGCCCAATAATGCTGCTGGTATTTTACAGACTGCAATTCCACAGTGCACAGAGACTAGAACGCACTATCTGACCACCAAGCACGAAACACAGAGTTTGGAAGGTCCAATGCAATCATCATGGCAAAAAGCACCACAGCCTTGGCACATGATCATGGCTTTGAGGCGACATGAGCACTTAAGTGCTACTTCTTCAGCTGTAGTGTCTGTAAAAGCTTGAATACTGAGTGTAGCGTGGCTGGAGGCCAGGCGGGGACGCAGCTGGAGTACGCCATCAGCCATACCGCGGGAGAAACCACCGTTATCCATCATTGACACATTAGCCGTGTAGCTTACTACTCCACCACTTCCACCTTGTTTAGGCAACTTTCCATATATTTGGAAGGGAAGGGAGGATGATGAAGACGAAGGTAAAGGAGAAAGAGGGGAAGCGGAACTGGATGAGCAGGGGGTTTTGCTGTGCTCTTTCTTTGATATCCTTGTCAATGTCATCTCCATGTTGAGAAGTCCCTCCATTGCTCCTCCGGTTAAATACCCATCAGCGGAGTTCCCTGGCTCCTTTTTAGTCACACCAGGTACGGTAGACACAGACTTGGCGATGGCCTGGCAAGAAGGCCGTGGATTAATTTCATTTTTTACACCAGGTGCAGGAGACAGCTTTCTCTGATGAGAGTGGGGATGCTGAGACTGTGAAAGCTGAATGTTAAACTTAGTACTGGCCATTGCTTCAGCATGATAGGTTTCCACAGGAGTAGAGGGGTTGTTGGACATGATTTGATCAGATTGTTGGACCCTGTCTGGAGTGTCCCTCTGTGAACGTTGATGACCACAATACTCTTTAATAACTCTAGATTCTAGAGCAACCAGAGAGACACCTTCTGACTTGCCTTTGGATGACAAAGAAGCTGAAGAAATGGGCAGAGAGGTAATGACGGGGACAGCCCCAACAACTAGCTGGGGCTGGTACTGAGGTGCATCTTGGGCACCTGTAAGACATGAGACTGGACTGTCTGTGGGTGACTTCGGAAGGTTATGAGTTAAATCTGGAGTAGGACACTGGGCAGAAAATGCAGACCTATGGCCAGCTTCAAGGTTCCTTGGTTCTGGTGGTCTTGCTGGTTGACCAGGTAATATGCTAAAAGCAAGCCTATTTGCAGAATGTGATGGTAAAACCTTTTCAAGAGGCAGACTGCCTTGTAGTAACTGTGTGACCAAAGGGTTGTTGGCTTCTACAGAGGACACAGGCCTGGCCGAGCTTGTCAGTTTTTTGGAGGCCACCAAGCCATTTGGCTGAGTGACAGGAGACTTTAAAGATCCACAACATTCCCCTTCAGTATAGGTTTCTTTAGAGCTCTGACAATCTTCTCCAATTTCCACTTTTAAAGCAATGTTTTCTTTTTTTCCTTGTGAACAAGTACTAAAAGAGTGGTGGTCTTGGGAATGAGGCTGATTGTCATGCAGTTGAGGCAGACCTTTGGGGAAGCAAGGCTGGATGACAGTCTGACCTTTGTGGCTAGACAAGTAGCCCTGAATCACTGGCTGCTGCTTTTGAGAAGAAAGGCTACAGATTACCAACTGGCCATTTCGTTGGGTGCTCAGCTGGGAGCTCCAGTTGGGGTCAGAGTACTGCTGCTCATCCTCCTGAGTCTCATTTTCACAGTCTGAAGCAGTTTCTGTTGAATCACTGTGCACGCCCTCTTCGTCATCCTTCTGTCTGAAAACATCAACGATCTCTGCACGTTTTGGAGAAGATACTGTTTTTGGCCATGTGGCTAAATGAGAAAATTCTTCCCGTGGGTCCAAATGATGTGAACTGTGATGGATAACACCACCCAGTCCAACCTCCTTTCCCTTTTCTTGTCCTTTGGTCCCCAGTGTTTGAATAACGTCCACACCATGAGCCCCAAACCTGGGAAAGGAATCTGGAATTGAAGTTTGGGTTAAGGTAAGTTTTACACAACCTGGATCTGCCACTTCTGAAAAGGGAGCAGTAGACTCAGGTATTGGGCTGTTTCTGGCTGATTTGGTGGCTGATGACACCGACTTAGAGTCAGGCTCTGGGGGAACTGTAAAATCCCCATCTGTTAACTCATTACAGGATCTCAGGGGTTTGGCTGACGTTTCCCCTATATCCACTTGAACCTTTGCTGCCATGCCTGGTCTGTGTTGATGAGGACTTGCAACTTGTGGTGACATGGAAGCTGATGTATTTGACAATGAAGGAGATGAGTGGGATGCAGCTTCTACATCGAGAAGCTGTAGTTGTGTTCCAGACGAATTAGGTTCTGAAGAAAATTCCTGCTCTTCAATCTCACCATCTCCTCTTCCTCCTCCTCCTCCTCCTCCTCCTCCGGGCTCGATTGGTCCTGGATGCTCTCTTGTTCTTCGTTCGCTGCTGCTATCCGATAACCCAGTAGAAGACCACAGCCGGACACTGGCCGCCCCTGGCCCCTCGCTAGAGGCCGCAACAGCAGCCTCGCGTTGGGCACGGGCTTGCTGAGCGCGGGCCTTGATGTCGGCAAGGGTCCGCGCGCCACCCGTGCCCGACCTCCGCGAGCATTCGGTCTGGGGCACAATTCTGGGGCAGATCTGGTAGGTGGGGTGCCCTTTGACCCAGGGAGGTTTGATTCTGGACAGTTGAATCTAGTACAACAGACAAAACAGCAAATCAGTATTTCCCTAGATAATTTTAAGGATTTTGTACTTTTGTACATAAAATATTTCTTAGCTTTGCAACCAAGTCTTACCCGGATAGGTGGCACCTTGGGTTCTTCGGTTGTCGGCAATGGCTTCTCTGAACAGACACTGTCAATTGTGGTACGAAAGGACCGACGGTCATTAAGACGTGCCCTTTTTTCGGGAAAGCTGCAGAAAGCCTCAACCTCATCTTGCCTTCTCTTCTGTTCCTTAAGTTGAGTAATGAGCATGGGGGTGGTAGCGGGACTAGCTGACGGACTGCTCTCACGGCTGCTAGTGACGGTCCCTCCTGTGACAGAGGTGACCACAGAGGCTGTATCATCCAAGGGATCAGCAGGAACAGTGGCACTGGAAGATCCTGAAGAGGATGAAGAATCCAGACCTGTGGTAAAAGCTCCCTGTTGTTCAGAAGAAGAGGGCGATGAGGCAGGTGAGGAGGCAGGTGAAGAGGAAGAACTGGATGAGGAAGATGGCGAGGTGGTGGAAGCTAGAACAGGTGCAGCTTCCTCGGGGAGCGAAGAGGGAGTAATTTCAGTCTCTTCGTTTGCACTGGTGGATGCTGTGCTAGGACTAGGACTTGGAAGAGGAGTAGGAACTGCCAATGTCATTGGCTCTGGAGCAGGAGAGGCCTTAGGCTCTGTCAAAGTACTCTCAAGTGGGAGCTCCACACCACAGTCAACATGGAGAACTACCTCTCCTTGAACAACTGTGTTGTTTGATATAGGAGAGTCAATGGACACTGCTGCTATGTCCAAAACAGCAGCAGTGTCATCACTAGTGTCTTTTGATTGCAGAGCTGGACCTGTCTTGCAAAGGGTCCGGCGGGCCCTACGACGCAAGTCAGCCCGTGTGCGTCTCCTCATCCTGCCGTCTCTCCTTCGCCGACCCACACTGCGCCTTTTCGGGACACCAGCTGAGACGACGTCAGCATCACTTTCCAGCACAGTTCCTGCAACTTCACTAGCTTCACTCATGAGCTTTAGAGACTCGTCTCGTGTTAAGCCAGACCTAAAGGTGGACAAGGTGAGTTTTAGCAAATTGTGGATTTATATGACCAATATATGAGCAAATGTCAGTGATGTTAAAAACATGCATCACTTCTGTATGCTATACAAGTACGATAAACACAAATTAAATTGTAAACTTATGCAAAACACAAATCCGTATTTCAATAAAATGAATATGATCTTACTTTTGCCCATGGTACTCTTCAAAAAATTTCTCTTTCCAAGCCTCTACTTTTTTCTCTTTCTCCTTTTCCTGTCGGAAACGGACTTGCATTTCATGGGTGAATTCACCTAAAAAAAATTTTTTTTAAAAATCAAACACATTTAAAGGTGTTTAAACGTATTGAAACTCTAATGGAAATTGGGCATATTTTCTTGCAAAGTCTTGCCCTACCTGCCTTTTATTGTTAAATCAAAAATTACTTTGAAAGAATGAAAGTGTTTCAAGCATTTCAAACAAAAAGAAAAATTCAATTCAGTTTATTTATATAGTTCCAATTAACAAATGTCATCTGATGCTTCTGAATCGAATTGTGATCCTAAAATTAGCAATTGAACCACTAGATATTTTAACTAGATATTTGGCTCCTTAGTGCTGTCTTTCTTTCGTGCGATTTTAAAAATTCTTAATTTCCAATAGGAAAATTAATGCAATACTGTACGCTACAAGTCTCAAAACAGTATGTCATTCTTGACAAAAACAGGTCAGTCGGAGCCACCATAATGAACATTTCCTACTTTTCAAACTTCTATTGACCTCAATGTTGCTTCCAGTGACTCAATTGAAGCTTTACAGGGCGTAAAGCTGGAATTGATAAACATCTTTTTAAAATTTGTGTCTGCCTTTAACATCAACTGTAAATTCAGGTGTCATAAAATGTTACTAGCGGAGCCTGAATTGTTTGTAAGTAATTAAGTTACCTTCAGCAAGCCTCTCTTTCCAACTCTGAGAGGCATGGGTGAAGAACTCATTGTTAAGAGCTGAAGTACTGAGGCGGGTCATACCATCAGGCCCAATCTAAAAGCAGAAAGAGAGAAAGAAAAGTCAATCAATGCTGACTTTTTTGTCTGACCAAGACACTTACAGAAATGCTTAAAATGAAATAACAGTAAAATGGAATACTAAGAATGTATTTGCTGCATGTCAATCTACTTAATTTATCTAAAATAATTGAAAATCGTCAAGTTTTTAATTCAAAATCTTTCTTGCCTCAGTAAATAAAATACTGTATGTTGCATTGGTATAAGGTCTAAAATAGTTGTGCTGTGACGGTGTGCAAGTTGAAGTTAAACAATGTGTATTCATGCCTCATAAATACTAATATTTTAACACAGACCACAGATATACAAATGTAACATTTGTTTATTGAGATTATCAATACTGCTAAATTTGATTTTATGGTTTCAGCATAGACAAATTCAAAAATTTTAAATTGTTTTATCCTTAAATTTAAGATTTTAAGGAGCTGGCAAATTTACTTTGTAAAAGTTCAAGGAACAATCTTCACAGATTGTTTTGTTACCATAGCTACAATCTGATGCCGTGAGTTTAATCTTTGAGATTGAGCTCTAGGTTGGAAAATTAAACTACTCCCTTCTCCCAAAATTTACTTAATCCACGTTGAAATACTGTTAGTGGTGTTGATGTCCTTAGCAGGAAAAGGGGCCCCTAAATCAAATTCTGCTCAAGGCCCCGGCCCTGTATGACGAGCTACATCCGCTGCACATCTCTGGACAAACTGGAAATTTAATTCATTTGGCTTTAGTAGCTCTTCCGTTTGGTGTCTGTTCAGTTTTTAATAAGGACCACAGAAGTTGTTTTGGTTGCCTGAGCTTTACGGGTCAAGATTTTCTGATCTCCGGCTGACTAAGTGGACAAAACATTTGATATGGTTTGATGCAAAATGTAACCAGGAAAATAATAATAAAATAAAACCAACATGATGCTGAGTACGAAGTGAGCGTGAATTGGGGGGGGGGTTTGGTTAGGTAAAGCCTGGTAGGCCACCAGGCTTATAATACACTGGGGGAAACCCTGTACAGTTATGCCAGGTGCCTGCCCATTTCCTTTGTTTGTTCTTGTTTTTCCTCAATAGTTTGGTTATTTTTGAAGTCCATGTCTCCCTGTCTTTTCTGATGGCTCAGTGAGCCAGGTCTTAACACATGTAGAATTCATACAGCAGAGGGAGTAGGTGATCCAATGAGTGACCATCCTAGGCATATCAGTAGCTTCTCCAATGCCGATGCTAGTAAGTAGTCTCCTCATTTACCAGTGGTGTCTAACCGTAACCCAGTTATGGCCCATCAATGAGACCGGTATCTAGCTTGTGAATACATAAAGCCTCCTGTGACTGGAAGATGCTGGGTGTGCAGTAGTCTTCATTTTGGTCCTCATAGCTTGCTGTAATTTTCACCTTTTTACTAAATCTTGGAAAAAGGACAGAGAGAGATCTTCTTTTTGTCAGAGAAAACTCCACACGAAACGAACAAAAACACAGTAACCTACTTGTCGATCCACCTCAGGCAACAGCTGCAGTAGCTGCTGCTGTGAATGCGAGGGAAAAGCTGAAAAGGTCCGCACATTGATGAGGGCTCTAATGTTGGTGTTGACCAGGATGGAACCAGGCGTTTCAAAGTCTATGTCTACACCTCCACGACTCTTTTTCATGGGACCTAAGACATAAAAAAAAAGAAAAAGGACTGAGTTCAACTTGGAAGACATTCAACAGAGTCCAAATGCAAACAAATGACATCCTTATACTTTACAAGACAAACTGGTCCAGTTCAATAGAATCAGCACAAATTCTCTGTACAGTCCACACAGGAAGTATTTTGTTATGCGACCGTCTTACTCAAAATGGTATGAATCTTTTAGCAAATTTCCACTTTGGGTGCCACTGGCGAAATGTGGATAAATGTGTGAAGTGGTGTGTGATTTTGAACACCACCAGCCATCTTGGAGGGTTTGCAACTTGAACAGAAAAAAAAACACAAAAAACTGTTTAGTTTGTACTCCTGTCCAGAGATCGACTTCCCATCTGGTGTACTGGACAATGCCGAGTGGGTTAACGCACACTTTAGCCAAAAAATGTAACAAAAATAGTTTTTACCGGCTGCAACGGCCCATTGGTTGATTTTCTTGAAGGACATTGGGTTAATCCAATGAAAACCCTCAGTCCTTCTTGGCCCGCCACGCGATTCTTTTGAATGGCTTTCTGTCGTGAATAGTAGGGCTGCAGTCTGCAGCACAAATGTCAACAACTACTGTTGTTTTTATTTAATTTCAAAGTATTTAATCAGCAATACACTAGATGAATGAATTTTTATTTTTTTTTAAAATATGCATCAGATTTTTAAATGGATTGGATGAGTTGGATTTTGCTTTGTTGCCATTTTTCTATTGCTAAAATATTTTCAGTAAAAAAAAAAAAAAAAAAAAAAAACACGGCACAAGTTACAGAAGAGCAAAGTCATTGACCACAACTGTGACAATATTTTTTGAAAAATAATGATAATTTGAGAAATATGTCCTATTCGGCCCCGTATTCTGACTCGGGCAATCTGTAATACATTCTCTATATTTCAAAATTCAGTTTAAGTAATGTTTAATTTAGTATGTGAAAAGCAGCAAGCCAAAACAGAATTTCATTACACAGTTTACGCTTTTCACATGTTTACCTGTGGACACATGTTCTCCGTTGACTTTAAGTGGAGTGAGGACAACACGGGGCATCATGACGGCCTTCTTCCTTTGTCTTCCTGACTGTAGAAAGTAGGGAAAAACAGAAGATGTCAGAACTTCTATCCTTTGTGCACACACATTAGGCAAATGAGCAATTTAACCAAAAACATGTTTGCAGATTTTCCAGCTCCAAGCTGCAAAAACTATGATTTGGATGTGAAAGTAAAACGACAACTTAAACCTCAACCCCACTAAGCTAGTAATGCTATAAGTTTCCTCAACTAAGAAAATGTTCAATTACAAAGTTCACTCCAAATATTACAGCAAAGGTTATGGTGCCACTGAGAATAAGGGCTGTTGTGCTATGGAGCAATCCTTAGAAGCAACATCCTACCTTGAAGATACTTCACTTAAACACAGATCCTCATGATCTACATACAGCAACACCAAAGTAAAGGGACGGGACCACAAACAGGCAGAATATATCTGTGTTGCATGGAAAGCCATTCCAACAAAATGTCATGTTACTGTAACAGGTCACAAACATTTTACTGGCTGAGAAGTCAAAAAAACATAAGTAGTCTTTAGGAGAGTGTAGTCTGAAACTAAATTACATTTGATGTCTTTGTGCAGAGTGCTCACCTGTCTTGAACGGCTCAGTCTAGTCTGAGCGTGTTGGCTTTGCTGAGGATCCGTGCGTCCCTGCTGTCCTGTTGCCCTGCTCAGACGTGTCTGAGGGTGGGTGGTGGGAGTCTGCAGCTCTGTGGAGCAGGAGGCACTGGATGAATTCTCATCCACTGATGCTATAACCCAGGAAAAATAATATTAAATTAAGCAGGTATTATTTGACACAATATTTATGATAGTTTCTAAACAACAAAGAAAATGGCCAAGTGACAGCACCAAACCTGTGCCAATTCTGGTGAAGTTAGCGGTTTAAAAGGAACAAACATACCAGTGGGTGGGTCTGTTCCACTTCCCCAAGTTTGACTCACAAGTGATATTATTTGGACAGTGTTGACTGCAACCATTGGAATATTCATACTTGTGAGTTTGTGGGATTTGGAAAGACTGTCAATGTTGGCTGTAATATAAAAAAGTGTTACTTTATTCTTAACAGACAGTATGTTATGGCTAGAGCTGGGTTATAAAACAATGGCGATATATATTGCAAAAATATTTTTTCCTCAATAGATATGAGAAAGGGTCGATTTAGGAATGGGAATCAAGAAACGGTTCTTGAAGAGAACCCAGTTGTTCAGTTCCTGGGAATAGTTAACCTGCTTGCTTAACAATCCCACTCATCGGTTCCATTACGTGTGACACGTTTGCGTGACGATATTGCACATGCTCTGTATTTTTGCTTTGGAAAATATCCGAGACGTGGTTACATTTCACCAAAAAAAAGACGTTACTAGGGCCAGTTGCAAAATGTCCCGGGGCCTCAAGTATAAAGCATCTGTGCGGCCAAAAATGTGCGGCGCCATATTTTACGCACAAGTTGGCATGTATAAAAATTTACTTTGCGTCAAAGTGTGCGTAAATATACGCACACTTTTTCGCTGGCGTGAAAATGTGCAGCAGACACGCAAACTTTTTCTGTGGACAACATCAAACTACAAAGCGTCAAAACTCACCTAAATACATTAAAATCCGACTACATTCGCTGCTATCTAGACCAAGAAGCATCGAACCCGATGTTTTAGGGTTTTTTTATGGTTTGAATATCTAATTGTTTCAACAATAAAACTAAACCGCATTTATCCTCAGATAAATACACACAACACACACAAAATGAAGAAAGCAAAAATAAAAGGATGCGAAAACCTCACTAGAATGTAAAAAATATATTTCCTCAATTTTTGTCTCATAAAGATGAAACGCAGTGTTCTCTGCAAAATGCATTTATGGGGTAATTTCATTCTCACAAAAAAATATATAACATGTTTGGATGTCAGCAAATTAACTCCAAACAGGTTTGATTATTTTTAAGGTGATGGAGGTGTGTATGCAATCACACATATTTAAGTAGCTGCAAAAAGGTGAGCCGCTAACTGTGGAGCGCTTTGGCTCTGATGGAGAACATCGCCAATGGAAGGATTCAGAGGGAGCGATTGATCATATTGATCTGTTGGGAAATGTTGATGATGGTTTATTAGTGTTTAGATTAATCCAGGCTGATCATCCTGGAGCTCTGAGCAGAACTTATAGAAGGAGCCGTGCGGTACCGGTACCGGTCCAGCTGCAGTCACCCTTCAGCTGAGCCGCCAGATTTGTGAATGCGCCTTTCTGGACAGAAAGCATCTCTACTCTTTAAAGGTACAACTTATGCACATGATACCACTACTTATAATAAACGTCCATTTTACCAACTCAAATGACTCCATCTTTAAATCCCGGCTGTAAATCATCTTTAAAAACGCTCTACTGTTCAAACAGGCATTTGCAGGATCTCTTTATTTTCTTTTTGTTATTTGGATTTTTTTCTTTCTTTAAAATGTATTTTATTTTTGTGAGGTTACCTTATGTTCCCTGAAAGCACCTTTTAAATAATATATATAATTACTATTATTATAAATACTTATACTGCTACAAACAAGAACGTTTGTGAACAAACAGAGTTCAAACACAAAGATTAAACTCGCAGCATCAGATTGTACCTATAATCACAAAACAGTCTAACTATAAAGACTGTTCTATGCACTTTTACGAAGCAAACTTGCCATCTCTTAAAATCTTACATTTAAATTGTGTGCCATCATTAAAATCTTGTTATTCATCTCCTCATCAAATTTAACGCCATCGTCATTCGTAATAAACAATGTTCAAATTCTAGATCAGTTAAAATTCCTGAAGGCCTGTGGGGCCTGAAGCAGCTGCTTAGTTCACTGCGCTAGGCACAAATGAACTGAGCCTGTAGTGTCGCCTCTAAACATTACATAGTGTTTTAAGATCCACTGGCTGATTACTTAATTGGGATTTAAATTTATATTTATTTTAATAGGTTTTGGTTTTTTTGCCATTTTTAAGACCATAGTTGTGTGTTTAAGCATCGTTGGCAATGTCTTCCAGTAACATATAATTACCCACCAACATTTTTACATTTCCTGTCAACTTAAAAATAATTTTATACAAAAACACAGCAGGCTGGTGGTGGACCGCTCTGGCACCCCGACCACCGGATTTAGCAAGATTTCTGGGGGAAACTTTGCATTGAAATTCATTCACTTAATATTGATGTTAATACCAGGGCTGAACAGGACCTCTGTAATCCTAGGCCTCATTGTATTGACGTTTTTGTGTAGCATTGGTTGGTGGTTTGGATAATTACAACGTCGTTATGGTATATTAAATCGGTAAATCCCCACTGAAGGGCTGAGGTACTATGGCCTGTCACTAATGAATAGGTAGGTTTTACTTATTGAATTTATAGGTAATATTTACCGAGCACTAATATGTTATTAGATAACACAGAATTGCATCCCACAAATATGTTTTAGCAGAGTTATTGCTAAAAAAAAAAAAAAAAAGGCAGTTTTTAGCAATACATTTGACTACCTGTCATGAAATCTTTCCATTGAACTAGTTCTGATAAGTTAAAATATCCTCACTTCAAAACTAAGTAAATTAAACTGAAGATCAATTATGGAAAATATAGATGCTCTGCATATGTTTTAAGGTGTATGAAAAAGTTAAAGACTTTTGAAGATTCAATACAAAAACATGAATGAATGATGTGTGTATTATTGAGTTACCATCATTGTCCATGATGGCTGCTACAATCGCTTCTGAGGAGTCACAGCTCTCCTGTTCAATGGTTTCACTGGAGTCGACAAGGGCAACAGCAGATCCCGCCACTGAGGTACTGCAGCTTGAAGTTGGATGCGCAACATTTCCCACTGGCTCTGGTGGAACCTCCGACTCTGAAGTTGGTTTTGTCCACTGGAGGGCATTTTTCTACAGAAAACAAATGGCACAAAAGTGAGGTAGTGCTGTAGCAAAAACAAGTGATACAAAACTTAACTTTAAAAGGGCTTTTGGGACAAGTAAAAGAGCTTTAGCTACTGGTCACATGCTAGTGGTTAAATTGCCGATTTGTGATCAAGACTGTAAGCTAAAACTAGCTACCTGCGGCAGACGGTAAACCAATGCATTACTTCTATGTTAGGTTGTTAGAGTTACTTCATATGAAAATAGTTGTAATTCCATGTTATTTTAACTTAAGCAGGTAAAACAATTTCAGAATAAAGTACCTTGAGAGTGAACAAGCTCATTCGTCCAGGAAGCTTGAAGAAAATGCTGTTCTTGACCCGGTCTCCCCTCACTTGAGAGTGCAGCATGGTGACCAGGCAGGCCAGAGGAGCGGTGCCACTGCAGCCACACACACAAATCAACTTTTAGACGTTCCACAGATGGTAGAGTACATTTATGTTTCCACCATTGTCTTATCATAATATGTCAAGTCCTTTTGAAATGTAAAAAGCTCATTTAAAACTATTCCACATTTTGCTTGATAAATCTTGTTTGGTTTTGGGTAATAAATGACATAGTGCAATATACACTTTTTGGATGAACACATAATGTATTTTCCTTTGGCTTTAGTGCCTAAAGAATCCTCTTTTTGAGGGTGAACAACTGTGCAACAGCTTTAAATTGGAGGTGGGCATTTATCGCATCATTCGTCATTTATCAAGACAACGTTCAGCGTTGATAGTTTTACTATTTTCTCCACTTAGTATGTATTTAGTGATAGAAATCACACTAGTTTACATGACTGATGTCCTAAAGAAACTTATTACAAATAGGAAAGCTATTCAAGAGCAGCAGTGGTGGGACATAACACTTTGTTACTGTTTAATAAATCAGAATTTTTGCATGGAAAGTGGCATTTGCAAGTTTCAGGCCCCGTTTTGTGCGTACGCAAGCTTTCTAAATAAGGCCTCTAATCCTTATAGTTTTTACCAAATGTGCATTTGGTCTGTCCCAGTTTATTTTATTTTATTTTTTTTCTCCAAAATTCTGACACAAAAACGATGTTTGTAGCTGAAATATTAGCACTTCTAACTTAGTTATGTTGTCTTGGACTAAACATGATTGTGTTCTGCAAGAGAAACTTTTATATAAAGAAATACTTGAGTTTTATAATGGTGTATGAACCAAAAAGTAAAACTCTTATGTTGTTAAAATGCCACCTAAATGTGGCTTTTATACTTGGTCAACAAGTTGCACTTTAAATAAATTCTTGGGTGGGTAAAACAACAGAAGGGAAAAAGAAAATGTTATATGTAGCAAGAGGGGGAAAAAACTGCTCCAATTTCAACATTTACTTGAAAACTATGAACGTACCTTCTGTTTATAGTTGGCAGCAATCGAAGAAGTTCATGGAGACAGAAAGAAAGTCAGTTATTAACAACACAAAAATTTCACCTATGCATGTGTTGCAAAAAAGCTGAACAGCTGGTATTATAAAATTCCTGTCCTAAGTCAAATAAATCTGAAATATTATGTTTGAGCATGATATTCGAGTTCGCTCAATTGTTCAATTAGATGACTTTATTATATATTCACATAGATGAATATGTGGTTTAAAGATCCACCATGGCAATTATGTCTTAGAAATGACTTGCAATTAATGAAGCAGTGACCTATATTTGCTTTGCCACTATAAGCTAAGTGCACAATGTTTACCTTCCAAGAAAACCAAGAGCCTTGATTTGACACCTGCTCACTTAAAGGAGACTAGACAATTGAAGTCTGAAAGCACTTAGTAAAGTCTGAAGTTATTCCATCCAGCAAAACTGAGACCCTGTGCGTTTGTGTCTGACCTCATTTCCTTCAGCCCCTTGGTCTGGATGACATGGAGGATTTGTTTGGGAGTCATGGGTGCGTCAGAGAAGTTCTCCAGGACCTGGAAGATACATTTTTTGAAGAACACAAACTGAGCCAACAAAACTTGGAGAATTAAAGCTTCACATAAAAAAAATCTAAACTGTGTACCGGCCAGAGCAACACTCCGAAAGACATTTCTATCAGACCTCATTGAATGATGTAACACAAGGCTGTCCAAAATCATCCCTAAGGGCCAGTCACTTGCATGTATTAGAGGCTTCCATGTTTTAGCACATTTGACTCAAACAAATGGGTAGTCGGCAGGTTTCGGTAGAACTTGATAACATGCTGAGGGGCTAATTAAGGCACTTGAATCAGCTGTGTTGGAGCAAGAACACAGCTAAAATCACAGGACATCAGGCATTGGCATCGAGGATCCCTGATTTCACATATAGATAAACAAAAATACATACAAAATGAACCTTAAGCATAGGTCAGAAGCAGGTGTTTTGATGAGCAGACAAATCCTTCTATCTCTTTATTGTTCAGTATAGCAAATAGATCAACATGTCCATCCAGAGAAGTACTGACATAATGATGAACACCTTAAAACGAACTAGTTAGTACTTCAGGATGCACACATATTACACAGTAGTAACAGGTCGGTCGGGAATATTTCGATTCGGGATTTCAAGATAGACTGCTCCGCATTTTTTCCCCCTTTGCTGCTCAGCTCTCGCTCTGTGACTCGGCTCAGGGCAGAGCTTTGTTTTGATTAGCAAGGTGGCCTTGTGGCCAATCATGTGTGAGGATATGGGACCATACCATAATAAGTGGACCAGACAACAGTGGTGAGGAGAAGAGTGCAGCATCTGGTTGCAGTTTAATTATATAATAATTGTGAATTATGGATCTGTTCATTAGACTTGCTTCCAGTGTTTTTTTTTCTTTCGCTTTTGTGATAAAAATGTAAAGTTTGATTTAAATAATATACAAATTTTTTTTTTTAAATCCTGCTTTTCTGACAGAACAAACATATAAAATTAAGCAAGTATAAGGCTTCTAATATAGGGCACACAAAATGCTAATTGATTTATCATGCAAGACATATCTAGTGGGGCGTGCTGTGGTGGCGCAGGGCGTTAGCACGCCCCACGTTTGGAGGCCTTAGTCCTCGACGCGGACGTCGCGGGTTCGACTCCCGGTCCCGGCGACCTTTGCCACATGTCTTCACCCTCTCCTCACCCTCCTTCCTGTCTGCCTACTGTCGCAAAAAAAATACGAGCAAAACTCTTCTAGCCAAGTCAAGCTAAAATATGGGTCTGCAGATAATAAATTGAGATGTTTCGGAGCCGAAAAAGCCAGCTCTTCCTTGGGAGCCGTGTAACAAGAACTACAGGATCTTCCCCCAGTGTATTATCTCCAGTTTCAAGCATGACATAAGGTCATATAACCGACCACTGCATGCGAGAGGGAGTAGCACCTCTCCATCTGACCAGAACTGCACGCCTCACTAACGGAGAACACGACAAGTTATACATTAGTGATACAAATGGATGTACTTTGAATCTATCTTGGGTCTTATTTTGTACTTATGGGATGCATTTTTTCACTGTATGTTTATTTTAAATCCCAGATTAATTCTGGAGGATTTAATTTTTTAATAATGCACCTTAATTAAACAAATAATTTGATATACAAAGAGTCAATAAGCTGTTATTGGGATAGCCAAGCTTTCCTATTCACTTTACGCTGCCCTCTGAAAGTGACAGAAAAGACAGACTAAGCTAGGTTTAAAGTTAATGCATTGAACTGGGCGAGAGCAGCATCACTTGTGCTGCACATGCCGAACAACAATACAAAACACAACACAAGATATTATTATGTGCTTACAACACCATAATTTGGAGACTTGGTATGGACAGTAGGGACAGAAATTTCCTTCAGTCTAAGTATTTTGGCAAATCCTGCCATGTAGTTTCCAAAGAACTCCTTCCTAAACCGAACTGCGCAAACTACAACTTTCTATGGTAATATCGCAGGAACATTACAAGCAAAATAAAATGAAGCCACGCAACTCTATTCTCTGTGAGTGGGAAAAAATGCATAGACAAATGCTCTATATTGCAGGTGAAAACAAAACATTTTCCTATTTCGTCAGCCATTTTGCAGCATAAATCCACGGCAGAACAGACTGCATCTCTTGTAATGATGTGGGTGGAGCTCCACTTGGGTTGCCAGGTGAGGGGCTGCGCTTGGCTTGGGGTTAGAGATGTACCAATATGATATCAATATCTGCACAAAAACCTTTTAGATCGGGTATCGGTGGCAATGTGCCCGATCCATAAGGGTTGAACGAGGAGAAGCAGCATTCAGCATCTATGCACCACAAGTTTGGAACAAACTTCCAGAAAACTGTAAAACAGCTGAAACACTGACTTCCTTTAAATCTCCACTAAAAACCCACCTGTTTAGGATTGTATTTGAAACGTAATCAATTACAAATTTAATGATGGAACTTGACTTAATGTCATGTTTTGATTGTTGATTCTATGTTGAAATTGCACAAAAATCCATGAGGGACAACGGAGTCCCAGAGCGAAATTCTGTGAGAGGTGTACGGAGCCTAGTGCCGGAAGAAAAACGCCGAGTGACTGAAAGTCACTGCGCGTAACACAAACCCTGTAAATTCTAGACACTAACAGGTACCATAGAATTGCACAAAAATCCGTGAGGGATGGCGGAGTCCCTGCTCGAAATTCTGTGAAAGAGGTGTACGGAGCCTTGTGCCAGAAGCCCATTAAAACGCTGTTTACATCGTTTTAAACTGTGTGATTGTGAGCGTGAGTGGGAATAAAAATAGCAACAGGTATTTTGTTCCATATAACACAGTAGGAGTGTAACAGGTAAATCTTTTATGGATGCAAACTCAACTAAAAACCCACCTGTTTAGGATTGTATCTGAAACGTAATCAATTACAAATTTATTGATGGAACCTGAATTAATGTCGTTTTTTGATTGTTGATTCTATGTTGCTTTGTGTTTGATATGATGTAAAGCACTTTGAAATGCCTTGCTGCTGAAATGTGCTATACAAATAAAATTTGATTGATTGATCAATAAAATTTTGATCAATTTGATCACCACCAGGTCATGTCTGCACATTTTGCAGTTAGCAGTAGTCACCCCACTGTTAGCAAATTGGTTGCTACCATTTAGGACGTTTCCAACAAAACAAATTGGCAACAGCCAAAATCATAATCAGCATGTTGGACTTTTTAAAGATTGGTCATTGGCAATAGGCCAGAAAACTGCACCCCTATTTGTAATCACAGAATAATTTGAAGACCATAAAGTGAAGACTTGTATTTATCCATGTATTTGAAAACATGTCACTATTTAGAAAACAATGTCTACAGGAGCATGTGTGGTGTCTGTTACTTTAAATAAAACCCAGCCAATAGCAATATTAATTTTGCAGATAGACTAAACTAAGACAGGCCTTAACCTGACCACAAATCTACTGTGTTTGTACTTATGTCTCTGGCAACTGAAAAACTTCAATTACAACCATTGATGCACCTCCTGCAAACTGCTTTGCTGTTTTTTAATTGGGTGTTGCTTTAAACCAAGGTTACATTGAATCCAGCTGTGGTGCATTATTACCAGCAAGAGTCAATTCTCAAGACACTTGAAGACGTTAACCTTGATAATGGTAAAATAGCTTTGCCTTCAAAATGTTATTCCCAAAAAATTGTTTTGCTTCACATCCACCTCTAAATATGTGTTACATACAAATTACTTTGGTATTTGAGTCGCGTTGTGTGCCAGTTTGTGCTACATTTGCGCATTGAGGCTGTTCAGATGCTCAAACGCGTCGAGCTACTAGCTAACCAGCTAGCTAACTAGCTGCCTAGCAAACAAAGACCTGAGTAAGAAGCGGCTATTTTGTTACCAAGCTTTAGGGGTTTCGCTACGTCGCATTTTAATACATTACACAAGACACGTTTCACGCAAACAACAATCGTAAAAGTGGAGTCGCGTTCATGCTAAACACAAAGTATTTGTTGGCTAGATTAATTCTCGCATTAATATGATTAAGCTGCTAGCTGCTAATAGCTGGCTAACTAAACACCAGAAGCTAGGCTGTGGTCGTGAGTGGAATATCCACAGGCAGCAACGTGTCTGGATTAAGATCGTTTCTCTTCTAAAACATCCACGGTTTACATGCAAATGAAGTCTCATTTCTTACCATTCGAGCTGCTTCAGCCCAGGTCCGCTCCTTCTTTCTCTTTTGCTTGTCCTTCATTTCTTTAGCGCTCGACTCTGCTGGGTGGCTACTAAGCAACCTAAAAGCAATCGCGACTGAACTGTGCAGCAGCGGCTAAGTATAATCGAAGAATATGCTCTTTTCGACGCGAGGCAACGCTATTGTGCGGTGGTTGCTGGTGTGTCTGCTGCCGAGTTTAAACCAACACTACAAACACATCTTCCTGTCGAGGCAGAGTTACAGTGCTAGCAGCCGTACTGTTGCAGGACAAGCTAAGTTCAGAGGTCAAATCCTCCGCAGGAATGCAACAAAACCCATCCGCCTCCAGGAAATGGGCTGTTTATACTGTTGCACTTCATGATAACAGAGCAATGGAGTCTGCTTATTCTATAAAATACTGTTTACAATTTAGTAACTTTAAGACGTGGCAGATTTAAATGTGAATTACATCGCAACATTTAGATAGGAAGCAGAAATACATTTGGGACAAATTAATTCTAGAGCATGTAGATAATTAATGAACAGTAGAAATGAGGTAATTTCTAATAATTGGATGGTACAAGCAAAGATTATTGAGATAGTATGTCATAATTACGATCTCACGACAAAAAGAGATACTATCTCAAAATTGTGACTTGCTGCCTCATAGTTATGACTTTGTGATGTCATAATAATGAGATCTCATAAATATGAGATAGCTAAGTTATAATTATGAGGCACACATTTATTTTTTTATAAGAGAGGCGGAAATGGACTTCCATACATCTGTGCTGAGTGCTTTAAAAAGTTGAACCAGAAAATAAGACGTGAGGGTACAGTCCTTTCTCTCAAGGCCATTTTAAGTAATATAATAATGTTTTAAATGAGCATTTTATTTTTATTTGCTTACTATTTGTTTTTGACTACTTATGTCAATTTCAAATTATTTAAATGACCAAAATGAATTTTGCTTTTTTAATGTAATGGCAGGATCCCAGCATACCCAAAGGATGTTCCTTGTGTTTGTGCCAAATCATTTTTTAGGAACAAATTATTCAGCAACAAAGCAAAGTAGCTGACCTGCCGCACAGAACAGTGACAAATTCTAATCACACAGAGAATATGCAATAAAAATCTCAATCATCAGTCACTCTGTATCTAGTGCAATTATGCCGCTACATACAAAGATGGCACACCACATGAGAAACAGAGCTCTAAATGGAGCAT
This sequence comes from Xiphophorus maculatus, assembly GCF_002775205.1. Taxonomy (NCBI): domain Eukaryota; kingdom Metazoa; phylum Chordata; class Actinopteri; order Cyprinodontiformes; family Poeciliidae; genus Xiphophorus; species Xiphophorus maculatus. The sequence continues at coordinate 5,759,729 of NC_036443.1, read as the reverse complement.
CAGCTCTTCTCTTTAAGTCATTTGGTAAGCTAGTTCACATTTCTTCTACTTCGTAAACAGTAAATGTCCTTTCAGTCAGTCAAAGGAGTTAGGAACTGTGTGTTTGAACGTTTAATCTCTGCAGCAAGGCATGATGAAGTAATGTAATAGTTGGCCAATGCTAGCAAAATTTTACCAAGAATATTTTGTCTCATTTCTAGTCCAAACAGTGTCTTTACACTTAAAATAATAGCAATATCAACAAAGTGTTTTACAACTTGGGGTAGCTGATTAACATCACAAAAGCTTAAGTAATACCTCAACTGCACCCACAAAAAAGAGGTTCTGTGGACCCGAAAAAGGACCAAAGGGGAGAGGGAGGAAGTTCAAACCGTCTCTTCCATTGATCGTAATGGGCAAACATTGGCAGACAAGCCAGATTCTCTGGACCCTCTGGTCCAAACTGGGCAAACAATTCTTCATCAAATAAAGAACATTATGGACAACCATAAGGAGCCCCATAGGGGAAGCTGCATATGTACGGATCAGTTCATGCAGCATCTTGAATACTGAAAGTCTTTCTACTGCAACTTAAGGTTTTTGTAAAGTTTTTCCATGTCTGGTTAGTGAAATATCTGCAGTTTTATATATTCTTCTTTAAGATACAAATGCACCATAAACCTATGTGCAAAAGCCAAACATGGGCTTTTTTTTTATCTCTTTCTCTTCTAAGATATAAGCAGAAACTTTCTGTAAGAAGAAAATAAAGAAAGAATACATTCAAACTATTTTTGAGGTATTTTTTTGCAGGGTAATAAAGTCATCTGACAGCTTTGACTATCTTTTTTGTGTTAATCTGATTATTAAAGGGTCGTTTTCATGCGCAGTCCTTTCTCAAACTTACACAAACATTAACAAGCCAGATCTATTTTCAAACATTGTTAGCACCAAAGACTTAAGGATTTATACGCCCGTTTTCACTGCGTCTCTTTAAGGTATTTCCAATTTTAAGTGAACATTTGTCATCGCTGTGATTGCGTGCAATACTTTTGCAAAATAACGCAAAAGAAAAATCCCGTATCCCCTACGGGACGCCGTAAAATTCGACAGGCATTTCGCAGGGGCATCTCTAAACATGAATAAATGCTTGCCCTATTTCAAAAACACTTTGCCCCATATGTTATTTCATACCGGTGGTGTAATATAACAAATATATAAATGGGGAAAAAGTGTGGATGTTTCCCCTACACGTTTTTAATAAAAATTAGAGAGAACTCTTACAAAAAAATTTTAATATTTTTTTTAATAATTTTTAAAAAAGATATTAATATTATTAAAACGATATTAATACAACATTTTTATTATGTGATTCCCACCCTGAAATTGTTCACGTTTTGGGGAGAGGCCTGTCGTTTTATAATCGATATATATAAGGTGCTTGTTTTATGCTGGGAAAGCATTGCCCTTGATTTGATCAACTATTCAAGAAGTGATGAATTATTTTTTAAATTAATTTGATTGTATTTTTAGCAAAGTTTTTTTTTTTAATTCAGAAGTGTAAATTCAATAGAAAAACCCCTTGCTTTGTGACTTCTAAATTTCTATCTATTCAACTACTTTCAGCTACTATCTCAATTTAAAAAAAAACAACCTGTAAGGCAATTAAAACGTATAATGAGCGTATTTTCTAAATGTTGTTAATGTACATGGTGTTGTTATAACCCATGTCTCACGTCGTGACTACTATAATATCGCACACTGCGTACTTGTTGCACTTTGAAGAAAACAGGAGCAGCTCAATATTTTTCTCTTGTTTAATGTCTGCAGGACAGTCGCCCTCCCCGTGGTGACGTCACTCTCCCAGAATGCCTGGGTCCCAGCGCGGTGCCCCGCTGTCCAGGCCCAAACTCCCACAAACAGCTTTCAAACTTCTCCCATTATGTCGTCGTGAAGCGCAAAAACGAAAGCCGGGCAGAAAGCTGGAAAGACATGCGTCCGGTGAGTACAGCCGCGCTTTCGTCCGCCTAAAAGAACCAAAGCTGTTCGCCTGGGTCTGGTTTCCTACACGAACGCTGGATAGTTGAAGTCACAACAACCTTCGGCAGAAGTTTTCAAGCGTTCATCTTTTGTTTGTCAATAATCCTCCCACTCCGGACAAAGGTCTGCCGTTTGGCAGAGACACGCCAGCTGCTCTTTGGGAACACCTGGAGAGAAACCTGGAGCATTACTTCTAAAAACAGACGAGTTGGAAATACGCTCGTACAAAGTTAGTTTCCGCAGGCAGGCTAGCTGTGAAGTTTAGCCCGGGACTGGGCTTCACGGTCAGCGATTCGGTGGAGCGTCTGCAGCGCATCAGTGTAATAATAAGCTTTTGAACAGTCTTACTTTGTCTTCTGAAAACTACATAGGGACTAAAAGTTTGACTAATGTTACTACGTCACTGACAGTTGTGATCATAAGTGTACTGGTGGAATAGTTGATTTATTTATTTATTTATTTATTTATGGCCATTTTTCTAGAGGACATGAATAACATAAAAACCTTTTCACTCATGGTTAGTGGTTGGGTGAAGCCATTTACTGCTAAACAACTTTGTTTACTCTTCTTAAAATCAAGAATTTGGAACTTCCCAAATGACCCTAACCAAAAGTTTATATACCCTGTGGATTTTGACCCAGTCCACACAAGTTGACACAAATAGGTCTGAATGTGTGTGAAATATAACCGTTCTTACCAGGCCCTTTCCGAAACATTTGAATATGATTCAAAAGTTGTTTAATTCCCAAAATTCCCTTCAATAAGTTAAGCTTTCATAGGTTATGGAGTCGGGGCCCACAGTTTAAACGATTTAAAGTATCAAACGCCTTTTCTTTTTACGTCTTTTATCGCTTAAAATGAGTCCACAAACTATCACTGCTGCAGCTCCCACACCCGATGTGCTCCTGTACACACCAACAGAATAAAGGGGTCAGCCATGCAAAAGCACTTTATGAAACACGAACTTCTTCCCCAAAAAATAAGTAGCTCGTAGCTTAGCACAAGGTTCAGAGCCACATGAAACAGGAGGAAACTTTTCTGTCCATTTGTCAGCACTTGGTTGATTGCAGGTGCAAAGAAACGACGACTACTCAGAAATATGACTAGATACCGCCAGTCTCATGTGCTGTCTCCTAAACATTTAAATAAATCAGTAGAAGCAAGAGTTGAAGGTGCTTACTGCTCTGTGTCCCGAATCAGAAATCTCTTTAGGAAAAAAATTAAACAAACTCATTGTCTATAAAGCAATGCAAACGGGGAAGTTTGCGTACCCTCCGATAATATCCTGCAGCGTCCCAGAGTGCGGTTGCAGTTGCAGGAACATGAAAGCTAAGAATCAAAACACTGACAGATATTACTTCAATAGAAATGTCCTTGATGTTTTGGTATTGAGCATTTTTAAATGTGTGTATAAATGCATATAGATATATATATTGCATGTGCGTCTGCAAATTAAGTTAACTGATTCCACTGGTTTCATGATTCTGTAGTGATTCATATTTCTACTTGTCTTATCTTTTGTTGCACCATTTACTGGTGATTTTAACATTTAGTGACATTGTTTGTCTTTTTGTGTTCACTTTTCAGGTTTGTAATGACGATGGACTACCCAGGTGATTTGGCAGCTGGCACTGTCTGTTTTTAGATCTTTTCGGTCCAAAAATAGACTGCAGCACAACTGCCCTTCTCAAAAAACACTTAACTGAGCCATCTTCATGACTGCAGCCCTTTTGGGGTTGCTATGGCATCGTCTTTAGCACAATTAAAATTCTGGTCTTTCCCCATTAACAGTAATCAGATCATTTTTGCATTTCTGCAGAAGAACAGCAAACTTTAAAAAAAAAATGGTTCCTACCAAAATTTATTCATTCTGGAGTAAAGAGAATAACCACAATACTAGTGACTAATGGTTATTTCTCCTCATGACTCTTGTTTGTATCTGCTTGGGCTCTTGTTCAGCGTCCTGCGCAGCTGCGGAGCCACCAGTTTCCATGTAATTAGACCATGTTTCACCAGGATAATCTCAAAGGGCATGTTTATGAGGACCTCCCGGCCAGAAGGCAGCTTTTCCAATGCCAGGATTGTGGAAAACAGTACAACACTCAATTGGGTTACAAACGCCACCTGGTTGCCTTCCACAGCACTACGGCGGGCCAGCAATGCATGAAGGAGTCTGCAGCTATGCTGGAGAACCTGGGTGAACATAGTGACACGCCTCTCTCAACAGAGGGAAGCCCTAATGTGCCATTGAGAGAGAGGAAGTACTCATGTGAACGATGCGACCGGCGGTTTTATACCCGCAAGGATGTACGCCGTCATGCTGTGGTGCATACTGGTCGCCGTGACTTCCTTTGCCCATGCTGCGCACAACGGTTTGGCCGCAGAGACCACCTGACCCGCCATTTGAAAAAGAGCCATGCACAGGAGTCTGGTTTAATGCCACCGTCTACTCCCAGCACTCATGTAGCTCCCCAGACCTCAACCAACCCCTGTCCAGTCAAAGAAGAGCCCAGTCCAGAGTCTTCGATGATAAGTTCTGCCTCTAAGGATACCTCTGAAGCTTTTACCAGGGACATGAGCACTTCCTACACCTTGACAAATCTAATCCCTGCTATGGGGCATCCTCATGGACTCGTCCAAGGGTCCTTGTCCTCGAGCATGGGTGTAGGACATCATCTGACTACACATTCTTCCCACTCACTTCGCCATGGTCTTCAGCCACCAGCAGCATCACAGCAGCAACCCTACGGTAACATGTCACAGTATCAGTACGGACCTTCCTCATATCCGCGCTCTGACATGGAGAACTTCCTGCTGGACTTTCAGAGTAACCCTTCACCTCAACTAAGCACGGTGAATTCCTCCATTTCTGCTTCACCCCAGAAGCAAATTTTGGGTGACGGGCTGGATGTCGGTGGGGACACGCATGCATTACCTAGGACTCCTGCTATCTCTAATGATTTGCCATGCAACACTAACGTGGACCTTGGGTCGCTGCTTAGCTTCCTGCCTTTCAGCCTGCCACCTTATAACCCTCACATGGGGTTAGTGATGGGTTATCCACCATCCTCCTCCCCCACTTCTTCTCCATCTTCTTCATCAGGATTCTCCTCCCAAGCACCAGGGCCTTTCACGTTTTTCCAGCCCCCCCAGTCTCATGCACCACAAGGCTCAGGAGTTTTTAACCACAGCCAGCTACCTCAGTCATATAGTCCTGCTGTAAGCAATTCCAGCTCCCTACCTCACTATTACCATGCTTTTCAGCAGTAAACAGCTCTTTTCCCGAAGTATTGCCATATGCACTTGTTGTATATATTGTTGTACATATTATTTGAAAACGAGCATCCAAGCAACAAGTCACCTCATTAGTATTACCTCATAACTGAAAAGATTTGAATGTTTTAGAAAATTCAGCTGAGATTCACTAACATGAAATGCATCACATTACATACATGGGAAATGTATTAATGTTTGAATGCAGATATGTAACCTCTAAAAAAAGTCACCTTTTCTAAATGTATATATCTAGAAAAGATTACTTTATTTTCTGATCATCTGTGCCTTTCTGACAAAAGTGTTGATGGCATTTTCTTAGGATGTTTCTCATCTGCTGCTTTAATGTGGATTTAGGAAGCTGTGGTAATATTACTTGTGTAAAGTTGCTGAAAATATCTGGAAACATTTGTCACATCAAATGGGTTTCTACCAAAGTTTCTGATTTGCAATGAAATGAACTAAATAGTATCAAAAACTCCGCTTGTTCGGAAACGATGTCTTCGTTAAGCACATTAGTTGCAAGATATCTTCTACCATATCAATCTAGAAAAAACATGTTAAAGGAGAAGAACTTTTAAAAAATTAAAATATAAGCTTATGGCAGTCTAAACCAGTGGTCTCAAACTCATGTCCTTAAGGGCCATGAGTCCTGCAGCTTTTAGATGTCTCTGTTTCAGCACTCCTGGCTCCTGGTTCATGAGCAGAACTCTGTAGAGCTTGACTGGACGCTAGGAAGGCAGTTTTAATTCAAGTGTGTAGGAGAAGGGACACATCTAAAAGTTGCAGGACTCTGGTGCTTTAGGACTGCAGCTTGACACCACTGGTCTAACGGCATGTGCCCAGAATTTGAAGGCGTGTTTTCCTGCATAAAGCAGTTCATGTAGATGTATGAATGTGTGATCGTCCACCTCTGAAGGGGGTCTGAAGGACTTCCTCTTAGTCATTGTGTTTTGTCCTAGAAACCACTGACCTGCTGTACATACGTTACTCTAAATTAATGCTGAAGTCTAATTTAATGACATTTTCAGGCACTTCTCCAATTTGCTTTTTTTTTATGTTTCATGTTGACCAACTGTTTTGCTACAAAATGTCTAGAAATGCAGAAGGAAGCAGAAACCTTACGTTCGGAGTCCATGTTTTCCTGCTCCAAGGAATTAAAATATATTAAGGAACTGTTACGAGCTCCTTTCAGCGTTGTGTGGAAAAATTAGGTGAAATTGAAAAATTGATGCCTTGAGGGGTTGGTAGATTTTTCTCCCTAGTATTAATTTTGTGGAGTTGTTGTTTTTTGGGGGGGGGGGTTTAAGAGACTTTATGAAACTTATTCTTATTTTTATAGTGTTGCCCCAGGATCTTAATCTGCTACTGTTGTGAGAGTGTGTAGTCCTGACTAGATTAAAGCACTTACAGTAGTTACAAGAGGATGTATCAAACACACATGTGGATGTGTAGTTGCTCCTTACGTACTAGTTGCCTCTAGATTAAAAGCTTAAAGTCAGCTAATGGACAATCCCTGATTGCTGGCAGTAACTGTTGCTTCTGTTGGGTTATGTCCGTCACATGTATCCGCTGTGCCAGCAAAATGCCAAAATAGCTACTTTTCTTGAGGTTCTCATATCGATGATGACTTGGTGAATAAATCCATCTTGCCAGGAGCAGCTCGCTGCTTCTTAACTCCCATGGATACAGTAAGGGTAGACTTTTACTGTCCACCGCTTCTGAGTTTTGGATTTATTTAAATAATCTTGTTCATCTGAGGTTGACTAATTTTTTTTAGTGTTAATATGTAGGACCTTCTAGGAACCAGAGCAGCTTCCCATTTATCTTCTAATTTGTTAAACCTTACATTAGAGTGAATACTGTGACTGTATGTTCATACACACATATACATGTGTGTACATGTATGTGAAAGTCTATGAGACTACCTCTGCCTTATCATATTTTGATGTATAACGTTTCTATTATGGACAATGGAAATATGTGTAGAGTACTTGTTAAAAAAAAAAAAAAAGGCTCACACCTCCTGATAAATTATGTTCTGTATTTTGATTATTTTCTACATGGGGATTGTGTGGATGAACAAAAAGACTTCCAAATAACTTTTAGTGAACCTTTCTTTTATCTGCACCTTTCTAACTTTTACTTTCACATATTTCTTTCACTAATGTTTTTTTCCTTCGGAGGACCCAAGCATGGTAAACGTTTGTCTGGTGCTTTTCTTTTTCCAGTTTGCAATCCAGCAATCTTTTTTCTTTATTGCTGATTTTCTTCATCAATGTCACTCACAAAAAACATCCACTGAAGCTACGGGAGGTGTACCCAAACTTTTAACTGGTACTTTGTAATGATAGTGTGCCGACATGGCTCAAGTATAGTGGAATTCTTAGATTTGTTTTTGATTTTTTTTTTTTTAACAAACATTTTAATTTCATTAAAATTACTACCTCAAGCTGCAGCAAAATATCTTTTAGTAGAGTTCTGTTTTTGTCGCAACAAACCTAACTTGTGGTTCTGTAGTTCTCTTTTTAAGTTAAGTCATTTGAAAATTGTGTATATGTTGCTTGTAAGTTGAACACTGCATTTACATTTAAAGAAGAATATTGTGAAAAAGTTAAGTATCTTTATTTCAGAAATTCAATTCAGTTTATTTATATAGTGCCACTTCACAACATATGTCATCTTGAGGCACTTTACAAAAAAATCAATTCAATCACACATACATTCTGTCCTTGTTGTCAAACCGTTCAGCAGCTTAGTTAATTATTTAAAGTAGTTTAACAAGTTTCTATAGAGTCACCATCAGTGAAATACTTCAAGCCTTCATAGTGCATCTGAAAAGTATTCTCAGTGCTACAGCTTTATTTCTTATTCTCTTTCCTGACGGTTCATTATGGCAATGTGAAACATTTTTTATTTATTTCTGCAAATTTATTACAATGGAAAACTAAGAAAACATATTTACATAACTATTAAGGGCTTCGTTGATCCACCGTCGGCAGCAATTACAACCTTCAGTCTTTTTGAATATTTTGCCACAAGCTTAGCACATCCGCCTTTAGGCAGTTTGGCAAATTTCTTTGCAGTACTTTTCAAACTCCATCAGATTTGATGGGAGATTTTCAGATTTCTCCAGAAAGGCTCAAAGCCGGGGGCTTATGTATGAGTGCGCAGTTTTCACACTTAAAACTTGGCGTACGGACAAATTTAGAAAAGTGCGGCGCACAAAAAAAATCCGGATGTATAAAGCCGTGCGCGCGCACATGGCCGCGCACCTTTCCTTTATATTTTCCCAATTTGCGTGAAATAGAGCGCAGCGGATGGTGCGCCCTGTCGCCACCCATAAATACATACATAAATTAGTATAAATACCCGGAAGTCTGCCTCCACGTGAAGCAATAACCATGGCAACGTCCTTGTTTGAAGCAGTATAGATATTTATAACTATATATTTTATTTAAAAGGTGCTTTGAGGGCACATAATGTCACCTCACAAAAGTAAAAATAATACATTTTAAAGGGGGGGAGGAATCCAAATTTAAAAAGAAAAAATAAAGAGATCGCGCAAATGCCTATTTGAAGAGTAACGCGATCAGCCGGGATTTAAAGACAGACAGTCATTTGAGTGGGGAATGTGGTCGTTTATTCTAAATAGTAGAATCATGTGCAGAAGTTGTACATTTACAGAGCGGAGATGCTTTCTGTCCGGAAAGGCGCATTCACAAAGCGGACATGGCTCGACTGAAGGCAGCTGCACCGGTACCGGTGTCGGTACCGCATGGTTCCTTCTTTAAGTTTTGCTCAGAGCTCCAGGATGATCAGTCCGGGCAATCTAAAAGCTAATTAACCATCATCAACATTTACCAGCAGGTCGGTGTGATCTCTGACGAAACGCTCCCTCTGAATCCTTCTGTTGGCGATGTTCTCCACCAGAGCCAAAACGCTCCAAAATTACGTTGTGCCGCGTAATTGTGGCACCGCGCAAAGATGTGCCCCTTTGCGCAGCTACTTATATACGTGTGATTGTATATACAAACTTTAGTAACGCACGAGACAGGTCAATATGACGCACTTCCATCTCGCTCTTGGTGTTACAGAGGAATATAGAAGTATGGTGCTAAGATTCGTGGGGAAATAGCAGGAAATCAACTCCCGTTCACTGCTACAGTGAGGTGAAACCCCGGGTTCAGTGGGGTGTCTGCGCATCCATGTCTATGAAGTCAAGTGCGGAGTATAGATGGCAAGAGAGCAAAGACTCGTGTCTCTCCACAAGTCCTTATTTAAACATCAGAAATTACGAGCCAGTTTCACCACACGTTGTTGGGGATCACGCCAGCTTGTATGAATCCATCAGAAAGAATCCACAACGAAGAATACAGGTACCCTACAAATCAAATGATAGGCAAGTAGTTCCACCATGTGGTGATATATTGTATTGCAGCGGCAAGTGCATAGTCCAAGTGGGGAGAAAAAAGGCTAGCCTCACTTACACCGCTGAAAGGTGTTGTTGCGCAACACCCCCCCCCTCCTTTCTGTCTCTACTCTCTCACTCTCTACTTCTCGTACTCTCTGCTTCCTCTTCTGAGAGGGGAGATGTGCTACCAGCTCTCCATCTAACGGGTTAATTGAGTTTCCTAAATCTGCCGGGATTTACCCTGTCCAGAACTGAAGTAAACTCTGTTTAAGCTGGTTTCGAGAAACGATTCACCTGATTTTTAACGGCCTACATCCAGGTGTCTCACCCTTCTTCCCCCTGTGAATTAGCCAGACTGAGCAGCCTACAGCCAACTAGTTTCACAGAGCACACCTGTTAACGGTCGCTCGTTCTCTATTTTACAACTTGCATTTGTTATTGAACCAGGTAGGTTTTAGTGACTCAGGCGAGTCCCAAGGATGATGTTTTAAATTTGGGCTACCAGCAACCTATAAAACATTTTCCCCCTCTTCCTCTCCAGAATCAAACATCACAGCTATTTTACAACCATCAAAGAACTTTAAGGTGACTCATTAACTGAATGTCCACAACATCTTTTAGATTTTCTTTATGCTAAATATTTTATTAGTAAAGCATTTTTGCAAGGGTCAGTACAGCTTAATTCAGTAGCAGAAATAATCAAATAAGTAAAATCAATCATCTAGTCTATCTTTCCCTACTGCTGACACTGAGAACTAAAAAAAAGGAACCTTTGAGAGAGACGGACGGAGCCTGGCGCCTCGAACCCCAGACCTGGCACGACGACGAAGAAGGTGCTGCAGCAGGAGGAAGATGTTGATCAGCGAAGGCAGGAATCTCTGTAGGTCTGATGAGCCTCCTCTCCGCATGGATGGTGAGGTCACACAGGACTTGGTGCTGGCAGGAAGGAAGGCACCAGTTCTTCTTCTTTGTCTTTGCCTTTGTCTTCATCTTTGTCTTTGGGGTCTGAACCCAGCCGATGAGAGAAGTGCGATTCGAAGCCACAGGTTGTGGGCCAGACGGGTTGGTCCCCATGCATGAGCAGGACAGTCTTCGGCTCCGTGGCCCCGGCTCTTCTTCAGCTGCAGAGTTCTTTGTCCATCTCGATCTTGGCTCGAAGCTGCCCGGAGGATCCAACGAACGGTTCCTCTTTTGCACTCACCTTTTATAGGGTTTCTGACTACTTAGACAGATGATCTCATATCCATCCCTGTCTTACAGACATTTCCTGATGTCTGTGCTAATGTCTCAGAGTTGCTCAACCTCCTATGTCCATTGCCTGCACAACCTTTCACCTACTCTCTAAATAAGGCGTTGATCATCTCTGCTCTCCTGTTAGTTCCTTGCCTTTCACCTTTCACCTACTCTCTACCTCCAACATATCAGTGATGTTTAATTGCAGTTACACCTTTTACACCATTTCAAGTTCAATGTCAAAATCACATTTATATCACTTTTATTTTCTTTAGCTTCTCTGATTTTAGCATTCATTTATAATTTTATAACCATAACTTATATCACATTTATTTTCTTCAGCTTCTCTGATTTATCATTCATTTATGATTTTATAACCATAACTTATTAATTATCCTTATTATAATCCTAATGTGAGTTATTACAGATGTTTTTCTGAAAAGAAACCAAAAGAATAATACATGATTCTAATTATTTACTACTAAAGTTACAGTTACTTGTTTTCCTTGTAAGTGTTCCCACAAATATAAGTGTAAGTATTATTACAAGTAAACCAATATTAATATAAGTATTTTACTTTGAATCTTATCAAATTATCAAAATGTTTAGATTTAATTCTTTAAACTTTCATGCTTTAAAATAAGAAATAGTCTCATCTATTTTTATGAATCTGCAGGCTGGAAACTTCCTCTTTTTCCAGGAAACCTGCTTTTCCTGTTTAATGACTCTCTCTGACTGACTATGATTTCTTATGATTAGATAGAAAAAAGTAGAATTAAAGCAAAGTTTGCATGAGACAAAAACAACACACACAACCAGATTTATTTTATTGACACTTAAGTCTACTGTTGGGCCTAGATATCACTTGAGTGATTCATTTTAAAGATAACTTTATTTATTATTACTGTTAAACTAAAATCTCCAGCATGGGGAAGTGGGATGAGCTCGGATTTTCTTGACAAAGGGCAACAGACTTTGTTGCTCATCATCATGTTGCTCAATATCCGCATATTTCCCATGTTTCCTCCTCCTCCTCCTCAGCTCGGGTTGCTTGGTGGGATGCAGTACATCAGAAGCTACCTGGTATAAACACGCTGTCTCTGAACAAAAAGCTCGTAAAAAAACGAAAGCAAAAACAGGGTTGACCAGAAGTTATCCATACTGTAAGCTAAGTATTAATTAGACATAAAATATAGAAGCGTTTTGGAGGAAATGGAAAAGGGGTGGTGTAGTACAGCAGAGAGCAAAGGGAGGATAACACCGGGAATACACCACAGTGATTGTGCTGGCTCTGGTTGTTTCTGGTCAAGCTTTGTATTTCTGCAGTTGCTTCTGGGGGCATTGGGAGAAGGCAGAGGAGCTCAATGTTTCACAGGTTATCTCAACATAATTTCAACAAATATGTAAAAAAATATTTTTTCATAAAATTTGCATACTGCAGCTTTACGTGGGCCTCGGACTATAAACTGTTCAAAAAAAATCCCAAGGGCATTTTTCCCCAAATAGGGATAAGGTGCTATTAATAAAGCAGTAGCATAAGTTGTAGATGAGCGAGACTCACCAAAGTTGATCATTTTTGCCAAGTACCAGAATAACGAGAAAGAAAATTTTTTTTTTATTTGTTAGCACGTACAAGAACAGTGTATTCATTTTGTTGGAAATAATGTTAGCCAATTATTGAAGAGGGAAATACATTGACAAAATAAACAGTTTTTACATTTATACAAGACCTCAACAAAAACAAACATCATACATCTGAACTTATTGTTAATTTGGCTCAACAATATGGTCAACAATAAATTAGGCTACAAACTGAATATAAAATGTCTCTGGATTAATTGGTTTTTAGCCGTACATGCGTCAAAAGGTTTCTGCTGATAGAAACTTTTGACCAATTTGACCGATGAATAAACTTTACTGCTTTGTTTTATAAATAGGATCAAATTGAAATGATTTTGTACTTGACTTGGTATCTGTATGTTTAGACAGAGACTATTGTATATTTTTGTACACAAACAGGATCTGTCTGTTTCGTAAAGTGCTTTGAAAATAGGGCTGCACGATATTAGAAAATCTTGTAGCGGCGATAACTTTGGTAAATATTTTGTCGACAATATCAGTTTCTCTTTTCCTTCCTGACCTGTGCTTCTATCACTCTCTCACCTTTAGCATTTGATCTAAAATCATTAGTGTTTAGCATCTGCTGGCATGAGACTATCAAACTGGCTAAACATAACAATAGCATAAAACAAAATCTAAGTTCATTACAGTCGAATTACATTAGCCAGCAATTATTGCACTCCAAACAGTCCTGTGCAATATGAATATTGCATACAGTTTATATTGTGACGACAAAATGTTCGCGATAAGTTGTGCAGCCCTACCTGAAACGTTTGTTGCTGAATCAGAGCTATAAAGCAAACTGATTTGAACCGAACGTAACTCCAAAAGCAGAAGTACATTGAAGCCTTTTACACACTGGTTGAGAACACCCACAAGTTAAGATGCTGACAGTGAATAAGTGAGAACAAAGTGTGTTACTTTTTCAGTTAAAATATAACTTATTCTACAAACATGACGCTGAAATTCCTTAGATGTACCGAATTTGTGCATGTGAGGATGAAAGGACGCACATGGAGATGTACAGAGAGGAATATTTACTTCTGTTGCCATTCAAATAGGCTTCGCATGACATGCATACTGCACAGTTTATCTCTATAGAAACACATGGCAATTACCACAGAGCTCTGTAGACTTGTGTTAGCCGTGTTTTCTGAACAGAACATTACAATTACATCACAAATTAGCCATGCAAGCATTTTACATGTTCCCCTGATGATGCTCAGACTCAAAGGAAGCTCCGCCTGGGTCACTTGCTCTGCTGGAGGTACTGCTGGGTGAACATATTGAGCTCACTGTCCAACCAACCTGCCTTGTTCCTAACAAGAGAAAGAAAAGAGACGGAATTCAGATCTGCATTTGGGCATCGGCGAGTGTCTGACGGGGTAAAAAAAAAAATACTAATAAAAGGACCAAGTCCGGTTTTCTAAGATGGGTTTAATTTTAATTTTCAGTAAAGCTATGACTAGAACAGACACAAGGCAGAATATTGGGGGACTTTGAGTACACAAACAGGTAAATCCACTAAGCCATAAGGTCCTTAGGGTCTGACTCAATACAGTCTGCTGGATTTCCTTATGGTCTGATCACACAGCAAAGTTTTTTTTTCTCTATAATGGTAAAGTTTTTGACTACCGTATTTTTCGGACTATAAGCCGCTACTTTTTCCACGCTTATTACGGAGCCCTCTAGGGGACATGGGGAATTGTTTTCTTTTGCGTTCCCTCGCAATACTGTACTGGTCAGTTATGCAGCATAATTGAACACTGCCAGCCTTTCTTACGGTGGCCGCCGTAACCTTATGCTTTAATATAAGGTTATGTGAGGTTTTTCCATGAATGTTAGTATCTTTTTGTGAAATATCTGAAGTTTTATATCTTTCTTTAGGATAGAAAGGCACCACAAACCTACGATATAAACAGAAACTTTCCGTAAGTAGGAAAGAAATAAAAATACATCCTAATTTGGACTATTTCTGAGTTATTATCGTGGGTAATAAATCATCTGACAGTTTTAATTGTGTCTCTGTTGTGTTCGTAGTCTGAATGGTTTAAAGAGCTGCTTTCAGTGCCGCTCCATCTTAGCCTTAACAGACATAAAGATGCAGTAAAAAAATCGATTTTCAATCAGTGTTTTGCACCAAACAGTTAATAATAATAAACAAGTTTTCAGCTTTTGCGGCTTTTTTGTGGATTTTTCTGGTCTTTAGCAGGAAGTGAGTTATTGGAAGTCAGAATTGGAAATCAAAGAAGAAAGTGCTGATTTTCATTTAGAACAAACACCTGCTAGCAGCAGACATGACGGAGAAATGTTTTCAAACTCAAACCTCCTCATCATGGAAACAACACGAAGTTCCTAACGAGAAAAAAAAAAGAAGACGGAATTCAGATCTGCAATTAGGCAGAACAGAATTCAGTTCTTCATATGACGCAGCTTTTACGTTGAAGGCTGTCGATCTGACAGTACAGATCGACATCTGCTGCACGTAAGCTCGGCGTGAACGAATCCATGGTTCGGCGTTGGAGACGCAGGGCTGCGTCCTTAATAACAGATTTACAAGAAGATGTGGAAAACCGAAAGAGGCGGAGATACCAGCGGCTTATAGCCCGGTGGGGCTTATATATATGTACGTTTCCCATTTGTTTGTTTTTTACTTTGTAGATGTAGCTTATAGTAAGGTGCACTCTATAGTCCAGAAAATACGGTATTTGTGCCCCAAACCCACAAGGAAATATTAGGAAACCCAAAACAGTTTTCTCTTAAAACAGGTTTCAGTAAAAATCTTCAGTGCTACGGCCAAACAAAAAAAAGGTCACTCGGAAATGACTTCAACCTGACCCCACGGATGCTAAAGGACTGTGTGAAACTGATGGAGGAAAACACACAAAATGGAAAAGTTAACGTTTATATGCTGAGACCGCAGGCGGATCTTTACAAAAAGAGATGGAGCAAACGGACTAGATTTCTAGAGAATAACTGAATCAGGTCTCTTATTCTTTGACATTATATGTGCTGCTCTAAAATTGGAAAGTCAATCTGAATGCTGATTCACGCCTGTAACTGCTTATCTTTGTCAGAACGCAAGTAGTTTCTCTTGTCGACAGTTGTTCGGTTCTTTGTTTCGTATGTGATCGATAAATGTAAAACAACCAATGAACACAAAGTTTTAAAAAAATAAAATAAAACAGGTCTCAAAGATCCCGTCCTTGCGTAGTCATGTTGGCAGCGAAGACACAGACATATACCCTCCTCCCCCCGTAACTCCAAACGCATCATACAGCGGTATCTTACCGTAGAAGTTTCGCCTTGCTCTGTAGATTGTCCAAGAGCTCAATCTTCCTGTTCATTTCGTTGACTTCATCATCGAGGTTCTGACGGGTGACGTCTACCTGCTGGCACAGCTGCGCAAACACGCTCGTCAGCTCTCTGCCAAAGACAAGACCGAAACACAACAAGTTCACGTGGCTCTGCTGCGACCAAGCAGTCAAATCAAATCAAATCAAATTTTATTTGCATGGCACATTTCAGCAGCAAGGCATTTCAAAGTGCTTAGTAGACACTTTTTACTGTCGAAGCATATAATCTGATTGTTGTATCCTTTGACACCATGATTGAAACCCACTGCTGGACTTGGTGGCTGCAGTTGGATCCAGTGTAGCTGACAATTAGCTGCAGCTTCTCACTGGCGTAGTCCACAAACTGTCGCTTGAAGGCTCTCTCTTTGGCTTTGGTAGTCCATGTGAGTCGCTCGTAGACGTAGAGAAGCCCATAAAGACCCAGTGATAACGCAATCAGGCGCCATCCCACCGCCTTCCAAATCTGCAGACAGTAGCAAAAGCCTCAAGTTATCTGAACCGCTTTGGCATCAAAACATACTGAAGAAAATTGTGCGAACAATTATCAGTCCCACAGCCTTGTCTGTAGCCCCTATTGATCTTTATTGATTTGGACATATTCCTGTTTGTCATTATTTCAGCTGAGGGATTGTTGTATAATATTTAGACCCATTTAACAAAATTGTTTCCTCATTGAAATGTTTCCAGAACCTGAAAAAGATGTAATCAGTGAACCCTATCGATGTCAGCGTCTAATGAGGAGAGCAGAGTCTTATGCGCCTTTGTTATAATGAAAAATATTTTAATGTATTCAGGCAGTGTGACTTGTGTCAGATTGTAGCATAATATTGTTTACAAGAAAACTTCATAAAAATAAATGTCAAAGAGACAGCAGTTGATATGTGTGGCATCTCTCCTTTCTAAAACGTGGATGTATCCGTTTGCTGCTGAAGGAGCTACTTAAGGCCCCCACCATCTCATATAGAGGCTGAAAGGAGTTGATTATAATTGCTCTCTATCTAGCTAACATTCTCCTCTCACCTCCTCAATGGAGAGAGGGCTTCCTGTCCCTCTCTCAGCTTCTACCGGCCCAGCAAATCACTGAAGCCACCAGATTCATACAAAGCTCTAAGTAATGTCCTGTCCTACTAAGTCTGCTCAGCAAGTAGAGACAAGTTACACCCTCTAGCTCAGGACATCTGTGTTATGGGACCAGTCGAGTTTGTCATTGAGCTGAACCCCGAGATACTTGTGCTGATCCACTATCTCAATGTCCAAACCCTGGATGTCTACTGGTACAATGTCAGTAACCCTTCTACTGAAATCGATCACCACCTCCTTAGTTGCTGATGTTTATGCGCAAATGGTGCTGAAATCTACAGTGATTTCGGCACCATCCAGGTCCAAACACTGTCCACAGCCAGGTACCGTGACACGGCTAGACAGTAGTTTGAGACACAAAGTCCTCAGTTCCAAATCAAACTCTGGGAACATGGACAGACAGCTTGTGTCTGTAGCCTGCTCCACAGATAAAACTTGGCGAATCACAAAGCTTTCTTTGAAGGAGGATGGGAGAGCCACTGCACATCCAGCTTTAGACACAGAAAAAAAAGACGTATTTAAAGACTCATGGCCATCTACAGACAGGGCCTAAACATGTAAGTATACATGACCTCTCTTTTCTTCCTGCTATGCAGCTTCATTGTTAGCTTCACTGATATATTCCATTTGGTCCGCCCTCCTGGAAGCGGGGACAACGACTGAAAAGCCATCCTCGTCCAAATTGAAAAAAATGACTTGCAGGGCAGTAAATTTTTACATGATAGCAGCCTCGCCCAGCACTTTCTCTAAGAACTCAACCCGTCTCTCCAGAGTTGAGTGACAAAGCTGGTGACAGAACGCATGTGCTTCGGTCTCCACCATTGCTCTCCGAGTGTAAACGATCCCCGGACTGATGGGACAAGCACCGATGCTGGTCCTTGTCTTGAAGCGAAAAGCTGCACCCCTGAGATCGGAGGGAAATTTAAGACTTTTACTTTGCTTGTGTTAGCTTTGTGCTCATTCCGAGGCACAAAGCCAGGCCAGAAGGCTTGGAATTGGTGCTTTGCAGGCGGACACGCTTGCCAGGACTGGCTAACTCTAACAAAAACAATTAAGCTAATTTCAAACAGCATCACAAAAACAGAGCTACCCAGCAGCAGCGAGGTAGCCTGACTCTTAAGGGTTTTCTTATCAAGGTAAAGAGGGTAAGAACTGATTAATGACAGTAACGATAAGCAATTATGTAATGCTGGCAGGGTCTGTCAGCATTACATAATTGACGTTCACTACGTCATTTTCCTACAAGGCGTGGTTAGTGATGGACTCTGACCATCAGTGTAACAGTGACTCAATTGGAAGGGGATTATTGATTGTTGTAGAATGTTTTTATGACTACACAGATTTGGAAAGATTTCAAAAAATGTATTTGACCCTGTAATTAACTTACCACACCGCCGACCACAAGGACACCCATGGAAGTACGCGATGTAAGAGATGCAAGACCTGTCACCATGGTGACCATGAGCTCTTCCTGAGTCACAGAACTTTGTGGGAATGGAGGCATGCTGGTGCTGACTGGTGTTAGGGCCATGGGCCGAGGAACCTGCAAGTTTAGCAGCAAAAGAAAAAGAAAGAAAGAAAAGCAGCACAGATCTCTTTTATTCGGGCGTGATTATAGGTCATGCTTCTACAGCACCACAACCTTTCTTGTAGTAATTAAACATGTAAAAAACTGTGAATTATTGACCATAATACTCCAATGTTTCCAGTATTTCAAAGGGGAAAGAAGGAAATCCTAGAAACCTGCTAACATAATGGATTGAAAAAAATAACATCCTGGTAAAAGACAACAGCAAGGTTCTTTTTCACCAGAGGCCAATTTAATGCCATCCAGATAATGTGACTGACTAAGCAGTTTCTTTTTCCAAAACCTGGGAAAGATTACCTGGTCGTTGTAGCCCATGAGGGCCCGTCGGGTGTTCTTGGGCCCTAGAAACCGGTTGACAAGCATGGTCCAACCAAGGGAAAAGTGGAAGCTGATATCCTCTTGAAAATCACTACAAAGCTTGTCACAGGCCAGGTCATATGTAAGGTTGAAGAACTGACGAGGAATGATCTTGTTGGCCTGCTCTCTGATCGGATTTGGCAGCAGAGGCTTCAGGCCCTCTATAATAAAAATGATTTAAAAATCAGCTGAGATCAATTTACATTTACCGTCCATACCATCCATAAGATGATGACAAAAATAAGCATTAAGCAGTAGATAACTGGGGTCAATGATAACAGTAACCCGATTTAAGTAGATGGTGAAAGTGATTTTTACATTCAAATATGATCAAAATGCTCATCTTCCTAATAACAACAATGTGCAAACTGTAAGTGCAAACTTTGAGCTGAGTTTGTACGCTCATTAATTCCCCGTCTCCCTCCCTGAAAGCAATGTTTTCTTCAGTAGAAGTCCCTTTAGGACAGAGGTTGTCAGAGTTCACCGACTGTTGGAGCCACCTGACACTGGCCACGTCCCACGACGTCACAGATTCACAGCTTTCGAGTTAAGGAGACAATACTGCGGCTGGCGCGGGAGAACCCCCCCTCTGACAAACGGGATATGGATCCTCATCTTCCCCGATTTTCCGGGTAGAGATTGTGAAGCGGCACCAACCATCTGAGGACGTGGAGGCTGGGATGTAGATTTCTCTATCCTGCATGGCTTAGCTCAAATAATATTGTTACTTTAAGGTATGTGGTTCAAGTTCTGCATGTTTTCCAACATATCAATGTCCTGTGCATGTCGTTCAGTAACCAGTCTTCCCAGCCCTCCCATTTCCAAGGGTTTAGCTTGATTTTTCCACTTCTTATGACTGTACAGTATTTCTGTTATAATCTCAGAGATCATCAGTAGGCCAGGTGTATAAATGAGCTATTTCGACTTCAAAATTCAAATGCAACAATACTGCATTGATCCTAAAGGGAAATTAAATGCATCTCGTATTAATTAAAAATCTTCAAAGAGTAATTGTGGATGGTGCTGGATGTTGGCAGGAAAGATCTCCTGTAGCTGTCTGTATTACAGCAAATTTAAAGAAGCCTCTGACTGAAGATACCCTGTTCTTCTAAGAGAGTCTCATGAAGAGGATGGTCAGGGTTGTCTGTAGTTTTCTTTATTTTATGTAAAATCCTTCTTTGCACCGGCATCCCCAGAGGTTCCACTGTGGTCTCCAGAACAGAACCAGCCTTCAGTCCCTGACTGTGATGCTGCTGCCCCAGCAGGTTATGGCAGAAGAAATGACGGCCTCAACAAGAAACTTACAGAAGATCTGCAGCATCTTGCTGCAAAATTTGAAGGATCTGAGCTTCCTCAAGAAGTCCAGTCTGCTCTGATCCTTCTAGACGACTTCACTGTTGCGTCTTCAGTCCATTCTGTTGTCCAGGCGAACGCTGAGGTATTTATATTCCTCAACCACTTACACTTCTACTGCCATGATGGAAATTGGGTTTGAGCTAACCCTGCACAAAACTCTGCATTTAAATGTGGGGACAGAGAGGCGCTAGTTAGTTTCCTGACAGCAGACACATAATTTAAGGGTCAGAGGTGTTCATGAAGTCTAATGAAATCTAATGCAATTTTGATGGAACATCCATAGACATTACTGATCTAACATTGTAGAGTACAGCAGTATGTAAATGGCACAAACCAAACATGAGACTGTGTAGAGACAACAGACAAGAAGTATTAGTATTTAGCTGCCTGATATTTTACCTATCATCTCCATTTGTGTGGCCTGCAGGGCGTTCGTGATGGAGCTGGAGCACCTTTCAGACATGGTCTTACCCAGACCGTCCTCTATGTACCGATGGAGTTCCTAAAACACAAAACGATCTTGTTGTTTGTCATTAAAATTGGACAACTGCTTGGGAGTTTAGCAAAAACTCAGACAGCGTAATTCAAACTGAGCGAGGAACTAAAATAAAACATCCATAAAGTCAGTTGCTTTAAAACTCATATGACACAATTAACTTTACGGTGCTTGTCAGGCTGCAGGGAACACACACATCTCACACTCTCTACCGTTACCTCTCCTTCCTCACTCAACACCTCTCCAAACCAGTTTGACTTCATGATAGGTTGCTGGCAAAATTAAGCAAAAATAAATACATAAAAATAGTTACACAGTCATCAAGTGACCAAAAAAAGCTATTGCTTGAGTTTGTAAAGGCCACACCAGTAGTGACTGATTTGATCATTATTATTTAAAACACATTATTATTCTGTAAAGGATGTCTCCTGTGTAATTTGAAAAAGTTTCTTACATTTAAAAGCAAGCATTATAACGTCCAGACTATAAGCCAGTGCTTTTCTCATGTGTTTTAAACACGGTTATGCAGCTAACGCACGCCTTTTTATCAGCGGGTTTAGAAACTGCTGCGTGATGAAGAGGACAGGACAAACTCCACAGCAAATTCGCCTCTAGACAAAAGTGACAATGAGAGCAACAACGAATCAAAGACTTACGAGTTCAATTCCAGCACCGAAGAAGGCAACTTTAGTGTGTAGGTAGTGATCAATGATCTTTCCTCGTTTGTTTTTTAAGCAACCGTGGTACAAGCTGCTTAAGTCTAAAAAAAAAAAAATGTATCTCTCATGTTACAACGTGGAAACCTGAAGAATAGGCAAGAGCGACCCATACATGTACACTTTTTTTCTTGTCAAATTAGTGGGTGCGGCTTATATTCAGGTGCGCACAATGGTCTGGAAGTTACGGTACTAAAGACTGTGTTCTATGAAGATTGGTATTTAGTGTTTAAAGTAACTAGCATAAATTCTACATTAGTTTCTTTGCTTAAAGGGGCATTATTATGTAAAAACGATTCAGAGGCTCAATTTCAAGGCGCTAAATTACAAAGTCAAATTTCATTTATATCATATTTCATTTATACAGAATTTTATAGTAATCTAGCAACCGATCAAGTTATCAAATAGATCTTTGAAACTTCTTTTGTTTTGGCTTTGACATTTTATTTCCAAATGTCATCATTCATTAAGATTAATAATTTTTATTTATTTATTTTCAGTTTTCAGTTCATTTTCTATTTTTCGATTCCTTACATTTACATAACAATAGGGAAATTAGCCATTTGAGTTTGGTAGTTCTTGTTTTTAAATGAATAGATGTTGACCCCAAAGTGCACCAAACAAATTAAAGCACTAAAAGGTTTCATTTTCTCCCCTTTTTTAATTCTTTGATATGCACCGACTAATGAATTAATCATTTTGGAAACTACCAAGGGTAACTCACATTTTTGTAGACCTTGAGGACCACAGGTGATGGGTGGAAGTCCATGTGGAAGTCATCCACTAGGACATGAAGCTTCCTTATTTCCTCTGCCATAGTGTTGGTTACCTGGACAGGACAACAAACACACCACATTAATTAGCAAATGTTCATAAATCATTTTTGACATTCTAATTCACAGCCTATTGCTTTTATTTTTTGTCGTTTTGTTAAACCAAGCTAACAATGGGCAGTGGTCAAGGACAAAAGATTTACTGTCAGTTGAAATAGACCTTTCTTTCATTGATAAAACGGCCATATACACATTTTGTTTAATGTTTCTTAAACTGTGTTGGATTTTCAAACCCAATGCCACTCTGTTAACTTTTACTTCTGCTATTGAAAATATATGAAATGAAAGCCACAATTTATTGACGTTTTCATTTGATATGGATTTAATGAACTAAAATACAGTAATATTAATCAAATTTTAACAGTCAAGCGCCGCCATTATTTTTAGAACAAATGCTAAACGTGATGACACGTAATCACAGGGACTGTGACGTCACATGTTGCAATTTTACATGCAATTTTTCTCACCTGTCTCTCCACCTCCTCTGTAATCCTCTTGATCTTAGCCTTGCAGTCCATAGTTAACAGATCCAGTTGTTTCTCTATAAACTCCAGCCGTTGTTGACGATCCTCTTTTGTCTCCAAGCAGTAGAGTCTGAGAAAAACATGCACAAAAGTACAAACTCATTGAGATGGAGAAAGGAGTTTGATTATAACCTGCTGTAAAGTTATATATTTTTAAAAGTGGTACTCAGGGTACCGTGACATAGACAGACTTTCTCCTATTGGGGCTAATATCTGGAAAAGTGTTTCAAAAATAAGACATGTATCTTTTTTAAATCCTACCAATTGCAAGCAAAAAAACCCAACTTTAACCGGGTCTATAACCTGGAGACTCCCACCTCAGTTGGATCATTGGCAAGGAATTGTGGAGGAGATTCACTGTAGACAAGCTGACATAACTTCTACACATCAAAGTACACTCTTTCAACAAACGCTGGTCTAAATGATTTACGTAACAGAGCAGGGAAGCATAATTAGATCTAACACTTTGTAGTATTGCTTGGGTTTTTTTTCCCCACTATACTACAAATCCGTCCCCCCAAAATCCAAAATTAAACATTATTAAAATATGCTTTATTTTAATAATGAAAAATGTTAAATAAATTTAGAGTACAAAAAAAGCTCAGTGTTATGAATACTTTTGCAAAACACTGTCACACAAAATTTTAGTCCTTTAACACCACCAAATCATTAGTACAACTTCAGTTTGTCAGAGACGTACCCCACTGTGACAGTGCTCATATGTTTAGTGTGGACAGTACAACACACACTCACCTCTGTTCTTGGGCAGCTACATGTACCAAGTCCATAATGTGCCGCAGAGCTTCAGATATTTGCTTTGCTCTTACTGTGTGCTGTTCGAACTTGGTCTTCACCGCAGACTGAGATATGCACTCCTAAACACAGCAAACTGATTAAACAGGCAGTCAAGAAATCCGGACATCAATGCAAAATGTGAATGTCTCGAAAAATCTAAAACCTGTAACCTGCTCCTATGAAAACCGTCATTTTGAAACGTGCAAGTGTTTATGAATGATATGCAGAAATTAGCTGAAGCGCGATAAGAGGAATGGAAATATTTTATGATGCTCCACAGTAAAAGGGTCTTACTTCAAATCGCCTCTCAAAGTTTTGGAACTCAAACATTCTGGCTTGAAATCCCTCAGCGAGAGCTCCACCTGGAACAACGGCAAGAACAATACTGTCCTCAAAATCCTATACACTGTCACATTACACATAATGATTAACAAGACTGACTTCACATATTGGACAGATACATATATATATATATATATTTCCTATCCCTAAAGTGTTATTAATGCACACAAAACCTAGTAACAAATAACAGCTATTTGACATTTACATTTTAAAACCATTTTTTAAGTAAGAACATATTGTTGTTGTATTTTGCAACCTTTCAACAAATATAATTTTTTTGCAGATTAATTTAATAGATTATTCGACTTTTTTGTGAATTTCAAAAACTATATTAGAGAAAAAAATGGCTTTTTTTTTTAAAAAAAAAAGGTTGTTGTAAATGTTCAAAAATTGATACTTTGACACTTTTAATGGCTCTTTAAAGTGAACGGATCTTTAAGATTTGGTTCTCATAAAATCCATTGTTGGCTGACAGTCATTGGTAGGGGTTGGGATTATTGCAATATAATGTAAATGATCAGCCTTTGTTTTTGTGTCATTCTTTTGTTCTGTTCCCACATATATACAGTGGAGACCAAACGTTTGGACACACAGTTGTGTCCAAACCTTTGGTCTGTACTGTATATAAAAAAAAACACTCTCCCCACCCTGGCTCCCTGCCACAAAGCCTGTTAAACACCGCAAGCAATTAGAATCCAATCAACCTGATTCAGGCATTCCTTGGGCCTTCTGCACCCGAGCCTGAAGCACTTCTTTAGCTGAGACGAAGAAGATGCGGTCGCTGGCCTGGGCTCTGTCAACAACGCCCAACTCATCCACAAGAAAATTAGTGCAGCGATCCATGTGCTGTCTGCGAACCTGTGTCAAGATAAACACACGTTGTAAGAAACGCAACAGATTCGGGAACAAAGGCTCTGAACTGACCGGAGGACTCATGTGCAAACGCTCCATACAGTTTACCATCAACATAAAATTCCTCCAGGACTGAGACTTTCTTTCCCGGCAAGCAGAGGAGATCCTGCTTGCTGGGCCATTTTTAATAGTCTTTAAAATGTGACACTGGATGTTCAAAGGAGATATTTAAGGCTGTAATTGTAAGGTATTCAAAATCAAGTGCATCTTAGTTTCATCTGATGTGTTGACATTTCTGACAAAAATTAAATGCTTGTCAGGCAACTAGGTACCCTAGTGTCAGAAGCTGATGCTACTAAACTGCTACCAATACTAGCTATGAATTGCCATGACTTCAGCTTGACCCTGCTGTCTTTGTCTTGAGGTAACAGTAGCGCTGTTTTGCCAGTCTGTCTTGTTTTCATTCTAAAAATCACTTTTTTAGCAACAAGTATAACTGTTGAAAAAAAAAAAAGAAAAAGAATTGTGTGCACACTTTTATCATATAAAGCTGACTAACCTCCTCCATGTATTCTGGCTCTGAGGCAGAGGCATCCCAGCGGTTGTTGAGGATAAAAACATTAGGACTGGAGAGACGCTGATTGACTTTATGAAAGAAGGACTTCTCCTGCAGACGGTTAAGATACGTTTTAAAACGGATAACTGAAACACGATGGGCATTTAAATAATTTACATTAAACAAGCAATTGCACAATTCCCAGTTACTTTAGCTTTATCTCGTAAAATACTTGATTCAGTTGTTTCTGTAGAATGAAGCTTTTGTGTCTCACTGTTTGCATGAGTGTGGATTCTGAGTTTGCTACTAGAACAAACACATCTGCATCAAGACAGAACTTGTCGATCCAGCTGTCCAATTCGGTGGTGACGTCGATGCCTGGGCTGGAGAGGAGAAAAGCATGAACCACTAAGCTTTATGAGGCAGTGTCAGCTATTGTGAAAGAAAGGATCAAATGGAAATGATCGGTTACATTTTTCTTCAAAACTGAGTATTAACACTCCAGTTAAAGCTAAAAATCAACTTTCAGCTGACCTGTCCAAAAGCACCAAATCATCTCTTAGTAAAGCACACTTTGCTTTAGGCCACATGACACAGACCAGACTCCCAGCATCCAGATCCACATCCTGAAGTAGAGCATGGGCCAGCTGGTTCACCGTCTGGTCAGAGACATCAATGGGTCAATCTTTACTCACAAACAACATTCTACCACAAACTGACTTATTTAACGTACACTGGTGGCTACACTGGTAACTGTAACTGTAACTGTAACGGTCACTAACCGTTATGCTTTTCCTCTCCTCAGAGCCTTCAGTGAGGAGGAAGCCATCATTGCCATCTGTGCCCTCCACCCTCAGGAAACAGTTGGTTGTGTGTCCGATTCCAGATGGCAAAACTTTATCACATAACATGGCATTGATCACAGAACTCTTCCCGTTACTGGTTCTGTGAAAGGACAAATCGGTTATTAGCATGTAAAGCCAGTTAAACCTGCAGTCATTTCAGGAACCTACCTACACTTTATGTAAAAGGTTTGATATTTTGAGACAAGCAAAAACTCTGCTGCTAAGTTTAAATTTGTACGTCTCCTACTCTGTCATCGATTCTAATACGAGCTGAGTGAGGTGCACTCGCACACGGATGAACACGCGATCCGACCACACAGTCGCAAAAAACAGCAAGGCAAGCAAAGGATACCTGCATTTTTCCAACCTTCCTGCGTTCTTAGGGCGACGCTCAGGTGGAGCACAGCAGATGACACGGTTGGACAGTGGGGAAGCGGAGGGGTTGTCCCGTCAAATTCAAAATTTGAATTCACAAATACTTTATTGATCCCAAAGGGAAATTAAACAGACCGTCAGTTTCCAAAACCACACAAAAAAAACTTTTGTAAAAGAGAAAATGGGGTCATTGTGACCCCACCACACCGCGCACCGAGTAAAAAAACTTGTGGGGTCCAAATGACCCCGTCACTTAGGACTGGAGGAAGTTTAAACGTGCAAAGTGTTGTTTTAATGGTTGCAGCTTGCTCTCCTGCAAGTAACAGCAGGAATAAGTGTTGTTATTGCTGTTGTAAAAGGTGGTAGAAGTGCACCGACTGCAGTTTTCTTGCCAATCCCAATATTTAAAAAGCCTGACTGATTTCGGCCTACACCGATTTGTTTCTGTGCTAAATATAACAAAAACTTGCAAAGTTGGCAACAGAAGGCAAACTATTGGGAAACATAGCCCTCCCTCAGACTCTTATGGTGGTAGAAAAGATCGGTGGATAAAATCGGTTTCACGTATCGGTGTCGACCGATCGTCAATCACCCAAAATTAAAGAAATCAGGGCAATCGGTGCACCCCTAAAATTTACCCACCCCCAAGACCAAGACCCAAGGAAAACACTGAAGTCCACCATAGAAAGTCCTTTCTGTCCACAGCCATCACCGTAACTTGAGTTGCAACATTTACTTTCCATTTGGGATTAATAAAGGGAATTGAATTGAGTTTGAATGTTTGTGCGAAAGAAACAAAACAGTTCAACATATTCATAAAAGTTTGTGTGAGGATAAATACACAATTGCCAGAGTGGTAAGCTCTAAACTACAAGAAAATATCATTTAATTTACCTTCCAAAGAAAACCACCTTCATATGCCTCCGCGCAAGCACTTCTCCTATTCCTGCCACCTTGGACAGGTAACTGCAGACCTCCTGAACTTGCTCCTCAGTGGTCAGTGGGTCCAGCTGCTCATTTTTGTAAGTATCTAAATGGTGAGAGAGACAGTGGTTAGTCGCTTAATGATCTGTCTTATCCTTGAAACAATACTAAGGCATCCTGTTTTGTATAATTTCAGGATATGAAAACTATAGAGCCAGCCAGTGTTTTACCCACTGTAAATTATCAGACTGTTACACTCACAGGTTACTTACTAAAACTCGAAAAAGGACACTCTACGCATATATGATCTTCCAAAGACAAAATGCAGGAGCAAAATGATAGATTATGAGATCAATCATAAGCAAATCAAATCAGTTATCTAAAAGAGGGATTGTTGTATTTACATAAAGATGTTTTAATGCTTAAACTGGAGCGAAACATAGTTTTATATTCCAATTCTAGAAAAGTGAGAGAAATCTTAAAGTAGGAGAAGATCATTTCTGTTTGAGCAAATAAGGACAACTTGGTACTCAAGATTTAAATGTGAAGGAAAAATGCTGCCTTGCATAAAGTTATATGGTGGCAAAATGTTACATATTTAGTATATAAATATCTATTTTTGCCCATGTGAAAGTTTAGTTTGAGGATTTCTCCAACGTTGAAGACATTTAAGTTAAATTTAAGGTTGTTTTCCTGCTTCATGTCTGTTTTAAATAGTTTAACCCTGCAGCCATTTCAATGTTTTCCTGTCAACAAGCTCAATGTTTGCTTCATAATTTCAAAGTGTCTGAATCTCTCTGCCATCAGAGCATTGCTAAATATCTGGTTACCAGAATTATGAATGTGCTACAGCAGGGTCCCCAGTTTTACCTATTTTAGCCAATCTCTACATGGAGTTGTGAGACAGGGCACCAAACTCAACACCTACCGTCTAGTTGAGCTATAAAAACACCTTGGTCAAAATCCAAATCATAGAAGAGTAAGCTATTACTGAACTCAAGTCCGTGGACAACCACATCAATTTCATGTTGGTATGATGCTAAAGACAACAAGCTACATTTTCTGGTAGAAAGTCTGGTGTACTTTGAGAGAAATGGAAATGTCACCACTGAAGGGTAGCTAAAACTCACACACTGGTCAGTTCTAACTTTCTGAATCTCACCACCTCCTGAAATAAACTGTCAAGTCATCAAACTCCTGCAGCATCAAGCCAAACGGATCACTACAAGGACAGGAGGAAAAACACACCTTAAGACAAGACATGACTGGAAACCTTCAAAGGTAGATGCCCCAACTAGACCTATGTTTAGGATGTGAAGAAAGCACTCATGTCAGTCCACTGAAGAAATATACATATTTTTAGTGGAAGAATTTCATTAGGAATTATATTCTGCTGCATTTTAAATTCAACAAGGTGATCCCCAGGATAAAACCCCTCAACACATTGTTTTTCCTAATATAACTGTTAAGATTTTTCTTTTTTATTGTATTTGATTATCAGACTTGAGTTGTTAACAAATTCTGATTTTATTTGAATGACCTTTTCTTCACACATAAAACTTTCAGGGTTTTGTTCTTGATTCAAAAACTTTCACAAAGGGGAAGATTGTTCCCGTCTCACAGTAGATCGGTGGAGATTAGGCATTGGCTGGTTATGGGTTTCAAGGTATAAACCTGTCTAAACGAATAAAATCTGCTATTCTTTTGCTCCCATGAGAAGACAGATGGCAACTTAGGAGGAAGAAGGTTGCTCTACGTACAAAACATGCCTGAATGACAGTGGCAGTCAGAGGACGCTTATTAAAAACTCAGAAAACGGAAAAGCTTTGTCTCTACTACTGCCTCATAAATAAAATTTAAGAAAATGTGATAGATCGGAGCATTATGAATAAAATATATTATTATTATTATTGCTCTGACAGCAACAGGTCATGTCAAAGGGTGAAGATCAGATATGTATTCACATCAAAGCATGTAAAAAGAAAAAAGAAGAAGCAAAATCACACATTTTAGAGCCGCAAAAATAATACCGCGAGACCCCATAACAGTGACATTTTTACCAGATGTTATCATAGGTGATCATTTTAGATAGAATATACCTTCCAGAAAGGCTGCGCTTTCCTTGATGTAGGTCCCAAGTTGTTCAAATATTCCATTGATCTTCTTCTTTGCGGTGACAAAATGCTTCAGTGGTGACACATTTACTTCAGCCATTGTTCTGTTTTTCTTCTTGCATTGAAATTTTAAAGGGCTGGGTCTTGGAACAGATATAGACATGGCACTGCAGAAATCAGAATAAAGGTTACCCAAACATTTATAGTAAAATTAATCCACACATATAAATCTCGCAGTCTTGACATCCTTAAGACCCTTAAACTGCTTTACCAAAACGTTTGAGACGTTCACGGATTTGTAAGCTCACAAAAGCAAATACTCTAAAGCAGAAGTGACAAGTCAATTCTAACACCTCTCTTTCCCTCATTTTGTAAGTCAGCTCAATTATGTTAAAAAAGAGAAAAACAAGAAAAACTTTTTGTATACAGCCAGGTTTTCATCAGCAGGCTCGAGGTCCAATAAAGTGGTTAATGAATATTAGCGAAACCTCTCAACAGACAAATAAGGGTGCATCGATAAACCGGTCCCAATTTCATTAAATTTGGGAGCTCAGTAATCAGCCGATATTTCCATATGAAGCCGATCTCATCCACCAACCTTCTCCACCTGCAAACCAGCCACTGTCCTCTTTTGCCCTTCAGTGAGAGAGGTTAAATGACAGACCCACCCATCAGGTCATGTCTGTACATTTGCAGTTAACAATGGTCACCCCTACTGTTGGCAATTCAGCAACTTTATTGCTATACTTATTAGCATTTCAGACAAAAAATTTAAAAAATGTATTGGCCAAAAGCAGCATCAGCAAGTCAGGCTGGTCAAAGATCGGTGGTTGGCAATTGGTCAGAAAACTGCAATCAGTGCACCCCTAAAAACAAAGAGACCTTAAATATACAAGCAATATTATGAGAATGGTACTAATGAAAGAAAAGAAAATAGCTTAATCATGTTTTATTTAGGTACAAACTACAAGGCTTTTCTAGAACATTTTATTCACCTATTAAAAGGTAACTTTCTTCAGAAAGTCCATGTAGATTTTGTAATTGTAGACACATTTTACTTAGCACAATGGTTCCGAAGGTATGCTGACACCTGGACTAGGCAAAGCAGTTATTCCGTAAACAAAACCCAATTTTCTTATTTTGCGTCTATGAGACATTTTCGTGAGAGGCTACTTATAATGATTTTTCAAAGGTCTTGCATACACGATTATCCCAATTTATTGTAAAATATATATATATAAATAACCGTCTCAGAATAAAACAATCCGGGAGTCTTCGTCTCGAAATGGCAAATGTTAAAAACTGATGTTGTAAAATAGTTCAGCTACTTGCCTTGGATCGGGGTGTTTTCACGGACAGACTCCTTGCATCGTTGTTAGGACAGGGTCGGTATCCTTGCATGCACACACGGGCTGTGAAGGTTAGTGTGTGACCATCTGAGCTGTCAGGCGACAATAAAACCCGTCACGCCGCAAGCGTTTCTGGCGACGCTGCGATTTTAACAGCTTCTGTTCGTAAAATTATAAATATCGGTTATGCTGTTGGGTTAAAGCCACAAGCGCAAAAGGCAGCACAGGCTCAGCGC
The DNA here is from genome assembly GCF_002775205.1 of Xiphophorus maculatus. Classification (NCBI taxonomy): domain Eukaryota; kingdom Metazoa; phylum Chordata; class Actinopteri; order Cyprinodontiformes; family Poeciliidae; genus Xiphophorus; species Xiphophorus maculatus. The sequence goes on along the minus strand of NC_036443.1, from coordinate 5,728,479 downwards.
CGCTCCTATTAGCTTATGTTCGTCCTGTCCCTTCTCTCCAAATAAACAGCTGAGCTCCGCAGGAAGCGGAAACAGAAGCACATCCGCTAAAGACAGAAACTTTTCTTCTTCTTCTTCTTCTTCTTCTTCTTCTTCTTCTTCTTCTTCTTCTTCTTCTTCTTCTTCTTCTTCTTCTTCTTCTTCTTCTTCTTCTTCTTCTTCTTCTTCTTCTTCTTCTTCTTCTTCTTCTTCTTCTTCTTCTTCTTCTTCTTCTTCTTCTTCTTCTTCTTCTTCTTCTTCTTCTTCTTCTTCTTCTTCTTCTTCTTCTTCTTCTTCTTCTTCTTCTTCTTCTTCTTCTTCTTCTTCTTCTTCTTCTTCTTCTTCTTCTTCTTCTTCTTCTTCTTCTTCTTCTTGTCGGTTAACAGACCAAGAATAAAGATGGATTATCGCCACTAACTGGACTGGAGTTTGGGGGAAAAAAAACCAACAAAAAACGATTAGATTTTTTTTCTAGAAGATTTTTATTTTTCAGAAATGACATGACTTGAGCTATTATTTTAATTACTTTGTTTCCATTAAGATTTTCTTTTGTGTATTTAATTTATTCAGTCCTTGTTTGAGCCCCTTTGTGGTTCATATGTGATGCACCTTAATGAGTATGGAGGACCAAAACTGACATAATAAAAAAATAAAAGCATTAATATATATTTTGTTTTTCCTGGTCCTCCATACATGAAAACATTCGGGACAAATTCAAGTAAACTCCAATGAGGGTGTTTACCCTGATGAAGGTTTTCTGATGATTTTAATGAATTTAAGTTTGTTAAAGCTTCATTATGTGACCTTTTTTGTTTTTAAACTGCCTCTATGTCATGACAGTATAATATGAGATGGGTAATCAGTGCTCCAAGTGCTAGCTAGAAACAGGAGATTCAGAGCGAGGGGGAGGGTATTAGCGCTGTCAATCATACTTATCTGTGCAGTGTTGCTCATTGCTGTGCAGAGCCTGTTATGAATGGTCAGGCAAGTTAACATGGATAAACAGTTTTCCTGAAAGGGTAAGTTGTTTCTACTCCATTCCACTTTGAGCAGCACATACGCATGATTGACAGCGCTAAGATCCTCCTCTTGACTCTGATTGGTTATTTTTGACCAGGCGAGGTTAATTTCTTCAGACAGTAGTAGTAGCTCTATTTGTATCCTATGACACTATGATGACATGGTGACAGTTTTAACTACTATGTTAAAAAAATACTTTTTTTAATTAAAGTCACAGGTTCAGTTTTAAGACTTGCATTAAATTGTATTCTGGCATGTCGTAAAAAAGAGTAAACTGACTTGTTTTCTGTTTTTTCTTCTTGCATGTTCTACTAATTTTCCCATTTATTTAAACTAAAATAATGTGTTTTTTTTTTACAAGGAAAAGAGTTGATGAGAAAAATTAAGCTAAAATTAAATGGCCAGGAATTGGAAAGAGCTATACAATTTAAATTTCTTGGATTATGGTTTGATGGAAGAATGACATGGAGTGTACACATTAACAAAATAATAGAGAAGTGTAGGAAGGTATTAAATATAATGAGGTGTTTAGTTGGAGCAGAATGGAGCAGATAGAAATTCATTAAAAGCAATTTATACTGGGTTAATTAGGTCAGTCTTGGATTATGGATCCATAGTTTATAACTCAGCAGCAGATACAAACCTCCGTAAGTTAAATAATGTCCAACATCAGGCTTTCGGAATATGTGCTGGCGCTTGTGAAACATCTTCAACAGCAGCATTACAGGTTGAAATGGGAAAAATGCCTCTTAAAGTTAGAAGGGATCAATTATCTTTAAACTACTGGTCAAATCGATTTGACCCAGTAAATCTAGAGGGACAAAGAAATGATCGTCCAACAATAGAGGTGCTTAAACCTTTAAGCACCTGCATGGGTATTAAATTCTAAAGTTAATAAAATCCATTTAGAGCAACTAGATATATGTCAGACAGTTTCATTACCCACAATACCACCTTGGATACTTCCTGATGCTGAAGTTGATTTTTCCTTATTAGAAAAGATGAACAAAGATAATTAAGGTAGGGAAAAGGATCAGTGTTGGAGTCTCAGTGTATACAGGAGAAATGCTTGCTTTATTTTTAGCAGTTCAATGGGTGAAGGAGGTAAAACCATTAAAATCAATAATTTGCTTGGATTCTAGTTCTTCATTGGCCAGTTTACAACATAGTCAGCCAGACAGTAGACCAGATATATTAATTGACATGCAACAAACAATTTATACAATCAATATGATGGGGCTAACAGTAAATTTCATATGGGTTTCAGCACATCACGGGATTAAGGGGATGGCTAAGGAGAGTACCAATTGATATTAATGTTAGTATTAGTATGACAGAAATAAATTGTATAATGAAACAAAAAATGAAGGAGAGGTGGCAAAAGTTATGGGTAGAAGAAAGGAAAGGACGGTGGTTTTATAAAATCCAAAAGAGAATTGGACAAATGAGAAGAACAGAAAGAAACAGGAGAGAAGAGATCATTATTTCACGACTTACGCAGGATTGAATAGCTCATTATTTTTGATAGGGAAATGTGACAGGGAAAATGTGATTGTGGGGAACATACAATAGAACAGGTTATTTTGGTGTGAATTACCAGATTCAGAGAAACAAGTTAATTAGGAATCTTAGCAATATGAAAATGAAATTTGACATTGTTGATTTATTGCAAAAGGATTCAGGAAGCAGAGGATATCAGGCAATGTTTGATTTTTTTTGAAACAGTGTAAGTTGATATAGTCGTTTTTTATGTCATGTGATTCACACTCCTTACCTGTTGGTGGCGGTAATGCTCACCTAAAACACCTGGCCGTTTAATGCCAACCGCCAGTAAATTTCAAGAAGAAGAAATAAAGAAGAAGAAGAAGAAGAAGCTGGCGCGAAGCTAATGAATTTTCCATCAGTGACAACAAAGTTTCCCTGTAATGTGTTTCTTTGTGTTGAACATAGCAGGAGTTTACAGGCCGTCTGAACTGTAGTTAGTCCGGCTGGGGAGACAGAGATGCCTTCACTGAATCTGAGAGGAGTGACAGTAAATTTCCCCTTCACTCCGTACGAGTGTCAGAAAGACTACATGAGCAAAGTGTTGCAATGTTTGCAGGAGGTAAGTTCCCATGGAAACACGAGAGCGTTCTAGAAACGTCCGCACCTGTTACATCTGCTGTGTAGCAGGCAATAAGTGCTTTGTATACTTTGAGGAGGAATGAATGGGGAACTTTTGGTTAAAACGTGTTTATTTTTCCTTCAGAGGGTAGAGAATCCAAAAATATTACTCAAGTAACAGCGATACTTCATAATAAAATGACTCAAGTAAAAGTACAAAGTAGAGCATAGTATACATACTCCTAAAAGTAAATGTTTTCTTGTCATTTTGACACTGAATCCGTGGTAGAAATTGTGTCACCTGCCACAAAAGTCAGAAGCTGATGCTACTAAGCTGTGGCAGCTGACAGTATAGCTGACACTGCCACGATTCGAGCTCATCCCTACTGTCCTTGGTCTATTAGGAGTTGATGTACAATAAAGAAAATAAATTCTGTAAAAGGTGTGTGTCTGGTTTCTTGTTTCCAGAAAGTTAATGGGGTTCTGGAGAGTCCTACAGGAACTGGCAAAACTCTGTGTCTGCTGTGTGCCACTCTTGCATGGAGGGAGCACTTCAGGGACTCCATCTCTGCTCGCAGGCTGGCAGACAAGCTGAAAGGACAGGAGTTGTTCCCAAACACACCTCTGGCTTCCTGGGGGACAGCTGCTACTGACGGGGACAAGCCAAGTATGTTACTTTGTTTTCTCTGTGTCTTCATCACAGAAGACGTCCCTGCATGTTTGAACCATAGTTGGTATTTTCTACGGACAGGTACTGACCAGCAGGGGGTTCTTACAGGATGATCATCTTGAGCAAAAACTATACAAGATTTAATGTTAAGACAGTTGTCCTGTCATAACATCAGCTACAGCATTTGTTTATGATACAGATAGATATCTTTGGATGCCAGACTTGTTGTAATTCCATGTTATTTCATGTTATGTTTTTATTATCTCTTGTTTTATACTTTCTGTTGTACTGTACCTCATGTATACTATTGTTGTTCACTGTGATTCCATATATTGAGTTGTCCTCTATAATTTGGTAGTGGTAAACAGCCTGCATATTCATTTTCTCAATTACCATCAAGAATAATGATCAAATATTGGAATAAAAACTAGAATTATTTAATGTTCCAGTTATTATTAGTCAGAGACAGTTATAAACTGGTGATGTTTCAGCCTCCTCAGCCTGGGTTTAAAGAAACTCTTAAGTACAAGCAGCTTTGCAATTTTCTGGAAGGTTTTTCCAGATTAGAGGAGCATTAAAAACTGGTCCAGAGGAAAACCCAGGATATGCTGGAGGTTCAATGTTGGCGCTGTGGCCCCAGTGGCTGGAGAGAGGGAAGTCTGGACTTCTACAACCTGACCCCGGGTTAAGATGAAGATAATGGATTGATGGAGTTGATCATCCTGTTAGAAACTTCAGAGAGAAGCAACAACTAAGTTGATGCAACTTCATCACTTGACTGTGGTTCTTCTGATCTTTCTATCCTTCAGCCTACTACACTGATATTCCCAAGATCATCTACGCTTCCAGGACTCATTCACAGCTCGCACAGGTTATCAATGAGTTAAAGAATACGTCATACAGGTAAATTATCCTATTGATCATCTTCATACAGTGTCATTGGGTTTGCATAACGGAAATTATCGTATGTAGCGAGAGTTGAAAGTATTTTTTTAAAGATTTTACAGATATGAGACAGGTAAGCATTTGCTATGTTAACTTGTACAAAATACAAGTTGGTAGTTTTTATTCAGTCAGTTGTTTAAGTCATTGTTGCTGATTGATATACATTTACATTTGCTGAGAAATTGTGTTTATGTAAGAATACATTCTCATCATTACACTGTTGTAAATATTACATGGGCCAGATTATCTGAGATGGGCCGCCAGCCATGACATTCTGGAACTATTAGAAGATAATTTATATTTACTCTCTGAAGACATGATTGATACGTTGTTCTGTCTCCTTCTTTTTCCATTCATGTTCTACTTTACTCTCTTCCTATTCTAAACGATAACAGTTTCTGTATGTTATTCTTTCTTTAGAAAACTAAGATAAGATAAAAGATCTCAATCAATTTGATGAAGGCATCTCAAGTTTTACTAACATTTTCACATGTATCCTTTTAATTGGCTTAATTGAGGCTCTTTTGGCTTTCCATTCCTTACCCTGTTTGTTATTTATACTACTTCTTACCGTGTGTTATGCGTTTAAATTTGAGCTGACTGCATGGCACAGCAATGGTAACTCCACAAACACAAAAGGTGCTTTTGAAAAACACACCCATGTGTAATGCGCTTCTTTAGGAAACCAGTCAAATAAAGAGTAAATAAATAAATATAATTTATTGGAATTTATTGTGGCAACAATAAATCAAGTTTATCAGGATAAATGATACAATAAATGCCCACCTCTAATTGCAGGCATCTATGCAGCCATGAACTCATTTGTATACCAAAGTACTCTGGAGTCAAACGGGAGCCTGACTGCGTTAAAGTTGGAACTGTTGAGCTGAATTTAGTATTTAAGGTTAAAATTGGTGAACGTCAGCATCATAATTTGGATTCCTCTGTATGTCTGTTGAATTAGGCCAAAGGTGTGTGTGCTGGGGTCAAGAGAGCAGCTGTGTATCAACCAGGAAGTAATGCGTCAGGAGAGCAACCACATCAAGGTAACCTCGACTTGGGTGTTACAGTAAACACTACTAGAGACAGTAACAGTAGTGTTACACAACATTACTGTTGTCTCAAGTAGACTGAATAATTCTGCCACCAATCCAACTAACCATCAGCTAATAAATTGGGCCATGTTTGCAGTCTAGTTGGAGGCTTAAAATAGGGATGAGCTGATTGCAGTTTTCTGGCTGCTGAGTTCGATTTTTAACCCATACAGATTTCTTTTGTTTGAAAAGTTGCTAAATATAACGGCAAAGATTCAAAGTTGGCAACAACGGGGGGACTGCTGATAACCACCCACACGTGCAGACATGCACATGTGGGTGGTCTGTCAGTCAGCTCTCTCTCTTAAAACCAGAAGCTCGACTGATTTTCAGAAGCATCTAAGATTGGTGTCACAAAAATTTCCTGATCATACAAAAATTGGGAAATCGGAGCTGATTAATTGGTGCACACCTAGTCTAAAACTCCTTCAAGCCATACATGAGCCAAAACGTCTTGTTCTGCCTTCAAGTCTCTCGAGAAGAATTGGAAGGCCATTGCCTTTTGCTGCTTGCTCCAAGCAGTGTAACATTATGCCATTTCATGTGATATGGCCTAAAATGAATGAGCACATTCATTTTTGTGCTCAAAATGAATCCTTGTACTAAGTTAGTTTGTACATATCTGGAGATAATTATTTTAAATCTTCTGTTATCCAGGTTCATATGTGCAGAGGAAAGGTGTCCACCAGGTCATGTCAATACTACAACAATGTTGACGGTAATGATCAGTTTTTACCAGGGAAGTGACCTTAACTGAGCAAAAACAAGAGGAATGCTTTAATGCTACTAGGAGTCTAGTGTTGGTTATGAATATGTGAAATAATTGCTTTGGGCAATTATTACTGAAGCTAGTTATTCAGATCAAAATTAAATCTGAATTTAAGAAAATAGTCAAATATTTCAGTCTCAGTTATTATTTATGCATACCTGCCTGATAGGGTTTAGGTTTTAAACTAATAGATGAAGGCATAAGTCGCAGCACTGGCCAATTAGCTCTGAATTAATTAACATTAGTTTAGAGTTATCGACAGATTTGGCACACATTACAAGTACACACAAAATAAAATACAGAATTTTATTATCAGAAAGTTGTGCTTTATTAATTTTGACTGAAGTAGAAATCAATAATATTTTTTGGAGTGTTGATTCTTAATCTATCAATTACTGTAGCTATCAAGAATTTAATCATTAGGAATTCCACAAAGGCTTCTTAAATGAACTCAAAGAATCCCATATGTTGGTGTTTAAACAATCTCTTTTAAGTCTCTTTTTAAGTTAACATTAATTGTTTACAAGCATTAGAGGTTCATTAATTAGATATTCCAAGATATGCAGTGTATCTTTACAATAAGATTAGCAGTTGTCTAAATTATGATTCTTCCTTTTAATTGTCTTCCTTTAGAGAAGAGCACAGACAGAGACTTGGTTAACTCTATCCTTGATGTGGAGGACTTGGTCAAATTTGGCAACAAACAAAGGTAACCCTACTACCTCTCTGTCTGTTTATTTACTTGAACAATGGCTAAAGATCACATGTGATCTGCTGTATCTCTCCAGGGTCTGTCCGTACTACCTCAGTCGTTCTCTAAAGCAGCAAGCTGATGTCATTTTCATGCCATACAACTATCTGCTGGATCCAAAAGTGAGCTAAGTCATGGATGGATGGCTTTGTCTTCGTCTGTGTTGATTTTCATTTCTCTTTATATAATCAAACACTTTAAATTAAGAAAAGGAGTCATGATTGCAAAAGAAATAAGTCATATCTTCCTAACGTGGTTGTTCTGACTGATAAAGCTCCTTGTTTTGGCATCAAAGGGTCTTTGTTCCTTTGGTGAGGTGTCTGTGCTCCTGAAGAACCTGTTATGTTCTGATGATTCATAGGTCACAGGTGTGTCTTAAGAAAACCAATTTTCTCTGAAGAAGTTGTAATGTTGTCCTTTTCTCCACAGAGCCGCAGGGCTCACAATATTGAGCTGAATGGAGCCGTGGTGATTTTTGACGAAGCTCACAATGTGGTAAGAGCTATTCCCTGTACTCTTAAAAATATTGATTGTCTAAATCGGCGGCATGCCTGCATGTCGCTTATTGTGTGACCAAACAAAGAATTTGGCATCGGCTTCAAACACTCGCTGTCCAGACAGTAGAAAGAAAATTATACATGATCCAAAACATGTTTTACAAATAAAAAACTGAAAAGTGCGGTGTGCAAAAGTATTAATCACCCCTGAGTCAATACTTTGTGGAGCCACCTTGTTTTGACGATTTTATATGCACACACATCAGATGATGCCTTTCTGTTCTCTGCAGGAGAAGACGTGTGAAGAATCGACGTCCTTTGACCTGACTCCATACGATATCGCTTCTGCCATCACTGCTGTGGACCGGCTGCTGGTGGAGCAGGCTAGAGAAGTCAGCCAAGGAGGCTCTGTTACAGAAGACCACAATGTAGAGTCCCTCAGCTCAGGTCAAGTTTCTTGAATAACTAATTCATGAATAATTGACTCCTAGAAAGCAAGTGAATTAACCCTTTTCTTTGTAATGCAATGCTATCAAAGTCTTGAAGTCATAAATTGGAGTCATTTGGGCTGAGAATTTATGAAAACATAAACTGCAGATTTGTACCAGGAAAACAAGTAACTTTGTTTCATCTCTGTATTTTTTCAGGTTCAAAAATAGATATAAATACAATCGCTAAAATCAAAAGTAAGTATAATTTATGAGCAACATTTTCCTAGCGGTATCTCTGGTTGTATTTGAAGTTCATGACATGTTCTGTCTGCTTTGACAGAAATACTGCTGGATTTGGAAGCTGCCATTGATTCGTATGAAGTTCCAAGTGACAAAGGCATCACAAAACCAGGAATGTGGGTGATTTTAACAGTTTGTAAAAATTATCTTTTACAAATACAAATCTTTTGTACATACAGACATTTTTATTTTTCGATGCACAAAAATAACATTTTCAACCCTTTGTTTTACAAGTTTACAAAACTCAAGTCGCAGCTGAGTTTATAAATACAAAATATATATGACTGAAATTGTGCCCACAGTGCTGCAGCATACAGTCAGAGCAGAGAAGAGACTTACTGTATTTCACTCTGTGTCCACTTCACTTATAAAGCACACATTTGCCAAACTTTCTAGCACAATTGATCAGTGGTTTGCACAGCCACGCTCACTGTTCCAAGTCCACACTCGCTACTAGACTGTGTGTCAGAGTGAGATGGTTTTAGACCTGAATGTGGGGCTGTGATGTAGTTGTACCAAGCTGTGCTACTGCAACCAAGGGGAAAATTCAACTACTTAGGCAACGTTCGACTGAAAGCAGGCAATGAGACGGTTTAAGGCAAAAGAATGCAGAACTAGACAAATTTATATTAGAATGTCAACAATTGCACAGAAACATAAAGATATTACCCTAAATAACAACCAGATAGTTTATCAGCAAAAAAATTGAGTTGGGTGTTAATTAAATGTCCCTTAAATGTTCACTATTATGCTTCCTTGAACAAGCTAGGATAGGTCTGTCGGCTATGCAAAACATGTTAAGTACATTTAATACACAAAATCATTCTTAGATATCGAGATTTCACCCAATCAGTTCTGCCTATTTTGAGCTCATTGAGGAATGTGTTGTTGTAGCGTTAACTCAGTGTTTACATTAGCACCTCAGACACGTGAAAATGGCTACCAGCAGACACACAGTGGTACAACGCGTTCATCTTTGACCCCGAAGCAGAAGAAGTGCAGCCTCCTGAACAACCTTCAAACCACAACCACTGAAGGATTAAACACTGCAGCTCTGAAACACATTTATATTGTTATTAATTCAAACTCAAGATTCTGCTTTGCTTCAGGCCAGTGTGCCATGATGTGAAGCTGACATCAGCACCATAATTCAGCAGAAAGACCCTTCTTTGCTTTGTTTGCTTTTTTAATGTGAAAACATGGCAGACACTAGAACATTACCAAATTCTAAATGTAAACTTACTATCACTTTCAGTCCTGACAGTAAATGATGCCTTACCCACAATATATCTTTCCTCATTAAAAGTTTGCATCTTTGTCTGTTTGTGCAGCCAACCGTGCAGCATCCTATGATCATTTTTAAAGTGAAATCAACAAAATAAAAGTCACATTAGGCCACCAGATGTCTGTTTTCTGACAGGCTACACATGAGCTCATAGGTTGTTTTGACGTCCGTCATGGCGGGGGGGTACAATTCTGAACAGCGTGACTTCATGTGCAAAAGGTCAATTACCAAAAAATGGCTGGGATTTTTTGTTATGCTTTTTGCTCTTACACTGTTTTTAGAAGCAGAGACACCAAAAAGGAAGGACAGAAACAAAGTAAAGTAGTGGCCCTTTAAAAAACTTCTATTAACATAATTTCGAATTTTGGCAGATACCAGTTTCTAATAATTTTTTGTCTGAAACGTCCCTAAATATAGCGACAAAGTCACTAAGTATGAGACAGTGGGGTGACTATTATTAATCCCATAGGTGCAGACGTGACCTGGTGGGTGGGTCTGTCCGTCAGCCTTCTCTCACGGCAGAGCAGAGGGAGACAGTGGCTGATTTTCAGACCTCTGTGGAGGAAGATAAGATTGGTGTCACATGTTGGCATTGGCCGATTGCCAGTCTCCCAAAATTAAGGAAATATGGGATGATTTATTGTCCAGCCAATTTATCAGTGTGTTGGGCTGATTCTAGACAGACATGACATGTCCCCTTCTTTCTGCATCAGCTTCATCTATGAGCTGCTGGAGAGAGCCCATCTGACCTATAGGACCAAGACAGAGATCCATGACGCTTTGGAGCAGATCATTGGAAGCTTGGCTGGACGTCAGTATGACAGCTTCTCTTCATATTGCTGCTTTGTATATTATACGTTTTCTACTCCTTTTCATAGGCTCTAATGTAATAATTGTGTTACAGTAATGTTATGCATGTGCAGATTTTTTTCTCTAACCAATCGTTTACATAATGTTTTTCACCAGTGCCAGGAATTTTCCTCAGTACGGCTGGACTGCAGAAACTGGTTGATATGATACAGGTGAGCTACAGGATGAAGTTTGAGGAAACCGCTCTCTAAATGTCCAGACAAATATGTGGGAATGTAGGAATTGACCTGATTTAGCTATTTTGACTTGGAGGATTCAATGTGTGTTAACAACTCAGAAAACGTTGTGATTATCTTTCCATCTTTAGGATGTAGTTTGTGTTTCTACATTTCATCCAGTTACATCAGTGGAATATAAAACCATTTGTAGGATTAAAACTAGTAGTTCTTTTAAGAGGATGTCAGGAAACTTTTTTTTTAAGCAGAGAAAAATCCTATAAAATCAGACTTTCTTTATATACCAGGAGGTTCACCCACTCAGTTCCACTGATAGAAAATCCTTGATTCTGTGTAGCATTTGATTGGCATGCTGTTTTTAAAGGTCTGTGCTTCTTCCTTACCAGATTGGTGATATTTCTGAATTTCACTTATTAATAAAGGATGATCATTTTGAGTTTAAATCTTCTGTTATTTTACAGTAAAATCTTAAGATATCTGAGGTCACCTTTAGCCACATATGCTGGCAAAATTGGCTTTAGATGGCTAAAGCAAAATTAGCTTTAGCCATCTAAAGCTAATTTATTCTTCCCGAGTCTGTTGCGGTGGAACAGTAACTTCTTCTTGTGTTCTGGTCTGTTAGTTGGTGTTCTGTGGGGAAGCATCGGATAAGGACAAACAGAAGCAGATGGAGTTCAACACAGCCCATTTTAAGGTCTGTTCAGTTAATAATAATAATAATAATAATAGATTGTTTTATAGTGCCCTTTATATCAAATTGAGATCTCAAAGAGTACATTCACCCGCTGACGATGGGAAGCTACTGGATTGTAGCTACAGCTGCCCTGGGCAGTCTGGCAGAAGCGAAGCTGCCATTTTGCTCTATCAGCCCTTCTGACCAAGTTGTTTGTGGCAAGGACACAAACAACAAGTGGGAGCATGGATCAAACCAGCTACCCACCGATTGCAGGGAGAACTCCTACCGCTGTCACCCCCTTTTTTTGTTCCAGAAAAAAAAGCAATAATAACAATTTTACCTACTGTCTGCTGATCTTGCTTGCACGCTAACTTAAGGTGTGATGGTCTGCTTGGTTCAGGTTCACATCCATCTTGACAACAGCTACCAGAGAAAAAGACAGACCCCTGATTTGTGGTCTGCTCCTTCTTCAAAGAAACAAGGTATGGATCTCTGGTAACATGGTTGTTTATTTAAAACAATTACCTTTAGCTCATGGTTTTTATTCTGTAACGTTACGTCCTTAGAAAAAAAAAGGGATGATGGAATATGCATTTTCCAAACTGTGGTAGGTTCTTCAGCAGCTGGTTTCTGTATTTGTTTTATTATTAGTTATTATTAGTTAGAAAATGGTTTTGAGTGCAGAAGCTCTTTGTAAAATTATCAATACAATAAACAAATGGAGAACAAATGAAACACACAAATAGGATGTGACCTATTTTTCAGGTGCATAAATATAAACTGATTACCAGATTTTCATCTGACGTATTGATTAGTGTTTCTCTATAAGTTCAGCTCATCTTATAGATGCAAATGAGACGACATAAGACTGGAAATGAACAAGGAAGCTACCAAAGAACAACCTGAGAACCACTGATCAAGATCACTTTAAAGGATTACAAAAAACATGTGTTGTCACTGAAGACTAAGTTTCTTCAGATTGCTATTATTCTGATCTGTGAGTAAATTGATCAGTCTGCTCTCTCTCAAGGCAGAGAGAGGGGCTTGCTCATCCAACAGTGAACTCATCCAACAGTTGGATGAGTTAAAGTGTGTGATCTGCTTCTGTGTGTGTGTTGTAGGCAACGTCCTGAGTTACTGGTGCTTCTCCCCTGGCTTCAGCATGCAGGACCTGGTGAATCAAGACATTCGCTGTGTTATTCTGACCAGTGGCACCCTCTCTCCCCTGACCTCTTTCACCTCTGAGATGAGGATGTAAGACTCCTCTAAACAATTTATAATAAGAAACGACGAGAATAAAACAAAGGTTGTTTTAGGCCTGGTTGATATTTGGCCCATGCCTGGACAAATTAACTAAATCATTCACTTTTTTGTTTTCTTAGCTGATTATAGAACTGATGGTTTTTATTTGTTTGTTTTTTTAAATTGTTCAATTATTAAGTTCATAAAAACAGCCTTTATTCTATGTTTTCTTATTCTAACCTTCTGTATTTGAACAGCTTGTGATGGGTTGTGTTGTCAGTATTTCGAACCCGTGTTTTGCTATGATTCGATTCTTTTATTTGTTCCAGAAAATTTCCGGTGCTTCTCGAAAATGGCCATGTGATCGATCGAGACCAGATCTTTGTGAGCGTTATTGATCGAGGTCCAGATGGAGTTCACCTGAGTTCAGCATTCGATCGAAGGTAAATGTTCTCCTCAGCATGAGGAGAACTTATTGGAATCGTGGTGTCGGTCTTTCTCAATTTTTCCCACAGATGTTAAATTGTTTTGGACAAAGCCTTCCAAACATCGGCTAAATGAAGGACTTCATCTAATCTAGTGTCAGGTCTAAATACCTATTAGAGACAATTTAAACAAACACAGGAAAGACAAGAGAGTTAGATTCTTTTGTACTCGCGAGGAGAACGGACAGAGATGTGTTTACAGTTACAAATCTCCAACCGCTCTGAAACACATTTGTCCGCTCCTCTCTTTTTATTACTTTCAGAAACCCTCGTACATCGGGCGCTTGCAACTTCTCAAAGGGAGGGGGAAAACAATTCATCACATAATTGCAGCGCTAATGACATTCACTATTTAGACACATGTTATCTTCACTCTAAATCCTTCTGCTCCAGTCGAGTACCAGACACGGCCGGCGTCGAGTAGGACAAGTTGTATATCACACAGGAGAGCAGAGTTTATTGCTGGGCAGTTTATTGCTGGGAGATAGCGGAGACAACTCTTCTAGCAGAATTTATTGCCCAGCAATAAGCTCTGCTAGAAGAGTTGTCTCCGCTATCTCCCAGGAAGGCTTCACTGCTCTCTTTCTCAAGGAAGTCACAGGAAGGAATCAAAGTTATTTAACACACAGAAACATTACTTAAAATAGAAGAAAAAGAGAAAAAGCATATAATTAAACATTATCTAAATGTAACTACAAGGCTACATGATACAACGAATATTTGATAATTACTAAAAATACAATTTATCCAACATCTAGATTCATTAAAAATAGAAATGCTCCAATCAGAAGCTGTGGTTAGAACGTAGACATTAGATTGTCACAGTGTGAGTGACTGTCTCTCTCTCTCCTGCTCTGTTACTTATTTTTTTTATTTTTTGTTTCGTCAGCTTTGATCAATAATGGGATGTGAGTCACCTTTTCTTTGAAAATAACTGCTCTGTCTTGTCAAGTAAATAAACTTGGGCCAAAGTCAAGATTTCTATTTTTTATTTTTTGGTTGGTTGGTCGGTTTTTAGTCACTGGAGTTTACGATCCTACTTTCCATAAAGTTAAAATGAAAGACAATACAATGCTAGTGATAGAAAAATGTTATGTTGTATTCAACATTTCCCATTTTGCCAATCTGCATCAGCTGCTTGTGCTGCATGTTGAACAACACACACAGGGACAAAAAAACCTAAAACACCAAAACTAGAGAATTATACAGACAATCTCTATTTAAGTTGGTACGCTATATGAATTCACAAAAATATAGATACAAAGTTCTACATCCAAATATGTGTATTCATTTATATGTAAATGTATTGTTTGACAGCTGTGATGGCACCTGTGCAGCAGCTGTGTTGATGTGTTTTTTCTTTGCTAGGTTTAATCCTGATAACATGACTTCTTTAGGAAACACTGTAGGTAAGATCCAACTTCTTTATTTTTTCTGGTTTTTGTTTGTTTTGTTTTTTTTTTTACTTTCTTTTTCATTCTTTTCCATATTGCTGAAAATAAAGACACAATCAACACTCTTTAGCCACAATACAATCAGCCCTAGATCAATGTGTAACAGGAAATTCTCAGAGCAAACAAAAAAATTAACAAATCTTTTACGATGTCTCCAGTTGTAGTTGAATACTCAATTGAATTTAAATCAGTTGTGATAGTTGATATTATCCAATCACAAGCTGTCAGGTTTTGGAAATAATGAACATTTTCTGTTCCCATATCGTTTCATTTTGAAGCTCCTTCTGGTTTCTTGATGTTTGTGTTTTCTCCTCAGCCAACCTTAGCCGGGTGGTTCCTCATGGCCTCTTGGTGTTTTTTCCTTCCTTCCCTTTGATGGAGAAAACTCTGGAGTTTTGGAGGGTGAGTCCAAAGTCTCCATGATACCTTTGTAGAAAACATCTATGCAGTTCAAGGAAATCTCCCCCCCATCTTGTTTTCTTGTCTTAGTTTCTATGAATTAAAAGTTTTGATTTGCTGGACAGAATTTTTACATTTCTGAAAGTAAAGAGCAATACACACTGGGCGCATCAGACATGTGTCAGAGCATATGTTGCAACTGTTTTCTATCAACCAACCCACACCAGGATCATCTGATCAGCTGTCAGTGCTGTAAGGACCCGGTGTTCCTTTTCAAATTGGTTCCAGTCAGAAACAGTAGCTCTGCTTCTGACTGGAAAACTTGCTAACACCAACAACAAAGTCTTAAAAACTGCAAACATTTTAAATATACTTAAGTAAAAAAAGAAATGCTAAGCCTGGTGGGGGCACAAGTGAGGCCTGGTGGCCCACCAGGCTTGTAAAACACTGGGGGAAGCCCTGAACCCCCTTCGCTGATGTTCAGCGTGATGCATCCTGTGTGTGTAAAGGTGCCATGCTAGCTGATGAGGCACCATGTTGCTGCTCGCCTTAAAGCTACGTGTCAAAGCATTTTGCTCTGAGTTTGGTTTTTTTCTCCAGGCCAACGGACACACGGATCGCATCGAGAACATGAAGCCCATGTTTGTTGAACCCAAAGGGAAGGGAACCTTTAACGAGGTGAGCTAGGTTTTCATTAAATGGAACAACTGGAAAAACACAGAGGAATGAAGAGCAAAAGGGGAAAAAATCAGGAATTATTTCTTCTTACAGAGTAAATAGCCTTTTTAAATAACAATATTAAATATATATTTAACACATTATTTTGATTGTTGTTTGTTGTCAAATCAAATTTTTGTCAAAGTGCATCCATCTTCTTTTTCATATTTTTTTGTGGATTTCTTGCTCTTCAATAATTAATGTTAAGAACCTGCATATTCAGGGTCTCGGGGATCGTAGTAGTTGGATTGGATTTCTTTGCTGACCTGAGCCTGATTGTGTGTGTTTAAAGGTTATTGATGGGTATTACAACAAAGTGAATGACCCAGTGTCTAAAGGAGGAAGCTTCTTTGCCGTCTGCCGTGGGAAGGTAAGCTCATAACAACACAATAGCAGCACATCGTCTTCATCATGGTTTTCCTCCAACGCTTCATGGATGATAGAAGAAATATGCAGCTGACTGTTGACTTGGTACACCAGACCCTGATGGTGTGCTGAGAATAATCTTAATGATGAGAATGATTCTTACAGCTTTCTGTGTTTTGATGATGCATCAAGGTTTCTGTTAAATGTTTTAGTTTTAAGAGTTCTGAACTTTTCTGAAGCGAAACAAGTGAATGGAAGAAGCTGAAAGTATCCCTTCTCTACATGTTACGCATGTAGATGTGTGATTCAGTTGAAATCAGAACTTGTAAAGTTATGTTCACAAGATGTTTAATCTTTGCCATCGTAGTTGTGGGAAGTACTCCTGAGAAATCCATGCTGGAGGTTTTATTGACCAGAAGCAGCTGATGGTTACTGGGAGCCCGAGCGGCATGCGGCTCGCGTGGTTTCTGAAGCAAACACCCGCGTGTGAGAAGGCCATGGAGAAATGGAACTAGGCAGAAATATTCCTGACTTCTGCAGGGATTTCACTGCTCCTCAACCAACCTTTCAGCAAAAAACCCTTTAACAAACTCCCCAAATTTAACCCGCAGTAAATGGGATCATCACTGTGTGAATGACAGACTGTCTCACAGCAGCTCCGTTCCTGTTGTTCTTACCGTAGGCTAGTGAAGGTTTGGATTTTGCAGACACCTTTGGCCGGGGCGTCATCATCACCGGCCTGCCGTTTCCTCCTAAGTTTGACCCACGAGTCATCCTGAAGATGCAGTTTCTGGACGAAATGAGCAGAAAAAAATCTCCAGGAATGAGGGTAAGGTTAAACTGGCAGCTGAGCCCCAGGAAGGCCAGTTTGATGATGTTCAGTGTTGACATGAAGCCTCTTCCTGTCAGTACCTGTCAGGTCAGGAGTGGTACAAACAGCAGGCCTTCAGAGCAGTGAACCAGGCCATCGGGAGAGTTATCCGCCACAAGGAGGACTACGGAGCCATCTTTCTCTGTGATCAAAGGTATATATCCTTGTTTTTATCCTGGTGATATGAAAAGGGCTTTATAAATTAAATGTATTACTATTAGTAGTAGTAGTAGCATTATTTTTGGTTCCAAGTTTGTTCATCGTAGTTTTAAGTACCTGGGGTATAATTAGGCAACTGGTGGTTAGAACAGAGTCTAAGTGACAGTTTAATGATGCATTCAGCTGGTGGGCAGAAAGTGGTTCTACTGTTATTAATCCATAATCAGCTGTCATAATTTAGTTCTTTTTTTATTTATCATGATGACTCACTGAGCAGTTTTCTTGCACTGTTCTTCAAGCCTCTGTTAAGTTTTTTTTTTTATTATTCTAAATACTTTGGAATTACATTGGAAATTAATTTACATTCAAACATACACAGTTGTTGTTTTAAGATTTATTCAATATTGGTTCATCCAGGGATTTTGGGAGCAACACAAATACTAAACATTTTTGGGCCAAAAATGTTTAGCATTTGACTTTGTGAAGTAACAAGACCGGGTTGCTAAGAGAGTTGCAGACTTTTGTTCATGTTTCTTTCCGATTCAGCTGTTGCTTTTAAGAACAATTATTTCTCAGGTTCTGGATGCTGAGCAGCTGAAAGGATTTTTGCTCTTGCGCTTAAAAATTTTGAACAGTTGTTTACGATGTGATGGAGGTTCTTTACAGTTGGGAGCAGCTGATTATTTAGCATCTCAAAAGCTCAATAATAATACATGAACCCTAGATATTACACTCCAAAATCACTCCTTGGTGATATGAGTCACGATGATTTCGTTTTGTGATGAATTACAATTTATTGAACTGAATTGAAAGTTTGTTGATTTTTACATTTAATCCACTCCCACAATAACTTTAACCACAACTCCTAACACTGGATATCTGTGTTTCTCTGGGGAAAATGGGAACTTACATTGTTTTTTTTTCTCCTCTAGGTTTAAAAGCTCTGATGCCAGAGCTCAGCTCCCATCCTGGGTCAAGCCGTACGTTCGCCTCTACGACAGATTTGGGAACATTGTCCGTGATGTGTCTCAGTTCTTTCGGGTTGCACAGAAAATAGTACGTTTCTATTACTTTGAAGGATTTTATCAATTAAAACCGTTTTCCTGTTTATGAATTTGACCATTTTGACCTGCAAAGTCCTGATAAAATATTTCTAAGTGAGTTCAGATATGCTATGCTGTACTGCGGGTGTTTGTTGTGACTACAGCTTCAGTGTGGTTGTGTTTGAATGTTCCAGAGGCCTGTTGTGGTGAAGATGCCTGCACTAGAAAACCTTCCAACCGAATGCTCATCAAACACTCCCAGTTTTTCCTCCGGCTCTGCCTCTGAAAGTTACCACACCCAGAAAGCAAAGGCGCTGGATGCACACCTTCCCAGCCTCAAGAGAAGAAAACTGGGTCAGTATTGTATTTTAAAAATGCTTTGCCATCAATCTGTCAGCTTTCTGTTCATTATTGTATTCATCTGTCTGCCCGCCCTTCAATACTTTCTATAAAGGCTGAGTTCATAGTGGAAATTTTAAACCTACAGAACTCAAGAAATATCACATCTTAAAGGGAAGGTATTCTGTGTTATTCACTGTTTTGAGCCTTGCATTATGTCCTAATCTTATTCTCTCATCATAAGCATTCATGGAATGTTTCGTTCATGTTTGAGACATCAAAGTCAAATTTCTTTTAAGTTATGTTTGATATATACTTTTATATACTGAAGGTGACATAGTTACTTCATTATGCTACGTTCCCTGAAATAAAGCTTATGAAAACACTAACTTCTAAGGTCCAGTACCTATTTTCACCTGATCTGACCAAATCATCCTCTTCCTCTGTTTTTTTGTGTCTTTTATCAAACAGGATAGTTTTCTTCTTATCCTTTCATGTGTGACATCATTAACTTAATAGGAACTGCAGACAAAGAACAAAACCTGACATATTTTATGTTAAAATAACTACTTTGTGTGGCGTGTTTGTGATCAGATGAGCAGAGCAGAGCTAACGGAGTGGCTAAGCTCTGCCTCGCCTATCAGAGTGAGGTGCAGGAAAATCAGAGGAAACCAACCAACCTGCTGGACGCTTTGGAGAGAGGTGACCGGTGCTGGGAGGATGGCAAGAACAATGTCGGAGAGGAGAAGGTCAGTTGCTGGTTACTTCATGATCAACATGGAGTCACAATGCTGTCATTTCAAATGATTTGTGGACTTTTTGCTTCTGAAGGCCGGCCGCTTCTCCACCTTGTCCCTCCAATACGACAAGAAGATGGAGGACGAGTTGCGGGGAGGGAAGCGGAAAATCAAGCTGATTCAGGAACAGGTACACGTTACACTGATGATTAAATCCTGCTTTTTCTGACCTGAAGTGTTGAACCCAGGGTTTTCCCCAGAAAACGTGCTAAGCCCGGTGGTCGGGGCACCAAGTCTCAAAAACAAAAAAAAAAACTCAATTAGAATAAAATTTGCACTTCTGTTAAATTCTAAATAATCAAGCAGTGGATCAACCAAGGTCCAAACGAACTCAGCAGCTGCTTGTTTTATTGCTACTCTCCTAACTTAAACATGTTTGTATCAGGATCTGATCCTCTAATTTTTATACCTGGTCCCTAAAGAAAACGAGTGTCTCTGAGGATGGGTCAGAGGAGAGTAAGGCCAGCAGGGCCAAACAGTTCCTGGCCGACATGAAGAAGTCTCTGAGCAAGGTGAGCTTCGACCACATCGTCCAGGCTCTGCAGAGCTACAAGAAGACAGACGACCTGAGCGTCCTGCTGACAGAGACGGCTGTTTTGGTTGAAGACCCCAACACTCACAGCCTGTTCCGAGGTGCGTTGTTCTGCCTCAGACTCTGAAGTCTGTAAAAGCGTGTCTGCTCTAACCACGACTGCTTCCCTGCCGTAGGGTTCTACCAGTTTGTTCGTCCACATCACAAAAAGACGTTTGATGAGAAATGTCAGGAGCTGGTGGGTCAGGGCTGTGGGTTCAAACCGGAGCACTCGCTGTCTAAGGAGAAGAAAGCTGAGATTCTGCAGACTGGTAGGAAACTGAGCCACTTCTCTTTGTGTTACTGATGGAGGCTCTAAAAAAAGCCTAGACGTAAAAATAATATCATCCCTTACTGCCAAAGCAGTCTGACTTTGCATACCATGTATCAGGAAACATGACAGCGATAAGAACAGGACAAAAAAAAATCTATTTTTGCTGTTGTTAAAACTGAACATCAGGAGTATTTTCTCCAACATGTGGATGATTTATCGCCACATTTTATTGTGGTGTTGTTACAACTATCCTGTCAGTTCTGCTTTTTGTTCTGTTTCACTTTATGGAAAATTATGCTTCTGCATTCTGGAACTGTCCAGCCACAGCAGCAACTTTGGTGGGATTGCTTTGAGTTAAATGCTAACTTCCAACAAGTTCGATCCTTCAGTGTGTTTGTGTGACAAGCTCCGTGTGTGTGGTGTTCAGGTGGGCATATCAATCAAAATCAAATCATTTTATTTGTGTAGCACATTTCAGCATATTGACTTAGATGAAGAGTTCTTACTTTGTAGAACAGAAAATGAGATTGCTACCTTTGTAATGCTTTGTATGCAGCTTGTTTCAGCAGTTCACTGAAATCATTCTCGTGTGGTTTATCTGGAAAATATATTTTAAAAATGACTCATCTTCACAATTAAGTTTTTTCTTAATGATGATGTTTCCGTTTATGCAGCCCTTTCTGACAAAGGATGTATAACTTGAACTAAATTACACGCATCAATCTTGCAGAAAAAAAACTAAAGATTTTCTAGTTGAGGTGGTTCAGTAACTGGAATTACCACAAAAATGAAAAAACGATCAACTACCAGCATTTAAGCTGGATATTGCAAAACGCTGAATTAGACAGACTCAAGCCCGCTTCAGTGCTCACAATGAGATGGCTGCAGTTAAAACACAACTAGGAAGAAAACGATTTTAATTAACAAAAACTGGCGACATAAAATATAATTGTTGATTAATTGTGGTGCAATGCAGTAAGCTAACACTTCACAACAGCGAGAAAATATTACATTTTCAACTTGCCAGAGAAACACTTCTGACCCACCAAGAACAAATTACGCTCACACACTGTTGCAACTTGGGAACTGTATGTAACGTGACTTCCAGTCGTTCTGTGGAAGTCTAGGGGAGTGTCTGAAACTCCCCTTATACGGCAGTGATACAGACTAGTGCAGTGATCTCGATGGAAGGGGGAAAAAAAAGAAATGACCATTAAAAAGTACAAATTTACACTCATTTCCTAGAAACAACAAGTTTGTGAAAACTTTGATGTGTTTGTCTTCCGGCTGTAGATCACTCAGCGGTGGGAGCTGTGAGCTCCAGGTCCACATGCAGTCAGCTCGACACTCAGCAGCTCAACAGAGGAGGACCCTACCTGAGCCAGCAGGGATTAAGAGCAGCTCCATCTGGTAGGAGATCTTAAGCCAGGGCGGCAACTGCTGTGTTTGACCATTTTGCCTGTCCGACAGAGTCGTTATAGCTCTGAAAAGCTAAAGTTTCTTAGCTTTCATTGCTAACGCGTTAACACATGCAATTAATCAGAAAATTTTAAGGTGTTAATATTACATGATGCAGCTGAATCAAACTACTTACTTTGACCTAAAAGCCTCTCTCCCGCCGAGCGTTATGTAGTTCACAGCAGAACATTATGGACCTTACAGACAAGGACCAAAGAACAACAGCGGAAGGTTAATTTTTTTACACAACAGCAGACGGGAACAAAAATGTACATTTTTCAACTTGTTGCGTCGCTAGCCTGCATGTGCACATTTACATATATGAGCTCGAAATTTTACACGCACAGATTATGGTGATAATTTTGCTGGAGGAAGACAAGGACAAGTGCCTCATCGCACAAGTTTCGTAGGAAATGAACGGAGTGGGATATTTCTAAATGAATGCTTAAAACAAAATGACTTCCTTCACGTCTTCCTGAATGTAAAAACCTGGAAAACTGAGAATCTTCAGACATGTTTGGTTTGAAACAATAAAACATTTTTGAAAGCATGCATATAGTGATGTTTTTGACATGAGCTATATGGGCAGTTGTTCAGGGCAGCATGAGAAAGGGGTGGGACACCCAAAAACTGTAAAATAAAATAAATCTCATCTGTCTGCTTCCCCCTGAACAAGTTTGCTACTATTTGATTGCATGTGTAGTGAAGTAAGTTTCTCTTAATTCCTGTTGAGTACTGGGAGATTACATTACCTGCTTTCTGCTACAAAATAAACAAGAAACTCGTGATTAAACACAGAGCTAGTGTGATTAATCTGATTAAACCATCTAATTGACTGACAGCAGTAGTTTTTATTGAATAGTTCAGTTGGAAAATTAGCTGCAGGGTGGATGAATAAGCTCACTGAGCGTTCTTCTGGCCAGGTTCTGACCATAAGAACGAGATCCACGCTGCCTTCCTGGCCGACGTGAAGCAAGCCCTGGGACCTGAAAGGTCCGCCCAGCTCTTCCAGGCCATCCACGGCTACAAGAAGACGGACAACTACGACAGCCTGGTGGCCACCGTGGTGAGCTTATTCACAGAGAGGGATGAGAACTTCCACCTCCTCATCAGTAGGTTCTGCATGAGTCCTCCACAGATCTCCTGGCTTCTGCATGCTGGAGATTTGACTAAGGATGTGTGTGTTGTGTGTTTTCAAGGGTTTGGTGTGTTTGTTCGCCCTCACCATAAGAAGCAATACAAAGAGATGCTGGATGCTCTGATTGGTCAGCCCGTGTCATGTCCTGCTGTGAGTGAGGAGCAGCCCTCTGCAGGTCAGGATCCATCAGTGATGTTACACATGTTTCTCTGATCAATCTGTCTGACTTTCTGTCTGGTTTTCAGTTTGTTGCAGTTCCATGTCATCACAGCTCCATACTGGAGATGACGTTTCTGTCTAATGGATGAAAGTTTTTCACCGTGCTTAGGATTCTGCTTTGTTTTTCAGCTCCTCTCTCACCACCTCTGAAGACTCAAAGCAAGATTTCCAGTTTTTTCTCCAAGTGAAAGAAAGTCTGATCCTTGAAACTGGACTTTTGTTTCAGATCAGCCTGAATAATTGTGTTGTACAGCAGCCTGGACCTGTTTTCCTCTGTGAGGAAAGCCAATGAAAGTTCAAGTTTTCCATGTTTTCTGCTTGATTAAAATGAGGAGATCATCTGTGAACTTCAGTGGACAATGCTGAAACCTGGAGTTCTTTCAGCAAATGTTTCCCAAATTGGGGTCCGCATAATTCTGGAAGTTTACATGTTGACCACATCAATGTATTTTTCTTCCCTTCAGGTTGTGTTTGGTTTTCACTAATTGTGTGTGTGTGTAGTGGAGAGAACTTTGTGTCAGATCAAATCAGGTTACTCCGCCTATCGGCCAACACTTTGGTTATTTCTGGGTTTTTGACTCGCGGAGTTCTACAGAAATGTTACACAACAGCAGCTCAGATCCAGTAGATTTTTTTCTTTCTAAGCTTGTCTGCTTTGAAAACATCAAGTAATTTTAAAATTCTGTTTTTAATTAGTGAATTTATAACAAATCAAAGCACCTGTTTTTACAGATTATGTGGAATTACAAAGTAACCTAATGAGAGTCAAACAGAGAGAGGTTTCAGCTTTGAAGCCCAGGCTTCAGGAATTGCCCTTTTAATATAAATGTATATTTTTTCTGATTTGTATCAGTCATGAAAAGTTCAAATGAATTTTTTTTTATGGAATAAAAATAAATGGATTTTTCTGATCATGTTTCTATTATGTTTACAACAGTTTAAATAAATAAAAAATGGGATTTTTCAGCGTGATTATGTCATTTCAATGGAATATGAGTGTCACACTCATACACAGTGGGCTGAAAATAGAAACATGAAAAAAGTCTCAGGCCAGCCTTCATGTATTGAAAAATGTGTAACTGGGGAAGCTTAGAAGATTAATTTATTTTAACCCCAGCGGTGTCAACAAATTCAATTTGTACTTCACGTTTTCTTTATATTTTAACTGAAGCTCTTTTAGCAGAGTAGTCCTCTCTCCTAACATCCCACTTTGTAGAGACCTGTGCTATGATGCCAAGGATGAGGATGAAGCTCTGCAAAATAATAAAGTAGGTCACGGATGAAAATTAGCCTGTATAACATCGAATTAATGATTTTTGCATGACACCTGGTTTTATCCAGTGTCCTCTTCCAGCATTAGAAGCCTCAACTCCTGTCACCGGACAGCTGCTTAAGGTGTCCAGTGTTTCAGTAGAAACAATGAATTTTTCTTTATAGTCTGTTACTATAGCTATATAACAGGACGTGAATTTCTGTAGCTGAAAATCCAGAATTGTTCCATACTCGGGGTCAGAGAACTCGGGAGTTTTAAATTTAGCCCACTTTCTACAAAAACCGAGATTTTTTTTCTGATGGTCATTGAATGCGGCACACGTCAACAACCTCGAGACCTCGCGAGACTTGTTTTGGCACATCCCGGTACTTCCAACATGGCAGGCAGTAAGTTGGTGCTAGAAGGCAGAGTGAGTATAAAAAGCTTTCTTTTAGGCCTCAGCGTCGTTCTCATCCCGCTCATTCGGACCTGGTTCGGACACCTGGACTGGGTCTTTGATTATCTGACAGAAACTCCCGGGAAAATTGCAATTTGTGTCCACATTGCGGCGATTAACGGCCTTTTGCTTGTCATATACAGAGGACCAGTGTATAAGGTAAGCACATACGATGCTCTACATCCCGTAAATTTGACCAACAGACCACTGCTTGTGTTTAAAATGTTTCCTGCTCTTCAGTCTGCTGCTGGGACGAGCAGAGAATTTCATTCTCTGTTTCAGCCTGAGAGCAGGATTAGCAAACCCCCCAGCTTCAACTCGGTGCAGATAATCTGATTAGACGAATCCAGAAGACAGCTGGTGTTGCCTAGCTAAGCATAGAAGCTCCGGACATAGCGCTGAAGTGGCACATTAGCAACATCTTGTTTTACTTTCACATATGAAGCTGTACGGAAGCTCAGACGTGCCATTGCTGAAGAACTCAGTCGTGTTCGTAACTTTGTTGAACTGTTCCACCCACCCAGACTAACCCTGGAGTATGCAAGAATGGTTTTTTTTTTTTTTTTTTTTTTTAACTTTTAAACAGAAATTAAATAGTGTTTCTTTAAAAATGACACGTGTTCTTTAGTGCATATTTATCAGAGATTATAGTTGGTCTTTTTCCAAAAAGTCTGGTATCTTTAGTGGCTCCGAAAGGGTTTTATTTAGCTGGACTGGGGGACAAAATGACTCCTTCTCACCCTGTTGATCCCAACATCACCTGTTTTCACTGCTCCAAAGTCCAAACAGCTCTGGAGGCTGCTTGACCCCGATCCCTTCAATCTGTGTAATGAATCGTTAAGAAATGGATTCCCAGTAACTCTGGTGGTAATGTTTAGCAGGAGTTGGTACCCTGGGGTACTTTATCCTTCTTGTTGCATTTATGCCCTTATGTTCTGCAGGAGGAAGAATAAAGGTTTAGGAACTAAATTCCCCACAACATGAATTGTTCCTGTGGATGTCAGTCCATCAGTTCAGTTCACAGCAGTGCACCATGGAGCCTCACGTTAAGCATAGATCAGTAAAGCTTTCACTGGTGGCATCTCAGAAGCTCCATACTTAAATTTTCTCGACGTCATTAATCAACAAAGATCTTAAGGATTTCTGCATTTGCTCAGATTTTTTCCTTCATCATTTTAGGCCATTATACTTGTCTTCAGTTCAAATTCAGCTAAAAAAATACTTTATCCCAAAGGGAAATTAAATGTTGTCGCAACTCATATCGTACAAGTATCTTGAAAGAGTTATTTTGGACAGTGTTGCCAAGGATCTCCAGTGGCAGTCAGTCTTCCTACAAATCTGCAGAAGCCTCTGACTGAAGACTGTTGTTGTATGACGCTCATGCTAACAGCTCAATATCCACAATATCCAACATTAACATATGATGACGCCATAAGTTATCAAGCTTTGCTAATCCACCTTCTTTGCTTTTGCCGCTCCTCTGTAAACGCCAGAAACACTATTATATTGTGTTTATCTAATACTATATAAACGATATGTATACTATACTACAGTAAACACTATTAGATAGTGTTTATGGAGTTTACAGACTCTTTTTATAGGACATGTTAGCTCCAGCTAATCCTCTCCATGAGAACAGAACGGTCTGATGTTAATGTCGTGGCCTGTTGCAGGTTGCTGTGAGAGCCTGCTTCCTGGGAGTTACGTTTGGCTGTGGCCTAATCATTAGCTTCTCTGACACCACTTGGACACATTTTGGCTGGTATGTATGAACTGTATTGTTTGTCTGTTTGGTTTTTTGTCAATAAAAAAGGTCTTTCAGCTGTCTTTATCACCACGAGGGTTTACTAAAGGGCTGGTTAATATATTGATTAGTGAAATATGGCTTGGGTCATATTAACATTATTTGAGTCCCATACATTATCTCTTTATTCGATGGGCAGCCATTGCCCTTGATGCTGTCACTTTGTTAAACTTTTGGTTCTGAATTACATTGATGAAACTCCCACTATTAAATCCTGATGTTTCAGCAGATTATTCCACCACAAGTTGTCAGAGGTTTAAGGGTGGGGTGTGGGGTTGGATCCTTTGTGAGGCAGACAAGTTGTAACATGTTAAATGCGTCTTCCTCCAGGTACATGTGCTCCCTTTCGTTCTTCCATTACTCTGAATACCTGGTGACCGCCGTCATCAACCCTCGCAGCCTGTCGCTGGACTCGTTCCTGCTCAACCACAGCCTGGAGTACACGCTGGCCGCCATGTCGTCATGGCTGGAGTTCACCGTGGAGAAGCTCACTGTTCCAGGTGCCGCTGCCTGCAGGTTTTTGCTCTGTGAGCTAACAGCTGTTGGCTTGTATGTGGCTTTTATTAACAGGATGTTTGAGTTTCCAAAGTAGAATAAGATGAGCTTGCTTTAAATAACATCACTGGGGCTAATAAATTATAATGTTGTTTTGAGACCATTTTCAATCAATATGTAGATGATGGGAACATAATGCAAGTTTGCTCTCCCAAACACGAACACACTTATCGTTTTGTAAAGAACACTTTACATTGAAACTGGACGATATTTTAAATATTCCAAATAAAACAACCAAAACCAAAATAAAAAGGTCATCCCTCCAGTCAGTGAATTAGATGCTAATGTTTTGCCTACATCTTTATTAGATTTTTCCAAAACATTTATGTGCTGTTCCTGTCTCTTGAC
The DNA here is from genome assembly GCF_002775205.1 of Xiphophorus maculatus. NCBI lineage: Eukaryota > Metazoa > Chordata > Actinopteri > Cyprinodontiformes > Poeciliidae > Xiphophorus > Xiphophorus maculatus. The sequence goes on along the minus strand of NC_036443.1, from coordinate 5,700,926 downwards.
CTCTGTCTCCTGCCATAGAGCTGAAGCATCTAAACTGGGTCAGCTTGGTTGGACTAGTCATGGTGCTGTGTGGCGAGGGCCTGCGGAAGGCTGCCATGTTGACGGCCGGCTCCAACTTTAACCACATTGTCCAGAATGAGAAAGCCCAGAGCCACGTTCTGGTCACCAGCGGGGTCTACGCCTACTTCAGACACCCGTCCTACGTAGGCTGGTTCTACTGGAGCATAGGAACTCAGGTGACACAATTCATGCTGCTCTTTAGTGTTGATGCAAACTTCACTTTATGACCAACCACTTCAATAGGTCCAGTCATTTACCAGCTGTTGCTCCTCACTGGTCCTCATCCATCTCTGTCATGTCTCATAGCTTTCAATGTCTAATCTCTTAATATTCAGGATTTATGAAAAGTTACCAGAACATCTACAGCATTCCAACATAAAGCCTTTAGACATGACTCCACTTTGACTGGTCTCTTGAGAAATATTTAACTGAGCCCTAAACAGGACCGAGGGTGATAAATGACAGTTAGTCTGGACACACTGAGCTTGGGAATACACTGGTTAGACACCAGTTTAACCAGTGTTAAACACCAGTGTATTTCCAAAATCAGGATTGGGTTTGAGATCTCGGAGTCCAAAGTCTTTACCCCAAATAGAAAACCTCCTTCTTAAAGCAACTTTGCAGTCATACAGGGAGTTTTTTCAGATTTATAGGCCAAGTATATGCAACAAAGAAGAAAGTAAATTCCACTTTACTGCCATTGTGCAGATGTTTTAATATAAATACATAAGAAATGGATTGCAACAAATGATTTTTCAAATTGGCAACTCTAGACCTTGACAGAAGAAAGGTGTTAGCTGAGTAGAACTGCTACAAAAATGAAGTATTTATGGCCCCAGAACCACTTCCTTGGCTTAAAAGAGATATTTAAGTTGACAAATAATAAAAAAAAATCCTTAGTTATTTCCAATTAGATAATAAAATTAGCTATCTCATATAATTGAGATGGTTAATTATCCCACTTGGCTATCTAATTGCTAATTGACATAATTAGCACTCTGGTGCTGTAGCGGCGCAGGGCCAAAGCGTGACCCATGAATGGAGGCCTTAGTCTTCTACACAGCCGTCACAAGTTTGATCCCCAGCCTGAAGAACTTTGCCGCACGTCTTCCCCCTCTCATAACCCACTTTTCTGTCTGAGAACTACTAAATAGAAAACACTAGAGCTGAAGAAAAAACTTTTTTTTTAAAAGGAATTTGGATTTATTGACTTAATATTCTGGGGTGGGTGAGGCGAGGTATTACTTTTCTTTTCTGTGGACCGCGGCCGTCTATTTTTCTTGCAGTATAAATGACGGTTGGACAATTGGGATGGGTGCCACCAACTAGCTCTCTCACTCTTTGGTTACCTAGCAACAGCCTGCTGAGTAACTAGTGCAGCAGCAGTTTTATGTTTAACCACTGTGACTCGTAACTGCTTCAAAATAAACAGCAACGACTCGGAGTGGAAGGAGAACCGCTGGAGAGGAAACTGAATTGAACTGGTCTGGCAGTAATTCAAAAAAACTAATGAATGATTATCAATACCACCTGATATGAAATGCTTATATAGTGATGCGTTTCTCATTCATATTGCCCAGGCCGGCCCTCTTTGTTAGTTCGCTGCCATGTTGTGTTGTTCGCTGATGAGTGTCCGTTCCTGCAGGTCCTGCTGTGCAACCCGGTCTGCATCCTGGGCTACACGATAGCCAGCTGGCGCTTCTTCCGGGAGCGGATAGAGGAGGAGGAGCTCTCGCTCATCCATTTCTTTGCCGAGGACTACGTGGAGTACAAGAGGAAGGTCCCCACCGGGCTGCCCTTCATCTCTGGCATCCGGGTCAACTAGTCCCCCTAGACCTGGACACCAAGCCCAACAGACTGCAAGCTCCATAGCAGGTCAGACCTGGTGGCGACGTGTGGTCTGCTGCAGCAGCTGCCGCCCCCTCGAGGTGAAGTCCCGGCCCCCGGCTGAGAGCCTGCAGCACCAGCAGAGGCAGAGTGACGGCAGCTGGGCTGCTGTTTTTCTACCAACATCCAGTATATGAACAGAGAACCTCGGCTGTACACACATTCCCACTCTCGCCTGTTTCTGTCTGCATGCTGTCACCACGGCGATATGTTTCCACTCATCTGCTGGCTGCTTTGCCCGGACCCTTCAGCATCACATGCCAGAGTTGACTTCATGTATTAGAGATGTTTCACAGAAAATGAACAACATTATGTGGAGGGACACACGAAAGGCTTTTCCCAATCAGAAGCATTTAAATGGAGGACATGTTGATGCAGTCTAAATCTTCTACTGCCTTTATTTCTACATCTACTGCTTACTTACTCACCATAAAATCAATATCCAAATTTAATCCTGACCCCACTCTCTTAAGGTCGTAAAACACGTGACATGTTCTGTCACCTGGTTAGCATCAAAATGGGAATATTTCTATAAAAGCCATGTTTTCTCATGTGCACTTTCTCATTTTGAGCATTTTGTTCTACGTCTGCAGAAACAATGAAACCTTCTCTCCAGAAAGGAGAACCAGGTCCAGATACCAACCACAGACAGTCTGTTGGTTGGTATCTGGACCTGGTTCTGACAGTCTGGCTGGGAGGAGGTAGAAGATAGTCACCCTCTCCTGTGATCACCTCCTGCTTTTCTTTCATCTCCTGGTATTTTCTAGACAGGGAGAGATGAATTAAAATAAGAACTGCCTGAAGCAGGGATAGAAAAGGAACCAGCAGGAGAAAATTGACCTCCACTTTTGAGAGGCCTAAATGTAAATGTTTCTGTAGATTTTTACTTCTTTTTTTCTCTCTCTCAATGAGACGCCGCAATATCACATTACATGTACTGTTTAGCCGAGCAGGTGTCCTTTGATATTTAAAACATTACGCAACATAAGACACCTGAACTTTGTTTTTTTCTCTAAAACTGTAGAAGAGCGTAGCATGGTGAGCCTCTGGTTCTGTTCTGTAATGGGTGAAGCTGTAAGTGTGGCAGATTTGGGTCTGGGGAATCTTCTGGTGCTCAGGGTTTTGCTTTGGTAGTGGCTGCTTTTTCATCCATTTTGTTTTCCAGATGTGTGCTCATCTTGTGGTGTCCCCTCGCGTTCGTTAGCATCACTTAGCGTCATTTGGAGTCACCAGGCATGATGACTTGTCATACTGTTTAATATTTAAGCAGGTTTTTTTTTTTTTTAAATCAATGATTTATAACAACTGTAGCACAAACTCGGACGTCCTCTAAGAACTCCTAGATCCTCATGTTGGAAGCGCAGTGAGTTCCAAAGTTGTCCCAATAATTCTCACACATTTCCATGAATAGCTTGCGCATCTCTGTACAAACCACAAACAGACCAAAGTATTATGCGGAAGATGTTTAGATGTATGCGTGGCGCATCGCAGTGGGAAGGAATGTTGCGGTCAGGACATTGCACTGAAGTCTTGATCTCCACACTTTGTGTTTCATAATAAAGTCTTCCCTTCACGGTTTATAATTCTGAAACCGCGACTATATTAAAGGACGGACGGGGCCACTCTGAGGCTGGTAGAAGGTCTACTGTGACTCCGGTGGTGACGCGTTGCCACGTGGTCCTGCTAAACTCGTTAAATTTCAGCTGCCGGGTATGCAGTGGCGCCCAGAGGGGGCCATGACCCCGTTGAAAAATGCTGCCTCCCAAAAAAAAATAATGTTCAATACATACAAAGGTTTACGGGCCATCTTCTTCAATCAAGTGTGTTCCAATTCAATAAAACATATATATATATATATATACAGTACAGACCAAAGGTTTGGACACACCTTTTAATTCAATGAGTTTCCTTTATTTTCATGATTATTGACATTGTAGATTCACACTGAAGGCATCAAAACTATGAATAACACATGTGGAAATATGCACTAAATAAAAAAGTGTAAAACAACTGAAAATAGCCCTTATATTCTAGTTTCTTCAAAGTAGCAACCTGTTGCTGTGATTACTGCTTTGCACACACTCTGAATTTTCTTGATGAGCTTCAAGAGGTTGTCACCTGAAATGGTTTTCACTTAATAGGTGTTGCCCTGTCAGGTTAATAAGTGGGATTTCTTGCCTTATAAATAGTCATGGAAATAAAGAAAACCCATTGAATTAGAAGGTGTGTCCAAACTTTTGGTCTGTACTGTATATCCATGATTGAAACCAAGTGTATGCCCTTGTCATTCTTCTGAGTTTAATATAGAAATAATTTGGTCAAAAATCTCTTCTTACCTTGACTGCTGCTACTCAAACTTTATATTTCATATCGCATTACATGCTCTGAAAGCTCACTGACAAGTTGTTGTGCTGATTACACACCCTATGTTAATCAGTTATCTAATAGTCAAGTGGCCATACCATACCAACTTTATTTATAAAGCACTTTAAAACAACCACAGCTGATACAAAGTGCTGTACATCAAAACACAACATAACAATAAAAAACATAAAATAAACACTTACAATTTAAAAACAAAACATACAATTTAAAACTAGATCCCGCTAGAGTTGAAAGCCAAATAAAATAGATGGGTTTTAAGACGAGCTTTAAAAGCTTTCTGTTCCATCGGTCCTCTGGCTTTGATCCAAACGAAACACAACGTGTCATGAAATATCAACTGAATACGTAAACATGTCATTTGAAAGGTGCTGAATTCGCCTTATTACATTAAATGTTTCATATTTTTATTGAATTGGAACAAACATTAACACAGTTCAATGATTTGAATACTAGTAGAGGCCCAAACTCTGCCTGTTAGCGATGTTTTCAGCACCTACAGTTAGTCTCAGCTACTGTTTTAGTAGATTGGACCTGCAAATCCCATCAGAGTTTGATCCTTTATTTCCGTCAGTCCCTCTGCAGCTCCTGCTCTGACGTCGACTGCAGAGACGACTCATTCCCACCACATTCAACAAGACAAAACTCCAAACCTTTGGTCTAAATTTGAATAACAGCTCAGTAAAGGTGACGTTTCTGTTTATCTTTTAATGTGACACATGTAGCTTCTCGACAAAGGACCTTGTGGGAGATTTCTGGTAAATGACTAAAAGTTGTGGGCACATGCACAGATTTTATGCTGCATTTTACCTGCGTAGAGAACCTGTACGGCAGGTTTTCCACTCTGACTGAAAGCTGTTGACTGCGTTTATTCAGCACTGCTTGTATGAAATAAAGTTGAGGTTATTATCTAAACGGCTCTGCTTTATTTATTTTTTTCCTCCCCCTCATAAAATTCAGCATTGTTTAGTGATGGTCAAGTAACGATGAGAAGGACTAAATGGTCGCAGTGCATGGGATAATATTGTGTCAGTTTTATGGTAATAAAAGGCATGCAATAAGCAAAATACATAAAAATATTGCAAAAGAAAGATGTAGAAAAGTTTCATCTTAAATAACATTCATTACACAACGTTCAATATTTCAGGCCTTTATTTATTGTAATGTAATGATGGCAGTGCGCGGCAAGAACTAGTGAATAATCAAATCAGCATCTCCATCCAGCTGGTCAGCAGAGGGAGGCATAAAGTGCTCTAGAATTGCCCACAAGATGCTGCACTGACTGTGAGCTCATAGAAAACCCATTGAACCAGAACCAGCAGATGACGTGGCACCCAAACCATCACTGACTGTGGGAACTTCACAATAGCCCTGTTGTTGTGAAGAGCTGCGTGTTAGATTGGAGGCGATGGATGTCAAGGAGCAGCCAGAGTCCCCCAGCGAGGACAGAAAGGAGCTGCTGCAGCAGCAACATCCCAGCTGCAGGAGTCTGGGCACACAAACAAACCCTAACCCAGACCAGAAGGAACACGAGTTTTTAAAGAGACAGATGTCCAATTTGAGGGTGTTAAATTGGGCATCTCACTTTTACTATGCCTTTATTTTGATAGCTGACTCTACTCTGTCAGGATGCAGAGCTGATCTTTACAGTAAAGTAAAAGAAAGCAGACTGAATATTCATACAGTTTTGTTTAAATTTGAATAAATGTAAACAAACCAGAGCATTTATATTTTCAGTCTTTTCTCCCTGTGACTGGCTAGTTGTACAGTATGTGCCCCTGCGACCTCCCCTCTCCCCCAAATCTGCTGGAATAAGCTACGCATCAGCATGAACATTTGGGCCGATACTGATATATTAATATTTCTGTCATGGCCGATAACCGATATTCATTGATATTATATTTAATACATATGTATTATATTTTATTACCCTTTAGGGACCTTAAATAAAACGACCACACTGCTGTCTTCTCCGCTGCTGCAGTCCTGCGCTGCATCACAGCCAAGTAAAAACCACATGACCAACCTCCTCCTCACCCCCTCCAGAAACAAATGGCGACAAGATGGAACTAAATATCGTCTGGTTTTATTCATTACACCCAGTTTTATTCATGGACCAAAGCCAATATGCTCAAAACAAATGACGGGCGATTCCGATGTTATTGCTGATATTTTATGCATCCATAGAATGCATAAAATATGCGTAAATAAATAATCTGCTCTTATTTACACCAGATTTTCTAAACATGTACTAAATAAAATTCTTTATTTTGAAAGGAAGTTTTCTAAAATGGGTTTCTATTTTCAGATTTTAGAAAACAAATCATCTGACTTTTACAAAGGAGGGAAAAAACTATGCAGTAGTCTTTTCTATTATTACGGTTAAAAAAAAAGAAAGAAAACGTACAACGACCATTCAAAGATAAGATGCACATTGTTTAAAGCTAAAAACAAAAGACAAGAATTATACTTCTTATACTTTAGGATGATATCGCAAAAAACACAATTGCTCGAATCACCCTTCGTTAAAAACATTTCGTATTTGGTTTTCTTAGAGTTGGGATTGTATTCATGTTTTTTCGCGAAGCCAGCCCTTTAATCGATCCCTGATAACAGGATACGATCAGTAACTCGGTGTTTTATTTTTGAACGCATGCGCACTACTGGTTCTTCCTTTCTGCTAGCTTCTCAGCCATGGCGCCTATTGTAAGTGAAGCGCTCTGTTATTACAGTCTTAATTACAGCTCAATAGCCAGTGGTAGCTTCCGAGAAAAATAGCTGTCGTGACAGCGCGACTGTGGTTTAAGGTTTTAGTGTCATAAAATGCCACTATCGGCCGGTCATGAGGCGGCTTGTTGTTAGTTTGGGTCTGCGGCGGCCTGTTAGCTGTTAGCTCGTAGCTCACCACGTTGTTCCCACAGCTGACGGCTCCGCTTAGCTTCTGCTGAGATTAAATGGCTAACGAGATCAGATGATGAGCTTGGCTTGTGACTTTCTTTATACTCCTGGAGCAACTGGAGCCTGAAACCGAGCTGAACCAAAAGCTAAATCTTTTAGAAACACCCAAGAATCAGCGTTTGGTTCCGCCGTTTATAAAGCAAAAAAAAAAAAAGCCCCAGTTAAACCAGACCAGTGTTTTAGTCCAGTTTTAAAATATATATATGTGTGTGTGTTTATTGAAAGTGTTTTCTTCTATTAGCAGAAGAAGCAGAACACCGGCAAAGGTGGGAAGAAGAAGAAGCAGGTGCTGAAGTTCACTCTGGACTGCACCCATCCTGTTGAAGATGGCATCATGGACGCTGCTAACTTTGTAAGTGCCGCTCACCTCACCTGAGCTCTGAACTCAAAGTCTGCTGTTGTTTATAGGACCACGTCTTTTTTTGGGCTAGTACTAACCATGTTCTGATCACGGAGCAAGTGTGATTTCTTGACGAGATGCAAATTGGCGACCACAGCAGCTTCCCTGTTTGTGCTCTTCTGAGAAATCAGCAAAACGTCCGATTGTCTGCAGATTAACATGCAGAGGATGTTGCACAGCAGCTTGACCCACACTTCTTATAATGACCCACATTATTATGTGTGGGTCATTATTATAATGACATATACAGTCTGTCGCAGGGAAACACAGAGACAGACAGGACAAACAACCATGCACACACACACTCACACCCACGGAGAATTTAGAGATCAATTAACCTGTCAGTCATGTTTTTGGACTGTGGGAGAAACCCACGCATGCACAGGGAGAACATGCAAACTCTGTGCAGAAAGAGCCCAGGCCGGGAATCGAACCCAGGACCTTCTTGTTGCAAGGCAACAGTGCTGCCAACTGCGCCACTGTTGCTCCCAAAACATTAAGCTGAAGTTGGTTTTCGATTGAGGAAACGGCTCGGGGACAATTCTGCCTTATTTTTCACTCACACATGCGCAGTCTGCTGTTGTTTAAAAACCACAACATTTAGACTCTCCCAACCTGGACTAGATTGTTCTACGCTACACGCAGAATGTTTACTAGCCAGTTTGAGATTTGTGAAACCTTCATTTGGTCAGTAAAAGAGCCATGTTGGTGGTGGTGTTTTTGTAATTATCTGGGATATACTAGTACAGCACCAGCTCAGAAACGACAACATGTAGACTCTTCCAACCTGGATTATATTATTCTATAGCAATAGAATATTTCAATCCAAGTTTGTGATATTTATCTGACTTGTGTAATACTTATTAGCCAGATTAATTGTCTTTTTGAAAAAAAATCCTCAAACTAGTTTTTTTTTATGTGCTCTAAATATTTAATCCAGAAAACTCACAAAATACCAAAACATGTGACTGTGTGTACTTGTATACACCATATACAGGGAGCCACTTTCACAATATCTACCAACAAAGGGCGGTTATTTGTGGAAACTGAGGCTCTTTTCCCTGTCTTCCCTTTTTTTTTGCAATGCTGCTGCGCTCTACTAGTTAGGCTTAGAGATATAATATGGATTAACGTTAAAGTTAAGGTTAGGAATAGACCAGTAACAGTTAGGATTATGGTTAAAATAAATGAAAGTCAGCAGTTTGCATAGAAATACAAGGATATGTGGGTCAGTGTGTGTGTGTGTGTGTGTTTGTGCAGATGTCCATGACATAATTATTGTGGGTTCAGATTGTCAGATTATAACGTGTTGTGGCCATTTGTTTTATTTAGCTTTCACAAATCAAATAATGGTTTGACAACCCGAGTTTAAGACATTCTGCTACTGGTCTATAATAATCTAGTCCAGGTCTGAAGAGTTTAAATGTAGCAGCTTTTACACTAGAGCAGATTAGGGATTCTCATGGTGGTGAAAGATGAGGTGGAATTGTCCTTTAGTCGTTTCCTCAGTTTTAAGCCAACTTCAGCTCTAGAGGAAGGCTGGGTGAGGATCACGAAGCTCAGGGCTGGAAGACGCCACTGAAACACTTGAGAAGCCAAGACTTTTAAATCTCACGATCAGCAGATCAGTCTGAACTATGAATGCATTAAAATCAGTCAGTCACTGTAACGCACATTACTGTCAGATTCTGTCTATTGTGCTTTAGGCCTAAACTGATGCCTCAGTGCAAGAAGGCAGCTTTCAAAGGGATAAAAAAAAATATTGAAAAGATTAAAGTTTGATGTCAAAAGGTCACTAGAGCCGACAAAACCTTTCAAAAATAATTATGCGAGTTTGTAGCCATGTCAGCAGAAAACATGCACAGCAGTATTTTCAGTAAGATGGCAGCACAAATACCCAGTCTGATCCCTGAAATGATGAAGCCGTTTGGTGTTTTAAGCTCATTACGTGAGCAAGAGAAGCTGCAGGTCCATGTTGGACAGCCGGACAAGTTGACTTTATCTCCTGTTAAAGCCAACTTGCATTAATGACTCTGCACTAACGCAAGCCCTGTGCGGCTGGTTTCCAGGAGCAGTTCCTGCAGGAGCGCATCAAGGTGAACGGGAAAGCTGGCAACCTGGGCGGGGGCGTGGTGTCCATCGAGAGGAGCAAGAGCAAGATCACAGTTTCCTCTGAGGTCCCTTTCTCTAAGAGGTGAGGACCGGTCAGTGTTCAGCTTCAGGGTACTGTGGATCAGACTTCACCATGGAAACGGATCACCTCTGCCTGCTGTCTGGGTTGAAAGAGCAGCTGGTGTCAGCACTGTTTACAACCTTTTTGTGTTTATAGAACACATACCTTTATAAATGTTTCTTTATATAAAAAAAGATGTGCAAAATTACTACTTTATGAAACACTTTAAAAACAACAGCTTTGACTAGGTGTTAGCAAACATTAAGTCTGTGGATAGGACAAAAGAAAGTCCACAATAAGATCAGTAAATCACTAAAAAGTCTGAAAGCCAAGGCTTACAAATGTGTTTTAAGAGTTTTACAAGTGGACAGTAAAGGGGATCCTTTAAGGTGTAGGAGCAGATGGTTCCATGATCTGGGAGCAGCAACACTACGAGCTCCATCTCCTCTGAGCTTCAGTTCAGCTGATCAGCCGGCCTGAGGCATATGGAGCAGCTCAGAGAGGGAAGATGGGACAAGACCTTGTAAATCTTTAGGAACTCTGAAACGCTCAGGGATTCAGGGGTTGGGGTGAGGAGGGGTGGACGTGTCTCCCTCTCTGCAACTCTAGTTACAAGCCGAGCAGCAGCGTACAGGAGGGACCTGAGGGCCGACTGGCTGATTAATTCAATATATTCTGATTAAATAACGTGTGTGACTTATGTGGGCTCAGAGGTCATTAATCCCATCATTACGTGGCTTTATGTGAACCAGGTTTTATTCAGAACAGAAATGCTGACATCGCAGAGCTGTAAGAGTCCCTTTAAAAAAAGAAAACACAGGAGGAGCTGTACTTCCATCTGTCCAGAACATAAACACAGCTGCTGCAGCAGCAGTGTGTGTTCTGTGTCCTCTGGGCTTCCAAAATGGACCAGCGCCAGCTTCTAATCATGGTTGAGATCTTACGTACATGTTAGAGGACTTATTCTGCTGTCAGGTGCATAATGTTGCTGTCTGCAGAATGACCAAGCTCACTGGTCTGTTGGCTCGTTCATTCAGTAGAACGCTTGGCTGCTGTAGAAAGTCCAGAAACGTGTGATTTTTGTGTTGATGCTTGAACGTTTCCCTAAAAAAAACCCGGATGATTTATCTTGGCATTTTCAGTCCGGAAAATGTTCAGGAACCCTAAACGTCAGATGATGTCCTATTAATCACACCAACAGGACAAACAGGAGCACACATCTACTGCAGATTTCAGACAATGGGAAAGGAAGAAAGAATGGTCCATTTTCTCTTATTCCATAGTGTGAATAGCAGGTGTCTTGGAAAATAAAACCTTGGTTTGCTTACTTGGAAGAATGAGCTAATAGCGAAGGTTTCTGAGCAGGTGTTATACTTCTGGAACTGATAACAGAGGTTTCAGTGAAGATGTTTTTCTTCCTTGTGCAACCGAAACTCCTTTGAACCTGGTTTGATTTGGGGACAGAGGTACCAATTAACCAGAGATGGGAGAGACTGAGAGAAACTCCCTGCAGGAGAGAGACGGGTGGAAGGCTCCGTGAACGTGACTGATGAGATATCAAAGGAGAATTGCATGTTTTAAGCTTCACTTCTTGCTTTTCTTTTCTCACTCGCTGATCTCTGATACTCTGATTTTCTAAATAAAATCTCTAAAGACAAATGCGCATTTCTCTAATTGATTCAGCGTTTCGCTCACTCCCGAAAACAACAAAGATTTTTTTCCTAAACACAAGTATTTGGACTAAAGAAATTAAATAACCCTGAAATGAAAAGCTATGACATCCTCCCAGGAGTAAAACTGCAGAAAAAGATATTTTGCTACTAATCTGCCCCCCTTAGCAGAAAGTTTCTGGATGGGTCAGTGAAGTGTGCAGCCAGCTGGACAGAGACGAAGCTCACTGTCAGGCTTCTTATCTGTTGTTTTAGTGTATGTTGAGTTCCTCTACTTCTACTAATTTAACTTTACGGGTCTGTTTGTGCAATCATTTAGATGCTGTGTTTGTTGTCAACAACCGGGTGAGGAGGTTGAGGTCCTCAGGGATCATTATGACCAACAGGGGACAGAGTTTCAGTCCAGTTTTGCCTGGGCTGATATTAAATATTAAACAGGCTCCATATTTATCCGAAACCATCAGGATTCCTGGAGAACGTTGATGTGTTGGGCTGTTTCCAGTTAAACTGCATTTATATGACATTTAGTATCTTTTGAGATGAATTCATTCCATCCTGGTTGTTTTGTTGAAGGAAGATTAGTAACCCTGTTCATTAAAAGCTCAAGTGATTCATCTAGAATCAACAGTAACAGTCATTCATTTTTGTGTCTTGTTATCTTCAGTTATTTTTGAGTCTTTAAAGCTCAGCCTCAGGTTGAATGTTGCTCGGATGTGTAGTCTGCCATATTGGAGGTTCTCTTTAAAATGCCTGAAATGTGCATGAATTTGGATTATGTGCCGTTTATGTTCATAACTTGTACAAACTACTGTTGAAATGAGCATTTTTACTATTTTTTTCTCACTGTTGATTCCTTGAGAGGATCAATAATTCTACATTAAAATGATTAAATGAAGGCATGGTGCTCAGTGATAAGTCACTGTAGATGTATTCTGACGACACCTGATTTCAAATGGGTGTTTTATTATTTTAGCAATGGCAAGACATAATTGTCACCCATTTTTGTCACAATAGTGCCACAAAATATGCAATTTTCTGTCCACATTACTCCCTCTGACGGTCACCTGTGACAAACCTTTCACTGGAACAATATTCATGCTCGGACATGTTGCTCATTCATAATTCATGCAATTGGTGGAAGTATTTGTATTTGAGACTGATTTGTTATTTTGCAGATACCTGAAGTATCTGACCAAGAAGTACCTGAAGAAGAACAATCTTCGTGACTGGCTGCGCGTCGTCGCCAACACCAAGGAGAGCTACGAGCTCCGCTACTTCCAGATCAATCAGGATGAAGAGGAGGAGGAGGATGAAGATTAAATTGGCATTTTGTAGGTTTAAATAAATTTTGTTTACAGTACAAAACCTTGTCTGTGTTTTCTGAGGTTTTTAGTCGACCGAATCCATACCGTACCAGGACAGGTCTGGTATTTCGTCAACGTGTGGCGTCGAAGGTGCTGCTGGGCTTTGAGAAACGATTGCTTCGTTGAGGCTTTACATTTTATTTAATTACCAACGTTTGCCGGTGATGTAATGCACCAGTTTGACGCCGTGAAGCCCAACGGAAATTAACTGTGCTGCAAACAACCGTCCTCCACTGCCGATCCGGATGAGGCAGCTTGTTAATTCGATGTTTATAAGCGTGGCCAACATCTTCCTTCACTTCCTCTGCTGTTATTGCTGAAACTACAAGCAGACTACAATTCTAAAACACAGAAAATCAACGTCATCGTTCACTGCTTCGCTGTCTACTCATTGGCCCGGTCAAAAATTGACCTGAGAGAATCCAGTCGAGGGGAGAAAGCCCAGATTGTTGGAATAGAGAGCTTTTCTGGAAAGGAATTGCACAGGAAGGCAATGGCCAGACTAAGGAGTTAAAGTTTAACCTTCCCCACAGATTATACATTTATAGAATTTACATACAGCAGCTTTAAGTAAAAATGTTTATTGTGATCGCAGGTGAATTATTAACCTTTTGTTTTTTTATTGATTTAAACAAAAAAGCAACATGAGCTCATTTTACATGGATTTTATTTAACCATTGCAATGAAAAAACAAACAATGTAACCAAGAAATCTCGTCATAAAAATAGAAAGCAGTACAAACAGAACTCTGCCTGATAAGAACAGATCGGTTCTGGAAGTTCTGGCCTGCTCGTGGATCCGCTTTGAGCGTTGGGATAAACGAAGGCTTGGCGAAGACAAGCTCCGCTTATGGAGTGAGTATCCTGGATACAAACACTGAAGGAAGAAGATTAAAGGAATGTAACATCAAGTGGAGTGCACCAGCTCAGAACATCAGCTTCCAAATGTTTGCAATCAGAGGCGGCGGCAGCAGCAGACACAGGCTCAAACTGCTAAACCACCGATTCATCATGGCCTCCATACCCCGAAATGGACGTAGAGAAAAGGCACAGGTATGGAGGATTGGTCTCTGAAACCCCTCAGCAGCTAAAAGCTGCTGTAGCACCAGGAAACATGACATTTTCAAACAAACGACACGAGAAGAAGAAGAACGTTAAAGTGGAAAATCAAATGATACAAGGACTAATGGGGGGCGGAAGCACGACTGCAAATCCTGAAGAGCTGGGAGAGACGCTCTGCAGATCCATCGTCTCCTCTCTGGTTTTTAGTGTCCCAATTCGCTTGCAGCCAGTCTGCTGGTAGTTGAGATGTTTTCTGCCCAAACTCCTCTGTCCCACCGGTTACCGGGTCAGGAGCGCCAGCTGGCTGAGGCAGCTGGGTTCCTCCTAGATGGTTCGGGGGTTGTACTCAGGCAGCTTCTTCAGCTTCTCCTGTTCCTGCTCAGTGTCTTGCCTGGCGATGACCAAGGAGTGGGAGTAGCCCATCACCACCTGGGGAGACCAACACATTTCAAATATCTGGGACTGGGAATCCGGGACCCGAGGAGCCAGCGCTACTACAGGCTGGCTGTTTGGAACAAACTAGAAGTTTCCACCAGAAGCTTTTAGTCCTGGAGGTCAAAAATCACAAAGTTGAATGTACTCCAGGTCATTTTAGGTTTCCCCATTGAAAACACGTTTAAGATATATTTCTTTCATTTTACCTGCTCAGCAAATGAAACATGAAAGATTTTAATAAAAAGAATGTCCTGGTACGCTTGTGTTAAAGTTAGTTTCCTAACTTTTTGGGTGGAATGTTTTCCATATTTGCTGGTCAAGATCATGTTTAGTATATAGCCAACAGCAACCAGTATGTGAAAATACATCCACTGACTTCACTGTTCTCCTCTCTTAAGCCACAACCACCTTGAGACCCTCGGCTGCTTTAGTGGTGCTAAAGCAGGACAGTCTTCCATCTTGAGGACCGTCTCAGAAAACCTCCACTGGATTTAGCCACAATGAACGACTGAGCAAAGTTTAAAAAAAAAATAAAAATTTTAAAAAGTTGCAGGATGTTTTTGGCACATTTTACATGAATTCATAAAACCATGGGTCGTAAAAGAAAGCTACTTTTCATTTTCCATTTAAGAAGATATCCATTTGTCAGTGAAAAGCATATTCTAAAAATGGAAAAAAAGACATCAGGTCCATCTGCTGGACGGGCCTAAACCTGCATGTTGTGTTTCCACTGGCACTAGAACAGCTGGGTCTGTCATAGTGATTACACTTCATATAGGCATCCAGACTTACACAAAAAGCTGTAGCCGTACCTTTCCCAGAGCAGATTTTCTGTTTTCTGTCTTAGCTCCTGGTCAGGAGGGTTTTGTGTTCCAGAACCGTATAAGCAGAGTTATGGATTTCAGATGACCAGTTCTGTCAGTAAACTGGCTCAACATCACGTCAGAAAATAAACAGAGGAAGTTGGTTTATTCTCCTCCTTCAGATTCCTCCTAAAACGATCTAACCAGTTTGGGCAGAAAATCCTCCAAGCTGCATGCAAATTAATTCCTTCTTTTTCAAAAGCCTAAAGGCTCCGACATGCTTTATCTGAAGCGCCGAAGTCGGTTCTCGTTGACACGGACTCGTGATGAAAATTGCTTCATTTTGTTCAAAGAGAGGCGTCCGCCTGCCGAACTTCAACACGGCAGGTCCAACTATCTCAACAGAAGTGATGTCTGACTGATTAGAGGCTTGTTGTAATGTTTTATACACAAATGTGCTAAAACAGCAACCTCTTCAATTAGTCCACTTACACCATCTGTTGTCACCGTTGTTGTGAGGCAATGAGGAATAACGTAATGTACATTTGTGCGATTCTTCACTAAGTAACTATAACCACTGGCTAAATAATGCTGGATGAAATTGCAACGTCGTCATCCACAGAGGCAAATGTCTGCAGAAAGGTGTGACACTGTGTTATCGTTACCCAATAACAAAACAGAGGAGGCAGGGAGGGAGTGGTGGGATGTTTACTGAAGTGGGCTCTGTGTCCTCCAGTTGGTCTGCGGCGGTTTTTGTGAAAAGTGTGTGAGAGAATACGAACAGACCAAATACCACGTGACTGAGCATCGACTGTTCGGCTTTGGAAAACTTGAACAACATGCGTCATCCTAAGTCGAGGTCGTTCAGGTCTAAAGGTTAGACCTGGACGACTCCATGTGTAGCGTAATGTTTTGTGCCGAGTTGCGTTCGTGTACCTGCTCGACGTAGACGCCATCCAGAGTTTTAACTTCCTGAGCAGTTGTGGAGGATTTGGGCTTGTTGTCTCCGTATCCCTAGAAGTCACATGGAGAAATGGATCGATTTGTTGTTCTCCCGACTCGCAGCAACACAGCCAACACCATGACCAGAATTACCAGCTCTCCACATGTGGGCGACGGCCCCCAGCTGATTGTGCTCTCGTCTGCTGCAATGATGATGCTGCTTTTCCTGTCAAACACACACAACGCAGTTGGTTTACGCACCGTTAAACCCCGAAAACCAGGAGCAGGAAGCGCTCGCCACAGCAGAACCAGCTCACCCGCAGGCCAGGCTCCGGATCTTCCACCCACACAGATCCTGCACGGCTTTGGGGTACATGGTGGATTCTCTGGAGGTGTTGGTCACTCCCCAGAAGAACAGCCCCCCTGCAAAGCAGCAGACGGTCAGCACGTGTCATCTAGGGCTTGTGTTCTGCTCCTCTCTTACCCATTTCGTTGAGGGCGAAGGAGCACTGGTAGCCGGCGTAGATCTGGGCAGCGCCGCGTCCCGGGAAGTCAAACAGCTTGACGAGTCGGGGAACCATCTCGTCTTTCTGCTCTGTGTGGCCCAGACGGCCGTAGCCTCCGAAACCCCAGCTGAACACACGCTTCTGGGAGTCCAGCACCAGCTGTCCACACACACACACACATACCAGTGTCAAGAGTGTTGAAGCAGTCAGCTGAACCAGCAGCCTGGAGGAGGGGCCCTCTCACCGTGTGGTTGGCTCCACAGGCCACATCCCTCACCACCACGTTGGGCACCGGCATGACCTGACCGTCCTTGGACTTCTCAATGAAGATAGCAACACGTCGGGGGATGAGCTCGCAGTCAAACTCGATGCGCTGGGCTCGGGCGATAAACTTGCCGTCGCTGTTGTGGCCTGCAGAGACACAGGTCAGTAAGCTTTACCAGCTAACGTCTGGTCCGCCTACAAACCCAAGTCTTGGCTGAGTTGAAGTGAACTCTGGTGTGGTTCAAATGCACATGTGAATGCCAAGCAGACCGAAGACCGCACCAAAAGCAGGAAGCAGATTACTACACGCAGGGCATCCTGGGTAAATACAAGAAAAACAAACGAGTGTATCTAGCACTAGCGGGAGAAATGGAACAAATGTTGAAAATTTGGTGCCCAACTGAACCGAGTTTACCAGACTATCGGGTGGGAAATCGCCCTAAAAGGGTCACAGAACCAAAGGAACTCGACCCAGGCCTCACCTAGGTGATGAGCAGAGCATATCTAGGTCATTTTCCTCCTGAAATGAGTCAGATGTGAAATATTTGAGGGTCAACCTAAACTTTCTATTCTGTTTCCTATGACAACTTTTACCATCCATGCTGAGAGCATCTATAATTAAGCTTCTATAGGCAGGTTGTGAGAGCCCAGATCTGAACATCTGAAACATTGTGACAAGTCTAACTTTTTTCCATTCTACGAGTTAAATGTCCTTTATCCTCAGATTACAGAAGCCATCCTCTATCTAGGAAACAATCACTGGCAGAGTAAAACAGCCAGAATTAGATTTATCACAGTCTGAATGTCGGTTATTTTAACCTAACATCAGGAACAGCAACATTACAAATGGCAGCAGATTTATTGGGAATTCAAATCATATCGAAATTCTGTAGATGTGAACAAGAAAGAGTTAGACATTCAGAAAGTCTGGAGACGTTTTGATCAAAACCACTTTGTTTTGCTCCCAGACTGTCCATTGTGTCCTACAGACTCACTTGACCGAAGCAGATAATGGAATAGTTTTTACCTAACTGCCCATACTCAGGGCAGCCGAACGAATACAGGTTTCCTTTGCAGTCCACCACCATGCTGAACTCAGCACCGCAGGCTACCTTCACCAGAGGCTGACCATTGTAGGAAATCTGGGAAAAAAAGATTAAACTACTGGGTATGCTGGAATCACTGGAGAACCTGGAAGTCTCAACGATTTGGCATGGATCAGGAACGATCTGGATGGAAGCCACACTCACCGGTGCCGGGCTGAGGACTGCATCAGTCTGGCTGCCTTGGCCGAGCTGACCCAGTTTGTTTTCACCGAAGGAATAAACGGTGCCGTCCTCTGAGGAAACAGCAGCAAGCTCTGTATTTTTTCCCATTCACATAGAGAGCCAAAAGATCTCCGATCTGTTTGGAGAAACGGTCCAATCGCTGCTGGACCTGAGAGTTCCTGCCCACCTGTAAGTGCCATGGTATGATTGCGTCCGCAGGCTGCAGAAACGATCACCTGATCGGCCAGGCCCTCGATCAGCTTTGGAGCCTCCAAACGTTTGGTGTCCCCGTGGCCGAGCTGACCTTTGTCATTACGACCTGAGGAGGAGACCGTGGAGGTCAGGAGAGAACTCTGCTGGAGTGAGAAGTTCAGAGAGTGGGAGCGTCATGGAGCTCACCCCAGCTCCAGAGCTTGCCCTCAGTGGTCAGGAGGAGGCTGTGAGCAGCACAGGGGCCCGACACCACACAGCTGACCTGGACGTCGTTCAGGCAACCGTACCGGTGAGGACCCCACAGGTTCTGGCCCAGGTTACGGAAAGCAGCTGGAAAAACACACATAGACCACACAGTTAGGATGCTCAGTAATTACAGACGCACACCACCTGTTAACTTTATCCTGTGTCCTTTAAGCGGGTTGCAGCAGTCATGATGACCAAAGACGCTCTGTCCTTGCTGCCATTCTGACAGAACAGGTTTCCTCCCACATGTCCAACATCCACCAGGGGATGTTTTGCTCTACAGAAAGAACATCTGGGGATTTGCGATATAGCATAAAATACATGGGTGAAGTAACAATATATATTGCAATCCGTTTTTGGCATGAAATTCAAAATAGAAAGGGAAAAAAGCACATCCTAAATGAGTGGAATATGCTCTACATTGCCATAAGTAGGTTGTATACTACCCATCCAGACACCCATCATGGTGGGGATTTTAAAGCGAAATTTGCTGCTGAGCACACCAGTCTGATTCTCCTCGCTCATCTTTTTACTCACGTTTGCAACTCTGCATTACAAGTACCAGACCACGCAGCTGTGAACACTGTACAACAACACAGCAACAACCCATATTAGTCAAGAATCTAATATTTAATCGGATCATCTGCAGGTGCCTGTTATTGCATTTTAGGCAAGAAAATTTAGATTTTCTAATTTAGAAAACAAACTAAAATATTTATTTAAATTTTAGTGCATTTTTAATATTGTAGAAAATAGGCCAAAGTGGTTAAATAAAAACATCTGGAGAACGTGCCAATTTTTTAAAATCCAAATAATTGATTAATTATCAAAATAACCGACTACTAAAACAATCGTTAACTGCAGCACTAATGTAGACAGGTTGCATGGTTTGTGACTGTGCTGGTATGACCTTCGGCCTTATGGGCGTGTGTGTGAGGTAGTGTGTGTTTGTAGAGCAAGTGTGCGCAGTAGATGTGTGTGTGCTAATTTGTCTCCTGCAATTGAGAAGAAGTCATCACTAGGTACCCATCACTCCCTCACCTCCTCCACCCGCCAATGATGCTATCCACCCAACATGGAGGTAGGTCTGCACCAGCAGGGTAGAGATGCCCCAACCACCACACCGGCAACTAGGTTTCTGAAGCCCCCGCCAACAGAACCACACAGCACCAAGGGATTATTCAGATACTCATGCTGTGTTATTATTTATATTCTCTAGAACCACATAGTTATGTCAAATAAAGAAACAAACAGCAAGTTCAACCCACTGGAGTGCGACTCTACGTTCTTTGGAGTGCTAACCGGACCCACCGCAGTGATCCGAACATTTCAACTAGCAAATTACAGTCCCTATCTTTTAAGAACCAAACTGCAGCCATCAGGATCCACACAAAGCTTCTCTTTCACAGCAAATGTTCAAAGGGTACATCACCATCTGTAGATGATCTTTGTCTCTGCTACTGCTCCCTGCAGACAACCCTCCCACCCCCCACCCCCCAACACCCCTAACAAAGCAGATTTTTTCAGAGAGCAGCAGAGAAGTGCAACATGCAGCCTGCCTGAGGCATCGCACAGCCTGGTGGGAGGGCGGCCTGAGGGGGTGGGCGGCTCACTGCGCAGCATGCATGCATATGAATGGGCATTACTGTCACAATCAATTAAAAGAATCCTGCTGGCTGTAACACGCACCACTGCCTGCACACACCAAACAAAGACGCCCATGTGGTCATCTCCACTCCTTTCACTCTCCGTGGCAGACACAGCGCAGAACCCGATCAATCCCCTATTGATCCCGTCTGCTTTCACTGGCCGAGATCGGTGCGCTTACCCCAGTGGGTCAGGACAACCTTCTAAATGCAGATATCAACCCAAAGCCCTGACAAGACTCCAGCAGTCCCCTCAGGCCTCACCACAATGTCTGGAACTCACATGGTATCGAAAGCGTTGAACACACACTTCTGGCTCTCAATAGTGAGTGAGACTGGAATCAGCCGTCTCTACTCAGTCCGCCACCAACATGTTTAATGAATCGAACAGATGCACACACCTCTGATGCCTAAACCCAAGAGGAGAACAAGACGCTTCAGGTAGCAAGACGTTTCTTAGCAAAAAAAAAAGAAAGCACATTCCTCTGTGGGGCAGGGTTCTGTCCACACCAACCGCAGTCGAACACAACAACCAAACCGAGGAAAATACCGACTTTGTGTTTCTGACGAGAGGAATCCAGCATGAAAACATGCCAGAGTCTAACAGAGACTCAGAGGAAATGCTGCAGCATGGTTTGTAAAGTTAACACTCTACCTTGTTGCTTGGGAACCTCCTTTCTTCCAATCAAATCCCAGTTGGTTGCCCCAAAGATGAGAAGTTGACCTCTGACCTTTGGTAGCTCCAGTTTCTGCAGAAGGCAAGCAATATTAGGTGAAAAAAAAAAAAAAAAAGAAGCAAACTAGCTCAAAAGACCACGACTTTTGTTGTTTCATAACAGGAAAGTTAATAATTAAAAGCGACAAGTTGGATTTAGCAGCTTCACTTGAGCAAAGACGTGCAAAGCATTTTTCTACTGTTGGACGCCGTTTAAATTCACGGCCCAGGATTAGATCCTGTCGCATGAAAAGGATCCCAATGACCAAAAAAAATAAATAAATCATCAGCATCAGGTATAGTTAAAGTATTTTCACCAACTGGGCTCTTACAATACAGTTGTTTCATTGTAGGGACTTCTTTCCCAGTAACCTTAACGTGGTCAACACACAGCATCGAAGCCACATATCAGAAAAAACACAACAAGCAGATAAAAGCAGAGCCAGCTACCAGATTGGGGGGGGAAAGTTTGAATCCAACCCACTATTTTCTCCTTGACGTCGTCCGCCACAGTGACAGGCTGGAGCCCGGACTTGGCTGCAGGCTTGCCGGGTTTCTTGTTGTTCTCCTGCTCAAAGTCGAACTCGTCGTCACTGCTGAAGTCTCGGTCTTTCCTCTTCCCCGTCGCCCTCTTCCTCTTCATCCCTCCGTTCCCTGATACGTCGGTCACCTTCTTACGGGGCATCTTTTTGCAGTTCTAACTGTTCGTGGTTAGAAAGAAGCGAGACGCGTTCAGACCAAGCAAAGGCTTGGACAGTTCAGAGAGATGGTGGGGGGGCATGTCTCTCTGAACTGCAGAAGACTGGAGCCAAACAGAAAAACTGTGGCTTTTAAAGAACTTGTAAAGAAAAGGAAACGATATCAAAAACTGCTCCAAACACGCCT
Organism: Xiphophorus maculatus; assembly: GCF_002775205.1. NCBI lineage: Eukaryota > Metazoa > Chordata > Actinopteri > Cyprinodontiformes > Poeciliidae > Xiphophorus > Xiphophorus maculatus. The sequence goes on along the minus strand of NC_036443.1, from coordinate 5,679,048 downwards.
CACATAATAATACTGGTACATTTCAAAATAAGATCAACTTTGAAGCAAGAGAAGATACATTCCTTCTTATTCCTAATTAACATTAAAACTTTTCACACTTTGGTGCATGTAAAATAAAACTACAAAGACAATATGAGCACTTCAAGCCCATTCATTGCTGATCCATCACCTGGAAATGCATCACTGTTTTATGCATCAAGACGGATTTTGATTTTGTGCCAACAGATGAAGGAAATTCTTCCATCTATTGCAGGGGTCTCAAACTCCAGTCCTCGAGGGCCGCAGTCCTGCAGTTTTTAGATGTGCCACAGGTACAAAACGCTGGAATGAAATGGCTTAATGACCTCCTCCTTGTGTAGATCAGTTCTCCAGAGCCTTAATGACCTAATTATTCTGTTCAGGTGTGGTGCAGCAGAGACACATCTAAAAGTTGCAGGACTGCGGCCCTCGAGGACTGGAGTTTGAGACCCCTGGATTGGCACAGTAGTGTTAAACGTTGTTACTCGAAAAAAAGCTTTTTCATCCTTTCAAGTGACTAACAGACAGAAACTAAAAACACCCAATACAAAATCAGTTGAGGGATTCCATACATTCACAACATTCTCCCCATTAGTTAAATGTATATACAAAACTTACTATTGTGTTTAATATTTATTCCACAGACATTTAATCCACCAGTTGAAATCATTCCAATCATTACATTTAAAGAAAAGAATTTGAACAGATGATTCAATTAGATCATGTGAATTCTATCTGAATGTTAAAATAGTGTTGCCAAGTCAACCGTCTTATAAAAGAAACTTTTATGAGTTTTGCATATTTTGTGCTTCCTTATTGGCTCGTAGAGATATGAATCAATACCAGTGCATCTACATCTTATGCATTCTGTTGTACAGGGCTGTCTGTGACTGACAGAAGTGGTATTTTGCTTCGCAAAAAAGACTTCTGAGTGGTTTTGCGAAGCCAGTCAGAAGTGTAAAAAACCCATCGGATACGGAGTCTTTCAGTATGCTGTATGCCAGCTAATTAATACATATTAACTAACTAATATCAAACTTAGGAAGAAATTTCTGACTTTCCAAGACAAAATTCTACCCAATGGCTTGTCAAATTTTGAACAAAACTTTCATCAAATACACCTAAATTACTGAGTCTTTATTCAAGGTTTGGTCAAGAGTATCCTGGGAGTTATATATATATATATATATATATATATATATATAAGAATGTGGGATAAAATAAAAATCAACCTAAATAATCTCTGTTTAGAAGATCAGCTGGCGCTTTTCATTAACTTTAAGGAACTCCTGACCTTTCCATTTTTTCTACTCTGGGCACTGTCCGGGCTCCATAGAACAAGTTCACCGAACGGTATTTAGCTACCGCTGGTTCACCGTATTATTCCATATAACTCGGTACCACGATCTCATCAGTTCTCCTGGATGATTCCCCAGACGAAAGAGGAGCCAGAACCCGACAGCAGACCGAACCGTGAGCCGGTACCCGTTAGCTTCATCGGGCTAAGCTCCACCGCTCTTTGTTCGGCTATTTAGCGTGCTAGCTGCCGTAAAGACCCGCGGTACGGCAGGTGAACTTAAGACCGTTTCCCGCTCCACATACAAGCTCTGGGAAGTTCGTGTGTTTAAACAGCATGTGAATTATCTCAAAGCTGCGAATACTTGGAGTAAAACCGAGTAAGACCTAACTGAATGATGGGGCTCATTATGCTAACGTTGCCTCGCTAGTGTATGCTAACAAACAGTCAAAGAGTCTGATGTTCCTTACGAACGACACAACACCAACTAACTTTAAAACCTCTTCCAAACTACAAGTGTTTCTTCCCCATAATATCTGCTGCCTCGCTGGTGTTCCGTAGTCTGGCTAAGTGGTTTGCTAAAACTAAGAAGAAATGATATATACCGGTGATTTCCTGATTCAGCAGCTCTCTGTCCGTCTCCGGTTTGATTGATTTGAACAAAAGAAGCTGCAGTCTGCTTTCACACCACGTGGTTTGCATTTAGCATTCATACAGGAAACCGAGCACTCACCAATACATAAAACCAGACATGAGAGGGGGGCGGCGGTGACTTTGAGCTGCTGTGATGCAGCACGAAGAACCGCGATGAGGGCGCAACTCAACTACAGACACAGAGGAAACAGAAAGTTCCTCTTTCACTCAGGAAAAGTTTTTTTTCAAGAAACATAAACACCATGTCTGCTCTCCACTTCAGCACATAAGGCCTCTGATTCTACCACACACACCCATCTAGTTAAACTTTCAAGTGTGTGTATAATTAACTAAATCTTAATTCCACTTCATTCAAAACCAAAGTTAACTTTGTTGTGCGGCAATGGAAAATCTAGGGGAACCTGCTCAGTTTTGTCAGCCATATAAAAAGCAAGCATTAATTGCCTTTTTAAAAAAAAATAAAAAAAAAAAAGGCTCAATAATAACTTTAGATTAACAAAGCCCACATTAGTGCAATATAAAAACAAAAGAAAGACTAAGTCCAAAGGAAAAAAGGTGATATCCTCAGAGGGCCCAGCTGCGGTCATGGCAGCCTGGCTTGCCCCCAGTTGCAGCCATGGCTACAATGTAACTTGCTTGTAAATGTGACTGAATGTAGCCTAAAGTGCTTTGTGGTCCTCTGGACTTAGCACTGTATAAAGTGCTTACTACAGGCAGCTCTCTTGAAGTATCTTGGCAAAACAAAAACTAACCAAAATAGTTTGAGAGGAGCTTTCTAAGCATATCTTTCCTCAGTTTTTAATGTTAAACGCCCCTTTTATTCTGAGAGTTGGTTCTAATAAGCTCTTACAGAGCATTTCCCTAAGGCAGGCTGGAACAACCTTCCTGGATCGCTCCTCTGATCAGCTGTCTCCAGAGTTCTTCACATTACTGGATATGTGGCCAAATTCCTGGTTTAAAACTTTGATCATATTCTCAGTTCCAACATTGCCAAACATATCTTCTCAAAGGAGCCAGACCGGTCACCTCGACCTCCAGCTGGTTGATATTGGAGCAGTCTTTCTTGGTTTGTGAAAGGATTGTGCCATGGTTGGTTTCTGCATTCTCCTAACCAAATTACCTTAATATGCCAGTGGCATGTTGGCTCGAACAGTTCAAAACTGTGTGATCCAACATGATATTGGAACACTGCACACAAATAATGTCCTTTCAAAAGATGCAAGCTCAGCACAATTTCGCTTTTGTGAACTATCCTTAAAAGCCAGGCCTTAAAAACCTAGACAACCGACCAGTCTAAACAAACTCTACCAATTTTGTCACTAAAATTGCGACTGAGACTATTGCGTCAAGTACTTTGGGGTCCTCTGGACTTGATAAAGCATTATACAAGTTTAAAGCCATTTACCAAATTCTTGTCCAGACATATATCTTCCAATCAATGCCAAACACGCGGGACAAAATATTCAAGTTGAAAGTACTGTTGAATTCTAAGTGCAAAAAAATAATTTTATTATGATATTCTTTTTCCATAATAAAACTTTAACATAATTTGCAAACTAATTTTTCTTGGAATTACATTTCAATGGACACAACAGCGATAAAGTCACATTTGCTGGTGAGAACCAGGCAACAGGTCTGGTTTGAGCCCACTCCGCTGGCTGGTAACTGGACTTTCGTCTCCACCCTGGAGGCCCCCAATCATGGAGCCCAGGGTCCCGTAGCTTCCCCCGTACGGCTCCATCTGAGCGGCCACGCTCAGACTGAGCCTCTCTGTCCGAGGCATCTTGGGCGTTTGGTTCAGCGCTGAAGAGCGAAGGGAAACGGGCGTGTCGCTGAGGCTCTGCACCGTGACAGACGACTGCACAGATGTACAAGTTTCAGTAACAAAGATAAGGTATAGAGTGATAAAAAACTGAGAGCAATCAGTTACAACATCTGCAATGTCCATTACCAAAAAAGTTTATTTTCTAGGTTGAGTTATACACAGAGGTGAAAGTAGTTTTCAATTCTTGCCGGTACTGTGATGAAAATTGTCAGGGGCTCATTGTGTGAACCAAAAGAAATAAAAAACATTAATATTTTACTGCACTAATATTTTTACTGCGTTATCCATACAGTCCCTGTATGGATAACGCAGAAAGTAGAAGCACTTCACAATGTGAAACAAATATATATTCTGCCTTACGGGGTGGAAAGTAATTAGTTACATCTATATTTATTGATGTTATTACAGTTTGTCTAATTTGTCCTTTAGGTTGTTTACAAAACCTGAACTTTTCCTTTCCCTTGAATTTGTTATGAATAAAGTTACTCGGTTACATTTGAAATCATATCCATTAATGAGTAAAGATAAAACGTAAGAAAATACCAGAAAAAAAAGCTGCACTGATCTTTTGGCTGGGTTTGTATTAAGATCTCATGGATTTGGGGCGTGCTGTGGTGGCGTAGGGGATAGCGCGACGCGGCCGTCGCGGGTTCGATTCCCGGACCCGGCGATATTTGCCGCATGTCTTCTCCCCTCTACTTCCCCCTTTCCTGTCAGACTACTTTCGTAGGGAGCCCACAAAAAGACCCCCTGGAGGGGAGGGGAGAAAAGATCTCATGGAGTTGCATCAATGGGAAGACAGACAGCACAACCCATCAAGTTAACCTCTGAGAAAACGAAAAGCTCTCGCTGAACTTAAGGCATTGTAAACGTTAATATTTGAACAACAAATGTATATTTTATCAGATACTTGTGGTCATAATTTGCATTGACGAAAACTGAAAACAGAACATCAGGTGCTTAGTTTGGAGTCGGTTTGTTAAAACTATTAGATAGAAGTAACAAACAGCATCTGACTTAAAATACTGGAAATTAATGTCTCATTAAAAATACACATAATATCTTGTTTTGCTTTTATATATATATATATATATATATATATATATATATATATATATATATATATATATATATATATATATATATATATATATATATATATATAAATGTGCTCCTTTAAATCAAAACAATTTGAGACCAATTTGTTCTTATTTTCTTTGTGAAGAGCAGAACATTTGCTCATCACAAAGTAACTAAAGTAAAATTGTAATGAGGTACTTGTTACTCTTAATAGTATTTCAATGCAATTTTTTTTTTATAAATAACTTCGGCATCACTTTCTTTTCCTTTGAACATATCATTGTTTTCTGCACTTTTTATCAGGTTTTGGTTTCGTTGAATTAAAATAATTCACTGTCCTGCGGTGTTTTCCCGGTTTATATTTTAAAGTTTATAAATGATAAGCGATTTATTGTTCGTCCTGTCCCAGCGCAAGCGGCATTTTTTATGTCTGTGGACCGCCTGTGTAAAATGTCCCCGTCCATAAATCAAACGCACCAAGTCCAATCAGCAGCCAGCCACCATCTTTTAGAGAAAGGCGCTCGTACAATAGGCTACGTTATCGTTTAATACCAGTGATATTTCCGGGCATAAGCTAATAAACATCTGTTTTCGAGGTGTGCTATGTTGTTTTAATTGAGCAAAAATAACATGAAACACAACTAGATGTTCTTCTTTTGCTTTTAATTGGGACATTTTTGCAACAAGCACAGACGATGAACATCGGGGAGAAAGTTTGAAGACTGCTGACGAAAGCTACGGGGTCCGGGAGGGTTGAGGAGGTGGAGGGGAGAAGAGAGAGAAATATTTAGGAATAATAAAAAAATAAAATAAAATGCGTTTTATAAACGGATTAACTCGTGTTTTGGTCCGTCTATTGCTAGCACATCTAGTCTGACTCGGAAGTGCAGCAGTTCTGAATGACGGCTTTATTGCAGCCGTTCTCCCGGTACCGGACCGGCTCAAAAATCCTTTAGCGGTACGCAGTACCGGACCGGACCGGACCGGTGTTTCACCCCTGGTTATACAGTAACTGCTGGAGGATAGAGGGATACAAAACATAACTGTTCAGGCTGTCAACTTTGTGCAAATGAAAGTTATTGGTAAACACAAACTAAAGATATACAGTTCAGACCAAAAGTTTGGACACACTTTCTCATTGAATTCAATGAGATTGTGTGCAAACTTTTGGTCTGTACTGTATATTCTTCAATTATGAGTTACAGCTCAAATATATAGAACTTTAACACATTTTAATGTCTGTAAGTTAGACATTTCAGCCGCTGAAATGTCCAATAAATTAAGTGTTTATTGGACACATTTTGTAAAGTTTCACTGTGACAGAAATGGTTGTTGGGAGAACACCACCAGTAAGATCAGATCTGTTGTTTTCTTTTCAGGCTACCATGCATGTTGATAACAAATAGTCCTCTCTACTTGTAAATAAATAAGAGATGCACATATTGTGAGACAACATGTCAGAGTGCCAACCGAACAATCTGAAGACATTAATACTCACGTTCCCTACAGAGGCCTGACTGCCAGCCACCGTCTTCTTCTTTCTGGCCATGTTGGGATTCCAGTTGCAAACCAGACTGTCATTCTGCACGCTGTAGCTCTTATGGCCAACAAGCCAATATGTATTCATTTTGCCTTTGCCCTGACAGGAGAGTGATGGGTGCAAGTGATGAATACTGGCTAAACAATTTGCTAGACAGCACTGAAATCAAATGTTTACATTAAAATAACTACACTGATTGCGAGAAACCATGAGAAACAAGGTTTCACTTTGTTGTATGAGTTGACTTTAATTATCACAAAGTGAAAGTATTGAGAGAGCCATGTTATTGCTTGCTGAATGAGAGAAGTAGCACCTAGAATCTAGATGCTGCTAGCAAAATACTTCTTCCTTCAAAAAAACAAAAACAATTGGGTTTGCAGAATTGCGTTTAATCACGCAACAGAACTTGAGCAACAGTGTCCTTTTAACAGATGAGAACAACATAGAGATTTTTGGCCAGTTCCTGTTCGTATAGATGGTTTTATATGGTACTGAGTCATGGAGGAGGACTTAGTTCTTCACAAAATGTGTCTTTGTTTCAGGTAAAATTTTGAACATTTAAACGGAATAATTAATCTTCTGTTGTTGTCCATCCAATATTCATCCATTTTTCTAACACTCTTGTCCTTAGAGGACAAGCTCCAGCTAGCGTTCCGGGCGAGAGGCGGGGTCACCCTGGACAGGTCGCCAGTCTGTCGCAGGGCAACACAGAGACACACAGAACAAACAGCCATGCACACACACACTCACACCTAGGGAGAATTTAGAGAGACCAATTAACCTGACAGTCATGTTTTTGGACTGTGGGAGGAAGCCGAAGAACCCGGAGAGAACCCACCATGCACAGGGAGAACATGCAAACTCTGTGCAGAAAGACCCCGGGCCGGGAATCGAACCCAGGACCTTCTTGCTGCAAGGCAACAGTGCTACCAACTGTGCAGCCCCATCCAATATTCTCTTTACCTAATTTTAAGACTCATTGAGAACCAGAATATTTTTAAAAAATCATTTTCTGATACATAAACTGTTTAAGAACTTTGTGTTTTAGGGATAACTGTGGCTCAGTGGGTGGAGGAGCTGTGTTACAACAGGAAGGTTGTTGGTTTGACTCTTATCTTCCTCCTGTCACATATTGATGTGCCCCTGAGCAAGCCACTTAACGCGAAGTTGCCAACCAATCAGTGTAAAAATGTAACTCCAGTGTACATTTGTTGTCTTGGTGTCATAAGTCTTGGTCAATATGACTTGAAAGGTACTTTATAAGTTCAGTCGATTTACAATTTCTCTCCATTATCACTGTATTTAAAGTAATATATTCAATATAATATCTGTTGGGTTTCTTCACAGACAGACTGAGTGGGGATATTTGATTTGAATTAAATAAAAGGCCCCACTCATCTTCACCATACCTACAGTCCATCATTTGAAAATGTACTGAATTTTCCTTTAAGTAGAACTAGAGATTCATGTTTTCACTGTGTATTATTTTCCAAGCAGATTGAAAAAAATATGAAGATTGTAAAATTTCACAAAGACAATTTTAAAAGTTGAGAGCTTGGTTTGTATCCATTACCTTAACCTCGATCTCTCCACGTAGCTGCAGCTCATAGGCGTTGTCCTTCATCAAAGCCAAATAGGTTTCTGAAGTGGTGTGGATTTTCTGAGCTGGAACAGGAAAACATATGAAATACATTTGGAGCAACAGTTTTAGCTCTAAGCAGATTCCTAGGTGCTTCTCTGCAAAGCTTAAGCTTTTTGCGGTGCGATTGATAAGGGAACTAATATTATGTCTTTGCAATATACCTGAAAGAACATTGTAAACATGCAGTACTTTGTAAATTATAGGCATGTGCCTGAGTTACCTGAAATATTTGTTGTCGTTTTTTTTGTAGAAACACAACTTATCTGATCTTCCACATCAGTGCAAAATCAGTCAACATCTCTAGCTTTAATGGAATTATAGAAAAAGATTTTGATGAGAAATATCTAACAGAGTATATTTTTTAAATATTATTGTAGTCAAGTATTTACAGTGTTGATTATTTATTGCTGTTATAGGCACTTGTACAATTTGGAAAAGGAGGTATTAGAAACTATTGGTTAAGAATTCAACGGTTACAAGTAATCAGTGAATAAAAATAAAACTACATGGTATTTGCAGTTGTTATGTATGTTTTTGCTGTAACACCTACAGTATGTTAGATGGTGTTGAAGTTAGCCTCCTGCTCGATCTACAATTAATAATTGTTATTTTAGTGGATTAACCTATTTAATCCCACCGGCAACAATTGTTGCCAGACATTTTTTCTAACTTCTGGAAGCTCTAGAAGAATTGTTTTGACTTTTGGCAGCTAATTGAAGTTTTAAAATAAAATAATAGTGTCTATTCTAAGCAATATCAATTTCATGTATCTAGTGTGAAAGGTCACATGACCAGACCTCTTTACTTCCTGCCTGTAACGCTGGAGGTACACAAACCTGTACAAGAGGAAGTCAGCAAAATATTTAAATAAACAAATATTTTGAACATATGTTCTTTCAAGTGTCTTCTACTGATGTATAAAGAAAATTGTATCCATTCATCCATATTTTGATCATAAGAAGAGTGAATGTAAGCATGGCAACAATTGTTGCAGCTAGCATAATACATAGACAGCACTGTGCTGTGTGTCCATGGTTTGCCTGTTTATTCTATGTGCCTTGCTGTTCCCACACAGCTTATAACTGTAAGATGTTTAAGATTTTCTAGACCTGAAGGAACCTCAAAATATTGTCTTCTACATCCCACAGTTGAAACCCTCCCCTATTTCACTGCCCCAATAGGTGATCCTTTCCACAAAGTGGGGCCTTTGCACTGAATGATCACTACAAGATGACGCCACGCCTGAAACTAGTTTAGGACAGGGCCAAGGTGTACTGCTTGGTCTGGTGGAACAGGGAGAATTTCCTCCCGGAGGCAGATTTGTTCATACTAACATTTTCACCTGACTTTGCCTCATTGATGAAATGACCAAATGAGGTCAAAGGTCACTCGGCTCATTGAGACTATGACATCTGCTGGATGTGGCATTGAATCTTTTATGTATCTAAGATATTTCTGAACACTCTTGTAACCATTCTATTTTTCAACAATTGTTGCCTAATATAAAACCTACATTTTCACTAACATAACCAAGGAATCTTGAGCCCCCTGACAAAAAATTAAATTAACACTCTTGCCTTTTTCTCTCTCTCCCTCTCTCTATTTTTTTTATTTATTTGAAAACCTGATTTCATAATTATTCTTAGTAGCAAAGTAACTGTCACAGTCGTTCTTGTTTTCCACTGACTGCTGCTGAACATCGTCACCGTCAGGCGCGCCAAGCAGGAACAAACTATTTCATGCAGATCCAGGGTTCAGGGCAAATATGGATGTGTGTTTTTTGGTCTGGGAGTGGGAACATTAAATTTTTACTGCTAAAAACAATCTTCGAAAATACAATATAATTAATTTTGTAATTGACAGGGCCCCAAATTTTTTTTTTTATTTCAGGAGGGACCCCTGTTGGTCAGAGGCCCTTAGAATTGTCATAACTTTTCCCCCTTATACTGTACAGCGCCCCTGAACATAACCAACATAAAATGTAATAATTCATAAATATCATGTGTTAGGGAAGTCCAAGGATTGAAATGCATATTGCAGGGGGAAAAAAGGGATTAAAATGGTTAATTAATAGTCTTCTTCTGTTCTGTTTTACAACAAAATGTAATCGTGTCATTTGTATTTGCAATAGATTCAGTGAGAACCAATGTTAAACCCAGATTGGTTTTCTTTTTTAGAGTTACATAACGATTTCAGTTTTTGTTTTTTATATGAGATTTCTGTTAGTAAAGCTTTGTGGATTATTCTGTAGGTGGGAGAAAAGATTCAGACTTTGGGTCCTTCAATTAGTGAAACAACATAGTGTAAAGGTTTTATGTAGTTCTCTGCTTCTCAAACTGTCAGAATGGATCTCTTTCCTCTTACGTTGGGGTAGATTAGCTTCTTTTTTGTTGCTATATTTGGTTTAAGTTAAACTTTTTAGGTTGCTGTTAATACCAACCTAAATAAAATCAACTACTTGAAATGTATGCTGGTGTAAAATATTCTCTCGTGTAAAATAGTCTTCTGAAAAGTTCATTTGTGGTAGTTGCAGCATGGCAGTGCACAGCAAGGGCCTTAACATAATCATCATTATAGAAGAGCAGGAAAAGCAAGTTGTGGGCAGGATATTTAAAAATCTAATTTTCTTTAAGAGCTGTAAAGGTTTATTTAATTATTACTGAGGACTCACGCAGGCTGGTGGACTCCATCCTTGAGGCAGTGTTGACCGTATCTCCAAACAAACAGTATCTCGGCATCTTGTAGCCCACAATTCCTGCCACACATGGACCTATGGAGCCAAAAAATACAAATTGCTTTCCGTTTTGCTTTGGAGCTTAAATTGTAAGGTCAACAATCAGGTACCAATACAACCAGAACACAGAAATAAAACAGAAGAATTTAAATAGATTTCAAACTAATTTGATGCAATCACTCTCAAATAAGGAAGTGATGTTTAGAACATCCCAAACAGGCAATAGTAGGAATAATATTGTGTTACATGTTACTTCATCTTCCTGAGATTCTGGATGTTAAGCTTCACATCCCATTCAGTGCTGAACATGACACCTCATTTATTTATTTGTTTTTTACGTTTCTGTGATTTCATTCATTTGTCATTCATTTCTATAGCCTACTCCTAACGTTTACTCCAACCTTAACCATAACCAGTGCACACCTAGACTCAAATCACACCTTAATCCAGTCCTAAATCTAACTTCTAACCTCAAAACAGCACCTAAGGAGCAATCAGTCCTTGCAGAGTAATATTTGTTGGAGAAATGGTTCTTACACTGTAGCAAATCCAAGGCCACACATACACATGAACACACTAAAACTTTCAACTGATCAGCTGAACCCACAGCACTTCCTCTAGATGGCGCTGTGGGTTCAGCTGAATATTGGTTTCTCTGGGATTTTAGAGTCAATTCAACTTTATTTAGACAGTATGAAGTTACAAAAAATAAAGAGAAAAACAAGTAGGAATTCTAATTGAATTTGATCCTTTTTGTGTAGTATGTAGTAACTTTTTTCTTGTAAATGAATGTATCACAAATATATCACAATCAAAAAGAAAAAAAATCCTCCCCAATAAATATCTTTTTTGATCCATGGTCTATACCTGCTTATCCTTACAGAGTTGTGGAACACCCTGGACAGGTCACCAATCCATCGCAGGCCAACACACACACACACCCTCCCCCACACACATGCCCCCACCACACACACATGTTTGCGTGGCTATTTGTGTGGGAACATTCCTTTGACTACCAGTCATTTCTACAGCCTAAATGTAGAAATGTAGGATATGGGTTAGGGAAACCTTATCCTAACCGTAACCCTATCCATTACATACCTAACTCTAACCAAAATTCAATTCACACCTTAGTCCTAAATCTAACCCCTGACCCAAAAACAGCATTTGCTTGGTCCCCACAAGAAACAGTGGGTCCCCACAACATAGTATGTCAGAAAAATGGTCCCACAAGGTATTACAAACAAATGTACACACATATTTTATCGCAGTCACACCTAAAGACAATATAGAGAGACACATTTACCTAACAGTCATGTTTTTGGACTGTGGGAGGAAACCGGAGTACCCATAGAGAATCCACACAGGCACAGGGAGGGCATGCAAACTCCAGGCCAGGATTCAGACCCACGGCCTTTTTGCAGCAAGGTAACAGAGCTGTGCTGCTGTGCAGCTCGTGTGTACAGCAAAACTTACTTCTAAATATTACAAATCCATATGAAAGACATATAACCACATAGACACTCCACACAGCTCAAAAAACAACACATGTAACAATAATTATTGTATTATTGTTGTAATTTGGATTTAAATAAACTGGAAATGAAAACATTTTATAAGCGCCCCAAATTTACATTTTGTCAGTCAGTGCACTACAAAATAAGAAAAGGTGTCAAGATTAGGTTAAGATTAGAAAGGAAGGCTGAGAACAGAAAATATCTAAATAGCTTAAAAACACTAAAAAAACAACAACTTTTAATTGAGATTTTGAATAATTTATTTAAATGAAGAAAATAAAATGCCAGACAATAAAATGAACATACTTCCAGATCAGCTTTATTTTTAGTGAGCTATCTTTTTGCTTCACTGTGAATTAATCTAGTTATGCTGTCTTGATTGCAAACACATCTGAATACGGTACAGGTTGAACCTCAGAGAGATGGAGCTGCTGGTCTGAACATAGAACACATTACAGCACGTTGTTGTCCCAAATAAGCCTCAGTGTCATGTTTTTTTCAAGGCGCTGGAAATAATAGAAATGTACATTTCATGAAAAACAAAACCGAGCTCTAGAAAACCAACTGGAATTATCTCAGTCTAAAGCTCTACAAATAAAACTACTGGCTTTATTCCCCAGAGCCAGAACCAAACATCCACATGCAGCTTCTGTTTATCTCAAGTCTGGAACAAACTACCAGAAAACTGCAAAACAGCTGTAACACTGAGTTCCTTAAAATGCGAGGCTTAAAACCCCCCCGGTTAGAGCTTTTGAACCATAATAAATGGAATATGGACCAAAATATTTGATTTGTATTGATGATTATAATGATGGCACTTGGCAAAATGCAATGTCTGTTACTGGTTTCACAATTGTGTTTATGATGTTTTTATGTTTTCATGATGTAAAGCACTCTGAACCGCCACATTGTTGAAATGTAATTGGCTGATACTCTAACAAAGCCAGAATGATGTGTTGGACCTTGCAGTCTCATGTGGAGCTCCTCTGACCTGTGTGAATGCCAGCTCGGAGCTGCAGCCTCTCGTTGGGCATGTGAGGGATGGACACCTGCCTGACCGCCGCCAACAGGTCCAGCGCCATCTTGGCAATCTCATCTGCGTGTTTGTCACCGTTTCTCTCAGGTAGACCGCTCACCACCATGTAGGCATCTCCGATTGTCTCCACCTTGTTAGAGCATTCCATTAAATTCATTCAAATGACATGGGGAAAAAGTTTCTTGATTAAAGACAAAACAGGAAATGATTGCAATGCAGTTTCTGTAGTCTGCCATCTGTACATAACAGCTCCTAGAAGACATTAGACATCTCTTCTCCAAGCACAGCTTCCCAGCTCATCCTGGTTAGTACCAGGCATTCTCTGGGCAGAACAATCTAGTAAATTGTTGGTCTCCCCCTGTTGCAACATCACCAAGAAACCTCAGCTGACTCCTTTTGATGTAGAAGAGTTGAAGCTCCACTCCATGTTCCCCCAGGTGATCAAACTCCTTGCAATACCTCTAAGACTAAGTCCAACCACTCTACATTCAGTGATGATCTGCTCCAGTGTGCAATGATGGTCGTAACCTGAAGAAGCCAACATAACCACATCATCGGCTAGAAGTAAAGACGAGACCCTGCAGATTGCCAACCCAGACATCCTCCTCTCACTTGTCATGGTGTGTCGCGGTGAGGTGGTGAGGTGGATGCGGTGGACCCAGGTACAAAGAGTAGATGATGATTTAATGAAGAAATACACACAATAATCCAGGCAGCACAGGTCAAAGCAACGGCAAAGACTCTCACACTGGTAGCAACTGACAGGAAACACAACTAGCGACAGACTAGACGAGGACCCGACAAGGAAACAAGAGACATAGGTGGATTTAAGTACACAGAGGGTGATCAGGGAACACGAGACACAGCTGGGAGCAATCAAGGGTAGGTGGGACAACAGGAGACTCAACAAAACACAGAAACTTAAATTAACAGACAGAAAAATCAAATCCTCACATCCCTGAGATCCTGTCTATGAAGACCAAAGCAAGAAAACTGAATGTGAAACCAGGGACAATGCTGGTGGAGTCTGACATGCACAGGGACTAAGTCCAACTTTGGACACTTTTTTTTTCCATTTTACTTCACTAAAGTAAGATAAATAAAACAACTCAACTGTACAGACAGGGATTTAACCAAAGAAAAATTAGCCAAAGTTCAACGAAAACTTTAAAACACCTCCAGGCAGACTGGAGTGCTATTGATCAAGAGCTCTTTTTTAAAGAGATGGTATGGATGTCTTGATGGAAAGCTTCAGACTTACAGAAACGTGCTCTGTTGGCGTGGGTTTGTTACCTTGTAGACATCATAGGAATCAATGCGAGTGTCAAAGCACATGTACAGGTTGTTGAGCATCTCCACCACCTGCAGAGGGGTGCAAGATGCTGAGATAGATGTGAAGCCCACAATATCTGAGAAAAATATGGTGACCTGGAAAACAAGAGAGAAAACGTTTGCTCCGTCACAACATATCGGCTTGTCTTCTCCTATTGTGTCAGCCTCACAGGGTGAGGTAACAGAAATATAATAGATAATATTGATTTATGCGTTTCCTTTTATTATTGATGTTCAGGGTTTGAGCTGAAGTGAGATTTTATTTAGAGAAATTTTGGTGAGAACATTTGCTACAACTCATCAGAATATAGTCCGCACCGCCTCTATCAGTAGAAAATGACATTCTCTGCATTGAACGAGTGGACAAGAGAATGAACTAAATCTGTGGAATCAGCATCAAAGTTTCCTCCATATCTGCTAAAAGTAACGTGGGCAGTTTGAGAGTCTGCAACTACATTTCCATATCAGAGCAGCATTTTGTCTTTTCAGTGAGTTCGACGCGGAAAACCCTCCTGATCATTTTAAGCTGCCCAGACCCCCACCTCGCCGCCGTAAGGCTTTTTGGTCCAGCTGCTTCAGACCTCTTCAATACGCCAGACCCAATTTCACCTGTACAACGTGTTTTATCTCCACATGAATATGCAACGGGGCAATTACAGGTAATTACACCAACAATAGCAACAAAGGCAACAAACACACACGTTCAGTCAGGGTGTTTGCACATCTTGCAGATGTAACCTCCTCGTAGCAGCTTTGGCCAAAGAGTGACAGAGGAGGAGAGCAGATGTAGATCTGTTCTTAATGAAGTCTGCAGCTCCATGTGAACGGTGTAGGACAACAGAAGTACTTATAGTATCACATAGTATCTCCAACTTTTTCCATCACTTTTGAAAAGTGATGACTGGTTTAGTTTCATAAACAGCTATTTAAACAATATATTATTTCTATTTCTGGGAGATGAGATAATGGTGGGGCTACACAGTGAAGCAGTTGGTAGCATCTGCTGCCTTGCAGGAGGAAGGTCCTGGGTTTGAATCCTAACCTGGGGTCTTTCTGCATGGAGTTCCCACGTTCTCCCTCTCCATGCAGAGTTCTGTCCAAGTGCTCTGGCTTCTTCCCAAGGTCAAAAACACAACTGTAGTTTATAGGAAAGTCTGAAACTTAGAAGTGTGCCTTCTTAAAAAGGACTTTCAAAGGCATTTTCAAAGAATGTTTTCATACATTTTTATTATTCTGATAACTTGCTGTTTCCCTTACCCTTTCATAGCTCTCGGCTTCAACCTGCTTGCGTTTCCTGAGCTGCTTGGCGACTGACTTTGGCAGCATTTGGTGCAGCAGATCTTCAGCCAGCTTCCTCTGGCGTTTCAGATCCTCGGTTTTCTCCCTTAAGCTCCGAGCATAGTCCTGGATCCACTCTGTCATCTCCTTGAAAGAAAACATCACCAGAGGATAAATGAGGCACGCCACAGCCAGCAGGCAGATCCTTACGCTGAGGCTGGAAGACACAGCTCGAGATGCCAGCCGGAGAGCCAGCGACGAGCGATCAAAGATGCACTGCTGGGTTTTTATGAGAGCCTGGATTCCAGTGTGTGACCCCGAAAGAAGCTTGTTTCCTGCTCCAGAGATCTGCCACGGACTTGGGTCCAGAATATGCACCGGCTGTGCTTCCAGACTCAGGTTTACTTTGAGGTCGACGTTCTCTGACCAGCAGTCATTCAGCCGCTCCGTCATCAGTCTGCATAAGCTCAGGTGATACAGAGTGTTGGTCCACCTGCGCTGGAAGTCAGCAGGAGTCAAGGTGTTATGGTGGAGCATCAGTTGGTAGTTTAGTTCTGTGAAGATCACCAATAGTCTGGCAGAAAGAACATCTGCCCAGTTAGGGTTTTGTTTGGCTTTAGCTAAAGCAACTTCAACTGAGCCCCAGATGGTCAACAGTCTCTCTATGAGTTGAGTGAAAACTGATCCATCCAAGGATGGACGTGGAAATGCCTGCATGTTTCTCCTCATCTGAAGGCAAAATTCAGACATCTCCGCACTGCAGTGAAGTCTATGATTATTACTGTAGTTCACCATTTTACCACAGAGGTGATCCAGTGCTGGGGAACCGGACCCCAGTGTCTCATTGCTTATGTCTTTGGCTAATAAAAGCCTCATCTTCTGAAGCTCACTGACGAGCTGCATCAGACCTGTGGTCCTGCATGAAGTCAGTTCGCTATACGCGGCCTCCGTTGCATCGAGCAGGTCAAAGTTGGAGCTGAGGTCTGGAGATACAGAGCCAAGTAGAGCCAGGAAGGAGAAGACACAGGCCGTCAGAATCCGCCGAACAGAGCGACTGCTGCCAGAGTCAGAACATCTGAAACGCAGAAAAACAACCGGTTATATTTTCTGATCCAATATGCTTCAGATCTAAAACCTCCTGAGCATGTCAAAAAGGTTTGGTAACAAGTCTTTGTTTTTATTCAGGTGTGTTGGAGGACAGCCTGGCCTGTGCAGTTTTGCTTGGTTCTCATCTCCCCTCTGTGGTCTGAGGGGAGATGAGACTAAGATACTATATGAGACTTGATGAGACTAAACTGGACTAAGAGAAGTACAAAAAACTTGTACCTTTTTGTACAAGTTGTAGTTAATATGTATATGTAACTACATATTATGATATGTAGTTACAATCATAAATTTGTACATTACCAACTAGCATTTAACATTGAAAAAGGAAAATATAAAAAGATTAATAGTAATATTGCTACAATACCCTATTCTTTTAACCTACATCAGCCCTCCTTTGCTCAGATCATAAATGACATACACCGTGTCCCAAATTATTATGCAAGTGATATATTCTCAGATTTTCTTAAATGGTCAATGCAAATGATGGTCAGTATAATGTTCAAGTCATGAACTATTACAGTATAAATCAAATTTTACTGAACAAAGCTCCCCATGAGAACAGTAATTATTTCAAAAATAAAGAAAGTCAAAATGCTCTGTTCCAAATTATTATGCACAGCAGATTTTCTAAACATTTTATGGATTATGAAGAACTGCAAACGGTCATTCTTTGAATGTGCAGCATTAAGTGGCCATATGTACTAAAATCAAAAGCTATTTCAATCAAAAACATCTCAACAGACTGAGTTACATGTTAACATAGGACCTTCTTTGATATCACAGCACAATTCTTGATCCATTGAACTTGTGAGTTTGTGGAAAGTTTCTGCTTGAATTTCTTTGAATGTCAGAAAACCTTCCCAGAGCTGCTGGTTTGATATGAACTGCATTCCACCCTCAGATCTTCTGCTTGAGGAAACTCCAAAGGTTTTCAATAGGGTTGAGGTCAGAGGTCAGAGGTGGATGGTGACCACACCATGAGTTTCTCCCCTTTTATGCCCATAGCAGCTAATGACACAGTGGTATTCCTTGCAGCATTCATTGTCATGATGAAGATGATTTTGCTCTTCTTTGTGAAGAAAGAAAGTGATCAGTCAGAAAGTCCATATTCTTTGCTGAGGTCATTTTCACACCTTCAGCACTCTGAAGGGCCGACCAATGATTCTCTCCTCATGACTTCGGCCAAATAAATTACTCCACCACCTCTTTGCTGATGTCACAGCCGTGTTGGGATGTGGTGTCCATCCACCACCAAGCCACTACTGCGTCCAGCTGGACCATCCAGGGTTGCACAGCGGTCATCAGTGAACAAGTCTGTTTGAAAATTAATCTTCATGTATGGCTGGGTCCACTGCCACCGTTTCTGCTTGTGAGCTCTGGTTAGGGGCCCAATAGCAGGTTCATGCACTGCAAGCCTCTGGAGGATCCTCCACCTTGAGGTTCCAGAGGAACCAGCAGCTTCAAATAACTGTTTGCTGCTTTGTAAGGGCATTTTAACAGCTGCTCTCTTAATCCGATGAATTTGTCTAACAGAAACCTTCCTCATTCTGCCTTTATCTGTACAAACCCATCTTTGTTCTGAATCAGCCACAAATCTCTTCACAGTACTATGATAACGCTTCAGTTTTAGTTAAATATCTAATGTTTTCATACCTTGTCATACGGCACTACACTATCTGATGATTTTCGTCAGCAGACAGATCTTTTCTCTTTCCCATATTGCTTGAAACCTGTGGCCTGCTTAATAATGTGGAACATCCTTCTTAAGTAGATTTCCTTTAATTGAGCTCATGAGACAAACTAATCAACCAGCTCTCTGAAATTAATTATAGTGATTCAAAGAGCCCTGACACACAATACCATCTATAAATTTAATAGCACAACAAAAATTATCTTTATGACACTTTAATCCAATTTGCATAATAATTTGGAACATGGTGTATAGTAAACAAATTGCAATTTTTTAAAATTATATTTTCTTTGATGCAGCATCAATGCCAAATGATCACATTAACTCTGGAGTACCTGTTTATTTTTCTTATTATTTTTGTTCTATGCAAAATGGTTTTAAATTCTAGCCTTAACTTTAATTTTAACTTCTAATACTGCTGGCCTTTTTTGCTCTCTGTTGTTTTAAGTGAGAAGGCTGATTGAACCACACTGCCCCCTGGATGCTGAATGTGGTATTTTCTTGTTTGCTATATATTGGTGCTATTGGTGCTATTGGTCCGATCCTCGGTTGCTATTACAATTATATTGATTTTGTATGACCCGTAGTTCACCTTCCTTTCAGAAACGTATAGCTTTGGTGATCTTCGTCCTTCGGGAAGTTATTTTGTCAGCAAAACCGTTTTTGTTTTTAAATGCAACTCATAGAAAGGAAACAAATGTATGTGTTTTGTAAAAGCTGCCATAACCAATTTACTGCTGATCCAGAGTAACTAAGGCATTACAAAAACAACAATAAACCTGCTCCTCAGAATGATCAGATGGTGTCAAATTAAATGTGTCAAAGACTGAAGAATTGCTGATGATTAATGAAAACGAAGAAGAGGCGCGTTTAACATCACTCGATTCTATTTACTTATATATAACTAAGACACCAGAGCTCAGTAAGTGCGTACTTCTGGCTTAACTTTGTAAATAGACAACTTCCAGCAGCGTGAACAGCCGGGGTCTGACCTGCACGGCTCGCAATCGCTGTCCGCGGAGCGCTGCACCTCCGGGGCCACTCTCCTCCTTTTCCTCAGCAGCCTCCTCTTCAGAGACGCGGAGGACAGAGTCCCGGGGGCCAAACGCTGCTTTTTCATCAGGCCCAGCGTTGACGACATGAGGCCGTTCCCTCCAGCTGGTCCTCCAGGCAGATCCGCTTCCTCCGGCGAGTTTACTACCGGAGAGCGCCTCGCTGTCAACCTGCGGCTCAGGTCCAACATGCGGCAGGAACACGCAGCCCACCGCGATCTGGTCACTACAACAGCAGGTCATCATTCAACGGCACAACGAAAACACACTGAACATCACACATGATGTTTGTAACCGTGGTTATTATTTCTTATTTAATCACAACTTTCACCGTTAGTAGTGCAACATATCCATCGATGTACGTTCTCTGAAATGAAATGATTAGTTTTGTTATTTTGTTTATTTATGTATTATTATTATTATTATTATTATTATTATTATTATTATTATTATTATTATTATTATTATTATTATTATTATTAGTAGTAGTAGTAGTAGTAGTATTACTACTACCGTTAATAGTAGTAGTAGTAGAATAGGCCTATTTTCGTTACTTTAATTTAATCCGTTTTTATACACTGACACAAGTCTTATAAAAAAGTTACATTTCAAATGTTGAGTTACATATAAAAATTAATTAATTAAACTAAACTAATTGAAAAAGTGGTGAGTTTTTTTCATGCAGGTCTCTTTTTTTAACGATTTGCTCAGTGTATTAAACGAATAAAATGGACAGTAATTAAAAGCCCATAAATTGGACTCTGGCACTTCAACATCACCAAAGGGAGCTGGGTCTTCATACGTAAAAACAAACATACCAATTTACCACAATTTGATGGGAAAGCACCTCCGTCTTGATGCTTTCAGAATAGTTTAAAGTTGATAAATAATAAAAAATAATAAACACATTTTTATTATTATCATTAATAAGAGATATAAAATTTTACAATATTCACTGATTAGATCTTTGAGTCACGTTGGTCACAAAATAATCTAAAAATGAATTAGATTACTTTTCAGAATTGTCTAAAAGAAATGCTTATTTATAGCAATGTACAAAAACAATTGATTCCCTAATTGGGGGTGTATTTCTACAACTGCAGTCATGTGTGGCCAGGCTCCGATTTGAAATAGTAAAACCAGTGCTTCTAACCAGGCCTGCCATACACCTGAGGTAGAAGGCTGCTGCTCCTAGTTGCAAATGTCCAGTAGCTTTCAGACATCATATCTCGAATGGATTTGTTATTCTTAACAGAGTTTGGCTTCAGCTGCAAGAAATCCCTCTATTTTCTCAAGCAGAAAGTCTGAAGCTGAACCAAGGGACAGATTTTGTGTGTCTGACTTTGTCAAACAATCCATTCATCCGTCCACCGTCTGTACCAACGGTCATTGAGCAAGATGCGGCGTACATCCTGGACAGGTTGCCCAGGGCAACACAGAGACACACAGGACGTCATGCACACACACACTCACACCTTAGGACAATTCAGGAACTAATGGACCTAACGGTCATGGTTTTTGGACTATGGGATCAAGCCGCAGTACCCGGGAGAAGGCATGCATGCAGGAGAACGTGGAACCTAGATGGAGAAAGACTCCAATCAGGGATTTGAATCCATGACGCACCCAAGACAACAGGGCGACCATGCACCTGCTTCACTGTGCAGCCCTGTCAAAGAATCAGTTTGTGCGTGTTTTCTAGAGCTGCTCTGTTTTTGTTTTTGTCCTGTGGGTTTTTGTGCTTGGTGGGTTGAGGTTTTGCTTCTGCTTGTTTTTGTTGGATGAAAATAACTTAACTGTTGTTTCAACTAACATAACGAGACCACATCGAGTCCTTCATCTCATAAATTGGTGAGATGAAGGACCCAAATACCTGTGACAAACAGTGGACCAGACAAGGTGCAGCTGTCTGATACAATAGAGTGCATCACCCCAGTTCTAGACCTTCCACTGGCTCTCTGCAGCTCAGAGAACAGACTTTAAAATTCTTTGGTTAGTTGACAAATCACTGAATGGGTTAGCATCAAAATGCATTAAAGATCTGTAGTCGCATCAACTTTCCAGAGAACTCAGGTCTTGTGGTTCCAGTCTACTCTGCTTCACCAGAACCAAACATGGACAAGCAGGATTTAGTTTTTATGCTCCTTTAATCTGGAAAAAAAAACTTCTAGAAAACTGCTGAGACCCTGAGTTAGAGTTATCTTTGACTCATAATAACTGGAATGACTAGTAGACTAATACATGATTATTAGTGGACGTTACATAAGTACTGCAAATTATTTTTGCCGCATCCATTTAATGCTTTTTGTTTGTTTCCTGTTATGTTTTTATCATCTAACTCAGGGGTGGGCACTCCTGGTCCTCGAGGGCCGGTGTCCTGCAACTCTTAGATGTCTCCCTGGTCCAACACACCTGAATCCAACAGCTGAATCTCCTCCTAAGTGCAGTCAAGTTCTCCAGAGTCCTGTTAACGACCTCATTATTTGACTCAGGTGTGTTGAAGTAGAGATGCATCTAAAAGTTGCAGGACACCGGCCCTCGAGGACCAGGAGTGCCCACCCCTGATCTAACTCCTTATGTTGCTGCTAACATCGCTCTGCTTGAAGCTTCATAGCCTGTACACTGACTTGGCCAGATGTTTGACCCTGGATGCTCCTCCCGAGGCAGCCACCAGAGAAGGAGGGACCGGGGTTCGAACCTGCAATGTCTCTTTATAAAAATGTTGTCTTTAAATCAAACACACACACACACACACACACACACACACACACACACACACACACACACACACACACACACACACACACACACACACACACACACACAAAACAACCAAAAAAGAAAATAATAAAATGCATTTCCGGAGCTCCACATATTACTGATGTAATCCCAGTTGGCTGTAGCAGCGCTCACTAGTCAGTGGGAGATCAGTTCTTCAGGCAAGCTGTTGGTGAACATGATGGGGAATATCAAAATAAACGCGCTTTCGATCTCAGCTTGAAGTGATTTTAGCGCCTTTCCGAGAAGCTCACCTGCGTCCAAAGACGCCATGCGGGCAGCCTCTTCAGAGTAAGGGTGGACAGCAGACTGACCGCCGGCCAAAACAACGGAGCGTGCTTTTATTTTGACGTGTGTTGGCGGAAACTATGCGCGTTCACATCCCGACTTGATCCGTTTGGAGCGATGAGTTGTAATGGATGTTGATAACGCCGTTTGAAAGTACAGCGTGGGGACCGCGGTGAAACGATGAGGCAGTCGGTAACATCGCGGTTACCGGCGTAACGAGGCGGCTCGGCTCGCTTTATGCGGTGAACATTTACCGGCGAGGGTTCCAGCCGGCTGGCCGGTGTTCTGGTGTTCCTCCCAGCGGCGGGAGCGGAGCAGTTGTTCAGCTTGGAGCCGCTGAACAAAGAGCTTTTCTTCCCCGGACCATTGTTACCGTGCAGGGCGCCCGAAACTGATTCCGAACCGGTTTCGGACGGTTAAAGTAAGCCAACTGTTAGCTTCGGTCCTACAGGCGCGTGCTGCTGAAATGACTTTAGCCTGGTGTACTTTTAACCAACACACGATAGGAAGGCTACATGTTTGTTGCCCAACACTGACTTCTGCTCCCAACTAACTGGATTAATGTCGCCCTCACGTCAGTTTAGATTTACTTTGTGCGATTTAGAGTAAGAAACTTCCGACGCGCTCGGTGGAGAACGAGCATGGCTGTAAACAAACTGCTCTCACCAGGGGGAACCTAAACTTACCCAGGAGAGGAAATGTTCCCTGATAATATACGCTTCTATTTATTCAATTTTAAGGCTTCCTTATTGTTGAATGCCAAACAGCAGCCGCTGGTCACCACAGCCTGCTGCTTCGTAATAATGGAGCGCGTTTCTCTTTTTCAAAGTAGATGGAAAGTGGACTTAAAGCTGCTTGAATACTGTAGTGTCAAATGTTTCAATCCTTGAGTTTATTATTACTATGTTTTGTCTGAAGGATCTTGTGGACTGATTAAAAGTGGGTCAGACAAACTGACAGGTCTTCAGAAAACCTTGAGAAGTGTTATTCTGTAAAGGCAGATGACCGTTCAGACCGATCCTGGTTCTGGTTCTGCTGGAGGTTTTATTCATATTAAGTGGAGTTGTTGTTCCTTTCCATAGTCGCCAAATGATTGCTCAGTTTAGGTGTTGCTGCAGAGTTAGTGTCTGGATTTAATCTGCTGAGATTAAATCCATCTTTACCAAATGGCATTTAAACTGAATTTGGCTACATTATGTTAGAAGTGGGATGTATGTTCTGGCCTGTATGCAGGCTTGAATGTATGTTGAGGGATTTGAATCTGTTTGCATGCTTGTGTTGTATTAAATTTGACATTTCTGTAAATTAATTGGTTCTGTTTGTTTTTATGAAGAGATTTCCTGTGAATTTGTCGCTTTGTAAATAAGCAAAAGTGAATTGATCAAGAAAGTACTGAGACAATATGGCTGCTTAAAAGCAGAATACAGTTGGTAAGGCATGGATGATTACTTTTTGATGAATCTGTTTATCTCATAAATAAAAAATTTATATTTAAAATAAAAATTGTTGTCAGCTATGAGAGTAACTTTGTGTTCTTTGAAATAATATTGACGTTGATATAAGTAAAGAAGTATGGATTGTCAGATATTTCAAGGTTGATAAATGTCTATCTATCTAATCTGAAATTTACAGTATTGATGTAGAATATTATCTGCTTACCTTTATTTAAAAAATAGACTATTGTCACTGTGAACTATTCCTACTTCTATGAAAATAATATACTGAGGTAAAAAAAAAATACAGATTAAGACCTTGCTGAATTTTACATAGGTTTTAAATGCTTATTGAGCAAAATATAATTTTTTTTTTCATATTTTATATTTTCTGTAACAAGTATGACAAACTGGCATTAGCTGCTTGGGTACAGCCTACAGTTATCTGCTGAACACACATGCTTGTTAGCATTAGGATTGAAAACTGCAATACCTTAATAAGAGTGCCGGGTGCTTCTTTAATTTCCACACCATGACTGCCTCGGTTTTCTACTTAGAAGGAGGGGAAGGGCATTGGGTCCTGATGACATACTCCTGGAGATTATGATTTGGTTGTTTCAACAAAATCTTGAAGACTGAGAAGATGCCTGAGAAATGGAGGGAAGGTGTTGTGGCGTCTGTTATTAAGAAGTATAGAATTGTGACAGGTATGGAGGAAAAACCCATTTGAGTTTTTCATACAACTCAAGGTATGAATTTGTTTTTTTTATACAACTCCAGGTATGAGCTGTATGAAAAATAGCTCACACTTGTGAAGCTGTGGAACAGATTAGTGGAAGCCAGACTTGGGTCAGAAGTGAGCAGCAGAACGGTTTCATGCCAGAATTACAGATGCAAGTTTTTTACTTGAAAGATGCTGATGGAGTGTACAGAAAAGGCCAGCGAGAGCTGCACTGTGTATTTCTAGATTTAGAGAAAACTAAATCTAGTTTGACAAGGTGCAAGACTCTGTGGATTATGATGTTTGCAGATAACATTTTGATTTGGAGTTAAAGCGGGGAACAGGTAGAGGAAAAGATGGAGGTGGAGTTATGAACTGGAAAAGAGAGAAAAGATGATTCCTCTTTACTCTTCACTCGGGTCCGGTTTGGACACGTTCAGGGGAGAGACAGTCTGAGTGAAGGTAAAGGATGCAGAAGACAGGACTAAATGGAGACATATGATTGGCTGTGGTGACCTCTGAAGAGAAAAACTGAAAGAGAAGAGGAAGGAGAAACCTTTTACTGTATCTAGATACCAATACCTAGATACATCTGTCTGCTTTTGGAACCTGTGCCTCTGTAGATATGGTGGTGGAGATGTTTCATGTAACTTCCCTTCCAGTCCTCCCAGCTGATTTCTGGTTTTAAGCTGGACCTTTCTCAATGTTGCTTCTTGCTTATTATCTAAAGATGCTCAGGTGTGTCTGAAGGGCAACATTTAAAAAGGACTGAGATCCTGGTTCATCAGCTACCGGACACACTGACTGTGCTGCATTTCTATATTTGAACACTCTTTCAGATTCAGGCAGTTGTACGTTGCTGTTGTGTTGACAGGTTTGGGGCGGCCTGTGCTCCAGTCATGACCTCTGGGAATGGGAGCACTGACAGCAGCCAGCACAATGGAGACAGCAAAACAGCTCAGCAGGCCATAGACAAGTCCCACATCCTGACGCACCTGATTGAAGGCTTCGTTATCCAGGAAGGTGCCGAGCCTTTCCCTGTGAGTACCTGGTCATGCATTGGTCTGTTGGGGAATGTCAGCAGTAACAGAGATTTGGGAACCTCTTCTGACATACAGCTTCACACCTAAAGTCATTTCTGACTTGCAGTAATGCAGGCTGGCTTGATTAGGGGCAGGTCTTTATTTCCAAATGCCATTGGTGGTAATCCTTCAGGGAATTTTTCTTGTTTTGATGCCTCAGAATGCATTAATCTTCTTTAGATATGCAAAGCTCTTTTTGTTTCAACAATCTAATGCTATTAGCACCATCTTAAGCTGAGCTCATACCAGCAGTTCACTATACGTGGCATTTTTATCAATCAGCTGAATCAATACATTTCTTTTCTGTAGGTGGAGCGTCCATCTTTTTCTATAGAGAGCCTCCGGAGACGGGCAGCAGATTCAAAGATGGATGGCCTATCTTCCAAGGGTAAACATTTTTCCTTGTTTTTGTTTTTAGATCAATAGTAAAGTTCATTTTCCATCCATCCATACACCCATACATACATACATACATACATACATAGCCAACAAATCCTTATTCTAAGAAAAATGTACATCAGGGAGATGTGCCGGGAACTGTGAGTTCTTATCCTTGAACTGCAGTTTTGTTCTCCTGTAGTGCTGCACAATATAAGTAACACAGTGAATTGGAATAGAGTTGTTGAAAAGTGTGTTTCCTTGCCTTTCTCCTTGTTTTTCCTCCTCTCAAGAAGAGTCTTTCAGTTCTACAGAAGGAAAACTGGGGAGTCATCCAACAGTGACTTTGTGTTTTGTGTGTCCTCTCAGAGCTAAAGGCCCAGCAGGAGCCCATGTTGACCTGTGAACTTTGCGGTAAGGTGGACTTTGCCTACATCTTCAAAAGATCCAAGAGGTTCTGCTCCACAGTGTGTGCTAAACGGTGAGTCCGATTTATTTTTCATTCTGAGGTTGTTGTTTTTTGTTTTTTTTTGCTCTGATTCGGATCTATCCACAATTATCCAAATAAAATCTCAATTTTATTGGGGAGTTCTGGCAAACATTGAGTCATAAACATACAACAGTTGGACCTTATTTGGATGATGGAATATTTGGACCCTACTAGTCATACTATTACTAGAAAAAACGTTCTATGGTAATAACATTGAAATAATATGAGAAAAAGTGATATTATTAGAATAAAGGCTTACTATTAGGAGAATGTACTAGTAATTTTATGAGAACTCCGCAACATGAACATTTTACAGGTAAGGAAATAATCTTTCAGCACATCAGCATCAAATTATTTTCAGAACATTGAAATGATTAAGAAAGCAAACGTGTCTATTTTTGAAGAAAGAACCACACGAACTAAACAGGTTACATCAGATCTGGATAACGGCATCAAAGCTTTTTTCTCATTAAAATTACCTTTTCCCCTCGTAATTTCAAGACGTTCTTTTGCATCTTTGACTATATTCTTGTAATTAAACAAAAATATTTTGTAGCCTGGCCCTAAGACTCCATTTAACAACTCACATAAAAGGTGACTGCAATGAAAGCTACTTTTTAAAGCTATTTTCTGTCATTTCTAATTTCTTGTTTCCTTTCAGAAAATAAAGCTATGAAAAAATTAACATGAGAAATTGGATATGGTGTGAAAAAACCAGAGATTTTATTTTCACGCCCTAATTTATCCCCTTGCAAATGTCTTTCCTTTTTGCTTTTTTTCTCACTTAAGCTTTCGATCATCAATCAAAACTCAGATCACCTAGATCATGTGCACCCCAGTCTAATCCTGCAACTTTTAGATGCATTCCTGCTCCAACACTCATTCAGGTAGTCAAAGAACTGAAGTCCTTCATCTACAGTATGCAGCAGCTCTGCATACTTAATGAGCCGTTCATTTAAATCAGGCGGGTTGGAGAAGAACTGCATCTACAGTTGCTCTCCTAGGCTGGACTTGACCCCTGACCTAAATATGTATAAGAAGTGGCTTTTAAATACTGATTTCATTCATAAAGGGAAAGAAAGCCATCCTACGCTTTATAGTTCAACTTTTAGTTAGCTTTTTGGCCACTCTTCTCTGCATTAGAGCGTTGATGAGCATGAAGGGCTTCTCAATGGTCACACCAGGGCTTCTCCACTTTGATTTGTCTAGACTTTCACTTGGCCACTTCAAAACCTTCATTGTGTTTTGTGCTGTTCAGCCATTCAGAGTTAGACTTGGTGTTCCAGATCGCACCAGAATTCTTGGTTCCATCAATCATAGTAAGTTGTTTGGGTCCTTAAGCAGCGCTCTCTAGTTGAGCGGACAGAAGCCTAGGAGATATAAATTAGGCCTGACTTTTCTTCTTTTTTTTTCATTAAAAGCTAGGCCAGTATGAATAATAGATTTAATCTGGAATGTAGCCCTAGGAAGATTCCTTTATAGTTCAACTTTACGTAGTTTTTCATTTCAAGAGTGACCTTTTTTTTTTTCACATGACGCTGCTCTGTGAACCTGGAGACAAATAAAGGAAGAGCTCCCTCTTTATAACAAACAGGAAAATTCCTTCTTTTTCAAGAGGCAAAACCATTTTAATCAACAGAATCATGTTTAGGCTGACCTTCACAGTGACTGTGTTGAATAACTATGAAAGTGGCAAAGCATCAAGGGGAAAAAAAAATAATCTCCCATTATGAAGTTATTGTGTCTTTTTCCATCTATTTTAAATAAGTCAAGACGTGGAGTTTCCTAACGAATAACCAAATTAATGGAAAAGGTGGCATTTACACTACTTCTTTTCAATATTCTAAAATATTCCTGTAGCTACAATGTGGGATGCACAAAGAGAATGGGTCTCTTCCCGAACCGCAGAACCAGCCTAGAGAACCTGAAGAGACGAACGTTGAATGGGAATTACAAGAACAGCAGCTTGGACTCTAAAAAGAAGGTGAGGCAGCTGGAGACATTTTATTTGACATATTTTTGTGTGGAAGATTTCTGCTCTTTTATAATTGACGTGATGAATCCAACTTTGACAGTATGAAGAGGAACCGGTGTGCAAAACAAAGCACAGAACTCCTGACATCATTATTTTCAGGATTTATAATAAACGAGGCTTAAGATTTTTGGGGTATTTTACGTATTTTTAAAAACTTTCATATAAGACATGAAAAAAGGAAGCTCCTCTGCCTCCTACTTGTGGTCTTACTACTATTTGCAGAAATACAGGACTGGGAAGCAGCCAATGAGAGACGGGGGGAGGGTCTTAACGCTGTCTGTCTGTCTGTACACGCTGCTCAACGTACTAATGACGGAGAAACAACTCACCTTTCCAGGAAAACTGTTTATCCGCTACTAGAGCCAATAAAACTAAAAAAAAAAACAACTGTTTATCTGCTGCTATCTGCTGTTGGCCTTGCTAACTAGCCTTAGCATTCACAGCAGGCTCTGGCATGGCAAAGAAGCTACTGTTTAGCTTCGGACAAACTGTCTTCTCTGAAGCTGACCTCAGGTTTTGATTCATGGTTCAAATGTTGGAATGAGTTGATTTCCTCGTTTCTGTCAGATTGCGCCCTCTGCTGGTCACGCTGTTCACCCTGCTCACGGAGAGTCCAGTCAGTGTTCAGACCTGTCCGGCTATAAAAGAGTCCCGTCACCCCCCCTGTCTACGGCCCCTCGGGTTCCTGCGGTGCAGACCCCCGACCTCCCGCCGCATCCCCACAGCGATCCGGGTCAGTGGAACATCCAGGATGTCTATGGGTTCATATCCTCCCTGCCAGGTGGGTGCGGCACGCTGATCCTTGGACATGATGATAGTTTTTGCTCCAGTTAGAAGAATTACTGTGCAACAATTGATTTCGGTGATATTTTTTATTAAGCTCAAACTTGTGCGCACAAATGTGAATTTATTGAAGATTTTCTTGACTGTACGCAGGGTCAGAATTATATATACAGGTTCAAATATACAGGGTGGGCTTGGGGGGGGGGTATTTAGTCAGCATATAATTGTGCAAGTTCTCAGAGAGGCCTGTAATTGACATTGTAGGTAGACCTCAACTATGAGAGACAAAATGAGAAAACATAAGTAGAAAATCACATTGTCTGAATTTTTAAGAATTTATTTGCAAATTATGGTGGAATAAGTATTTGGTCAGTAACAAACAAACAAGATTTCTGTAACTTCTTCTTTAAGAGGCTCCTCTATCCTCCACCTGTAGTAATGGCACCTGTTTGAACTTATCAGTATAAAAGATAAATGTCCACAATCTCAAGTTGTTTGTGTTGCATCGTTGACTTTACAGCAAACCCTCATACCAACGATCCATGTAGCTACAGTAGACAGGAAAAACTCCCCTTTAACAGGAAGAAACCTCCAGCAGAATCAGAACTGGGCTCAGTGCAAGCGGCCAGCTGCCACAACCGGCCGGAGGTTTGAGAAGACGGAGCAGAATGCACAACAAGAAACAGATCAACTGGTTTTGAAGTCGTTTTCTTTGTTAATGTAAAGTAGAAAGTCATTAGCAGGAGAGGGAGAATGTTTAGCTCCTGACAGCATTATCTCAGCTCCTGCTTTCCTTCAGGAAGATCCTCTATGGAAAGAAAAACAGAAAGCTAACAGTTAAAATAACACTCTACAATATTGCAAATTGTAGAGTAGTAGAACAAGAAAGTTCCAGGGCGATGGAAAAGTTGTCCTCTAGTAACTTAAGCCAATGGCAGCATGTCCAATGGGCCACTGTAGATAGAAAAAAGGAGTAAATTTCAGCAAAAAAACGGAGAAATATTAGGATCTCAGGAATTTTCTACAAAACAAGGACATTTCTGAGCTTGGAAAAAAAACTACAATTTTTAGTTCAATCTCTGAAATCTTCTAGAAAAAAAATTAGAAATTTCTGAGTTTCAAAAGTAGAAAATGTTCAACTTTTTTTCTTGAAAAAAGATTGAAATTAATTGTAAAATTTCAGAGGTTTTTGGCAGAAATCAACAAATCGACTTCCTCCTCCCCATCTACAATGGCCCTAATAAGCCTTTGTATTTCACAGCTGAACAAACAGGTGAATGAAAAGCGCTGCACCGTACCCTGACATGAAGGTTGTCATTGTTGTTGGTCGCAGGCTGTCTGGAGATTGCAGAGGAGTTCCGCTCTCAGGAGATTGACGGGCAGGCTCTGCTTCTGCTGAAGGAGGACCACCTCATGGGAACCATGAACATCAAACTGGGCCCAGCTCTGAAAATCTTTGCTCAGATTAGCATGCTCAAAGACTCGTAGCTCGTCTCTGTTACTGACCGGACACAGCAGGCCTGCTCAGGATCTTCAGATATCCATCATGACCTCAAAGACTCTCTCAGTGTTTCCTCGTCTCACCTCTTACATGTTCACACTACTTCAGGGACTAAAGGTATTGTCTGCTGGAGACAGATGCCGGTTTCAAGAATCCACATAGATTTGGTGACCATCCAGCAGGTTCACCCCTTGCTTCAGGTCAGCAGCAGTCTGATGTCTTCACTAAAGACACTTGCTTGATCAGGAGATCGGGACTTTCTCTGTGCTGTGTGTGCAAATGTACTAGCATGACTGATGGCTTAACCTGCACAAGTCACTTCGCTGTTAAAAAGCAGAAAACTACTAAAGTAATGCTGCCTTCCACCGTGGGCTGATTACAGCCTGCTGGTTCTAACCACCAGTTAGAACCAGCAGGTGGCGGTTGGAAAGTCCCGTCAACCAGCTGTCAGTCTGGTCCCCATGTCCCAGTCTGTGGACATGGTGGAGGAGAAAGAGGGTGGGGCTTTTTCTCCCGGCTGTCTTGAGGTAATGTGTTTGCATCGGTTTGATAATCATTGCTCTGTCCTGCTGTGTCCTCAGACAATGTTGGACATTTCAGGAACAAAGTTTCTTCAGTCACAGTCTGTGTTTTCTCACTGCTTTGTTAAAGTAGCAGTATGTAACTTTAAAAGAAAATGTTTTTTTTGTTTGTTTTTTACATATTTGTTGAAGCTGTCAGTTTGCCGTGACAGTATGGTATGAGGCAACCTGTGAAAATTTGTTTTAACTCCTCTGCCTTTTCCCAGTGCTGTCTAGGAACAACCAATCAGAGCTAGGTCTCTCCCCACTTTGCTCTGTGCTAAGATGCAGCTTCTCCCCGTCAGCAGAGCCTGCTCAGTCCAGTTAGCATGACTTCCAATGACGGTGGATAAACGGTTTTCCTGTAATAGTAAGTTGTTTCTCCACCGTTAACATGTTGAACAGCATTGATTGACAGCACTAAGACCCTCCTCCTGGCTCTGATTGGTTGCTTTTAACTGGGAGTGGTGCATTTCTGCAAAGGCAACAGTAGCACAGGGAAGAGATGAAGATCTATCTTTTCACAGATTATCTCTCTCATATTATACTGTATTTGAACAAATCGGTAAAAAAAAAAAATGTAATTAAAGTTACATACTGCAGCTTTAAATCTAACAGTCCTGAATCAGAACTACGGGGTTTATAACTCAGATGGATGTTTATGCTGAAGCAATTTAAATCTAAACTTCACAATTAATAAAAACTGGCTGTAGAGAAGGAAAGGAGTAGATGTCCCAGGTTATAAACCGTCAGGATGGAATACAAGTGTTTTTGACATTGACCCATTGTGGTGACGTTGGGAAATCTATCCACCTTTTGGCTATGGTGAGAGTGAGAGGTGGGGTCGACCCTGGACAGGTTACCAGTCCATTCCAGGGCAACATGCAGGACCAGCTAAGCTCCCAGTTCTGTTTCTGGACTGTGGGAGAAAACCTTCTTACTGCAAGGCACAAGCTCTACCAGCCCACATCTGGAAATGTTCAGGTTCATTCTGGATTCGCTCACAATCAGACGATGATGCATCCGACAGCTGTTTTCTGCTGCACTCTTAGAAACTGATCCACAGCTCAGAATGACACTGATAAACACTGTGACACACAAGCTGTGATTATTTGTTGTATTGATTCTTTACTTCTCTGCATAATGACAGGAGGGTTACCAAAATTCTTCAATAGGACTAAAAAACTGAAGATTTAATGTGAAAATCCTTAAGGTCTGCTTTGCATCTGGTGTTTAGTCGATGAATGGATGAGTGGTCTGGCTGTAAAAGCTCCGTTCACTTCCTCTGGTGCTGCTCTGAATCAATCTGACTCGGAGCAAACAGATTTTTTTTTTTTCTTTCCCCCAGGCAATTATATGAAAGTCTATGCACACAAATGTGACTGCAATAAGTGCCTGTGGGAGTGGAGAGATAAAGCTGCCAAAATCATGGGTGGGAATTAGAGAATACACAAAAGAAGAAGGAGGGAAAAAAAAGACTGCCTGTTCCGTCATCAAGCCTTTACCAAAGTCACGTGGAACTGAAGCCAGAGATGCTCTGCTGACATACCGCTGGATGCGAATGGTGACGCTCTCCTCTAGAGTAGACTATGTTTCAGTCCTTGGACATGTTCTCTGGCCTTACACACAGAACACACTTTAATAAAGTCAATAGATCTGTTCTTTGTGCCTGACTTACTGTTTTTATTTTAATGGTGGTGAATATTTGGAGTTTGATTATCTACAGGAACTCTGGATACTTATCTTAGTACACCTGAAATAAGACTAAATTAGCCTGAGGCAACTTTTCAGCAAGATATAGGAGCCCATCTTAAATTAATAATTACTTGAGTACTAGTTCCACTGGCAGATTTCCCCCCCCCCATGCCAAAAAATAACTTGGATTTTTGCAGCTGAATCTATAAGAAATACCAACAGTTTGACAGAAAGTAACACTGTTTCTAGTCTGTGGTTTAGGAGCTTTTTGAACCTAAATTACTCAGTTTTCACAGATTCATATTAATGATTTATTAAAGATCCCTCTTGCTCCTCCTGTTGCTTCTTTTTGCATCGTGAACTTTTTACCTTTAACTTTTTTTGTCTGAGGTGTCACCATCACCAGAACATTAAACTCTGTGCTAAAGAATTTTGAAGAAAGTGACAACACAATGCCAGATTTTAATAAGTGATTTATTCTCCCCAAAATAAACCCAAATCAAACTTATAAGCACAAAGACTTCAAGTACAAAGCATTGGGATTATTGCAAATGTTCAATAAATTAACTTATTTCTTCATTCAGACATATTCAGTAGTTCACATTAAAGAAGAAACAATAAACAAACCCATAAAGAGAAACGGAACAAAAATAAATCACCTGGAAAATGAAAACTGAGGGAAAAGGACCTAAAAATCAGAATGAAGCCAAGTGGAACTACCGTGTGTGAACAGAGGAATCAGTTTTAATGTTCTGTCTGGAAGGGGGAAAAGCCCAAAGAAGATTCAATACACCCTGCGTTCCCAGAATAATCTATTTCCCAAATACAGTGAGGAAGCTGTCCATCAGGGTCCAGTTCCTAAGTGAGTCTGATGTTGGGGCTTAAATCCAGACTAGGGGTCAGGCAACCTGAGCGACACTTTCAGAGACACCTCCAAAGCTCGAGGAAAGCTAGAAAAACCAGGCAGAGCATGACTTGTCAAAGCTGATGTTGGTTAGATGTTATGAGAAATGCTGAAAATGAGAAGTAAAGATGGTGAACTGGAGAAAGGTTACATGCTTCAGGTTAAAAATAAAATGATGGAAAAGGCTAAATACGATCTAACGTGCCATCAGAGGATGGACTTGGTTAGCATGAGAAGCTAAACACAGTGGCTGCCAGTCA
This sequence comes from Xiphophorus maculatus, assembly GCF_002775205.1. NCBI lineage: Eukaryota > Metazoa > Chordata > Actinopteri > Cyprinodontiformes > Poeciliidae > Xiphophorus > Xiphophorus maculatus. Next base: position 5,644,338 of record NC_036443.1, on the reverse strand, counting down.
ACCAAAGGACGGAGTCGTGTTCACCGACTCCAACAGTCTTGCCTGGGATTCTCCATCAGAGTCCCGCTTGAAGCTTGACTGAACTGAACGCCATGTTTCAGTTCAGTCACAGAACTACAGCCACAATTCGTCTAGAACTCACCACAGTCCCATTTCTTCACATTTTCTCTGTCAGAGCCAGATTTTCACGTTTTCTCTCCCTGGAGAAATCTTAGTCACTCTAGGGACAGCTTCTGCTGTTGTGTAGTTTCACACTAGGCCTGAACGTTATGTCCCAAGTTGGTCATTATTATAATATGCATATTGTAAAGATGTGTTCAGACGTATTGGCAGTGGCAGATTGGATGATATTGTTAAATGCAGCACCAAACTGTTTTGGATGGAAAAGTGGTCATAAGGCAGACAAATCTACAACTATGTTGTTTTGAAGCCAGAACTACAAACTTTGACTCAAAGCTAATTTTAAAAAAAATAAAACTTTGTTATTGAGATGGAAATAAGAAACTATTTTCCTAGTACTTGGATAGACGACTCCTTTACTAGGGTCAATGTCTGCAGTGACCCCAATGCAGAACGACATTAACACTTCATTTATCACAAGTCCCTATGTGACTTGGCATATCATAGCCTTCCTAAAATAATGGCCTAAGTCACTTTTTGGCAAGAAATGACTCAGGCCATTCATTTTAAAAAGGTGTTGATATAGAAAATCGCGCTGCCCTGTATTGTACGGATATATCACTGCTTTACATTCATTTACTTGAATACTTTATTAGCAGAACTGTTCAGTTTCCCTGTGAACAACTAGCAAGGCATTGAATGGGTAAACTGTTAAAGCTCCAAAGAAAAACCCAGACCCTCCTCTGCAGAAGATTTTAGTTGTAAAGACCAACACTGGGACTGGCTGTGAATAAATACATGAAGCTGCATTGTAATTATGACCGGCCGACCCCAAGGGGGGCCCAAATGTTTCAGAACAATTGTCACCATTTCATGCTTCTGCTGTCTAATCAGCCCTGTCCCCAGTACGCAATCATACATATGGAGGGTAAAAAAAAAAGAGTCAAACTTATAACAGCCAATGGAGATAGTTAATTAAATAATACTAATTAATAACTTTAATCAGTCATACTCGCATATCAAAATCAGAGGGGGCAACTTGTACTCCACTAGTTTAGCTTGATTCTTTGAAAATCATGGCAGTCTCTACAGGAGCTTTTCTGGGAGTTGGAGAGATTATACAATTAGCAGACAATCATCCAGACTAAGTGGAGGATAAAGTCGAAGGATTGCTAGAATGCCGAGCATTCTAGTGGAAACTAGTGGAGTTAAGTAGATCGACGTTATCCCTGCTTGGTTGATAGGCGAATTTGACAGATTGTTTCATTAACATGCCTCAGAAATATCACCTTGAAATAAATATACATCTGATTAACTATCTGATATTACAAGTGTGTATTTTAATTATTTCATGGCATATGTAAACATCTGATTAAGAATTTATTTTATGGTGAATTTATTTAACGACTTAAAGTATTAATTTTGTCCTGTTTAATCCTCCATACAGGCATGCCTGATCCAGCCCTCCCTACCTTTGCTTAACAGTCCTTCATCGTGTCTCTCTGTAGTGTTTTACACAGAAAAATGATAATCAACATACACCAACTGCACAAAAAATTAATTTAAATTCATATTTAGGCACTTTGTTACCACCAGCATCAAACTACTTACTCCAACGTATGTTTTTGTTATATTAAAACCAGAAAGGTAACTTGGTTTTTAAATATTTTTTTCTGCACAACGCCATTAGAAAACATGCCTGCTTATCACACTGAAGCTAGGTTTACAGAAGTAAATGGTGAAAACTATTGCATGCTGCAATAGTTTTGCAGGTTCTAATGAAATGTGTGAAAGGTGAACAGAAGGCTGAAACTGCTGGTTTCCACCTGGATCGCCTGGCATAGATTCAGCTCTTCCTGTTTGACCTGGTGGCTCACACCACCATGTCTGAACCAATCAGGACTTTTTTTTTTTAAAGACTTAATCTAGAGACTTTCTACAAAAGACCGGTTTTATATTCAATTCTCATAACTTGTGATTTTCTTTTTAAAACACAATTTCAGTATATGTACTCATGCAGAGTAAAACAAATTATTTTTATGAACGCTATTGCTAATTCCAGCCCTGTGGTTTGGTTTCCCAGCTGATTTCTGAGCAATATTCCGCCATGTTGGATGTTATTTTCCATAAAACACAGTAGGCGAGTTGGAGATCAGAGGTCTTAGGATCGGAACGAACAGCAAACAACCCACCCACCATGTCAATATGTCCACAACAACAGTAGCAGCAGCAAACCCGCGCTGAAGCTACGCTTAAGCGACCTCAGAGGAGTCGCGGCTGTCGTCTTCCCTTTTGCTGGAGACCTGGTGGAGTCAGAGCGGAGTGTTAGAACAGGTGAGGCACAGCGGAAACTGTCTGCCCCCACCCCTGACTAGACACAGACAGAATGGCAGAGGAGGAGGAGGAGCAGGAGGGGGTGTGAGCAGTAAAGAACCAAAGCCACAAGTTTGTTGTTAATTTAATCATGTGATTCAATATAAAACATTATGAAAAAGGCAGAAGAAAAATAGAGCAGAAAGAGTCCAAGCAGAGAGACAGAGCAGTTCATGCATTCAGAGTCCGGCCCGTCTCAAGAGTGCGGCAGGTCCGCCCAGCTGCTTGGCACCACAGCTGGAAACAGCAACTGACAGCCAGAGGTCTACACCCTCCTCAGAGAGGAAACAAAAAGCTGTGAAGGGCTCCATCATGTCGACCCCAACCTGCCGCCTGATGAATCCCAGAATCCTCTCTGAGGATGTCCCTCCAGATGACTTCCTGAGCACCAGGTTCTGATCCCTGATCACAGTCACAGCGTCACCACACCGACTCATCAGACCGCAAGGAGTTACGCTCAGAGTAGCTCACTGATCACACTGAGCATCAACGGTGTGTGTGTGTGTGTGTGGCATTTGTGTCTAGTTTAGAAGTGTGGGAACAAACTGATTTGTCTGCATTAAGACAATCAATATAGTTCTTGAAAAACTATATTTAGCTGTAATAATGATAATACATTTCATATGTAGTGTTTCCAACATATAATGGAGTATTAGGGCCAGGCCAAGAATGCTTTTTCACTTCAAGAACGTCGCATTACAAAAAGTCATACGACAAGAAAGTCATGACAATACAAGAATAAAGTAATAATATTACCAGAATATGGTTGTATAGTAGGAGAATGAAGTGGTCATTTTATGAGAATTTCTCCACAAAAAATAATCACAAACTAAAATGGGGACTGTTAAGCAACTTGTGAAGTAATACTTTAGTATATGAAGTATTACTTAATCTTTTAACACATCAGAGTTAAATTATTATGAGCAGCAAGATTTTGAAACAATTCTGCAAACAGAGTAAGTTTTAAAGAAAGTATCGGGGACTTGCTGAGCTGCTCACGTTCGATCGTAATAGTTATCAAAGCTTTTTTCTCATTAAAAAACAACTTTTTTGACTTTCATCTGGTAATGTTGCATCTTTATAATACTAATATTATGACTTTGTTGTAATTTTTAAAAAATCTTTTACTCTGGCCCCAACACTCCGTGGTACCAACAAGGTTTTAGGTGTCTGGTTGTGTGAAGTATATTTGCACTTTTCACAAAGACTTGTGAAAGTAAAACTCCGTACCGGATTATAGAACTGATCAGCTGATTCAGGCACGGAGATGGGAACCAATCAGCCCAGTTAAAGATGATAACCGAACCCCAACCTGGTCTGGTGTCATTTCATTTCTCTGGGTTTATCACCAACACTTGTCATCTAGCCCACAGCGCCTCCTACTGACTACATTACACCATTTATGCATAAGGTGAAGACTTGGCTGTTCTTCCACATGAGGCTACAGGTTTCTATGACAGACAGATCTGCAGTAATGGAGGATTCTGATCCAGTCCATCCAAGCACTCAGACATTCTAGTAATCTTTTGAACTGGTCTGGATCAATAGTTCTAAAAGCTTCTCTGGCAACTTTACTGCTGTTTTCCAATATTTTCAGTCCAGTTGTTCAACATGTCTGAATATCCTATACTTCGGGGACGTAAAAATTAGAGGTTGGAGTTCTAAGAAAAGAAAAACCTCCCTCTGATGTGTTGCTTCAGAAAGTGTGGAGAACTCCAAATGAGGACCTCTTTAAAACATTACAAGAACATCTGATTGCTGGGAAGAAAAGAACAGAAAAATTGGGGTTGACCAGGACTTCTGGATGTTCTTATTTACTTTCAGAAACCCACCAGATGATGACCTTAATAAAAATGTAACACCTCTTCCAACAAACTCAAACTGGCAGAGATGAACAGCAAAATATCGACAAAAGGAAAAGATTTCTTGTCCTTGTTGTCCTTCCACAGCAACCAACGTTTCTTTCCAATCCACGGCGGACGTGAAGAGAGCAGGAAGTGTGCTAACGAGATGCTGGAAGCCAGACGTGTTGCCGATCTTAGGAAAAAGGTTTCAGCTTGGATCGTTTCATTGTTTGCAGCTGCAGAGCACCAAGTCCTTCCACCCAGAACCAACGCTGACCAATCACCTCTCAACAGAGGGGGAAAAAGGAAAGTGTTTAAGGCTATGGCGGCCCGCTCTGGTGTTCACTCACACAAACTCATTTCAGACCAAGAGCCCCAGAGAGAGAGAGTGAGCAGAGAGAAGACACGCTGGACACAAACAAGAGAGCAGATTAGAGTGAAGCTGGCTTTTGTCAGCGCTGTTTATACCTTGCTCCTGAAGAGAGGCTTGGCGCCGGGGCCACAGTACTCGTTGTAGATGAGTTTAAACAGGAAGAGGTGGAACAGGGTGATGAGCGACGCCACACTGAACCAGAACAGAAAGGGCAGGCCGGGGTATCTGTTTGCCATGTGCTCCTCGTGAGCCAGAATGGCCTTGAGGTGCAACGTGTGGCGCAGGTCCTGCAGGTGGCGCAAGTCGGTGGAGATGTAGAGCAGCGGCGTTATGGGCTGGGTCACCATGACGGGGAACGTGTGGCCTTTGACCTCGGAGGTGAGCTCGACGGGCTCGTTGAGGCAGCCGGCCTCGCAGGCGTACAGCTTGACTGCCGCCTCCTGCTGCCGCACCGACAGGTGCAGGAAGGGCTTCCCCTCACCGTCCAGCAACACGGCCAGGTTGATCAGATCCTGGTTGTAGTGGATCCCCCGCAGGGCGTAGCTGTTGTGCAGCACGTCCGGGTCGGCCTGGAACTGAAGGTGGTTCTCTGTGAACTGGAGGCCGCCGAAGCTGAGCACCATGCCCTGCATGGCACCATGGGCGCCGGCGGCAACCAGCACCTTGCAGCCCCTCTTCTGCAGGGTTAGGGTCCACAGCGTGACCAGCTGCAAGATCTGAGCCGTGTTGCTCACACGCTCGGGCCACAGGTTCTCTGCGTGCATGGTGGCGTGGCCGCTGAAGCAGTGGTCGGCGTAGTTGAGGCTGGATACGAGGCGCGCGCGCTCCTCCGTGCTCAGCCGCTGGTCGAGCAGAGGCGCAGTGGAGGAGGACAGGATGTAGTAGAGGGTGTTGTTCACGGTGCGGCTGGATGGCGTGTTGGAGTCCGTGATCTTTCTCATTTCGATACCTGAATTCAACAGACAGAATTTCATCTGGTCAGCAGCTGGGTTTCCGTTCCAAATGTGTGCAAATGCTTGTCGATATTCTGCTTATGTCAGCACAACAGAGGCTTATTACCTTATTTGAGATTTAACAGATGTACAAAAAAAATTATTTGGTTTACTAGTTTTTTGAGGTTTTTTTTGGCTTGTTGATTTTAAAATGCCCTGCGACAGACTGGCGACCTGTCCAGGGTGACCCCTCCTCTCACCCGGAACGTTAGCTGGAGATAGACACCAGCACCTCCCGACCCCACTAGGGGACAAGGGTGTAAGAAAATGGATGGATGGATGGATGGATGGATGGATGGATGGATGGATGGATGGATGGATGGATGGATGATTTTAAAACTATAGTTGTGTGTTTAAGCATTGTTAACAATGTCTTCCAGTAGTATAGTTAACCAGTAATGTTTTTACAATTCCTGTCAAGGTAACATTTTTCAGTACAAAAAACACGATGAGCTAAGCTCACCGAACTTAGCAAGGTCTCTGGGGGAAGCCCTGAGGAGTGCACTGATGAACTGGCCTTAATTTTCAGAGATCGGACGATACTTAAATGTGAGGACGATCTTATCCACCTGAGCAAAGGTCTAAAAATCGACCACTGTCCTCTATTGTTCTGCTGTGAGAGAGGCTTGACTGACAGACCCACACACCAGGTCATGTCTGCATGTCTACAGTTAACAACTGCCACCCCACAGTTGCCAACTCAGGGACTTTCTTTCTATATACAGCAACATTTCAGACAAAAATATTTGTATGGCAGGTCAGGCTTTGTGAAGATCAGTGATCAGCCAGCAGACTGTTACCAGTGCACTTCTACTTGATTGTGCTAGAAAAATGGCACCATTTGTCTAAAATATACATAACACGAGCTCCTTTCAGAACTTCAGGCAGCTTGGAAGGAAGGCATAAAGGATTGAGTGATGGGCTGACAGTTTAGCACAGATCTGGATGATGTTTGGCTCAGAATAGTAAAAACACAAGAGTCAGTGAGCCGCTTACCTGAGCTAAAGAGGTCCATCCAGGCCTGCTGGTGTTCCTGAACCAGCTCCTTCACGTCAGCCCTCAGAAGCTCCTCCATCTCCTTCTTGGCGCCATCTCTGAGGCTGCTGAAGGTCGCCTCCAGCTTCGAGGACTCGATGGGCTCAGAGGTCCAGACCACAGACAGGATGTTGTCCGAGTACTCGGATTTTGCAGCGACCTGGATCCTGTTCTTCAGCTTTCTGGTGACCACCACGACCAGCACGACCTGGCTGTTCTCCACCTGCACCGTCCCGGAGGACAGCTCCACCTCTCTGTCGTCGAGCGTGTCCACGCTGGAGGAAAACCTGCTCCTCGATCCTGGGCTGCCGGGTGATATGTCCACGTTAGCGACCCGATCTGAGGGGTTGTTGATGTGGATTCGTTGCAGGTACACGTTGGGTCGGCTCCGGTGGGCGATGAACTCCTCTCGGATGGACACGCAGTCCCGGGCGGACTGCACCGCGGCCGGCGAGGCGCACCGGACCGAGAGCACTGCTCCCTTCCGGTACCCCAGCAAGTTAGCTTCAGCCTCGGCTCGTCTCCCCACAAGGTGGACGTTGACCCTCGGAGAGTGTTCGGTTTGGTGAACCGGGGCTGAGCCCGGCTGTGAAGACGAGGCCACCCACAACTTGTTGGCGTCCACATCGATCAGAATATGGCCGTTCCCCGTCACGAAAGGCGTGTCCAGCGGCTCCGAGTGCGTGCTGTAGACCCCCTCTCCCCGATCCGCTATGGACTTCCACTTGTGGATCTCACTCTGGAGGCACTCCCCCGCCGCGCCTCCGGGCACAGCCGAACCGCCCAGGAACGTCCACCTGCGCTCTGCCCCCAGGTACCAGTAGAAGATGAGGAAGAGGAGCAGTCCGATGAGGACCCTTCGCGCCCAGCTACTCGACAACAAGCCCGGTAGCCCCTTCAGTCTCTGCTGCAGCCACATTTTATGTTCAAACAACGGAAGCCCAGATGCGAGTCTGCGCGTCAACACGAGACCCCGAGTGCTTACGGGTCGCTTTAAAGTCTTGCATTCATTTCAGGTGTCGGATTCCGTTCAGGAAGCTACATTTATGGTGTTAGCTCAAGTTCCGACAGGCAGCGATGAGTCTAAGGAGCTGCATTAACTTTAAGGTTCAGTTTCCTCAGCTGAAGGTAAACTGAAAGTGTTCCATTCAGTTTAGTTGTCAGGCTCCACCGGGGAGGGTAGCTTAGCTAAGTAAGCTATCAGCGCTGAGAACCAACTCAGTGGAACATTTCTTTCTCGCATCTTTTTAACTCTGACATTCTTCGCCAAGTAAGCATGAAGCTCATCAAAAGTATCACGTCCAAAATATTTCAGTTGCGTTTGTTAGTCAACCCGAGAAGAAATCACCTGACGTTGTAGTAGACTCCAACGGCTGACACTTCCGGTGGTCTCTTCTTCTTCCTCCTCCTCCTCCTTCTTCTTCTATCGTTTTTTCTGGCAGTTTAACATACGTGGTGTATTACCGCCATCAACTGGACGGAGATGTAATTCAGAAATTCATTTTGTCCTATGTACAGTATCTTCTAACCTTAAAAACAACTATATAATATACATACTTTAACACTCACACAAACAAGTTCTGTAAAATATTAGATGAACTGGCATTTGTGAAGAGCTTCTGTCTTGTACCTGTGACCTTTTGTTGTTCTGGAGAGATCAACCTACTTTTATCAGTTCTGATGTTACTGGCTGTGTAGAAGCAGTGACTTTGTGGTATTGGACCATCCCAATAACGATTATTTTGTAAGTGTGACTCTACTTATTTTTGTTTTGACCGCAACAGTTGTAATCTCTAAAATCCCTTGAAATTGTGTTTACGCCTACCTGATGTCCACTGACCAGGACTCTGTAATCCTTCACTTGTCTGACCTGATATTTTGAACATTTTGTGAAGAAGTGCTGGTCATGGCATCAAGGGGAATGAGCAAAAGCAGTCAATGCGGAAATTAGGTCGTTTTCTTGTAATTCAAGACCAATTTTCCCAGCAAACTCTGCCTCTCGCACAGAAGCCCAGTATTAGAACAATGAGGCGTTCACTCGGCCCTTAGGAAAGTGTCGCATGGGAAGTGGGGAAGTCTACGTGCAAGGAATCATGTCCTCCTTTCCCCAAAGTTTTTATCCCACCCACTCGTGGAGAGAGGGTGGTCCATTTACATCATGACCTAGAAGTGTTCATTTCAAAAACGCCACAACAACAATACTTTGAAAGTTTTACCATATTTTTTCACGGACGTGAAGGGACCGTTGGCTGCAAAGACAGGAAGAGTGGAATGGTGGGAAGAGGCACACGGGGGTGGTAGAAGCGTCCAGTAGGGTGTACGGTCAGTGAGGCTCTCGGTCCGGGACCAGGCGGCACATAGGAAGCCTTCGCACACACTGGGATTCTGCTATATATTCTGTAAACTCCGGTTAACATGACACTCGCATGTTTTCCCATCCTTTCATGGATGTGTTTATGTGCACTTTCCTCGCTGGTGAACTGTGGAGATCAGCGTATCCCGGAGGGTAAGTGGAGCATTCCGCCGGAGCCGCCGCTCACATTTCCCACCGGGTTGTGTCGCTCAGGCTGCAGCTACTCTCAGTCTATCAGCGCGGTGTCCAGCTCTGCTCACCAGCCTCTGTGGCTCCGGGTGAAGTTAAACCCGCTCGGTGTTCTGGTAGTTGCGGTTATGTGTCGGTTCGCTTAGAGAACGTTCCAGCAGATTCGCTGCCGTTAAAACGCGGCAGCTCGGTTGGAAAAATCTGTTTTAGTCGTTACGGGTTTCAGTTTTCAACCCTTCCTCATTCCGAATTATTATTACTATTCATGCTGAACTACATTATCTGGGGACTTTATTAAAAGCTTTTCAATCTATATTTGTGATAAATATATATTTTAGCTGCTTTCAGCTCAGAACTCAGACCTGAAGTTGACTTCTGATTCACACGTAATAAAGAACTATTGAACTGATTTTAGTGATTCAACCTTGACAGGTTTCAACGTGACTGACCTTTTGTACATTGACTGCAAAATTAGATATTTGTGAATAATTTATTTGTAAAAAAACAAAAAACGAGAGTTGCAATGTTTTGAGGATTTAGCATTAAGACAACATTGTACAGCGTCTTGCTGAAGACAGTAGCCTACGTGCCAAACCCAGAAGTGATTACAATAGAATGGAGGAAGTTGTTTTATTTTATTTCTTTGTCCAAGACACAGTCGTAAAAATATTTACTAATCCAGTTTAGTTTCCAGTATTTCAAACTATGAATAGTTGAGGCTCCCCCAAAAGAAATGATCCTGGCAGAGGCTAACTTCGGCGCCATGAGAAGCTCTTCCATGCCGCTGACGTGGACGGGATTCCGCAGAGGACCGAGAACGCATCCTCCGGCTCCTGCAGCTTCTTCTCTACATCGTCAAACATCTGCAACGTTTAATAGAATTATGGTCGTTTATTGTCGAAACTTGAACTATGTAGAAGTGACGCTAAACGAAACAAAGAGACCACACGAAATAGTTCTCAGCCAATTGAATCCGTTTCAGAGAGAACCCCATCACACTGACTGTGTGTTTACAGTGTTCAGATATTACAGTTGTATTACAAACATCCTTATCAAATGCGCTTTCTTATGTGCTCCTGCTATGTCAGTGCAACACCGGTTATCTTTCTCCAGACATAACACTTTAAAAAAAAAAATTATAAAAATGTTGAAGCAAATGATAAAGGAATAAAAAGACTTTCAAAAATAGACAGGTCTACATTTTCTGCAGTTACATTTGTAAGTATTTTAAATTCAGTTCATTTGAGTAAAGTAGGCAGCTCTAAGGGTTTTTAGAGGAGTTGTAGTCGATGTCCTGCAATGTTTAGATGTGTCTCTATTTTAGCACACATGAGTAACACGGTCATTAGCAGGACTCTGGAGAACTGGTGGACGAGGGACACATCTAAAAGCTGCATGGTGCTAAACCATGCTTTGATTTTAACTTCATCTTTTTATATTCATCCTTTAAAACTTCTATAAATGGCGTGTTTTACTGTCTTTGCAAATGTATTATTTCCAGCAAAGTAGTTTATACACACACACAGCTGCTTACAGCCCAGAGTACACAGCTCTGGAAAACAAAGATTACACGCTTTATAAACTTAATCACACCGGAAGTGATAAATATCTACATCAAAACACACTGGAAGACATGCATATGGGGAAAAACGATCCCAAATTTAGGAAGCAGTCCTGAAATTTGAACAGTGACAACAGGGTTACAGGACAGTTAGTCAAACAATCTCCTGCTGATCCGCAGGACTTCATCTACTGTTCCACTTGGTTACACACTCAGTTCACTCAGAGAGATAAATGTCAATAGCAGAATAATTTGTCTGGCATTGTCAGAGGATTTGGCGAGTTTTTCATGGATTCTTAAGTCGACTGCTCAATTTAATGTGATACCATTTAAAGATTTCCAACTGTATGACACTTAGTGCTTAGAAGCATTGCTACAACAATTAAATAATGAACCAAATAGACATTTTTGTATTTTTTTGTGCAGACATGAAAACAATTCAAGACTTAATTGCTTCTTTTCTGTAAGTTTGGTTTGTGTTTTCCTCTGGTTCTCTGCCAAAGCAAACGTAGCCCTGTGCTTGTGCCCAGAGTCACTTAGCTCAACAGTTTCTTACTTTGCCTGTCGTGAACAGACCAGTTATTCTGTCAAGGAGAACCTATAATTTACAGCCGAGCAACATTTCAAAGTTGAAACAAATAAGTTTATATGTTTATGTTTTTTTTTTCTATAATCTAAAACATATATTTTGTAGGGCATGAAGCAAACCATTTGACCACTCTTCCATCTCATAATTTTTTCTTCCAGATAAACTTTTAGTTTTGACTGTGGCAACCAAAGAGACAGATGGCTTCAGGCGTTTCCTGAGGTCGGCCAAGCACTTCAACTACACTGTAAAAGTAAGTCACAGCTTCTCTATTTCTTTAGGTAAAAAAAAAAAGAAAAAGAAAACCCTAATTGTAACTATTTTGTGTTGTTTTTCCAGGTGCTCGGCCAAGGCGAGAAGTGGAGGGGAGGTGATTACATGTCGGCTCCAGGAGGAGGTCAGAAGGTTCGCCTGCTGAAAGATGCCGTGGTGGAGATAAAGTCCGAGGACCAGGTCATCCTTTTTATCGACAGGTGGGACTGACTCTCACATTTAACCTGCATCGACCTTCTTGCCGGTTTGTCTATTCTGTCCCTTTTGCTTTTATAGCGGAATGTTTCACAGATCTAAGTGAAGGGCAAAACAAAATGAGAACAACATTTCTCTGAAGATGGTCAACTTCAGAGAAAGTCCAGCTAAAGACATTTAGAAAGCTTAATTGCAGTTGTAAACCATCTGGCTGCTTTGAAGGAAAATGGAAAGGAGTCCGAGATTGAAAGAGTCCCGCATATGTAAAATTTGCCATGTTTAGTTTTATTGCGATGGCTATCATTTTCTGTTCGTTTTTGACAGTGTGTTATAGCCAATAGGTTCATTTGACCAAATTCAGATGTGGTCAAATCACTCTGTTTTTTTTTTGTATTAAAAAAAGCTGCAAATCCCAAACAATCCTTTTAAAAGAAACATTCACTGAAAATGTGTTTCGTACACATAAACTACATCTCTGGGATAGCAATAGGAAAAAGCAATATCATTCAAAAAACGCTGGTTTTTGAATCCAAAACCACTTGCACCTTAACTACCTTAACTCCTCACATTTATAGTGCTCTTCTCAGCCTTTTTTCTTTTTCTTTTTTTTTTCACACAGCGAAGCCAGAGTCGAGCTTTGAATGTTTCCTTCTTTCTCTCCCTCGTTGGCACAGCTACGACGTGGTTTTTGCCTCGGGCCCTAAAGAGCTACTCAGAAAGTTCCAGCAGGCCAAGCACAAGGTGGTGTTCTCCTCAGAGAGCCTCATCTGGCCAGACAGACATCTGGAGGACAAGTACCCCCATATCAGGGAGGGCAACAGGTTTCTGGGTTCAGGAGGTGGGTCACCCAGGTTGGATCACGTGGCTCTTACTGCTAACAACTATGATAGGTGGACAAAAGTAATATTTTAGTTCTTTAAATCGGCTAAACATGGGTTGTTTTCTCAGACTGTGTTATGTGCTACACTGAAAAAAGACAACAGTTTATCCAAGTAAATGTGTTAAGTTTATTAAGTCGTCATGCTAAGCAAATGCAAGTAGATTAAATTTGACAAACTTCATTTGATTACATGTAACAAATTAAGAAGTGCTGTCAATCGATCAGATAATCAGATTAATCACACTCTGGCACTGTGATTAATCACATCTAATCACCGTGCCTAACCTTTGTCAGCTTGAAATATAAATATGCACACAGTTGTGCACACTTGCCACACTCCAACCAATTAAAATTGTAAGAAACTATCTGAAAGCAGGTGCTATAATTTCCCATCACTCAACAGAAACTTACTTCACTTCACACACATACAAGTAGCAGCAAACCTGTGCAGGGGACAACCGACAGATAAGATACATTTTATTTTCTAATTCTCGGACGCCTCACCCCGTTCTTATGCTGCCATGGAGAACTGCCCATATCCAAAAAATGTTTAAGAAAATGTTTTATTGTCTCAAACCAAACATGTCTGAAGATTCTCAGTTTTCAAGGATTTCATATTCCTGGACGTGCAGTATGAAGGAAGTCGTTTTGATTTAAACATTCATTCAAAAGTGTCCCTTTCCAATAATTTCACATGGGACTTGTGCGATGAGGCAACAGCCACTTATCCTCCTGCAGCCGAGTGAGCAGCATAACTTGTGCATGTGAAATTTCGATGTGCACGCTCGGTCCAATGGCGCAACACAAGAAAGTTGAAAAATGTTCAACTTTTGTTGCTGTCTGCTGCTGTAGAAAACTTATCACCTGTCGCTGTCGTTCGGCGCTCTCTGTGTGTCAGTGGTCTTTGAAATATTCATTTCGGCGTTCTCTATTTAAACTTTCTGTGTCTGAGTGGTGTTCCGTGTGCACAGAAGCTGCTGACGTGGCCGTTGGTAGATTTTACAGTCTGGTGAATTGCTGACTGTGGAGCCTGTAAAACTGTGCCTACAAGCCCTCATTAGTACCGCCGACGTGGAGCTGACACACACGCACCCACACCTCCATTGTGATTGAACTTTATTTGGTTCCCAGGTTTCATGGGCTACCTGCCCAACATCAGAGAGATGGTTGCTAACTGGACGGGAGCAGACAGCGACAGCGACCAGCTCTTCTTCACTAAGGTTTACGTAGATCCAGCTAGAAGGGTAAGACATGTGTCACTGTAATTACACAAACAAGCCCCTTTAATCAAAGCACTCAGCTACAATTAATGAGACTCCACATGTCCTGCACGTGTTTGATGTTAAAAAAGCTGCCGGTGGCACAACTTTTACGTTTTCAGCCACACTTCAACATGCAGTGTTGAAGTGTGGCTGTTGAAGAACACACAAATAAATATTTACAGTACAGACCAAATGTTTGGACACACCTTTTAATTCAATGAGTTTCCTTTATTTTCATGACTATTGACATTGTAGATTCACACTGAAGGCATCAAAACTATGAATAACACATGTGGAAATATGCACTAAATAAAAAAGTGTAAAACAACTGAAAATAGCCCTTATATTCTAGTTTCTTCAAAGTAGCAACCTTTTGCTGTGATTACTGCTTTGCACACACTCTGAATTTTCTTGATGAGCTTCAAGAGGTCGTCACCTGAAATGGTTTTCACTTCATAGGTGTTGCCCTGTCAGGTTAATAAGTGGGATTTCTTGGCTTATAAATAGTCATGAAAATAAAGAAAACCCATTGAATTAGAAGGTGTCCAAACCTTTGGTCTGTACTGTACATGCAAACACGAATAAGCTGAAAATGTAAACAATCAACTAATAATTTCAACTCACTCGACTGTTTCTAAATGTATTTTCAGAAGGCCTTAAACATCACCCTCGACACAAAGTGCAGATTGTTCCAGAACCTTCACGGAGCTCTTGGTGAGTGTTTAAAATGAGGCCAAATAAGGAGAGTCTTTTAACACGTCAACCAGCTTTTCACCGTTTAGTTTAGTGGCCACACATCACACTGACACTAAAGTAGGATTGAAAGCCCGCCCTGTTATACGTGTTGCTCTGTTGGGAGGATATGAGCCATCAATGTCCTTCCTGGAATAAATAACTATTGGTGTTTTTACCTTTAGTGAAACGTTATTAGTTTTCCAGCTAACAGTTTTGTAGATCAGAAGATTGTTAAGCTAAAACCATACATTTTTTGAGTTTCTCTAGATCTTGCTGAGACGTTGGTCCCTTAATCCTGGAAATATTCTTCATGTGATAGAAGGCCGACTTTGTTACTGTCTTTATGTGTCTCTGAAGGTTCAGGTCACAGTTCATCTCTGCACCCAGGTTTTGAGCTTGATTGCTAGTTTCCAGCTGTAATAACTGAAGCTGTGTGCTGACTCTGGATGGTTCCTCTTTAGGTTCACGGATAATGACTTCAATAATGTCTCAGTTCAGCTAGAGGAAGTTACAGCACCTCCATGCATTGACTTTCTCTAAGCAGTGATTGGATGGCGTCGGAATGACCTGGTGACATCGTAATGTAGAGCCGTGTATCATTTGCGTAGTTATGGTAAATAATCTTTTCGCTTCTGATAACCTGAGCTGGTGGTAGTGTAGATGTTAAACAGAAGGGGCTCCAGGATTGAACTTTGGGGTACCCCACATGTGACATAGTGCCATAAAATTCACACTCATCTGCATAAGACCTCCTTGCTTTTGTCATATCTTGCTAGGATTACTGCAACACTCTGTGCGCCCGTCTTGATAAAGTCTCACCTCAGCAGGTGTGAACTGTCCAAGACACAGCTGAATGTGTTCAGACTAGAAACAGACGCTGTCAAACCTGTGCTGATTTCTACACTCACTGCCTTCCTGTTCATTTCAGGATCCAGTTTAGTTCTGTTACACGTCCTGTCAGAACTTCAGGTCCAGTAAGAGCATGAAGGTCCACTAATGAGCTGTTGTTAGACAGAGCTTCAGCAGTGGAGCCAACTAATCCATGGCACCACCTTAAATCTCTGTTTAGAAAAAAAAGTATTGCCTGAGTTTATTTTAGGCAGTTATTTTAACATGTTTATATTTCATAGTTTTATGGTGGTTTATCATGCTAGTCAGCTGTTTCTGCCTTTAAATGTGCCATAAACATACCACGCCTGTGAGTTTGTTCGGATCCAACAAATGGGTTCAAACGGCTGAAGAACTTCATGCAGGTTCAGCTGTACAGAGCTGCAGGTCGGTCATAATGTTGTGCCTGGTCAGTTCTATTTATGTTTGTCTTTCCAGATGAGGTGGTGCTGAAGTTTGAAGACGGTCGAGTTCGGGCCAGAAATGTACAGTATGACACCCTGCCCGTCATCCTCCATGGAAACGGACCAACTAAGGTACTGCAGATAGAGAAAAGGAATGAAGCTGCTCAACTGGACTCCAACGCTTTCCCCACGACTTTCAACTACAAAGTAGCTACACAGAGTACATGAGCAGCAGTCTGTTGGCAGAAGAGGTGTAGCCTGTAAAATATTTTTTTAGTTGTGACTAGAGATGCACAGATCCAATGTTAATACATGCACTGGTTCTGGTACTGAAAAAAAAAATTCTAGATGGGTTTGCCCAATCCATATGGGCACAAAGCAAATTCAATGCTCTGTGCTCTGCTATTTATTTTACAGTACATTTAGAAATACTAATTGCAGTTTCTGAACCATTTGACAAAAGGTTTATTGCATTTAATTTTTTACATGTTTGATCAACCTACTGTTTTTGTCAGTTTCAGCTCCTTTCTTGCTTAAATTACATGGGCTGTTGTACTCCTGGTTGCACTGACCGGACAAATTAAAGTTGTGTTGTTTTTATATGTTTGACCAAGCTTGTGAGGCTATCGGTGTACTTAAGTGTGTGTGGTGCAGAGTTATCAAATAAATTTGTAATTAGGTACATTTATTTCTGTTTTAAAAAAAGAGACTATTGAAGTCAAGTCAGCCCTGTTTTTCTGTATCAGATCGGCCTCGGCCGACACTGAGCAGATATCTGTATCGGCTTGGGAAAAGTGGACCGGTGCATCCCCAGTTGTGACGCGATGACCTACAGGAACACGTTTGTTTTCCAGCTCCAGATGAACTATCTGGGTAACTACGTCCCCAACTCGTGGACGTTTGAGAGCGGTTGCACCGCTTGCCTCGAGAACCTGCGTTCACTCTCATCGCTGAAGGTCAGCTCAGTTCTCAACCAGCCACAGCTTTTCCAACCAGGTTTTCCATGAAATACATTAAGTCTGCGCAAAACAGTAGTCGGATGAAGTCTGCTGTTGTCTTCTACAGGAAAGTGAGTACCCTCTGGTGGTGATCGGGATCTTCATTCAGCAGCCAACGCCATTCGTATCTGTCTTCTTCGAACGTCTTCTGAAGCTCCAGTACCCGAAGAACAGACTCAAGCTCTTCATTTCCAACCAGGTTACCCCTGATTTACACTTCTCAAAAAATAGCACGCCCTACATCACACTGAATACAATTATTTCAGTTGAAAATCTTTATTTATTACATAGTGGAACGCGTTCAGAACAAAATAGCAAAAATGGCCAATGTATTGTTATTATCCTATGGAGGCCTGGATTTAGAATCACATCCAAGGCGGATCCAACTTTTTCCTCACTGTCTGAAGTTAAATCAGGCCATACATCCCTCGTTTGTGTCCAGTTAGCAAACTTACGATTTTGAAGACATTAATAAATACATTTCAGACATTTTGTTTCTCTTGCTATTGTGGCATTTAGCAAATAGAAATAATAATTTTGGTGACTATAACTACTCTAAAAGGGGAACATAAAGACAGATTTTGATACGGATGGAAGCCCAGCAGCCTGTAGACCAGTTAGTTCACTGAAGAGTGGCGTCATTAATGTTATTAAAGACTCTTACAGATAAGCATGTTTCAGTAGTGAAGGGTTCTGAAGTTTGGGTTAAAGGCGGCCGTTTCTTTTTCTTGCTTGAACTGAAACAGTGGCTCCATGGGACATTGATTCTCTTTTTATTTCTAACTCTCTCTCAGTAATGAAAGTGTTTCTGTGGTGTGAAGAGAATCGAAACATTATTATTTTTTGTGTGTCAACACTGTATTTAACAGGAAGAAACAATTGCAGTACTCCTGGTGTAAATCCACATTCAGCAGTGCTAAAGCTGCCACATTGCGAACATTAGAGAGACATTCCTGTCTCTCCTGTTTTGTCTACAGACAAAAGAAGTGAATGTACATAAGAAACACGTTAAATCTTTTGTTCTTGCAGGAGCCTCATCATGAGCAGCAGGTCAGCTCCTTCCTGCAGAATCATGGGAGTCTGTATCAGGATGTAAAATCCATCCGGCCTGACGAGGAGATGGGTGGAGCAGATGCTCGTGACTTGGCCTTGTGAGTTTCAGTTTATGTTCAAAACATTTTTTAACATCTTCCAGTGTCATGGCAACCACTATGGAGGCATAGAAAGGTTATCCTGCATCGATAAATATAGAAGCCCCCCTAGTCCAAGTTGCTAATATGCTAAAAGTCTAACAGTTACTTTCATTCAACAAGAATGAGTGGGAATCCCATTTAGTTTTACTGCTGCAAAAGTTAGTGTTACATGCATATGGGCAGGTGATTTAAATTTATTTCTAAACCCAAAGATTTAAGTTAATCGAGAACATGTTAGAAAGATGGGAGCAGCTGCAATCTATCAACAAAAACCCTTCCTATTGGAACAAACGAGGCCTATTAAGCAAGATTCCAAGATTCACAAAATTCTGGGTGAGGACACTGAAAAAAACCCTTCAAATACATGAGACAAAGAGGCTATGAACCAGGGCCTAAAGCTTTCAAGCTGCTTACATGGAAACCTAGGAAGCAACAGGTAGAAAACATAATCTATAAAATGAGACAACTAAAAATTGAAGAAATTCAGAAATAAGCATAAGTGAGCAGTGAAATGCTCACAGGAATGTTCATTAGTGCACCGCCTTAGCTATTCGTCTCAGGCGGTGCACTAATATTAGCCTTTACTGTAAAATAGACATTGTAGCTATATTTTTTCCTTAGGTAAACATTAGCAGAGATATTAGCATTTCACTGCCCCCCAGTAGGCATTAGCCTTTTCTCCAAAATAAGCATTTTAGCTATTTTTGTTATGTATTAGCTATGTTTAGTACACTAAATGGAAGAGGTCAATGTAAGACAACATGCTAGTGACAGCATTTAGGCTAACATTAGCATTCTGGCTAATTTTAACTTATACACTACTTTTAACATACTGAATGGAGTAAGTCCATGCTAGTCAACATGCTTGAGATTCTCCACATGCTATTTAGTAAATTTTAGCTAAGCTTAGCATTGATGCTAACTTTTAGCATCAGAACTCTGAGTTCCAACTAATGGGCACACTTTGGCAGGCCCCATTTAAATTTCTTCAGGAGTGTTCTAGTTTGAAGAATATTATGCAGCTTTATACACACAGCCAGACAAAAAGGATGATAAAAGAAATATTTTAAAAAATAGATTTCATTTTTATTACTGAGAATAGACTAAATGTTTTTCAGTTTGTCCCCCATTTGAGGCCAAATGAATTCAAACGTGACATCTTTACTGTAATGAGGCAAAGAGCTTTGGATCTACACTGATTTACACAAACCTATTTGTTGATTTAAAGTACTAAATTCTTTAAAAAATAGTGCGAATCCTCAGCTTATTGTTGAGTGGCTACAAGAAACGTTGAACCAAAAATGTGGCCTGCAAATACTCATAACAAAACGTTTTGACACCCCTGAACCAACCTGTAAGGTCTGTGGTCTCAATAAATCAGAGCAGATCTGATGCCGGCTGTTCCGGGGCCCTGGCTTTGCCTGAGCTGTTTACTCCATTTTACAGATGATGGTGCAGAAAACTTCATTGTAGTTGAAATGTTAAAAACCTGTAAAGGGTTAACCTCCCTAGCACCTCTGCTTTGTCTTGCAGTGACATGTGCCGGAAAGACAAGGAGTGTGATTATTTCTTCAACTTGGACATTGAGGTGGTCCTAAAGAACGAGAACACATTGAAAATCTTGATTAAGCAAAACCTGTAAGTACATTTACGAAAAAATAAAAAATTAAAGATAAGATTTGATTTCTGCAGCGCAAACTGTAAGGCTTTATTTACTGCTTTATTTACCCGGTCACCATGCCCTCATGCCTGAACTTGTCCCCCAGGCCCATCGTGGCGCCCATGATAACTCGAGCGGGCCGACTGTGGAGCAATTTCTGGGGGGCGCTCAGCGAGGACGGCTACTACGCCCGATCTGAGGACTACGTGGACATCGTCCAAGGACGGAGAGTGTGAGTCTGCTGGTGTCCCCCAAGGACTTGAATGCTATCTTACTGGGTAGACTGATGATCAATAATTTGACAGGAAGTTATGTTTACTTAGATCGGTCCAACCACTGGGAAGTTCTAAACCTGAAACGCCTGAAGTGGTGATTAAAAAAAACAACCCAAAACAGCGATGTTGGAGGGAAAAGTCGTGTTGAGAGAGAAGGTCAAAGTTGAAGCCAGCTGTAGATCCAGACACGATCAGAGGGAAGACGAAACAGAACTGGTTTCTGGATCAAACCAGAAAACAGACAGTTTTTTAAAAATATTATAATAATTAAATAATATTTCATTTCAATTAAAAATATTTTATTCATAACAAAGGAAAATGCTTTGCTGTTGGGACTTACATCATTCAAGTGTTTCCGGAGAGTCGTTGTGGATGGTGATTCTGTGGGCAGGAGGGATTGTTAAAAGCCAATCCGAAGAGGCCTCTGACTGAAGGCTGTTGCTCATGATATCATGGCATGCCAACAGTTCAATGTCTGGATACAATATTTCACAGGACATGTCCTGCATGACTTCATCAGTTGGTGTCAAGCTCTGCTAGTCCTTCTCATTTGCCTTTGCTGCTCCTGGCTGTGTTGTTAGAAAGCCAGGATATGATCCTTTCCCATTTTGATTGAAGAAGATGGTTTGAACGTCTTCCTTCTCTCTCCACACCCATTCTTATGCCTCATTTTCGACTCCGCTGTGATTTGGGGGTCAAAGTTCAGGTATTATTTGAGGTTTTGAGAAGCTAACCAGCTGCAACTACTTTTAAAAACATAAAAAGATCTGCCACAGATCATTGTGCTGCTCTTGTATTTTTACAAAAGTAGAAATTCTTCCAGCTGCACAGAATCAAAAACCAGAGGAATAACTGTTCAAATAAACTACAAAAAAAATTTATATTATACACAGAGGTACTCCAACAAGTTGCAACGATTCTAGAATCAGTAAAGAGGGACATTAATACAGTACAAAAAAAGGCCTTTTGTAAAAGCCTTGTTCTGTCATGGTCTTTTAGAATCTGCAGCAGTCTCTTCCTGATGTCGGATCCTTGTGTTTGCTTTAAAATTCTTTTGCAGGGGCTTGTGGAATGTACCGTACGTTTCCAGCGTCTACTTGGTGAAGGCGAGCCTGCTGCAGGCAGAGCTGAAGGACTACCAACTGTTTACCTCAGAGAGCTTAGACCCCGACATGGCTTTCTGCCACAACGTTCGCAGCAAGGTCTTCAGGAGAGCAGAGATTCAAAATTAGACTCTGATTCAAGGGTTTTGTTAAACATTATCATGGAAAGTTTCTCCATAACCTTAAACCTGCAACTCTGTCTTGTCCTTTTGCCAGGGTGTCTTCATGTACGTAAACAATTTACACACATTTGGCCGCATTCTGTCGACAGAGAAGTACAAGACAGAACATCTTCACAATGATCTGTGGCAGATCTTTGAAAATCCTCTGGTAAGGACAGACGGACGGACGGACGGACTGGACGGATGGTGTTGAACTGATCGGAGTGTGGTCTGTCTCTGTGTGTTTCAGGACTGGCAGGAACGTTACATCCACGAGAATTACACCCGCATGATTAAGGACAAACTGATTGAAAATGTGAGAAGCAGCATGAAGCCAGATTCCAGAGAGAACCCACCAAACTGAAACGACTCTCTAACCCGGGGTTGATCGGTTCTGTCTTCTCTCTAGCCGTGTCCAGATGTTTACTGGTTCCCAGTGTTCACTGATGTGGCCTGTAACCATCTCGTTGAAGAAATGGAACACTTTGGCAAGTGGTCAGGAGGGGGAAATGTGGTAAGCTGTTGCATGGATGTGTTCATCCTTCACGTTGTACAATGCATGACCTGCATCAGTGAGGCTGAGTGGACATAGCTGCTAGTGTTATGAGAGTTTTCTCTGTTGTCTCGGTCCATGCCGTCCCTCAGTGATACATTTGGATTGGTTTATTTCCCAGGATACCAGAATCCAGGGGGGCTATGAGAACGTCCCCACCATCGACATCCACATGAACCAGGTCAACTTTGACAAGGAATGGCAAAAGTTCTTGCTGGAGTTTGTTGCACCCATAACAGAGAAAATGTTCCCTGGGTACTACACCAAGGTGAGACCTCTGAACCCTAAATGATCCGCTGCGAGCTGGGAGGAGTGTTGGACCAAAAGTCCTGATCCACCCTCCTTTCCTCATCTTTTGCTTCCTAGCAACCAGAGTAAGGCATTAAAATGGTCACGCTCAGTAGTTCCCCTGTAGGAGATCCTGAGGTCTGAGTTGGACTTGGGCTGACTTTTACATCATTCAGGCAAAAATTGCTCCTAAGCTCAATGAATGACCTGTTAGCTGCTAACAAACATCCGTCCACCTGTGGTGCTTTGATCTGTCCAGGGTCACTGAGGCCTGATTCCACATAGCTGTGCTAAACCAATGAAAAGATATCTTTTAGACTCTTTGATTCTTTCACACGTTTGTTGTCATTTCTGACAAACGTGTCAGCAATCCCAATTTAGAGCTGTCACCAATAAGACTCTACTGTAGAGCAGAACACTAAGCAACAAAGGCGTTACCAAGGATTTTTGCTCATATCTTTTGTCTTGAAAAGCAACATCTGAAAAACACTTTTTGGGGGTTTTCCTGAATTTGCTCTGCAGAAGTCAGTCAGAAAGTACTTGCTATGTAGCGTTTTACTTTTTCATATAGTCTAACCCTTTTTATCTCCTCTGAACAGGAATCGTTGAAGCGATGGAAACAAAATGGCTGCTTTCTGAGCAGCCATTTTGCACTGCTTCACTGTATTACTGCTGCACTGTACTATGAAAATAAAGGCTTCTTCTTGTTAAGATAGTTTAATAGGAATCTGGAAAGCCTCTAGATAAACTGAATATTTTGTGTGTAGCATCTTTGAATGAGGCTCAATGACGTGGGCAGCATGCCAGCCTGTAGCAGAGCTCCTGAAGCAGCTTCTGTTAGGGCATACATGACAGGCATTCTGACTGCAGAATTTTGCCAGAATTCTGACTGAATTGCAGTCAGAATTCTGCAATTCTGACTGCAGAATTTTGCCACAACATAATTCTGCAGTTGCTAACTATTAACTAGTTAGTGAAACTAGTTAATAGTTTCATATAGTAATAATGAAGACAACTTCAAAAGAGTACAGGACACAGGCTGGGATTTTGCACTTTGCACTGTCTTGTAGCGCCACCTTGTGACCAAACTACAGACTGGCTTTCAAATGAAACAAATTCATGGGGATTTTCTGCATCAGTCTTAAAGCAATGTAGGGCAAGTTTATTGGCTATTATTTACAGTAAATTTCAGCAACAGCATTGACAATGCTGTGTCAATTCAACATTGACACAGTAATGTCTGTGATTGCAAACATTGCATTGCAGTGCTAAAATAAAGTGATGGAATTAATGAAGTTCCAGTTCTTAGTTTTGTTTTAGGTTTTTATGTCTGCTGTGTCTCTGTGTTTGCAGGCTCAGTTTGACTTGGCCTTCGTAGTTAGATATAAGCCAGACGAGCAGCCCTTTCTGCGGCCGCATCACGACGCCTCTACATTCACTATAAACATTGCACTCAATCAAGTCGGCACTGACTACCAGGTAAGCGGACAGTGGCCCTTCTACTCTGCACCTCACAGATTTTGGAGCAATAATGCTAACCGACAGGGAAAGCTGCTCATCACACACGTGATACAGTCAGGAGGTACAGTAGTCATAGCTCCTGACAACGAGATAAAAAGACGAAACCACATGTAACTGACTGATTATGTTGGCTTTTAAAGTTTGATGTCTTTCCTCATTGAGAAATTACTTTTACTTAAAAAAAAATAAAGGTGTGGATCTTTGATGGCTTTCTGCATCCTTCAGATGTAATAGAACATATCATTTAGGCTTTAAATCTCAACTTCGGCTTTAAAAGTGTTTCTTTCAAACTGGAAAGAAATATTATTCAAAAACTGAATCGGTTTCTGCCAAACTCCAGTCAGAAACATTTCATTTCTTACCGATAATGCCCATCAGTGGCCTAATGAAAACCCGGTTTTCCTCTTGAAACGTGTTGCCGACGTCAGGCCTAAGCTTTTTAAGATAACACATTTTTTTGTATCTTTAGAGACCATTTTGTGTTGTTTTTTTTTGCTTTTGCCTGAATTCAAAGATGAGTGAACCTTCAGTTGAGGTGCGTATAGAGTGAAAGCTGTAAAGTGTTTTATGGATGCAGGGTGGTGGATGCCGCTTCCTTCGATACGACTGCTCCGTCCAGGCCCCCCGGAAAGGCTGGGCCCTCATGCACCCCGGCCGCCTCACTCACTACCACGAAGGCCTGCCCACCACTGCGGGGGTCCGCTACATCGCAGTGTCCTTTGTGGATCCCTGAACTTCACCACCGCATATTCCAGACTGTATGGGACACTGTGACGCCCAAAATAATCTGACTGTTTTTTATATATTTTTTTATCTTTATCTCCGAAACATTTTTAATTAGTTCAATCACCGATACTCCATGTTGACTGTAAGCTTTAGTTCGTCATCATTTACTAACTGAGCTGGGGACGTTTTAATTCTAGCATGTGAAAATACAACAACTTACTGGGAACGTAAAGGAGACGGGATCTAAAGAGTTCTCACCAAATCGTGCCTTATTTGAAGCAGTTTTCCTGGTCTGCACCTGGACCCAGTCAGCCTGGAGACAGGCTCTCGTGTCTCATTGAACGCACCAAAGGGGCAAAATCGTGTTCGTTTGGAAGTGGGAGTTGAGAATGACATTTCACCTCACCTGTGTTCCAGTTAGAGTCCCAGAACCAAACAGAAAAGGAGTGTGAACCACTCGCCGAAACCATCCTCCTGACTCTGATTGGTTGTTTCTGACCAACTGGCTGTTTTTCTACAGATGGCAGTAGGACCACAGGGAGGATTTTTCAGTCTCATATCACAACATAGTGACAGTTTTGGCTGATGTGTGCAAAGCACTTTAAAAAAAAAAATTAAAATTGCAACTTTTTATGGATTTGTGGGGATAAATGAAGGAAGTTGGTCAAATACAAAATTATTTTCAGTATTTTATGAGACAAGAGGCTGTCCCTTGTGGTATTGCATGTAGGCCTGTCGCAACAACAAATTTTGCTGGACAATACATTGTCCCAGAAATAATTGCAATGATGGATAATATTTCATGACCATATTCAAGTAATATAATGGTAACATAATGCAAGATACTGCAACCCGTAAAATGTCATTCCCAGTTCTTCCTCAAAGCAAGTTGTAAAAGTAAATGGAACAAATGTCATCGGTGCACGTGCATCCTGGGATTTGTAGGCCACTGTAATATAGAAGTTTACAATCAGTGATTAGATCGAAGTAGACATCTGATTTTAAACTGAAGATTTATTATTGATTCTCCAGGGACCACCGAGGCTCCAGCTTGGAGTCGATTTAGCGAATCATTTTGTTCTCCTTTCAAGTAACTGATCATCCTCTCTGACATCCAGACATCCACCTTTACAGCAACAACAGCTCACAGCAGGAGGTGAAGTAGGTCAGGGTTTATGGATCAGAATCAGATTCTCTCAGGAGAAAACCCTTCGTTTTTAGATGCATTTAGTTTGATGTTAAGCTTTGCTTTAAACTGTTGCTGCTTAAATCACCAGTGCCTTTTTCTGTATCCTAGCTATTTTACTGAAATACTCCAAAGAAAGCTTATTTATTTTTTCTTTTTATATATGTTAGATGTGAAACAGCTGGACTACCTGCAGGTGTTTGGAGTCAGAGCTGCGGTATGGAAATGATCTGTAACACTGTTTGCCTCATTAAAAAGTTGAATGTGTTTTATG
Source organism: Xiphophorus maculatus (assembly GCF_002775205.1). NCBI lineage: Eukaryota > Metazoa > Chordata > Actinopteri > Cyprinodontiformes > Poeciliidae > Xiphophorus > Xiphophorus maculatus. The sequence goes on along the minus strand of NC_036443.1, from coordinate 5,618,337 downwards.
GGAGAGATTTGAAGAAGACTACAATAAAGCGGGGAAGCCAACCAAGATGCGTTTCAGGCTGCTCACTTTCCTCTAAAAAGCCTCAGCTTTAAAGGATGAATGGAGTCAAATATTCATACCAACATTATTACTACATGTATAGAGGGGAAGAAAAGCTATCCAAGATAAACCTGGTGATGTGGAAAAAGTAATTCTCCCTTGTTAAATCAAAGGTTTCCTATGATTAAATTCAGATTTACAAAGCCTCCTAACCTGTTCTAAAGAAATTCAACAACTAGTTTTTTTTTTTTTTAACTCAGCATCCATCAGTCTGCTTGGGGTTACCAATGCATTTGGAAGGATTTGGCTCTGGATTGCTCCAGTAAACCTCAGCAAAAACAATGTTTGTTTTTTTTTTACATATGAAGACACAGAATGACTGAACCTTTGTAGGAAATACAAAATTACTCCAGGAATGCCAGAACACCTAAAGCTTTTTAATTTTTTAATAAAAAATGCAAACGAGCATTTTCACTTATTTCAGAAAGGGAAAGTTGTATAGGTTCACTGCACATAGTGAAATATTCCCAGCCTTTATTTCTTGTAAGATTGCAGCTTACAGTTAAAGTCAGAATCAGTTTTAAACCCAAGTTTGTACATAAAAAAAGCTTTGTTCTGAAATATATTTAAAACAAGTGTAAAATAAAGGCTTTTTTATAGTATATACACACACAATGTTTTCATAAAAGAGAAAGACTAAACTGAATTAGTGCAACTATGGCATTGACCCATTAGAGACAGTCTATGGGGGAAAAATGACTGACTGAGAGAACCAGAACCAGGAGATGATAGCCCAAAGCATCACTGAGTATGGAAACTTCAAGCAAAGTCATTCTCTCTACTCTTCCTTCAGACTAAAATTTCCAAATAAAATACAAATCATCTTGGTAGAGGCTCTTAATGTTCTTACTGCAGCCTCAGACTTCTCCTTGTGAAGCTCCCCTGGGTTCTTGTGCAAATTCTTTGCTAGATGATCTTCTCAACTTTCTAGAACTCCACCCATCCTGCACATAGACTCTTCCAACCCTTTCCCTAAGGCAAAGGGCTGAGGAGCTTCCAGACCAAGACCACCAGACTCAGAGACCCTTCAGTTGTCAGACTGCTAAAATCAAGCTGCATTTAATTGAGCTTTCTCACATTTTAAGTA